>NW_027040953.1:1350000-1950000 GCF_037179485.1 Ochlerotatus camptorhynchus
ATAATCGAGTACCATTTGGTTGTACATCGTTCTGCTTGAACCTGAAAAGATATAAAACAGCGCTGTTATCATGCCTCTGCTCACAACATCATTATCATTACATTATTAACAGAACAGATTCTCTGCTTGAACGTCAAGCAGTACAGTTGGGAGAGGTAGCTCATCGATTCTTCCGGTTCGCCTCCTAGCATCGTGCTATAAGGTACTAGGCGATAGCCAGGGTAGTTGATCGATAGCTCGATGACGACATTTCGTTTGCGTCTGCAATGGGAAATTCTCATAGCAGGCGTTGACGATGGGACGTTGTCGAGAAAGACGGCTGCATTGAATGGTCTCATATAATAATATTCCGCCCACTATATCACAAGAAATTGCGAGTAGCTGAGTGGCATGGAGATAAGTTAAGCATTGGGCACAGGACCAAGTCTCCCCTGGGTGGTGCCAGAAGATGAGCGCAATAGAATCATCAAGTTGCCATAAGGCACGGGATGAGGCTATTGCATGGCTGGGTAGTCAAAGTCTTCCATTCGTTTGTCATTTCAGGTGTATTAGAACAGGTTTAGGTTTAGGGTGGGCGTTGGCCAGATTTGGATTTTTCAGATATAATCCTCAATAGGACCTAGATTATTTAATACACTAGTAGCCTCAACTTCTGTCACAATGTTTCATTGTGACTAATCAACACTCAATGGGTAAAATATCAAATTTGCGGTAAATTTAAAAAAAGGGAACTTGGAGTGTAGAGCGCACTGTCCACTGGACGATTCTGAAGCCTGACCAAGTGAGTGGGTTACGGGTTTATTTGATTGTACGTCATTTCCAAGTTATATATAGATACATTCATACCATTGGCATTTTGAGGATGCGGAGGGCCCGCTTAGGGGGAGCGTAACCCATGTTATGGCTTCCATTTATTAAATAGTTCAGATAGGCTGGAAATGATAGGTTCATGGTGAGAAAAGGTACTATATGGTGCCCGTTCACTGATCAAAATTAGATTCAAATCGCCAGGCCCTGCCCTGGAATAAGGGGATTGACGATGATTTGTCAAGTTTCATTTTGCATTTGCATATAATTGTATGTTTAGGTTTGCTTTTGTAATTATAAGATAGATGGTTTGCCTCAATTGAAACATTGAGTTGTATAAACTTGACGAATCATACCTCTAAAATAGTAGTAGTTACAGTGCCGCATTATCTAACAACCACTGCTTGCAACTAATGTTGGAGGGGTCGGCAGGGCTGATTACGGATCAAAACTAACATAACTCTAACACTGAAATTATCCCGAAACTTACGCTCATTCATTGCACTTTGAGTCATAAAGTAGTTTTATTTATTTTCCTACTAATCTATCTACCCACTTAGTTTTTTCTACGGAGCTCGGCTGAGTGGGTCTCGACGGGGAGGGTTTCGCTGAGATCACGGTGGGAGTGACATTTGATTGAGGTCTCGGATAATGCCTTTTCTAATAATCTGCCTACGTTTCTTTTCATTGTTATCTACTATATCCCCTTTTTTGACTGAAAGTCATTCTAATAAAGGAAAAAAAATATCCCCTTTTTATTTTTCTGCTCTTCTTTCCTCTTCTCTTCTTTTGTTTTGTTTGTTTACATATAACTAATATTCATACCTCCTTGTTTTCTTTCTAATTTGTCTACTATGCCCCACCATCACGATATTACATTTTTTTTGCTGTGCAATACACCACCGGAGCCAGCAAAGTTCAACAATCCATCGTTGCTTATGCCTTTGTTGTCGTTTGGAACCAGTTTTGCGAGATAGGCGACGATTGTGCGTATTTCTCGCGTAACTTTTGAAAAGGGCCTATTTATAGCCTGAACAATACGGAAAGAGCAAATTGAAACATAGAACGTCGCGTGAAAGTGGGACTTAATGAAGGCCTAAGTACTTTTTCGTAGTTTTTAGTTTTCGGATTTGAAAGATCGTCGGTTACAGTGGCCTGCTTACTGAGCAAAAAAACGCGGTCCCAGGCAGGCATACCAAAAGTACCGCCTCATGACAGTATTCCAACGGCTGTCGCTTTCTTTTTCCTACGACAGCCTTGAGATTGAGCTATAAGCGACAGCCCACAGTGAGGCTTTTATACGACATGCAACGTTGCCGTCTTGTGCTGTTCACGACAGCTTGTTCTTAGTCATGTATTTTGTTCGTTCGGCTATGACAGCCTCGGATGGTCATTCGTAACTTTCCTCGTACATACAACAAGCAGTCCGTCAAACTGCCGATTCGTTGCTGCTGTCTTTGAAATTTTGTTTGTACACTGGAGTCGCTTTTTACGCGGTTTTTTTTACACGGTTTTTTTACGCGGTTTTTTTTTACGTGGATTTCGGAATTTACGCGGTTTTTTTTTACGCGGATTCCGGAATTTACGCGGTTTTTTTTTTACGCGGATTTTGGTTTTTTTTTACGCGGATTTCAGATTTTACGCGGTATATCGCTTTTTACGCGTTTTTTTCTTACACGGTCTTTTTTTACTCGGTTTTTTTTTACGCGGATTTCGGAATTTACGCGGTTTTTTTTTACGCGGATTCCGGAATTTACGCGGTTTTTTTTTTACGCGGATTTTGGTTTTTTTTTACGCGGATTTCAGATTTTACGCGGTATATCGCTTTTTACGCGTTTTTTTCTTACACGGTCTTTTTTTACTCGGTTTTTTTTTACGCGGATTTCGGAATTTACGCGGTTTTTTTTACGCGGATTCCGGAATTTACGCGGTTTTTTTTTACGCGGTTTTTTTTTACGCGGGACGTATCACCCGCGTAAAAAGCGACTCCAGTGTATGTCGTAAAACTGCTACTACACTATCAGTGTGGCGCCGGAGCTCGTTCGGTTGCTATCACGCTCGTGCTACCCATTGCAAAATTTTCATCCGATATATTTTTTTTAAACGCACGGTCTCCGGCGAAAAATATAAGCCTACCCGACACCAACCTGACTTCTACCAAACCCCAACCCGATGTTGGCCCGACATTGACCTGACATAAACACAGAATTGACCCGACATCGACCCGACATTTGGCCGACGTCGACCATAAAATGACCTTACATTGATCCGACATCGGGCCGACATATCTGTTCGGGATCATTCTTCTGGGTTTCTTCCATACTCCACTGCCGTATATCAATTGTATATAATGTCTCGTGACAGCCTTTTCATGACAGCCACTTGGGTAAGCTGAGGGATGTCGTCGGTTTGTGAAGGCTGTTGTGACGACAGAAACATTGAGAACCTGGTCATAAAGAAATGTATAAATACAGCCCATTCGGTTCACTACGTTCCAAGCACGATGATTTTAGCAAAGCGGGTATAGATGCGACTGTTCTAATACAGCTTTCATTCGTTCGTGCGTGCGCTGTTACCAATACACTTCGAATTCAGATCTGAACGTACGGTAGCAAGCGGTAGTAAAGCACACAAAGCAACAGTCAATTCAGGTATACACCAACTGTCGCGAGGAGGCTGTACTTTTTGGAAGCCTGGTCCCAGGTCCTTACATATCAAGGAGATTTATGGTAAAATTGCTTGTGTATCGTGTATTTTGCGAAACTCGTTGTTGCCGTTGGTTCCGTGTTTGAATGGATACAAAAATTGGAGCAACGTTCACATACTAAAGATGTAATAAAAGTGTACATAAAGTTTGCTGTCGAAGTGCAAACAGTAAAACAGATGTTTTTCCCGCGAATAAATCACCACAGACTAATAAAGTAGAAGATTAAGTGATCCGGATTCGCAAGCGAGTAAATTGTAATTAAATTACACGCCGATTATCGGAGAAAAGTGAATTTTTGGTATCAGTTTTTTCGCCATAAGCTGTTTGTGCGGTGAACAAAAGACAGAAATTCGAACAGTTGTTTACTTGTGTTGTATGATAAATCCCGCCATGGCTGAGAAACAAACACGTTTGCGTAATAACTCAACCGCTAAGTCAGATGGCGATATGACCGTTGTGGATCTCGCGAACCTTATGCAGTCTCAGTTGGCTAGCTATCAACAGAGTGCAAAAGAGGACTTCAAAAAATTGGGAGTTTCTCTCACATCACTCACATCACAGCTGAGGGAACTTCGGGAAGACATAGCCTCGGATATGGAGAAACTACGAGAGGAGAACAACAGAACGTTTGCCAAAATTTCCTCTTCGGTTGATAAGGCAAAGAGGCAGACATCATTGGCACTGGACAGATCCAGTCGTTTGAACGATCTCGTGATTAGCGGAATCCCGTTCGTGGAAGGAGAAGATCTGCTGTCCTACTTCCACACATGGTGCAGAAATTTCGGCTACGCTGAGAGTAATTTTCCACTGGTAGACCTCCGTCGGCTCTCAAAGGGAGCTCTGGCTGCTGGAAACGTCTACATGATCTTGTTGCAATTTGCAATCACTGTCCAGCGAAACGACTTTTACTCCCGGTATTTACGCTCTCGGTCTTTGTCGCTCTCCGGGATCGGATTCACATTGAACAAACGAATTTACATTAACGAAAATTTGGGACCTAACATCAGAGAATTACGGTCCAAGGCACTGCAACTGAAGAAGAATGGTAAGCTGCAGGGCGTGTTTACGCGAGGTGGTATACTGTTCGTGAAGCGAAGCGGAGAAGAGAAGGAGATTGCTGTATCGTCGGAGAGTGATTTCAACATACCAGTTTAAACCCTTTCCTTACTAGTTTTTGTTATTCCTTCCTCTCCTCTCCTTGAGTTCCTTGATTTTCCCTTCCTAAAAGTCTGTTCGAGATGCTGCTGCTGCTGCTGCTGCTGTTACTGCTGTCGTTGTTGTGGTCTAGCTATGATAGCTTTGGATGGTGCTATATCCTTGATGCTTCGGGCTCTGGTAAAGAAATCTATAGTTTGTTTATATTGTTTGCGTCACATTTGCAGTAACTTTATGTATATATTGAAAATTGTAAACTTTGTTTTTGAAGAAATGCTCATATACTACCCTCTCTTTATTGCTGTGTCGTCTTCTCATTTGTCTAATGGCTAACAATTCCAGCTTTTACACCTCGACGAACTGGTGCATTCCCGGTACCGTAATGAAATCCGCGTTATATAATGGTAAGCTTTCTGTATGCTGTGTAAATAGCCAAAGTATTTGTGCTCGTAGGCTTTGTAAAATTGAGGAATTGCGTCAGATTGTAAAAATTAGTAATGTTGATATTGTATGTGTGAGTGAAACTTGGTTGAATGAAAGTATAAAAGACTCTGTTATAACTATCAATGGCTATAATATAGTTAGACATGATCGTGTAAGACGGCTGGGAGGTGGTGTACTACTATACATAAAAAATGGCATTGCCTTCAATATTATAACCAAGTCAAATAACCAGACAGGAGTAACCTGCACAGAATTTATTACTGTCGAAGTTATCGTACAAAATGAAAAACTTCTAATGACTGCATGCTACAACCCTCCTGAAATTGACTGCTCGGAAACAATGGATAATTTACTGTCGTCTTATGGTTTTGCCTATAAAAATGTTTTCTTTATGGGTGATTTCAACACGAACTTGTTGACCAATCATTCAGGAAAGTCTGCCAGGCTTTGTAACCTGCTCACCACTCACTCTCTATATTCATTGGGTAACGAGCCAACATTCTTTCACAGAAGTGGAGCGTCGCAATTGGATTTATTTATTGCTAATGATTCATCAAAAGTGTTGAGATTTAACCAAATTGAAGTACCTGTATTATCCAACCATGACTTAATTTTTGCATCCCTTGATTTCAGTGTCATGCATACTTCAAAGAAAATTGAATATCATGACTACAATGCTATTCAAGTTGATTCATTGGTGGAGGCTTTTAACTCGGTTGATTGGAGATCTTTTTATCACGTTGATGACTCCAACCTGCAGTTAGAATTTTTTAACAATGTTTTGACGGATCTCCATAACACTTTCGTTCCTATCCGAACCACTATTAGTAATAAAAAGGATAATCCTTGGTTCAATTCTAGCATATGTAGGGCCATCGTTAATCGTGACTTATTATACAAACAATGGAAATTAAGTAACAACGTGGATGATCATCATGAGTTTAAAAGAGCACGAAACCACGTAAATAAGATGATACGCACAGCAAAACAAAATTATTTTGCTTCTCGTCTTGATCCTAAGGTTTCTCCTAAGGAATTGTGGAAAAATCTCAGGGCACTTGGATTCGGTCAAGCAAATGAACAATCATCGAACAGCTTTACGGCTGATGAAATAAACCGTAACTTTAGCAATTATTTTTCCGACAATAATATTCGAAGTTTTAGTTCTACGGGTTCAAACGGGTTTAACCACGATGTTTTCTATTTTGATAGAATAAACCAAGTAGATGTCATAAATGCCATGTACTCCATCAAATCAAATGCTCTTGGAGTCGACATGCTACCAATGAAATTCTTAAAGGCTATTTGTCCTCTATTAATTGAGCCTATAACACACTTATTTAACACTGTTGTAACTACAAGTGTATTTCCAGATGCTTGGAAGAAATCAAAAATTATACCAATTAAGAAAAAGGCTAATTTGAACACTTTAGAAAACTTGCGACCTATTAGCATCCTTTGCGCATTATCAAAAGTATTTGAAAAAATTGTTAAGATGAACATTTGCGATCACATCAATAGACACAATCTTCTGAATCAATTTCAGTCAGGTTATCGTTCGAAACATAGTACTAAAACAGCTATGCTCAAAATAATTGATGATATAGGTCTAGTAGTAGACAAGGGTCGCCCGGTTGTTCTAATACTATTAGATTTTTCTAAAGCGTTTGATACTGTGTCGCATAGAATTTTATGTCAAAAACTCAGATCAAATTTTGGTTTTTCCGATCATTCCGCAAACTTGATTAATTCTTATTTAAGTATGCGAACGCAGGCTGTATTTAATAATGGAGTTTTTTCTCAATCTATTTCCATAACATCTGGGGTTCCCCAGGGTTCTATTCTGGGGCCAATCTTATTCTCATTGTACATTAATGATCTCCCTGAAGTAATAAAGAATTGTAAATTTCATCTGTTTGCCGATGATGCTCAGGTATACTTTGACTGTGCAAGTAATTCTGTTGCTGAAATTTCTCAGAAAATTAATGAAGACTTGAAGAGGATCCTAGATTGGTCTGTAAAGAATATGCTTAGCTTGAACTCCAAGAAAACAAACGCAATTTTTATTACAAATAGTTCTTTTCAAAATATATTAAAACCTTCATTGCTTTTAGACAATGAAACAATTGAATACGTCGATAATGCTACCAGCTTGGGTATCCGTATTCAATCCAATTTTGGATGGGATAAATATGTGTTGTCACAATGTGGAAAAATTTATGCTTGTTTACGTTCACTTCACATAACATCATCATTTCTTAGAACTGATGTTAAAATTAAACTATTCAAAAGCCTCCTTCTTCCTTATTTTTTGGCATGTGATTTTCTCCTCGATGATGTATCTGCTGGTACGTTCAATAAACTTAAGGTGGCTCTTAATTCATGTGTTCGATATGTTTTTAAATTAAGTAGATATTCTAGAGTTTCTCACCTGCAACATCATCTAATAGGATACCCTTTGGTAAACTTTGGCAAGCTACGCTGTTGTTTATTTTTGCATAGTCTGTCGAGAACAAAACAACCCGGTTATCTACACAGAAAATTGCAAACTTCACAAAGCAATCGGTCCATTAAATATATTTTGCCAAGACATCGCACGTCAAAGTACGGGAACTCATTTTTCGTGCGAGGTGTAGTTCACTGGAATTCTTTACCCAATAGTCTAACTAATGTAAATTCGTTAACAGCATTTAAGAGAGGATGTATTGAGCATTTTAGTTGAGTAGTAAATGTAGTTCAGTTTGTGTTACGTATCATTTTTTTTTGTTTTGTTATATACTTGTGGCGCTTGTTATACTTTGATATAATCGATGTAACAGAAGAAAGACATAAGTCTTAAGTTACAAAATATAAGTCAATAAATAAATAAATAAATAAATAAATAAATATGTGATATGAGGGGCTCGGTGGCCTTAGAGAAACCGTTTTTGCTTACTGAGCAGAAGACCGTGGGTTCAATCCCAAGCTCCTTCGCGTTATATGATTGTTAGGACATCAATTTAGCTTATCGTTTACCAAAACGAACCCTGCTGCAAACCCAACCCTATTACCCAATATCCCAGTGATTCCTCGTGGAAGTGCAGAGGTGTTCTCGGCTTCCATCAAAGCGAATGTCATGTCAACACAATCCTTCCCATTCCTTTCTTGACCTGTGTTCGGGCGCGGCCGGCGCTGGTATTGCCTAATTTAAGATCACCAGTTTTTACACATTGAGGATGATTGCTAGTCCCAAGCATCGTCTATTGGTTCTCTGTGTAATTACAGCTGATCTGGCAATAACAGAGTAGCAACCGTGGGCGGTCAATCAAGCTCAAGCTCAAGCTTGAACGTCAAGCAGTACAGTTCGGTCTTTGCTCGCTTTGTCGAGTTGTTCGATAAATCTATAGTTTGTCTCAAACGTTCACAGATATACTGCACGTCGCGTCGTCAGTAGTGTCGGTCGCATCGCGTGATGGGAAGACAGTGCAACCGGAAGCCGACTTCGTGACCAAGCGGAGAAGAAGAAAAGTGGTGAGGGTAGCTCGGTACCTACCTCAAATAGGTACGCTACTCTGCCCACCGATGTTGGAAATACCAACCCAGTCCCGGTGAAGTGGACGAAAAAGAGGAAGAAGAACCAAGGACAGTCCGATGGGCGACAAGCCATTTAAGGTAGTCATCCGAGGCCTTCGAAGCTGAAATTAAAGACCGGTACAAGCTGGCCCCCATCGCCGTCTTTTGGATCAAGAGGAGGAACGAAAGCCAGAGGAAGTACCAGGATTGCCTTTTCCTGGTACACTTCAAGAAGGGGACGGTGACGCCTAATGCGTTGCAAGCAATCCGCTCGCTCTTCAACGTCATCGTCCGTTGGGAGTCCTACCGTGGTGGCCACCGCGATGTAACGCAGGGTCAGCGCTGCCTCAACTTTGTGCACGGCACCCGAAATTGCAACATCAACCCACTGTCATATGTAGCTAAAATCATTTACGCCACTGTAAGAATTGAACTTACTATATTTGCCGATAAGACAGAAAAATGCATATCACGCAATTGTACTCAATTGTACCATAGCCTTGCCAAACAGAATAATTAATTTACCTTTCCTACACCCAGAACAGCGAACCCGAATGCGCGGATCATGTTACATCTTTCAATACAAAACATAGAATTGTCACACCGTTATAGGCATCTCACTTTGCCTACAGTAATTAAATATAAATCACACCATGCCAATGCAAGAAATTGTAAAATGTATTATGACAATACCTCCGTAAATAAACCAGGGCAGTTGATTAATAAAGACAGATACTTTCGATCAAAGAATCACTTTCAGGGCAACCAAGATTTTCCAAAAAAGTTAAATTTCTGAACATGACCTAACAAAAATTCATATCAAAAGGTTCTTTTCAGGGCCTTCATAGGCATACTAAAGAGTATAAACAGAGAGAACCCCTCTCAAATTCCTATTCCTACACAAAACACAAGCTGCAGTTAACAAATGACATTTATTATATAAGACCACGTAGTCCTACGTCACCATTGCGTACAAACCCATAGGGCTGTCTTTTGTAGTTTTTAATTTACGATATCATTCCGATCAGAAATGCCGTTTCAACGCTAAAATTTTTTGAAAAATTTCAAGAGTGCCAAAAGGGCCGAATTTTAGCAAAATGTGAATCATTACCCATAACAAACACATATGCAAAGTTTCATACAAATTGGAGGATGTCGAGTCTGTTTGGTGTGGAACTGCCCACATGTAGCTAGATATTTCTGCGCCCAGTTAGTTTTGATTAAAAAAAACCCTCAAATCACCATAAGTAATCACCATGGCCTGTTATCAATATTTAAAATTGAACTGATAAAACCGATAAACCAATCAACAATCATCTTCTTTATTTACCAAATTTTGAAGAAACGGAAATACAACCTAAAAATATGCTTTTGTCGGCTGGTCACCAAATGCTTACACTGCAAACGAATTTGACTCAGTGTGACTTTTTTACTCATGCGTTGGGATAAATTCATGCGCTGAGTGACCTATGCTTTCAGAGATTTTTCATATGAATGAGTAAAAGTGACTCACTCTCTGAGTCAGTTTCGTTTTCAGTGTAGACGGTCATGGAACTCGCCAGCGATATTCAAAATTCTGCTTTGGTCACTCAATTGAGCTAATTTGCCACCGTCAACGCAAACTATGTTAATTGTCAGTGACAATGGTGTGCAGATTTTTATATCAGCTAAATGTGTAACTAAATTAAATTACTTGACAAAACAATTACATGGAACCGTTAAAGTGAACTGCTTGGATAACAATAATGTGACACAGAAGGCACGAAATTACACCTTTTGTTATCAGGTGAATCTTTGTCATTGACGAAAAACTAAATGAGATTTTGAAGAAGGATCAAGCCTATCTATGTGAAAAACATGTTTTTCAATATCGCGCAAAAGTCTGTCAATGACAATGACAAAGCTCTGTACTGCTCGCCAGTACGAGATTGTGGATTTGCTATGTATTAATATCGTTATCGGAATTCGACACTGCGGAGCAGATAAGTTATCACAATCCATTTATTAAAACGCTGTGACGGTGAAGTTAAGTTAGTCCTTATCCAGAGTGCTCAGTAGTAAGGTGAAGAATTCAGTGCCTTGAGATATTTTTGTGGTTCTTAATTTGTTGAATGAGGCATAACATCTGTGATCAGGGAAGTGAAGCTCATGTCCCAGGCTCATGAGTTGATGTGTCGATAGGTAGGGTCCAGGTGTGGGAGCTGCCTCCCTGGCGTCGTTAGCATTGGTGTTCAGCACGAAAAACAAGTTCGACGGAAAACAAATCAAGAAAAAAAAAATTGGTGAACAAAATTGTACTCAGAAGAAATTAAATTAGTGAAAATAACGAAGCGTGTCAGCGTATAGTGAAACCAAGTGTGAGTATCATAATATGGATAGTCGTTTTAAGCTTAATTACAGAGATAACCAAAGATTTTAAGGGGGTAGTACAGTTTGAACGTCCAAAAAGTAAGGCATTTTCGTTAATTTTTTTAAGCTATAAAACACTCAGGGAGGGCAAATATGTTATAACCCATTTATTAGTCATCCTTCGAACTACAATTTGTATTTTTTTTTAACTCGATTGGCGTCTCCCCGTGGCCGGTTCACCAGGTCACGTGGGCGTCCTCGCGTGGAAGTCGGAAAACGGCGTGGGAAAATACTCCTTTCTATGTGATCCCGGAACATAAATCGAACAAAAGTCCTGATTAGTAATGAAATTTGGGTTAGAAAAACGTATTCCGTTTTCTTTTTTAATTAGTTTTTTTCAAAAGTTGTGGCCTTATGGAAAAAAAAAGTCCATTTTTCACCCTAAAAATGCTTACAAAATCGTGGATTAAAAATCAATTTTTGACAAAATCGAAAATGTGGATACGTATTTCTAAGCAGAATTTAATTCTGAACAAGAGAACCTAGGCGACATCCAAATTTGATGATAACTGGTTAGAGTTATTTCCCACGCCAGTTTGACAAACCCCGTTTCGAGATAAACGCGTTTAAAGATAAAATTTGCTCTCTCAGCGCGCCGGTACATGTTTTAGAAAATCGCTTCGTAAAGCGGTAAGGAATATTCTGGCGGACTCGGAGTCTTTTCTTAATTAAAGTATACATCCCAAGGAACATTTTAAGTAAAAAAAAAAGCATTTTTTGAAAAATCAAAGTGTACTCTCCCCTTTTCAATTTGCTCATGCATTACAACGGTGAAATAAAATATTGAAGATGTATTACCTTAAACAAATGGCGCAATGGTGATACCTTGAAATACCTATAAACCTGTATGATAAAAACATTAAAACCCTATCAAGCTTGTTCCTTTAATCAGCCCGCGGTCTTACACATGTAAATCACATTTTTTTTTTTCACTGTGAAAAACCGTGTTTCATATATCGGGTAAGGCAGTTTTATGCATTTATTTTATAATCTCATTAGATTAAACGAAATATAACGTAAGGTTTGAAATCGAATACAATGAGATTATACAGTGTTTGTTATCGTGTTGTGCCCTAGAAACGACCGCAGTACGACCGACTTAGAACTACGCAAAATTGATGTATGTCAAACATATTTGACTATTATACTTTAACATAAATTTTTCAAGCATTTCAATGCTTTGGTAATGATTCAATGTTGTTGCAAGTGTTTTTCCTAGAATGGAATAAATTGTGAAAATTTAAATATGGGGTCCTAAACAATATTTGAAGCAGCACCCCAGTATAGTCCACAAAAAGACGCCATTCATGTTGTGGGATAAAACAGATGCCAAAAAAACACGTTTATTTCTTTTTTCAGTAGTTTCATCATTAGTTTTAAATAAGCCCTCTGAAGCAGAGAATAGTGTGAAGGTTGCATTTTATGATAACGCAACAGGCAGTTTTTTTTTTCCTTATCAGAAGACGGTACTTTCAATATTGAACAAAATGTTGGTTCATATGTCACCGAAGTAGGGGAGGAAGGGGTATAACGATCATACGGGGTTTAAGTACCTCTTTGTTCTCCAATTTGGAGGCCAACTCTGACATAAAATTATCGTGCATCATCATTATGTACTTTACAGCGTGTTCATAGAGTGATGCAAAATAGAGTACTGTGACTTTTCTCAAATCAAACGTTTGGTTTCCAATAAGTAGGTGGTTAGTACAACATTAATTGAAAATTGGTGGGATTCAGTTTTTGAATTTCAAAGTCAGAGCGAAAGCTCGTATACATGTTCTACACCTGTTCAATATTTTGATAGTAAGCATCATAGTTAAGTTACACCGGGGTAAGTTGAAACGGTGAATATACACTGCAATTATTTATGAGAGGCATTTTGAACTACCGCAAACTACTCTATCAGCAATTCCATAGAAAAAAAAAGTTATAGTGCGTCTCAGAGTTTCATGAAAATTGGTATAGTTCTTCCTTATCAAAAAATATTAGACTCGTATTTTTTTTTATTTCGCCATTGGGGTGACCATTTCCGTGTTAGAGTGGTCCAAAAAATCTTTTTTTTTTTCAAAAATGCCTTTTTTCAAAAATTCATAACTTCTGAACCTCTTGACCGATTTTTACGACTGGGTCCGATTAACCCTTCAATTGAAAGATGTTTTAATGAAGTTTTAAGAAAAATTAGGAAACACTCAGAAATGTTTGATTTTGTAGGAAAAAAATACGTTACAAATGCTTTTTCTTGATTTTCACTGCGAGGATCTTCAACAACTTCTTATTTTAGTATTTTCGCGTCGGTCGGTGGCACATCTGGCGATGAAGCTGCGCCGCTGCACCTTCTAACGGGAGGTTCAATTCCATCTACGAACCCCTTGAAGCCTCCATACCACATCGGCGCTCATCAAGCTCTACAGTTGTTGACAGTTGTTTGCCGACAGAGACATCGGTTAGCTGTCTAATTTAATCGATTATCGGACTCGATGATCGCATCTTCATTAGGGCATACTGTCACAGGTCGAGTACACTGATTGGAAATTTAATTTTATAAACCACCACGTGTGGCGAGCATCGGCATCATCACCGTCAACATAATCGTCTTCGTTGGGTGTGTTCTCTTTCAGAAATTGAAGTGACTGGAAGAAACCTTGCTCGAGATTGAATAATCTAAATAAACGCAGCCCAATGTAGAGATAAGAATTTTTCGTCATGTCGTCGATAAGGGTTGGGGATTTATGTGTTTGAAATGAAATTTTTGATTCACTGGAAATATGATAAGCTGTGCTGATAAGGGAAATGAGGTTACCGTTCGTTCATTCGAACGTTAATTGATATTCAGATAAGGAACTGGATTTTAATTTTCTAAAATGATTCTAAAATTTTCCATCAAATTTTGTAAAACAATTAGATCGATACATCCATCAAACATGCGAATCCTGCAATCATCATCATTTCACATCAGACCAGCAAATGAGGAAATTGTTAATGCATAATTAAATTAAGATCGCCCCCGTCAGCAAACCCGCCGCAAATTTAAACCCCTCCTCGGACGTGCATTATTGCCGATCGGATGCATCTATATTCGAAATCGTGAGAGGATCATATTCATTAGCGGTCGTTTTTGATTCTTGATCCAAGACTGGCAACTTCCGGCCCCAAAGAAAGCAAAAAGGGAGACGGCCAATCGAATCGTCGCGTGGCATATTCGCGTCGAACAACCCGACGGGCAAACGTGTCTTGCTGGAAATAAAGGCTGCTTCTGCTGGTTTTGATCTGTGCGACGACAAAGAGCTTGTCTGGAGGAATGTCAGTTTGTGTTCCATTTCCAATCAACTGAAACCACGTGCTGATGAGGAACACGTGGTTTCGGCTTAATCGATTGTGATAACTTATCTGATCTGCTTCGACGCTGCAGATCATAACCGATAACGATAATAATACATAGCAAATCCACAATCTCGTACTAGTGAGCGGTACAGAGTTTTGTCATTGTCATTGACAGACATTTGAGCGATATTGAAAAACATGTTTTGTTCTATGTGAAGATAGGCTTGATCCTTCTTCAAAATCTCATTTAGTTTTTCGGCAATGACAAAGATTCACCTGGTAAAAAACGGTGTAATTTCGTGCATTCTGTGTCACATTATTGTTATCCAAGTAGTTCACTTTAACGGTTCTATGTAATTGTTTTGTAGAGTAATTTAATCTAGTTGCACAACCAGCTGATATAAAAATCTTCACACCATTGTCACTGACAATTAACATAGTTTGCGTTGACGGTGGCAAATTAGCTCAATTGAGTGACCAAAGCAGAATTTTGAATATCGCCGTGTATTACATCTGGCTGGCGAGCTCCATGACCATATACACTGAAAACGAAACTGACTCAGTGAGTGAGTCACTTTTACTCATTCATATGAAAAATCTCTGAAAGCATGGGTCACTCAGCGCATGAATTTATCCCAACGCATGAGTAAAAGTCACACTGAGTCAAATTCGTTTGCAGTGTAAGCATTTGGTGACCAGTCGACAAAAGCATATTTTTAGGTTGTATTTCCGTTTCTTCAAAATTTGGTAAATAAAGAAGTTGATTGTTGATTGGTTTATCGGTTTTATCAGTTCAATTTTAAATATTGATAACAGGTCATGGTGATTACTCATGGTGATTTGGGGTTTTTTTTAATCAAAACGAACTGGGCGCAGAAATATCTAGCTACATGTTAGCAGTTACACACCAAACAGACTCGACATCCTCCAATTTGTATGAAACTTTGCATAGTGTGGGTAATGATTCACATTTTGCTAAAATTCGGCCCTTTTGGCACTCTTGAAATTTTTCATAAATTTTTAGCGTGGAAACGGCATTTCTGATCGGCATGATATCATAAATTAAAAACTACAAAAGACAGCCCTATGGGTTTGTACGCAATGGTGACGTAGGACTACGTGGTCTTATATAATAAATGTCATTTGTTAACTGCAGCAGGAGCTTGTGTTTTGTGTAGGAATAGGAATTTGAGAGGGGTTCTCACTCTTTATTATGACTATGATTGCCCTGAAAAGAACCTTTTGATATGAATTTTTGTTAGGAAATGTTCAGAAATTTAACTCTTTTGGAAAATCTTGGTGGTCCTGAAAAGGGCTGATGGTAGTACAGGCTTAAAGCCTTTGGAAGATGATGATGCCGTGTAGGCAGCTGGATCAGCAAATCGGACCGGTCAATCCCATATCCTTCGGTTCAATGATCATTGGGCACTCGCAAGATCAAATCAAGATCGAGATCAAGATCGTATCAAATTTGTAGTATTTATTTCAAAGAGAAAGTTGATGAAGAGAATCCAAGGGACTGTCAACTTGAGTATTTTCGATTGATCTACCCGACTTTAAAAGGAGTATTTTGAATATTTTGTTATTTATGAATTTTTAAGTTTTGTGCATTTTGGTATTGAAGTGTATTAAATTTACCCCTCACAGGATTTCCTTCCGAATTATATGAATGGGGCGGGGCGGAAAGTATCGTTTGTGCAGAATATGGTAAAAAGGAGGGACTTCGAGAGATTGAACTCGTGAGAGCTAATTTTCTCACAAATTTGATTGTATTGGCTTTCTGGGCACTGCGTCTAATTGTATGCCGTGTTTTTTCTATGAATATTACACAAGGACATGAAAAAGGTATGTTTGGTGAAAAATTCTACCTTTATAGTTTCAAATAATACTAAAGAATGAACAATGTTCTCAAAATAGGATTTTATTGAAACGCAGGTTCGTAATCCCACAAACATTCCTGAGTAATTGCGATAATTGGAAACAGTAGATAGAGCTTCTTTTGACTTCAAATAATCTTTTTTTTTAACTCTTTATTTGTTCCAAATTCAAAATAAACTACATTTCATTTTAACCTAGGTGTTCCAATTACATAAGTAACTTACCAGCCTTAATTGTTATGATATTTATATAGCTAAGTGTTTTTACATTGTTCCTGTCTTGGCAATTCAGTATTTTAAACAGGTTTTTTTTTAACCTGCATGTCAGTATAACAATTGATATCTTTAAACTAAAAACTTAAACTAAATCTTATCTAAGTATAAAGGGAATGAATCGTTGCAATTGAGGATTGCAACGATTTTTGCCTGAAATTATTAATTATTTTGTTGGACATTTGTTCTAAAGTCTCAACATTCGAAATTCTATGTACTTCGGTAGTACTATACCAGGGAGGCAACTTTGTTCTGAATCCTTTGAAGTGCTTTTTTCCTGGTAGTGAAACAACAAGACCATATTGGCACAGCGTAAAGCATGGCCGGTCTAAAAACTTGTTTAAATATTAGAAGTTGATTCGTCAGGCAAAGTTTGGATTTCCTGTTTATAAGAGGATATAAACATTTTATATATTTGTTACATTTGGCTTGAATGCTCTCAATGTGATCTTTGAAAGTTAATTTTTGGTCAAGTATTAATCCAAGATATTTCACTCGGTTTGACCAGGAAATTGGAACTCCGTTCATAGTGACTATGTGACTACTACTAGGTTTCAAAAACGAAGCTCTAGGCTTATGTGGAAATATTATAAGTTTAGTTTTGGAAGCGTTGGGAGAAATCTTCCATTTTTGTAAATAAGAAGAGAAAATATCTAAACTTTTCTCCTGTCTGCTGCAAATAACACGAAGACTTCTTCCTTTAGCGGAATTGGCTGTGTCATCAGCGAACAAAGATTTGTGGCAACCCTGAGGCAAATCAGGGAGGTCCGAAGTGAAAATGTTATACCATTTAGGCCCAAAAATACTCTAACAGGTAGTGGATCAGATTTGGAATTTTGATAATTTACCTGTAGAGTTCTGTCAGTTAAATAATTTTGAACTAATTTCATAATATAAAGTGGAAAATTTAACTTTTTCAATTTAGCAATCAAACCTTCATCCCAAACACTGTCGAATTCTTTTTCTATGTCTAGAAGAGCAACTCCAGTTGAGTGGCCTTCAGATTTGTTTGAACGAATTAAATTGGTAACTCTTAAGAGTTGATGAGTAGTTGAATGCCCATGGCGAAATCCAAACTGCTCATCTGCAAAAATTGAGTTCGTATTGATGTGAAGCATCATTCTATTTAAAATTATATTTTCAAAAAGCTTACTTATTGAAGAAAGCAAACTTATTGGACGGTAGCTAGAAACTTCAGCTGGATTTTTATCCGGCTTCAAAATTGGAACAACTTTTGCATTTTTCCATTTATCAGGAAAGTATGCCAAATGGAAATATCGGTTAAATAATTTTACCAAGAAAGACAAGGTACTCTCTGGGAGTTTTTTGATGAGTATATAGAAAATTCCATCATCACCTGGAGCTTTCATATTATGAAACTTTTTAGTTATAGACCATACTTCGTCCAAATCAGTCCCCCTGGAATCATCAAAAATATTTTCCCGACAGAAAATATTCAGAAAATCCCGAGCAACCTGATTCTCAATAGGACTAGTAAGACCCAAACTGAAATTATGGGAACTCTCGAATTGCTTAGCAAGTTTCTGAGCTTTATTCCAAATTTGTGAGCAAAATTTTACCACCTTCTTTAAGCGCTGCAAAAGCCTTTTGAGGTTTGTAACTCGGGTCTAATTTAGAAACATTATTTTCAAAAGTTTTGTTCCTCAGGGCAGAGAATCGCTTTTTAACAAATTAAAATGCAAATCCCACCAGATAACCTTCATGGCAGAATCGCGTGTTATTTGATATTGTCTCCTACGGACATTTTTAAGACGGATCAAGAGCTGAAGATCGTCGTCTATTATAATTGAATCGAATTTAACCTCGCATTCTGGTACTGAGGCAGCTCTTGCTTCAACTATAGAAATAGACAAAGATTCAAGAGCATAATTAATTTCATCTTTGGTTTGCAAAGATGAGTGTCCAAATTACATATTGCACACTCAGCCATATATATCACCTATACACATAAACTTTACATGCAAAACTACAGAGACACAAGTAAAAACGAACGAAAGAAGAAATTTACAAGCCGTAGCTTACTAAAAGGGTACCAAATAGCTTGCCGGGCGAAGGAAAAAAAACAAAAATTGAACGAGAACCAGCGGCAGCAGCAACCGTTCTCCTACTTATCCAACAAATTATCACTACGGGACACGCGTAGGATCAATTCTACCGCGTCACAAGCACAATTTCACACTTAATTAATTGAATATTTATCACTGCACTGCGAAACAAACTATAACGTTCGCCATTACCAATACCAATATGTTGGACGCATTAATGAATCACCTTACTCATATCTGATTGTAATTTAGGAAGCAAATATAATGGAATATGAATTCGCATTTTTTGAGGTCCTGAATTTAATCAAGTTTAACTAAGTAGGAAATCCAAAATACGTACATAGGACCGAAATCATAGGTTACTTCTACTATATTTTAAATCAATATCTAGAAAAAAATGCACGAGAATTTCACTACACAGCTTAACGTAGTCTACGTCAAGCATGCGGTCGTGGCTTGTACACAACCCCACCAATTTGTTTTTCTTATTTATGCCAGCTAATCGAGTACCAATATTAAGAAAACGCATCAATAATATTAGAGCTGATTTAGTGAGATAAAAGTAAGAATTACAACTTTTCCCTTATGATATTCATATCGATAGTAATGTCAAAGCCGTACCGCCTGATATCATGCTTACTACGAATATCAGTGTCGGAAGTAAAATTCATTTCTAGACCAATATCTTACGTCAATTGACATTGGTAACAGTACGCATCACGTCTTTAGCTACAATAGGATTTTCTTCCTTCTCCGGACCGGTGCGTTGTGCGTTCACTAATAATTCTCCAATTTGATGGGCTGTTTAGGGAATGAAATAAAGGCGAATACAGGATTTATACTAACGATAAGTTTCCTTTTTTTATTTCAGAGTACCACAGTGCTCCATAAACCGTTGCAAAAGGAAGTGATCGGTCAGACGTTTATCCCTTAACCATTGCTTACGGTTTACCTTCGTGACTTGGCGGAAAGTACCTTCAGGTAAGTGCGTGGCTGCGACGACTTAGTTCGATACATTTTCTTCCCATTTTGGACGACGCATTTAACCTAATTGGAGTCCCATGAATGGGTGTGTGTGTGTGTGTGTGTGCTTAGAGTGTGAATCTGTGAATTCACCAATCCGTGTATTGGTGAGGGAGTGGCGCAGCACAAGTGAGACAAACTTGTGGTTTTGTGCGATTCTTTTGCGTTATACCTTATTAATGTCTTATATCTAAAGTGAAAATCTAAAGTTAAAGGAATTGAACCGAGTACTAGTGGTCGTCTCGAGGTTAGTGGAGATTTACAGTTTCATGGATAGGGAGAGGGAAAAGGTTTGAAATATGATTTATGATACAGATATTTCATTATTCCTAAAACATGAACTTATTCCTATTCAACTTGATATCAGCAGTGTATTTCTACTATAATTAAAAAAAAAAAAACATTTAAAAAAAACACACAAACCCCACAAAATACAAACTAACACAAGATTAATCAAAATAACAATCTAAGGTTAATATTTTTACAGTAAACATATATGAGTTTCGTAAACTCCAGATCACGCCCAGCCAAACCATCCCGAACTGGAACATTAGGTTGTCTACCTCGAGCCCGAAGAGAATCGTAAAGCTCAGATCTGACTCCACGATGCTCAGCACAAGACCAAATGATGTGATCGGCGTCTTGGTAACCTTGTCCACATTCACAGAGATTGCTATCCCTCAGCCCAACACGGAACAAGTGAGCGTTTAACGAATAGTGATTGGACATGAGGTGAGACATCAGACGTATGAAGTCTCGACCCACCTCCAACCCTTTGAACCAAGGAATCTTCGACACCTTAGGGATAATTGAATATAACCATCGTCCCAAACTCCCTTCACTCCATTTATTTTGCCAGCTGGCGAGTGACTGTTGACGATGAATGAAGAAAAGTTCGTCGTAGGCGATTTGTCTATCGTAAATATCGCCTTCCATAGCGCCCACCTTTGCAAGCGAGTCCGCCTCTCATTGCCCGGAATCGAGCAATGAGATGGGACCCATGCAAAGGTGATGACAAAAGATCGTAAAGATAAAGCATTTAGAAGCCCTCGTATTTTCATGACAAAATACGAGGAGTGCTTTACCGGCCTCATGGAGCGAATAGCCTCGACAGAACTGAGACTATCCGTAAAAATAAAATAATGATCTGGTGCAAGTGAGGCGATCGTTTCTAGCGTACAATGTATTGCCGCCAGCTCAGCAACATATACGGAACAAGGAGCTTGAAGCATTCGAGAGGCACTATGAAATTCGTTATAAATACCAAAACCAGCAGACGCCTCTATTAGTGATCCATCTGTGAAGAACGATCTTGCGGAATCAACTTGGCCAAACTTTGCAGTGTATAATGGCGGAACAATCATGGAACGATGATGTTCTGGGATTCCGCGAATCTCTTGCGTCATAGATAAATCAAAACTAACTGAATTGCCGAAGTCGGAGTAGCATACACGATGAGGATTATGTTGTGAAGAGCTGACATCCTGTCTTATGTACACGTAGTACAATGACATAAATTACTTCATTACTTCACAATGGGTGAGGAGCCTGAGGGACAATTCCGAAAACCGATCAGAGAGTGGCAATATGCCCGCCAACACTTCAAGACTCATCGTATAAGTCGAGTGCATTTATCCTAACGCGATACGAAGACAGCGATACTGGATCCGTTCCAGTTTGATGATGTGCGTTTTAGCTGCCGACTGGAAGCAGAAACTGCCGTACTCTAAAACCGATAAAATCGTTGCCGGTACAACGTTAGAAGATCTTGCGGATGGGCTCCCCACCACGCTCCGGTAATTATTCGGAGAAAATTGATCCTTTGTTGGCATTTTAGTCTCTGATACTCAATGTGGGATCTCCAGGTGCATTTAGAATCGAACCAGACCCCAAGATATTTGAACGACATAGAATGAGTGATCGGTTTACCAAAAATTTGAAGCTTCGGTTGTGCTGGGCTATGCTTCCTAGAAAAAACGACCAACTCAGTTTTCTCCGTGGATAATTCGATACCTAGCTGAATAGCCCAAGTAGACAAACTGTCTAAGGTATCCTGTAAGGGTCCTTGCAGGTCGACCCCTTTGGACCCTGTGACACACACTACACCGTTAGTTGTCACTAAGACAATTATCAATTTCTCTGACGTAGAAATCTATGCGAAAGGTGTCTTCTCGACGGCCCATCGTGAAGTCCTTTGGACGCGCAGCGACACGTAGCGGCTCAGCGATGCGCAGAGAAAAAAAAGAAAAACACGGTTGGCACTGGTAATTAGCTTGTGTTCGACTTCCACAGAACTGTAGCAAGAAGACATCTGTTCAGCTCGGAAGATGAGCGCTCCCTTTAATTTTCATAAATTCAAGACCAACAATTGAAATGGCCTTAACTCCATTTTGTAAACAAACCTTGTAAGGCCATTTTCTCGCGCACCGAATTGGAATTGAGTCTGGGCTCCTAAAATGGCTTGAGTCATATTTAACTGACCGCCAACAAATAATTAAATTCAAAGGACAGAAATCGAGTCCATTTCAAGTCACTTCAGGCGTCCCCCAACACAGTTCGAAAAAGTAGTGTAAATTTCTGTCCAATATGATGCACATAAATGGAGCGTCACATATCATATAACTTTACATTATATATCATGTAAAGTTCTGACACATTTCATGAAATGGAGCAAATATTGTATACAAAAGCCCATATGTGTAAACAACATTGTTTACAAGTTGCTCATATGATGGAAGAGGAAATGAAGTCCAACCTAATTTACGAAGAGCGTATAATCCACCATGTCTACGGAACGTCGGTTAAAAGGCTTGAAGACACGCCAAAAGAGTCTGCTAGCATCATTCAGCCAAATAAAAACATTCATGGACGACTACCAGGATGAGACCGATGCATTTCAAGCTCCTTTCCGATTGGAGCATCTAGTGTCGTTGTGGAACGATTTTAATGCGGTTCAAGCGGAGATAGAGTCGCTAGACGAGAGCGACGTCGACAATCAACTCAAGAAGCGCATGGAATTTGAGTCCTGCTATTTCAAGGTGAAGGGTTTCCTTCTCTCGGTGAATAAAACCCCTACGCCGTTGACACCTACTTCTTCTCATTCAACTGCGCATGTCCCTGCTTCTGCTTCCCACGTAAGGTTACCCGACGTGAAATTACCGATATTCAGCGGAAAACTTGATAGTTGGATGAATTTTTACGATATGTTCGTCTCGTTGGTACATTCATCTCATGAACTGTCTAATATTCAGAAGTTCTATTACCTCCGCTCTTCGCTCTCTGGTGAGGCCTTGAAACTCATCCAAACAATCGCCATTACGGCAAACAACTACCCAGTCGCATGGGTACTACTGGAGAACCACTACCAAAATCCAGCGCGGTTGAAGAAATCCTACGTGGACTCGCTGTTCGAATTCCAATCGTTGAAACGCGAATCATCAACGGAACTGCGGACTCTTGTTGAAAGGTTTGAGGCAAACGTTAAAGCATTGAAACAACTTGGCGAAAAAACTGAATTCTGGGACGTGATTCTCATCAGGATGCTCAGCACCAGGCTAGATCCTACTACAAGACGAGACTGGGAGGAGTTTTCATCGACACAGGCTGCGATTTCCTTCGAGGACCTTACTGCATTCATCCAGAGACGCGTGACTGTTCTCGAAACCATCGGAAAGTCAATCGAAATTACACCAGTCAACAACGTAAAGAAGCCCACGCAGCGGACGATTGCCAGCCACGGAGCATTCCAATCCAATTCCCGGAAGTGTGTCGTCTGCACCGAGCACCATCCGTTGTACCAGTGCACCATATTCAGCAAACTCACCCCTGAAGACAAAGAGAAGGAAGTTCGTCAGCAGCAATTGTGCCGAAATTGCTTGCGAAAAGGTCATCATACACGAGACTGTTCCTCTACGAGTAGCTGTCGGCACTGCCGGGGCCGTCATCATTCTCAACTCTGCACCAGTGGAAGTCCGAGTGCCAGCTGTTCAAAGCCATCAGACAATACTCCATCAAAGCCACAATCAATGAAGTCGCCCAATGAACAACCCTCTGTGTCTCTATCGGCAACCCTCGACAAAGCACCTTGTTTCGCAGCAACCATAAACCAACGTAAGACGGTCCTCCTTGCAACAGCAATTATCCTACTGGTTGATGACAACGGAACGGAACATGTTGCTCGTGCACTACTCGACTCCGGCAGCGAATGTTGTTTTATGACGCAATCGTTCTCTCAGCTCATCAAGGTTCGGCGCCAGAAACTATGGTGCCCTATCGTCGGAATTGGTCAGTCAACTACCCAAGCTCGCAACAAACTACGCTCTACTATCCGCTCCCGTGTGAGTCAGTATTCTACTTCGTTAGACTTCCTCATCCTACCGCGGATTACCCTAGATCTTCCGTCAACCTCCATAAATGTTTCTTCCTGGGAAATTCCACCTGGTATTGAACTCGCTGATCCGTCGTTCCACCAACCTAACACAATCGACATCATCCTGGGTGCGGAGATCTTTTTCGACATTTTCAAATTCTCAAGCAGAATTCATCTTGGTGATGATCAACCAACACTAATAAGCACCGTACTTGGTTGGGTCGTATCAGGACAAAGTGAAGCTTCCCAGCCAGCGAAACCGATCGTGGCTAACTTGGCTACCTTGAGCGATCTCCACCAACTCATGGAACGATTTTGGTCCCTCGAAGACGACAACTCATCATCCTGCTACTCAGTGGAAGAAGCGGCTTGTGAGAGCCACTTCCAACAAAATG
Source organism: Ochlerotatus camptorhynchus (assembly GCF_037179485.1). Classification (NCBI taxonomy): domain Eukaryota; kingdom Metazoa; phylum Arthropoda; class Insecta; order Diptera; family Culicidae; genus Ochlerotatus; species Ochlerotatus camptorhynchus. Next base: position 1,374,399 of record NW_027040953.1, read on the forward strand.
TTACCCGTACTCCGGAAGGTCGCTATTGTGTTCGTTTGCCAATCAAGAAGGATGTTCTCGCCAAGCTGACCGATAATCGACGCACTGCACTTCGACGTTTTCATATGCTGGAAAGCCGGCTATCTCGTGACGTGAACCTCAAGCAACAATATGACAGCTTTATGGAAGAATATCTATCTCTAGGCCACATGCAACAAGTGTACGAGCACGAGCATCCACCCACACCCTGCTATCACCTACCTCATCACGCTGTTGTCCGTGAAGAAAGCTCCACAACAAAGGTACGCGTGGTATTTGATGCGTCATGTAAGACGCCCGGCGGCCCATCATTGAACGACGCTCTTATGGTGGGGCCAATCGTACAGCAAGACATTCGCGCTATAATAATCCGTTCCAGAATCCGACCCATTATGCTGATAGCCGACGCCAAGCAAATGTATAGGCAAATCCTCGTTGACGAACGAGATTCGCCTCTCCAGCGGACGGTATTTAGAACTTCACCTGATGCACCGATACAGACCTTCGAGCTAAAGACGGTGACGTATGGCACAGCCTGTGCCCCTTACTTGGCAACAAGAGTACTGCAACAGCTAGCCAGCGATGAGAAGGAGAATTTCCCCCAGGCTGCCGAGGTACTGACAAAGGACTTTTACGTGGACGACCTATTCTGCGGCGCCATACAGCTCCGAACTCAACTCGATACACTATTGCGTAAGGGTGGCTTCGAACTTCGGAAATGGGCGTCAAATGTACCAGCTGTACTCGAAGACGTCCCGACAGAAAATCGTGCTATACATTCATCTGTGGATCTCAACCGAGACCACTGCCTAAAAGCGCTCGGCCTGCACTGGGAGCCTGCAACGGACTACTTGCGGTATCGAATCAACCTCTCCGAGCACTTAGGATAGCACTTTCACACATCGCACGTCTATTTGATCCTCTAGGCCTAGTGGGCCCAGTGGTTACTTCTGCCAAACTTTTTATGCAGACATTGTGGACATTGAAGGACGACGACGGGAAATGCTGGGACTGGGATCAAGAGCTACCTTTATCAACTAGAAAGCATTGGCACACATACTACTCTCAACTAAATCTTCTAAACGATCTTCACATAGAACGCTGCAGTATGATCCAGAATCCAACATCAGTCCAACTGCACCTATTTTCCGACGCATCCGAGCGAGCATACGGAGCATGCGCTTACCTTCGTTCTACCGACGCTTCCGGAATAGTAAAAGTTGCACTTCTGACAGCTAAATCAAAGGTCGCACCATTAAAGCATCCCTCGCCTTGAACTGTGCGGTGCCTTGCTAGCCACGCAACTGTATGAGAAAATCATCGCATCGCTTCAACTTCAACTCGAAACTTTCTTTTGGGTTGATTCTACAACGGTGATTAACTGGCTGAAATCTCCTCCGTCGGCTTGGACAACCTTTATCGCCAACCGGGTTTCAAAAATTCAACTCGCAACTGAGAATTGTCAATGGAACCACGTCCCTGGTCAACAGAACCCCGCTGACCTCATTTCGCGAGGCACATCAGGAGAAGTTCTTCTCCAGAGCAACATATGGTGGCACGGACCAGACTGGCTACAACACAACAAGAATTTGTGGCCAAAGCAACAGATTATCCCAAATCACGACACTGAAACACTTTACGAAGTTCGAAAATCGCCAGTTACGGTCACTACTGCAACGGAAAATCCCTCCCTGATTGACGAACTTGCCAACAGATTCTCTTCATTCCGTCGCTTAACACGAACCATCGCCTACTGCCGCCGATTTGCTGAGAACTGCAAATTGAAATCAGCTGATCGATCTGGCTCCCACACACTGACGTGTGAGGAAGTGGAGGCAGCAGAAAACGCACTTATTTCGCAAGTTCAACAACAGGAATTTAGCAACGAATGGCATCTACTGCAACAAGGAAAACCTGTCTCAACTAAATCGCGACTCCGATGGTTCCATCCTTTTTTGTCCGATAACCAGTTGATTCGCATCGGGGGTCGACTCAATCAAGCGAAACTACCGTACAACACAAAGCACCAGATTCTCCTCCCCAGCAAACATCGTTTCTCTATGCTACTGGTTCAACACTTCCACGAAAAGCACCTCCATGCAGCACCGCAGCTTCTAATTAACATTCTCCGAACCCGGTACTGGCTCATAGGGGCCAGGGACTTAGCCAAAAGGATTGTTCACTCGTGCGTTACCTGCTTCCGCGCACAACCGAAATGTCTGGAACAGTTCATGGGTCAATTACCAGCTTCCCGCATCAACATGGCACGACCGTTCGCAATCACCGGCATCGATTATTGGGGACCGATTCTGATTCAACCACCTCATCGTCGTGCTGCACCCCGGAAGGCGTATGTGGCGGTCTTTGTTTGTTTCTGCACCAAAGCCGTTCACCTTGAACTAGTCTGCGACCTTACAACTTCAAAGTTTATTCAAGCTCTCCGTCGTTTTGTCTCCCGTCGAGGACTGTGTTACGAAATATATAGTGACAACGGGAGAAACTTCGTGGGGGCGGCGAATGAGTTGCGACAACTAGTTCGTAGCAAAGAGCACAAGCAAGCACTAGCCGAGGAATGTGCTGAAAACGGGATTCGATGGCAATTCAATCCACCTAAAGCGTCGCATTTTGGAGACTTTTGGGAGTCGGCAATATACTCTGCTCAGAAGCACTTCATCCGCATCGTAGGTCCGCACAAACTTGCTTACGACGATATGGAAACTCTCCTTTCACAAATTGAAAGTTGCCTCAATTCAAGGCCAATTGCACCGCTGAGCGACGATCCGTCCAATTATGACCCTTTAACACAAGACCACTTCTTGGTGGGCACCGCTCTGAAGGCTGTTCCTCAAATGGATTTATCCTCGATACTGTACAATCGGCTAGGGTACTGGCAGCACACTCAAAAACTGCTGCAAGATGTATGGAAGCGGTGGCAACTGGAATACGTTTCGACACTATAACAATGAACTAAATGGTATAAGCCACCCGTCATCATCGAAAAGGGACGCCAGGTTCTGATGAAGGATGAAGATGCACCACCGATGAGCTGGAGAACAGCGCGGATCACCGAAGTACACCCAGGCGCTGACGGTATTACAAGGGTGGTAACTCTTCGAACATCAAATGGAATGTTCACTCGGCCTGTATCGAAAATTTCGCTGCTGCCCATCGAATCAACAGCACCAAAACCTGGTTCATCCAGCATCGAAAGTACTTCCAACGACGATCATCGCAACAGCATCCAGTAAACGACCTATAATGAAATCAAAACAGTTTGGAACCTTTAGAACAGACAAACATCAGCAACGATCGACCACATCTGTATGACGTCTACGACTGACAGCTGTAAACTTTCATCGATTTCGCCGAAGGAAACGATTGATCGACAAACTTGTCAGAAATCAACATTTCTGAAGGGGCCAGAATATATGGGTAAATTTAAGAAAACAAAGCTGTATTCGAATATGTACTAGTCTACGTTGGTTGACGAAATAAATAAATAAATAAATAGATCTAGGCCAGTAGAGAAAACAAATACAAGTACTAATTTATCTGAACAGTCATGGAGAAGAATCATCACGTGAAACAGGACATAAATTCGCCGAAAAAAGTGAGAAGGAGTTTAACGAGAAAAACTAAAAATGGGAGGAGCTTTAGCTGGGTGGACACTGATATTCTGCGGCCTTCCAACCTGTCGCAGACACCAGTTCAACCCCTGTCCAGCAGCAGACGGGCCGAGACTTTTGCGAGTGCCCAATCATTGAACCGAAAGATATGGGATTGACCGGTCCGATTTGCTGATCCAGCTGCCTACACGGCATCATCATCTTCCAAAGGCTTTAAGCCTGTACTACCATCAGCCCTTTTCAGGGCCACCAAGATTTTCCGAAAGAGTTAAATTTCTGAACATGTTATAAGACCACTTTTCGGCCCCGGAACCGCTGTGTCCCAGAAGGAGACCAGCCCAGACCCCAAGCTACTGGTCTAGAGCCGACGGTAGCTTCCAGGGTGGGCACACAAAGCCATAAAGGTTCCGGGTCTCAGGGCGTTTGGGAGACCTTTCGGATGTGAGGGGACCTAGAAAAATGCGAATTATTTTACCTTACGCTTTATTCGGCCAGTGATGATAGTGGGGGCGGAGCAGAAATCGGGTGATGGTTAGATCTCGGCCCAACGTGGCTGAAGAATACCGAGGTTGGCAGCTCGGGCGGGATGACGGGCGGTAGTGTCGCTCTAGACGGTGATCGGGCGGTCGCCAGGAAGGGAATCGATTCTTGCAGCGTTGGTGGCAGTGATGGATGCGACTATGGTGGCGGCTATGGACCCAGCGCTCAACTGCCCCTGTTCACTATTCGGCGTCGTCGACCGCCGACGCTGTACCATGAGTGATGATAGCCTGGTGGATAGCGGACCAGCAGGGTGTGTTCTTGAACCGCCGGGAAGCCTGGATACGGCGATGACTTTGGTTGACCTTGGTTGTGGGGTCGCCCGGAGCCAGCAGAGGCTGACGCGGCCACAATGGTCGACTTGCTGCTGGAACTAACAGCCCGCGCTTTCACGGCAACGAGAGGCCAATTCTTGCTAGGCGCTTCGGTGACGACCCGACAAGCACAGTTGCTGAATAACTTTCGGAACGATAACCCGGACCCGGAGATGATTAGACGGCCGTACTGATACCGGACACTTCACAAACCGCGTGGGTCGAAACGGGGGTTTTGATCCCGAAAACGTCTGGTTTTTCGCCAAATTTCATTCGTCCTCGGCAGAGGCTTGTCACTTCCTGATCTCATCGCTCAGTCGAGATCTCTCTCCTCCGTTCTGCTTCGGCCAGTCGTTTGCGATCCTCTCCATCCGCCCACGATCGTAGGTAGAGTAGAGCGCTATCAGCTACCTACTGCTGTCAGACGGCACACGCGATCCACGCCGTCGGGCGTTGATCGCCCCCACTTCAAATCGACCGTTAGCTACACTAACAATTTTATTTACCCTACTCCCCACATCTAATGATGGAAAACAAAATGTTACCCACCGGTAACAATGTCCTAACAAAAATTCATATCAAAAGGTTCTTTTCAGGGCAATCATAGTCATACTAAAGAGTGAGAACCCCTCTCAAATTCCTATTCCTACACAAAACACAAGCTCCTGCTGCAGTTAAAAAATGACATTTATTATATAAGACCACGTAGTCCTACGTCACCATTGCGTGCAAACCCATAGGGCTGTCTAATGTGATGGAAATATGCTTTTGTCGACTGGTCACCAAATGCTTACACTGCAACCGAATTTGACTCAGTGTGACTTTTACTCATGTGTTGGGATAAATTCATGCGCTGAGTGACCTATGCTTGCAGAGATTTTTCATATGAATGAGTAAAAGCGACTCACTCTCTGAGTTAGTTTCGTTTTCAGTGTAGACGGTCATGAAGCTCGCCAGCCAGATGTAATACACGGCGATATTCAAAATTCTGCTTTGGTCACTCACTTGAGCTAATTTGCCACCGTCAACGCAAACTATGTCAACTGTCAGATTTTTGTATCAGCTAAATGTGTAACTAAATTAAATTACTTGACAAAACAATTACATGGAACCGTTAAAGTGAACTGCTTGGATAACAATAATGTGACACAGAAGGCACGAAATTACACCGTTTGTTATCAGGTGAATCTTTGTCATTGCCGAAAAACTAAATGAGATTTTGAAGAAGGATCAAGCCTATCTATGTGAAAAACATGTTTTTCAATATCGCGCAAAAGTCTGTCAATGATAATGACAAAGCTCTGTACTGCTCGCCAGTACGAGATTGTGGATTTGCTATGTATTAGTATCGTTATCGGAATTCGACACTGCGGAGCAGATAAGTTATCAGAATCCATTTATTAAAACGCTGTGACGGTGAAGGCAAGTTAGTCCTTATCCAGAGTGCTCAGTAGTAAGGTGAAGAATTCAGTGCCTTGAGATATTTTTGTGGTTCTTAATTTGGTGAATGAGGCATAACATCTGTGATCAGGAAAGTGAAGCCGTTGGTCCTTTGCTCATGAGTTGATGTGTCGATAGGTAGGGTCCAGGTGTGGGAGCTGCCTCCCTGGCATCGTTAGCATTGGTGCTCAGCACGAAAAACAAGTTCGACGGAAAACAAATCAAGAAAAAATATTGGTGAACAAAATTGTACTCAGAAGAAATCAAATTAGTGAAAATAACGAAGCGTATCAGCGTATAGTGAAACTAAGTGTGAGTATCATAATATGGCTAGTCGTTTAAAGCTTAATTACAAAGATGACCAAAGATTTTTATTCATGCATTGCAACGGTGAGATAAAATATTGAAGATGTATTACCTTAAACAAATGGCGCAATGGTGATGTCTTGAAATACCTATAAACCTATATGATATAAGCATTAAAACTCTTTCAAGCTTGTTCCTTTAATCAGCCCGCGGTCTTACACATGTAAATCACATGTTTTTTCCACTGTGGAAAACCGTGATCCATATATCGGGCAAGGCAGTTTTATGCATGTATTTTATAATCTCATTAGATTAAACGAAATATAACGTAAGGTATGAAATCGAACAAAATGAGATTATACAGTGTTTGTTATCGTACGTAGCTTAAACAAAAAAAAATGGTGGGGTTTCAGTATAAGACACGACAGCAGACTTGACGTAGACTACGTTAAGCTATGTAGTGAAATTCTCGTGCATTTTTTCTAGATATTGATTTAAAATACAGTAGAAGTAACCTATGATTTCGGTCCTATGTACATATTTTGGATTTCCTACTTAGTAAAACTTGGTTAATTTCAGGACCTCATAAAAATGCGAATACATATTCTATTTCATTTGGTTCTTAAATACCAATCAAATACGAGTAAGGCTTTCTTCAAGTGATTCATTGAAACGTCCAACAATGACCGTCATGATGGCTGATATTCCCTTGCACTTCAAGATTTCTAGGACACAAATCTTGGACGGTTGTGACATCACTCATGAAATTGTAAGCCTCTAGACTAACTCGGGGAAAATCTAAGGGTCGCCTACGGAACTAAATATCACACTCACATCCAACTGCCACCTGTTAACAGCAGGAACGTATATGTTGTTTAAAAGTAAGCAATAACCACAAACGATGAACCTGAAAAAGAATAACACAAAACACATGGGGAAGCTCAAAAGCCAACGAAGTTCCAATTTCTGCACTATGAACTCCCGGACGAGGCCTGAAGACCCCTTTCGGGTCCGGGGAAAACGAGGACAAACGAAAAGGTGGTGGAATAAATTTAAAGGACTGCACTCTCTAAAAAATAGCCGCCTTTTATAACATTTTAGCTGTATTTATTTTAACCTAGGGTGACGTCACATGCACTTGCACTGGGTACTTGCGGTTTTCTGGTAGGTGGGTAGGTCGACCTTCGTAGCAGGATCATCGATGATTCGGCTGTAGCGACCAGCATGACATCGCTGACATTTCGGCGTTGTTTCTGCTGTCTCGATTGCTGGTGAATTGCCGTCGGAGCTGATGATGAGGTCGCCGTTGAGTCTACGATTAACCGGTGATCGCCGATAGAAGCACCGGTGGCAACGTGGATCAATCGGCGCAATCGACCGTTCAGAGCGCCGGTTGTGAGGCGGTGAGGCTGATGAAAACGCCGACGTCGAATCGTTGTTACGATGTGGATGATGCCACTTGCTTGATGCCAACAAGATGGCGGTCCTTCGTCTATTCTCGAGTGGCCTTTTTGATCGTCGAGAGCAATGGCGGATCTTCTGCTCACGCTGATTCTTCCAAGAATGTCTGATGAGGATAGTGGACCTGGACGCTGATGGGGTTTCCTGTCCGTGAAGAAATCGATTCCGATACCACTGACTAACGTGGATCGCCAGGCTGGTATCGGTGACTAAAGTGGCGACTAGTCTGAACGCTCGCCGAATGGTCCGGTGCCACTATCCTTGGCTCCTCTTGGCTCTTTCTGCGGAAGAGAGTTTCGGAACTTGTCCGAATAGGAAAAAAGGCCCAGATAATGGACCTACCCAACCCATTAGTGCTATGACGTCACAATATAGGCTGTCCGGGGTTACATTATATAATTTAACAATTTAATTACCTTTTTCCTAATTTCTACGTTGGATAACACGAAAAACTTATTGAATGCAGTATCAGCAGTAAACCTAATGGAGATTAGAAAATATTTTCTTTTTAACTTTACTTTACCCTAGCTTTAATTTTTACAATATCCTTCTTTTAATCACTTTTAATTTTCACTACCTTTTAAATGATTTTAACTACTGCCATTAACTTTATAACACCACATACATATAAATCAACTTTTTATTTTTTATTTTAGGAACACGCGCGCACTTCCACTTCCTACGGAGTTCACGGACAGAAGAGAGCGAACAATTCTACGGCTGAGCCGATCAACCCATGCTATGAAACATCGAGTCTTTGTCACTTGATGTTCTTTGTGTCACTTTCTTCCGTGGCATCATTTGTGGTCATGCTTTATATTTACGGCGCCGCGGAGCGGCAAACGATATATTTCGCTGGTTCAAACCGCTGCCAACAAACAGTGAGAGTCAGACATGATTGTGATATTTAGGGAATAGGGTTCTGTATTGGGATGGAACACCTTATAAAAAAATAATCGCAAGGTGACAAAGTCATCTGCTACGTTTAATTGTAACCGCTGGTTACAAAATTGAAACTTCTTGTGTACTGGACTGCAACAAACGTGAAATTCCAGTTTCTTTGTTATAAGTTTTGTGAGAGCTGATATCTGTACTCTTGAATTTTTTTTTATGGTGATGAGATGGATCCTCAGCGATTCAACTTCAAAACACTAAAAATAAATGCACACACAAAAACGGAGTGCACAATTTTGCATCAATGCTATGCAACATTTCATAGCTGATCGAGATGATATCAATTAGCCATGAATCCCTCCAATAAGTTCTCGGTACATCTTTTATCTACCGATCGAACAAATAAAAAAAATACCAAGGCTGTGTTCCATTTGGAAAATTTTCATTTAGATTTGACACTTCGAAAATAAATAAAGATCGGCCGATTTTTGAGAAAGTGTCTGTCAAATTGATTCCTTGTCTGCTAGAAATAAGTCTGCTGGAATAGCAGGTTTATTTGAAAATTTTCCATCTGTCAAATTTAAGTAAAATTCACCAAATGGAACACAGCCTTAATAACTTGAGCACAGAATCGTTTCTTGTTGTGTTCGTCGTATTAGATGCTGAAAATACCTGAGACGAGTGGATTCAAGGAGAAAGTCGACGAAGAGAATCTTCAACTTGAATTAATCATTTCGTCCGACCACTTTCCACAGAGATGACGCTGTTCCGCTGGCAGGAAGTGATAAAAATCCCCATATAGAAATTGAGAGAAGTGGGAATAATTGCTTTCGATACATATTCAGTTCAAAAAAAGTGAACGACAATCTAAAGAAATTAGTCAAGGACTTTGCCGTTCACTTATTTCCCGGAAATTTTTGTTAAACAAGCTACAACTAAAAAAAAAAACGATTTTCCCCATACAGTTTTACCTGTGTTACTACCAGTCCCCAGAGAGACAACAAATTCAAATTTGAGAGAGAAAATTTGCTCTCACGACCTCAATCTCTCAACATGCCATGTATTTTGATGACACTCGATTTGTCATTTCCCTTTCACAGATTACAAAATAGAGTACCTGATACTACAAAACATGTCTGGTACCTCTTTATACGCTGTTCGGTCCTGGTCCCCGGACTCATGACCGTGATATCTTTTGCTAACCACGACACATCACGTTTGAAGGTTAAAATGTAATTAATTTATTCTGTTTCATATTTTTCATACAGAGTCTAAGTTGGAGACACTTGATGCACCGAGTTTTTTTTTTTTTTATACAGGGGGAATCTGCTCCCAGACTCCTGAGAAGATAACTCAGGGTGTGGGGATGGGAGAAATAGCTCTCCCGACCCACTAAACCTTACCCTGTGCTCTAGGCCCTGCCCTCCCCGGAACCGCCCGAAAGCATTACGTCATGGGAGGGGGCCGGTTGCGCTATGGCGCATCACTAGGTGTTGTGTCCGACGTGACACTCGCTACTGCACAGTGAGCAGCTGTGCAGGGCCTTCCTCTTGTTGTTCGCTGTTCGTTGTTCGCCCGAGTTCTAGAGCAGACGTGATAGCCAGCAAACTGTCCAACAGGGCAGCTTAGGACAGATGTGACCGCTTACCAGCTGCGTGTGCTAAGCACTCTAAGAACCCGGCGTCACTCCTGCCTTTGCACAACGAGGGTTTGTGTGGGGCTTCTCAACCTCCTGGGACGAGCTGGATGGGGTTCCAGCGTCCTTATTCTGCGGTAGTTCGTTTAGCCGCAATATCTCTCCCTTAGGTTCGATAATTAACGTTTCCAGGGCACACCACGAGGGGGCGAACTACTTCATGCCCCTGATGCATCGAGTATATAAAATGTCACATCACATGTCACAACGCATTTACTTTAACATTTGAAGTCCCTCCTTTTTTACATATTCTCCGCAAAAGATACTTTCTGCCCCGCCCCATACATAAAAATTGGCGGGAAATTCTGTGAGGGGTGAGCTATTTTGTGTGCAGAATGTGTAAAAAAGGAGGGACTTCGAATATTAATCTAAATGGATATATAGTGGTCCCAGACATGTTTTGCACTGCAGTGTCCTCTGTGAACAATTAACGGAAAACAGATTGTCTGAAGTTTCCGATACATGTCACTGCAAATAACAGCAGTGACATCTGATGGAAAATGAATGCAGAAGCTTGACAAAATGATTGATTGTTTCGCTTAGCTGTAAACAAAAAATCTATTAAGAGAATCGAACATTATAAGTAGGCATTGTTGAACGCTCACTGTCGAATTTTAAAACCTAGCACCAGTGATGCCACATTTTTTCGATTTTCATTCTGTATATTCATCGCAAAAAATCTTTTGTATCTGTATCTGACTGACAAAAAGCTGTAAACAAATCTGTAAAATTTCTTTATTATAAGACCAGCTTTACATAAATCTCCATTGAGTTAATTTATAGTTCAGAAGGACTTTATGCAATGTTTAGAATCATGAAAATTACTTATGGTTGCTTTCTAAAGAATTTGTCTATTTGAAAAATTTCCAAATCCTACAATTTTTTTGTTAAGCGATGTGTATCTTTTCTACAGATTGAAAATATAAAACATTAAGTTCCAGTTATGAGAGGCGAATCTGTTTCCGGCTGAAGGTTTTCTTAATGAATTAACTATCACAATTTCTTGAATTTTATTTTTTGTATGTCTGTAATTACGAAAACCGTAATTACGTAATTTTTCAATAAGTTTTAACACAAAAATTTTACTGGAAGTTTAGTCGAATTGTACGCAATATTCCAAGGGGTGTTCAACTCGGCACACCTTAATTCGTGCCGAGTTATTAGTTGTGTCAAAAGCTGTGCCAAGCGCTCTGCTGAACGTACCTATCAAGGACAATTAAAGTATGGCAACCCTGAAAGTTATGACTTTTGTAATTTTGTTTACATTCTCAATTTCTCTAATGGCTCATGGTAGACATTCACCTCCATTCTCATTAGATCGTTAGCGGGTCGGAAGGTGGAAGAGGAACTGCAAACCATCAAACCAATACGGTGTTGAAGCATAGTTCAATCCCACGCTTTGAACAACATCGTCGAACCAGTTTTAATTCATCTGATCGACTCAGAAGTGCGTGTCCTCAAAGATATAACCCAAGTCTATCGTATCGCTGATTATGATACCTCCTCGATATGGAATTCTCGATTAATCCAAGTGATTAGACAAAATTGAATCACAAATGGAGCTTCATTGGATTCTGAGATGATTTTTAGCTTCACTGGTTTAGTTTTGTGTAAAAATGGTACGTCAAAAAAAAAATCAGTTCAGACATTTGTAAGTAAATTTTTTTTTTCCTTAAAAATGCCCATCTCGCAATGTATGGACGGATGATAGCAAACATAATTACCTATCTTGAGGCAAAAATTCATCCAAATCAAACATGGCAATTTTTTTTAATCGACTTTAAATTTTAAAAATCGATTTTTTTCAGTGTAAGTCTCAAATGAAATTTTTTCAGTATTTTTTTTCGATAATTCGGTCAATTTCCTAAAAGTCATCCATACAACATATTTTTGTTGGAGTTGTCATTTTTCCATAATATTTTTTTGAAAAAAATCGGCAGAAAAAGTTTGGCCCTTCTCAAATGTTAGTCTAGATAAATTTTGGAAAAACTGAGTATGCAAAAGTGCTTATTTAGTCAAAGTCTACACATCCAGAAAATTTAATTGAAATCTGAGAGGTTGCTGCCAGCTTCGATTCGATTTGGCGCGAAATGCGTCTATTGCTGCTGCTACCTGCTTACCAACCGTCCGAAGCGAAAATGAGTTGAGGCAGTAGTAGCAGTAAAATTATGTTTATTTCTGTTAATTATGGTAGTACATTGATCTATCATATTCATTGATTAGCCTACCTGGCTCTTCATCTTTGTTTAATTTGATATTCTAATTTAATATTTGCGTTTTTCAACTAATATACAGAATATCCCTTTGGGATGTGTTTTATTTGAATTGAAAAAAGTGATAACCTACCTAACTACGAGTATAACTTAACCTAACGTGCTAGATCACGTATGATCTGATGATTTGATCTCAGAGAGGATGAATACTCTCCGTTCATCTAATGTCTGAATTCCAGCCAGGAAGTGGATCTCAGAATTTCTAGTCCGCGGGGGACTGTTTAGGACCATCCTAAGGATCTTGTTCTGGATCCTTTGGAGTTTAAGCTGATGGCATTTTGCGCAACTCTCCCAGATTGGCATACCGTACTCGATTACAGGAAGGATGATTTGTTTGTAGACAGCAAGCTTATTTTTCAGAGACAGGGTTGACTTCCTGTTGACAAGTGGATACAACGATCTTATCAAGATGTTGCACTTGGTTTTTGTTTTGTCAACGTGCTCCCTGAAAAGAAGCTTGCTGTCTAGTGTTAGCCCGAGGTACATGACCTCTTTGGACCATTCCACCACTGTGCCGTTCAGGCAGATCTTGTTATTCTCCGACGGAACAAGTCTGGGAGATTTAGAGTGTGGAAAGATAATGATCTGGGTCTTTGCCGCGTTGATACGGATCTTCCAGCTGTTGAAATATTCAGACAGAACGTCCCGGCCTCTCTGAAGTTTGGCAGTCAGAGCTCCGATGACCCTACCCTTGTAGACGATGGATGTGTCATCTGCGAACAGAGACAACGATCCACCATCAGGGAGAGCCGGCATATCGGAGGTGAACAGGTTGAATAGGATGGGGCCAAGGATGCTTCCTTGTGGAACCCCGGCACCGATGTTGAAAGCATCCGATGAAATGCCATTCAGAGAGACTCGGAACGTCCTGTCTGATAGATAGTTGTTTATGATCTTCACTAGGAAGATTGGAAGACCGTACTGCTGCAATTTGAACACCAGACCATCATGTCAGACATTGTCGAACGCTTTTTCAACGTCCAACAACGCCATGGCAGATGCTTTCGAATTAATTTTAGATTTACACATTTATAATGTATAAAGAAAATGATAACTTGGCTCTGTAAAGTTTATTCGAATGAGCCTGTACAAATAAAGTAATTAACAAAAAAAAAAAAAAGATGCTTTCGAAACAGACTTGTTCCGTCTGAGAATGTTTGTCACTCGAGTCAGCTGGTGGACGGTCGAACGGCCTTTCCGAAAACCAAACTGTTCCTCGAGTAACAAGTTGTTTTCATCGGCAGATGTTACTAGCCGGTGGTAGACTGCTCTTTTAAACAGTTTTGATAACCCTGAGAGAAGGCTGATTGGTCGATAACTTGAAGGAGAGGACGGATCCTTCCCAGGCTTCCAGATGGGTATGACTTAAGCTGACTTTCAACACGAGGGGAATTAGCGAAGTCTGATGGTTGGTTGGTTGTAGAATCTGGAACACAAGTGTTTGAGTTCCATATTCATGATGTTGTCGAAACCTGGGGCCTTCATGTTTTTAGATGATTTGATATAGGCCTACAGTTCGTCAGCCGTAATCTCGGATTCCTCTGGAAAAATGTTAGGAATCTGAAGAAGATTGGTTGCATTCTCAGCAACCTCAGATTCATGAGGGCTGACAATGTTTTGTTCGAGATTATGGGAGATGACGAAGTGTTGACCTATCGCGGCAGCCTTCTCTTCAGGAGTAATCAGATGAACCACTGGGTCGCCGGGACGATCCAGTGGGGTCAGTGGGGTCAGTGGGGGAATGGGCCTAGGCTTGTTTTTAAGAATTTTTGCAAGTTTCCAGAAGGGCTTAGCACAATCTGGGGAGAGCGGATCTTACTAGCAAAATCGTTATTCCTGGCCTGAATGATCTTTGTTAATCGATTACAATTGGTCTTCAAGTTAGGCAGGCCAGTACGCTGGTACTGCCTACGAATGGTGTTACGGAGTCTAATGAGATCTTTGGTAGGGCTGTAAAGGTTCAGAGTGTTACTCACCTGTCTGAATGCACGTGTTGTTCCCTGGCCCGGGAAATCGCCTCCTCGATGGTTTGTAGACACCGGTCAACATCATCGGACGTCCCCGGTTGGACATCGTAGTCGATGGTTGTGTCGACGCAGTGTTGATATTGCGCCCAGTTGACTCGATGGTAGTTGCGCCGGAAAGCTTCGAATCGGTTTACCGAGGATCCAACTTCGGCCACCACCGGGTAGTGGTCCGAGCTCAGCTCCTGGAATGCCACAGGTTGCGAGATGTTGTGTCCCATGTTGCTTACGAAGATGTCGGTGGTCGCATGGACCCCAGACTGAATCAACCGGGTGGGAGAGTCCGGGGCCAAGGTGGTATAGTGGCCCTCTTGCAGGTTTTCATTGAGGATGATGCCGTTTCTATTGCTCCGACCGTTTCCCCAAGCTTGGTGTTTTGCGTTCAGATCGCCAGCGATGATGAAGTTCCCGCTCCTTCGGGTGAGTTTGATGATGTCTTTCCGGAGGGCCACTGACGACCCGTCCCTGATGTTGGTTTGCTTGAGGCAGTAGGCCGCGATGATGGTGATTGGGCCAAGTGATGTGCTCACCTCCACTCCGATGGTTTCAATTGTTTTCAGCTGGAAGTTTGGTAGCAGCCGGCAACTGATGGTCCGTCTTGCAGCGGTGGCCACTCCTCCACCTCCAGAGCAGGTACGATCAAGTCTGACGAGCCGAAAGTCGGAAGGAATACGTTCAGTTCGGGCTTCAAATGCGTCTCGTTGATGATAGCAATGTCGACCTCCTTGGTGTTGAGGAAATCGAGTAGCTCTCTATGCTTGTTCGTCAGTGAGCAAGCGTTCCAATTTGCAATTTTTATAGCTTCACGGTCCATACTTGGTGACGAGTGACAAGGCACCATGAAGCTGTTCAGATCGAGTCTTGCAGGTGCACATGATGATGATGACCTCCGAGGTGAACGGAGAATCGTCGACAGATTCACTTGAGACAGCACCAGCGTATGATAAACCAAGGGTGGTGGAGGGACCTGGCATTGGCTGGGCAGCAGCAGCAGCGAGACGATGCTGAACTGTCCGACTGTTGGGAACCATTTGGATACTCACAGGATTGGCTTGTTGGTTGTCGAGCGGAAGCGGGGCTAGGTTCGGAACATGTCGACGGAACTAGATAGCTGAGTACTGGACTTCCGTTAGTACAGGAGGCGAACGATGATTACGAAGGCGACCGAGCTGGTTGTTGATGGTGGCCTTCCGACGGATATTAATGAACTCCACTCGCTTGGGACATCCGCGGTTGGATGCTTGGTGGTTTCCACCGCAGTTGACACACGTTGGCTCGATGTCATCGACTTGCTCACAGGACGCAGTTGAGTGAGTTCCAGCACACTTGCCGCAGTTTGTCTTCATGTGGCAGTTTTTGGTGCCATGGCCGTAGGAAAGGCAGTTCATACACTGCGTTACATTACGATGTTGGGGTTTGTAATGCTCCCAACTGGTGATGACTTGAAACAGGTCCCGGATTTTGGATCTCAGAGCCGCAAGACTGTTGGATCCCTTCGTGAAATGCACCAGGAACAACTGATCACGGAAGCTGGTGTTTTGGTTGGGACGCCGGTTCATCGGGTACACTGTCTCAGGCTTGAGCCCGAACCGCTCCAGCTCGGATTTAACCACAGCCGCCTCGAACGACGGTAATCCACGCAATACCAGCTTCAGTGGCTTGCTCGATGGCAGATCGTGTGTGAAGAAGTCAACGTTGTTTTCCTTTAGGAAACATCCTGTTTGATTGTACTCCTCCAGGCTGGAGCACATGATTTTGGTGCCGATGCTGCAAAGCTTGAAGCGAGGCAGCAGCTTGTGTTTTGCCAGTTCGGCACGCAGCTTGGCAACATCCTTCTCCGGCGTGAAAAGCGGGGGAATCCGCTCTCTTGCAGCGATGGGAACGACGTCACCATCGCCATTTTCATCGGGGAGCACCGCAAACTGGTTGGCTTGCAGTACCCGTTTTCCGGCGACATCCTGCGACGGGCTGTGCTGGATTACCACCTTCTTTGAAGGGCCCGCTGCTGGCTCATTGGCACGTTTACGCACCATTTGTTTCGTGTTGGCAAGTTGCAGTAAACTTGCCAGAACGCGCGAAGGTGGCGACACTTCCACGGCGCAACGCGACAGCACAAACCGAATCGAAGCGAGAACTCGAGCGAAAAAGAAAACGAACTGAACAGCTCAACAGTAATCTCCGAGTTGAGGCACATTAGCAGCGCTGTTTTATTGCTTTTCTGATTCAAGCAGCACGATGTGCAACCAAATTGTACTTGATTATGAGGACTGGGTTTGGGGAGAACGTTTATTTCATGAAAACAGTGATAAAATTATTACTTTTTATTTGTCCATTTTTAAAACAGTTTTTTTTATTAAAAATTGAAAAAAAGTTTATTGCAACTGCTTACGAAAGGTATTTCCTATCGATTGGTGTATTCGGATTTTAATTTCATCTATAAATGACAAAGCTTATAGCGTTCAAAAAATTACACCTTTTCGTGACGGTCGCAATTTTAGATTTTCGATTTACCCCCAGCACCTTCCCATAAGACGTAGTCTACGTCAAAAGGAAAACGTGAGTGTGTCTTTAGCTTCAATAGGATTTTCTTCCTTCTCCGGACCGGTGTGTTGTGCGTTCACTAATAATTCTCCAATTTGATGGGCTGTTTAGGGAAAGAAATAAAGGTGAATACAGGATTTATACTAACGATAAGTTTCCTTTTTTTATTTCAGAGTACCACAGTCCTCCATAAACCGTTGCAAAAGAAAGTGATCGGTCAGACGTTTATCCCTTAACCATTGCTTAGGGTTTACCTTCGTGACTTGGTGGAAAGTACCTTCAGGTAAGTGCGTGGCTGCGACGACTTGGTTCGATACATTTTCTTCCAATTTTGAACGACGCATTTAACCTAATTGGAGTCCCATGAATGGCTGTGTGTGTGTGCTTAGAGTGTGAATCTGTGAGTTCACCAATCCGTGTATTGGTGAGGGAGTGGCGCAGCACAAGTGGTTTTGTGCGATTTTTTTCCACCGTCTTCGACGATTGTTTTTCACAAAACTAGGCAAGGATATTTCAAAGGCAATGCTGTTCTCCATGTTAATAATACGAATTGATCAGTGTCAATTAATATCTACAGCTAGATAACAAGGTGGCCACCGAATTTTTATTTTGAAAATTCCTGGTTTTCCCGGTTTTTCCCGTTACAGGTTAAACATTTTCCTGGTTATTTCCAACAACTATAATAATTACGTGAATAAATTAGATTTATCTTATTTTTCAAACTAATAATAAAATCAATTTGAATTTATTCGATTTTTTTAATATAATTAGGCATATCTTTTTTATTAGAAGAAATACAGCCAACAATTTTTGCTATAAAACGTGCATCTTAAAGGGCTTTAAAAATCTCTAGAAGATGACTTTCTTGAGAAATTAATTACAGTTTGATTTTTTATATAGACTGGATTTCTATTGTCCATTTTATTTTGTTGTAAATTTATTTATTTGTACAGGCTCAATCGAATAAACTTTACAGAGCCAAATTATCTTTTGCGTTATACATTATTAATGTCTCAAATCTAAAGTGAAAATCTAAATATAAAGGAATTGAACCGAGTACTCGCGGTCGTTTCGAGGTTAGTGGAGATTTACAGTTTCATTGATGGGGAGAGGGAGAAGGAGGTTTGAAATATGATTTATGATACAGATATTTCATTATTCCTAAAACATGAACTTATTCCTATTCAACTTGATATCAGCACTGTATTTCTACTATAATAACAAACAAACATTTAAAAAAAAACCACACACACCAAATTCAAACTAAACACAAGGTTTATCAAACTTACAATCTAAGGTTAATATTTTTCAAGAAAACATATACGAGTTTTATAAACTCCAGATCGCGTCTAACCAAAACATCCCGAACTGGAACATTAGGTTGTCTACCTCGAGCCCGAAGGGAATCGTACAGCTCTGATCTGACTCCACGATGCTCAGCACAAGACCAAATGGTGTGATCGGCGTCTTGGTAACCTTGTCACATTCATTCCCCCGGAACCACTTGTCGTATGACTTCGGAGGGGGCCGTGCATTAAGCACCTCACTTAACCTCAGCTAATTGGCGCTTCCAGTTCGCTGATCGTCTCTCCAATTTGTGAGCCATTTAGCTCCCAGCGTCACGTTCTACACGGTTATCCCCGGTGGTTGATTCAGCCTACTCTGACGGAGAGTTCTCCCGGCTTCGGTTTTCAGTTCGCACTTGTGTGAGCACATTACTACTTTCTAGTTGGTCTTCTCGCCTTTTTCGCTGCAGCGCTGACATTATCTGCGTTACTGCTCTACTGACGGCGTTAAAGGTGCCCTCCTCTCGACACATTTCTTCGACGACATTCTCCGTGCTAAGGGCGAGCATATCCTCTCGCACAGCATCAAATCTAGTACATTCGAAGACCACGTGCTCTGGTGATTCTTCCACATTCCCACACTCCGGACAGAAGGGTGACGTTGTGTGTCCGAACCGATACAGGTACTTCCTGAAGCAGCCATGACCAGACAGGAACTGCGTCAAGTGGAAGTTGACTTCACCATTAGCCTGCTGCATCCCACTCCTGCTGCTGCTGCCACTTAGCCATCGACTCCGTTCTCACCATTTTTCGTACTCCTCTGGTTTCTCTCGTCATATAGCACTCGTAGTCCTCCGCCAAGGTGATGCCGATTGGGATCATACCGGCGATAACGCATACTGCCTCCATCGAAATGGTTCTGTACGCACTCAAGACTCGCATGGCCGTGAGCCGGAACGTACTGCTCAATTTTCTTTGGTTCTGCTTTGTTTCTCCGTGGACCTCCGTACCTTAGTATCGATGAGGACACACTAGCCAGAAGACGCCTCTTGCTGCTGCTTACACCAGAATTGTTCGGCATGATTCTGGCTATTGCGTTGATGACCTTCGCCGCCTTCTCGCAAGCATATTCGATGTGGCTATTAAAGTTTAGCCGGTCGTCGATCATCACTCCCAGACACTTCAGCACGCGCTTCGAAACAATGGTTTTGCTCTCCAACGGTGATTTCTGCCCGTTGCACTGCTTTGCAGTTACTGACCAACATCACTTCTGTTTTGTGGTGGGCTATCTGCAGCTTCGCTCCTTGCATCCAGTTACCAATCGTATCTATCGCCTCGGCCGCCAGCATTTCCACTTCTTCCAGCGTCTCACTGGTTACCGTCAAGACGACATCGTCTGCAAAGCCAACGATCTCAACTCCTTTGGGCAGCTTGAGCGTCAGCACGTCATTGCACAGTGGTCCAGAGCGGAAAAATACATGGAAATTGGGTTTTTCGCAAAATCTACTGGTTGTAGCGTTTTGATGTCTTGGAAAAAATTGTTGGTAATAAAAAAGCGCACCTTTTTATTGGATCAGTCATTAGGGTGATTCTGTTTTAGGGTGACTTCAAAAATCCAACTCTTCGGGGAAAGTTTTGGGAATTTTGACGTTGGATAACGTCTTTCGGCAACATACGGGGGTACAAAATTGAAAACAGTCATTTTGGATGAGTTACGAAAAATTAAAAGATTTTGAACGATAATAACTCAACCGTCTCTCGATAGATTTACAAGATAATGGCATCAATCGATTGGAAATATTTCTAGCAATTTGTTGAATGTTTCAAAACTATTGATTTCATTCTGTAAACTATTGAAAAATGGTTAAAAGTAAACCATTGTCTAAAGATGGTGAAAATCGATTGATTTTTTTATATTCTTATACTTTCTCCAACCGAGACATCAGATGCGAGTATCTGACACCTCTGATATTTTCTGTTCTACTATATAAGCGTCTAACAAGGTCGCCTGTTCCATCATTGTCTATCCGATCGTCTAACCCAGCAGCAGAGCAGCAGAGCAGCAGTACCAGAGCAGCGGAAGCAGAGCAACGGCAGCAGAGCCTGGGGGCGAAAGGGCAACTACGCCGAGTGCGTTGGTGCCAGTGCTCCGGTATACTGGGCCGCCGTCATGGAATGTCCAGCTGCTGCAGTTCTCAGTCGGTCGTATTCACCGTCTGCTCCGCAAGGGCAACTACGCCGAGCGCGTTGGACATTACATTACACAACATTATCAAGAAAGAGTTTAACGATTAATTTTCTAGGGTGGTGTACAAGGGAGTACCCAGTACAATCATGGGCATTGGCTCCAAGCAATATTTCATCAGATTCCAGACAAATCTGTACGATAGTCAGATTAATACCTGGCTGAATTAAGATACACATGATTGTGCTGGGTAATTAAAATTTTTATTCAACAGATTGCGTTCAACGTATCCACATCGTATAATGGCAGCATCAAGCAGATCGCTTGTAAGTCCATCGGAGGAAAGGCTCCTCTCAAACTGATGGCCACCGGTGGAGTGAAGAAGTCTCATCGCTACCGGCCAGGAACTTTCGCTCTGCGTGAGATCCTTCGTTACCAGAAATCGACCGAGCTGCTGACTGCAAGTTGCCTTTCAAGCGTCTGGTACGTGAAATCGCCCAGTACTTCAAGACCGATCTGCGCTTCCAGAGCTCGGCCGGTAATGGCCCTACAGGAATCCAGCGAGGCCTATCTGGTCGGTCTGTTCGCCATCCACGTCAAGCGTGTCACAATTCAAGACCAACAATTGAAATGGCCTTAACTCCATTTTGTAAACAAACCTTGTAAGGCCATTTTCTCGCGAACGGAAGTCCGCAAAGGCAAACCAACATAATGAACAGGTAGGAGAAATTCTCCTCTACCCGATTGTGGTTTAGGTTTGCAAATGAAGGTTTCGGTTCGTGAGCAAATGGTCTTACAAGGTTTGTTTACAAAATGGTTAAGGCCATTTCAATTGTTGGTCTTGAATTATTTTATGTTCCATTTTCGGTTTTCCCAAACTGTACCCCCATATAGAAATCACAGACGTCAAAACTGTAAGGTCTTATTCTTGTTGTCAACATTATTTTCATAATGCAAATCAACTGATTTCTTATTGCGAACTTTGGTAACGCTGCTTTCGAACATTTAAAAGTTCAATAAAATCATCAAAACCTCTTTCACGTTGGAAATCGATTTGTGGCCCTGAAAAGGGCCGATTGATTGTTTGGATGGTACGACTCTACGTTGAGCTGGTGTACTTGGTGACGGCCTTGGTTCCTTCAGAGACAGCGTGCTTGGCCATCTCACCCGGCAGCAGCAGACGGACCGCAGTTTGGATTTCGCGGGACGTGATCGTCGAGCGTTTGTTGTATTGAGCCAGACGGGACGAGTTCGAAGATGCTTCAACACCTTGTAGATGTAGATGGCATAGCTTTCCTTCCTGCGCTGTCTCTTCTTCTTCTTCTCTCCCTTGACGATGACTTTCTGCGCCTTTCCAGACTTCTTAGCGGCCTTTCCACTGGTTTTCGGTGCCATGATGAAAAGAATAACGTTTCGACGGTGAAGTCTCGTTTTGTGCCCGTAGCATAAGAAGCGAAACTCCTCCCCTTTTCAGTATTCTGCTGTGTGTATTGTTCCCTCCCTGTATTAATAATATGCTACTCGACGCAGGTATAAGTAAATATACCCTCGACGAGTAAAATAAACGATCATCACGCTCTGCTTGAACGTCAAGCAGTTGAGTTCGGTCTTTGCTCGCTTTGTCGAGTTGTTCGATAAATCTATAGTTTGTTACAAACGTTTGCAGATATACTGCACGTCGCGTCGTCAGTAGTGTCGGTCGCATCGCGTGATGGGAAGACAGCGCTCTCGGAGCCGACTTCGTGAACAAGCGGAGAAGAAGAACAGTGGTGAGGGTAGCTCGGTACCTACCTCAAATAGGTACGCTACTCTGCCCACCGATGTTGGAAATACCAACCCAGTCCCGGTGAAGCGGACGAAAAAGAGGAAGAAGAACCAAGGTCAGTCCGATGGTACGAGCGGACGCGACGATGTTACCGCGACGAACGCCAGCGACATCGGTGATTTCGGCGACGCCGTCGAAACCGAGAATTCTGCCGGCCCGAGTGCGGCGAAAATCAAGCTTCCTCCACTGGTGGTGAAGGTAGTGCCACTCAAGACGCTCATTGGCGATTTCGCATCGCTGGGCATCGCAGCTGAGTACAAGATCAGCAGGATCGGCACTAAGGTGATGCTCCGGACGAAAGCGGAATACGAAATCGCAGTCAAATTCCTGAAGGATTCCAATGCGGAATACTTCACGCACGACATCCCCGGTGAAAAGCCCTTCAAGGTAGTCATCAGGGGTCTACCGGATGTTGATCCCAAGGCGATCGAAGAAGAACTCAAGGACCGGTACAAGCTGGCCCCAATCGCTGTCTTTCGGATGACGAGGCGAGACGAAAACGTGAAGACGTACCCGGATTGTCTTTTCCTGGTGCACTTCCAGAAGGGAACGGTGACGCTGAATGCGCTGCAGGCTATCCGCTCAATCTACTCCATAATCGTACGATGGGAGCCATACCGTGGAGGCCATCGCGATGTGACCCAGTGCCAACGATGTCTGAACTTTGGACACGGCACTCGCAACTGCAACATCAAGCCACGCTGTAGCAACTGCGCTCAAGAACACGCCACTTCCAACTGCCCTGCGGATGGAGCCGTGGCGTTAAAATGCGCCAACTGTGGTGGTGCTCATCAAGGTTCCGACAGACAGTGCTCCAAACGCGAGGACTTCAAACGCATCCGAAAACAGGCGGCAACTAACAACCAACCAGGACGCAAGAAGGACAAAGTCCCGGCATTTCGGACGGAGGATTTCCCGCCCCTTCGTGCTCCTCAGCAAAGGCAAGTGAATTCGCGGGTGCATTCCGCTCAAGCAACTTCCGGTGATTCTGCTGGCCAAAGCTCTCCACCCCCCCCTGGATTCTGGAGACAACCAACAGCGCAAAACAACAACCCCGATCTGTTCTCAGCGGATGAACTGATGGAAATCTTCGTCAACATGTCCGGTGCTCTTCGTAAGTGCCGCAATAAGCCCGAACAGATCCAAGTGCTCGGTAAGTTCATCATCCAGTATGGCGTCTAAACCGCTAAGTATCGTCACCTGGAATGCTTGCTCTGTAAGAGCAAAAGAGATTGAGCTTGCCGACTTCCTCCGCAAGCACAGCATCGACGTGGGTCTTCTAACCGAGACCCACCTCAAGTCCGGCGACAGCTTCTGGTTGCCTGACCACAACATTATTCGGCTTGATCGCACCAGCTCCAGGGGGGGTGGTGTTGCGGTCGTCGTCAAGAAAGGAATAAAATACCACACTCTGTCCCATATCCGCACCACTATCATCGAGGCCCTTGGTGTGGAGGTGGAGTCGTCGACTGGATACGTCCAGTTCATCGCCGTCTACTGCCCTCGACAGTGTGCCGCCAGCAGTGGACTAGCGGCTAAATTCAAGAAGGACCTGTCCACCATCACCCGTACCGGTTCCCGCTTCGTAGTTGGAGGAGATCTGAATGCTCGCCATGAGGCCTGGCGGAACTACCAGCAGAACCAGAACGGTCGTCTCCTGTTCGACCACTCACAGCATGGGTTGTACTCCGTTTGGTTTTCGGATGAGCCAACATTTATCTCACCGGTGGGCAACCCATCGACGCTAGACCTGTTCCTGACAAATATCGGCTTGTCCAAGCCGGTAGCCTTGAACGAACTCAGTTCCGACCACCAACCGGTGGTGTCTGAGCTGGGCTGCAACGTGGCTCCTGCTTCAAGCCTGCGCAAGGACTATCATCGCGTAAACTGGGCCCAGTTTGGACGCGTGGTAGACAGGCACATCATCGACAACCCACCGCTTGACACCGTGGAGGACATCGACCGAGCGTTGGAGGGACTCCACCAAGCCATAACCGTGGCTGACGAGGCGTGCATCCGACGAGTTCCTGTGAGGGGTAAGTTTATTGCTATTGATTCCCACACCCAACTCTTAATTCGCCTGAGAAATGTTCGTAGACGCCAGTTTCAGAGGACTGGAGATCAAGCGATGAAACGTGAAATGGCCGATATGAACAAGGAGATTGCTTCCAGAATGGTCTCACTCCGGAACGAAAGTTTCGGGCGGCTTGTCCAGAATCTGGACGACCGCTCCAGACCATTCTGGAAAGTTGCCAAGGTCTTAAAGACGCACCCTAAACCCATTCCGCCACTAAAAGATGAAAATGATGACGATCGGCTCATAATCACCCCTCAGGAGAAAGCAAATGCGATTGGTGAGCATATTGCCAAATCGCACTTGCTTGGCTCCAACATCCAAAGTCCGCTCGAAGTTCAGGTTGAGCAATGCGTACTCAACTTTGATTCCTCCCCTTGTGCCATCCCTCCGGAGGATAGAATCACAGTTGAACAGATTTGCTCAGCGCTGAAATGCACCAAAAACATGAAGGCCCCCGGGTTTGACGGAATATTCAACCTAGTGTTGAAAAATCTCAGCATGAAGGTTCACTCTCTGCTGGCTGCTGTCTTCAACAGATGCTTGGAACTGCACTACTTTCCAAGCATCTGGAAGACAGCGAAAATCATACCTATCCGCAAACCCGGGAAGGACCCAACGCTAGCTTCAAGCTACAGACCAATCAGCCTCCTTTCAGCGCTGAGCAAATTGTTCGAGAAACTCATTCTCAATCGTTTGCTCAAGTTTGTCGAGGAAAATAACATTCTCCTTCCGGAACAGTTTGGGTTCAGAAAGGGGCACTCCACCAATCACCAGCTAGTGCGGGTGATGAATAACATCCGAAGTAACAAAGCTGTATCCAAGTCCACAGCCATGGCATTGTTAGACGTTGAGAAAGCGTTTGATAATGTCTGGCACAATGGGCTTGTATACAAGCTCTGTAACTTCAACTTTCCATTACATCTGGTTAAAATCACCCGTAGCTACCTCCAGCAAAGGTCGTTTAAGGTATCGTTGAATGGTTGTCTTTCAGACACGTTTTCCATCCCTGCAGGAGTCCCGCAAGGCAGTCTGCTGGGCCCCTTGCTCTACAGCATTTACACTTCCGACATTCCTCCCCTTGGAGACGATTGCGTGTTTTTCCTGTTCGCAGATTATACCGCAATAGCCGTCAAAGGAAGGATGCCTCGCGAAATAACGAACAAACTTCAACGATGCCTTAACGCCTTTGCTGATTATGCCACCACGTGGAAAATCAAAATCAATGCTTCCAAAACACAAACAATCATGTTCCTCCATCGACAATCTCCCAAACTAAAACCGGCTCCCTCTTATACTGTAATCATGGATGGCACAAGGGTTGAGTGGTCCGCCGAAGTAACCTACCTCGGGATGTTGTTTGACGAAAAGCTTCTATTCCGCTCGCATGTGGAGAAAACCGTAGTCAAGTGTTCCGCCTTGGTTAGGTGTCTGTATCCGCTGATTTGCCGCAGATCCCGCCTCTCAAGGGTGAACAAACTGGCCGTCTACAAACAAATCATAGCACCTGCGATCCTCTACGCAGCTCCGGTGTGGGAATCATGTGCACAGACTCACAGGAACAAAATTCAGGTAGCTCAGAATAGAGTGCTGAGGATGGTTCTTGATCGTCCTTTCGACACTAGAATAACAAATTTACATGAAGAGGCAGGCATTGCCAAAATAGATTCCAAAATTAACGAAATTAAGACTAAATTTGCACAAAAATGTAATTTATCAGAACATGATTTGATAAGCAATTTGTATATAGTAGGTTAGGTGTACATAGTAGTTGTAGTTGTAAATAGTAGTTTTAAGTAGCCTCCTTTTTCCAATTCAAATCAAACCAATCCCACCAAGGTGGTCATACTTTAAAATAGGCCTGATAGGACTAGGAACTGTAAATAATAATTAAAATCTCAAATGTACTAAAGTTGCAAAGACGCATCTGTGTCACTTAAAAAATTCATACATGTAAACCACACAATCACAAGAAATAAAGATCATTTAAATGGCAAAAAAATAAATGGCGAGTAAAATAAACCGACCTATCTGGTCTGTCTGTTTGCCATTCACGCTAAGCGTGTCACAATTATGCCAAAGGACGTTCAGCTGGCTCTTCGTATTTGTCGTGAACGTTCTTAAATATAAGATTCCACAAGAGAGTTGGGAAGGAAATTTCTGCTGCTTACAACTGATCGCATCACAGTGAATCCTGATCGAAAAATTGCAACCAGCAAGTGCCTTAGAACCAAAAGCGGTGCGATGCTATGACGATGACTGTAAGGGGCTTAGAAGCAGAAGGGTGAAAGCCAATTCTCTTTTTGATTTCCTCTTTTGTGATGACCATGGTTTCCTATTTCGCACTTTTTGTCGTCGAGTTAACGTTATCTGACCGTGCACTTCGTAGTTGCTCCTCCGTGAATGATCACAACTCAAGAGCAAATTTTCATTACGTCGAAAGTAAAGGTAAACAAAGTCGAGCTATCAGTGTCAATCGATGCTCCTGCTATTACACTATCTACTGTCCGAATATAGGATCACATCCCATTTTTAAATTTATTTACTAGTCAAATTGCTTTTTGACGTAATCACCTTCCGATCAAAATAGTTTTCGATGTTACTTAAGTCACCCGATTTCTATGGAGATGCCGTTTGCCTTAAGTAACAGCGCTGAGAAACCCGTGAAAAGTGTTCGTTCGTCGTTTCGCTTTCTCATTATTAAAGTGAATAAATCGAACTGTTGGTTGCTAAGATTATTTCGGTGGTCCTAAAATGATGAGGGCTGCACGTAAGGAGACGTAATTGATAATTCTCCGGAATATCCTGGTAAATACACTTTGACTTAAGTAACAGTAGGGACCATCAAACGACGTATAATAACTTTTGACTCAAACACCAGTATTTTTTAGCATGAAAGCTAGCGATTTGCATTTGTATGATTAAAACCCTGCTAAATATGTTAAACATTGCTATCAATATGAGATTATATGTGTTTAATTGGAAATAGGAATAACTTTTCGGCGTCTGGCTCGACGTGGTTATGTCAAGCGCCTCCGGTCTGATCTTCGAGGAAACACGAGGTGTGCTGAAGGTGTTCCTAGAAAATATGCGTGATGCCGTCACCTACATTGAACACGCCAAGCGCAAAACCGTCACGGCCATGGATGTCATCTACGCTCTGAAGCGACAGGGACTCATTCTGTACGGTTTCGGAGGTTAAAACTTATCACCAATGTAACAAAACGGCCCTTTTCAGGGCCATCAAGTTCATTTCAGAAAAGAGTTAGAATAGAATTTATGTAGAGTATCCCCTGCTTCCAAGTTTGGTTACAAGATTACAACTCGAGAGAGCAGCGGCGCCCGTGGTGTAGTGGTAAGCGTCCCAGCAGGTCTGGGTTCAATCCCAGTCAACGCTGCCGGGAAGTTCATGAGTTGATGGGTCGATAGGTAGGGTCCAGGTGTGGGCATGCACAGTTGTAGACACCAACTGCTAATTTGGTAATAACTTTTCACTCAGATGTTGAAATTTATTTTTCTTTAAAGTAATTGATAAATTGGGCTCATAGTTAACTATAAATATGCGAAGATTAGGTAAAGCTTAACATTTGAATCAACACTAATCAATTTAACACGTAAATTCCGAGATGTGTAGTAAGCATTTCTCACCTCATTTTTACAACGCAAAAACAAATACAGTTTACTACTAGCATTAAAATCTACTTTATTTTACATATCTATAACAAGCTTACACTCTATTATATCTACTGCTTCGAAAAGAACTATGTTCCGTCAACTGTGTGCAAAGTTATAAGCAAATGAGCAGTTCGTGACAAAACTGTGTATGCCAAGCATGGGTGTGGGTAGCATTGGTGCTCAGCACGAAAAACAAGGAATATTCCTAAAATATAATATACACAATTAAGTACAACACATAACAGACGTTATCCAACGCCAACCCTGCGGTCGTATCTAGTATACAACCCTTCCAACTTTTTCCTTCCGTTTTTTCCACTTCTCCTTCGGCTTCTCGACGGTACGCCAGCCTTCCTCCATGTTGTCTTCCTTGCGGTTCTTGACTTTTTTCAACTCCTCTTCCTCTCCTGGCGTTCCCCTTTTCCTCTTCTCCGAGCGTGGATTTCGAGATCCCTTTGGCGTCTCCTGTATTTCAGCTGCTGCTTTCTCCTTGGCCTCGATCAGCGCCCTTTCGGCAGTCACGGATCTCGTCCTCACCGCATCTTGTTCACGTTCGGCAGCAATAATGGCGGATTTGATGCCCGTCACCATTCCATTGCCTTGTGGACGTTGCTTCTATCCTTGACGAAATCATGGAGTTCATTGATCCTCCTCCTGACCTCCATCAATTTGGTCTTCCCAAGCTGCAATCCTTCTTGGAGTGTGCTACTGCTGGATTTCGGTGTGAACATCTGGCTTAGCATAAGATCTAGCTCTCCTTGGTGTCCTTGCTGCTCACCTTGGGGCTCGCTGTGGCCTCCAGGTTCAACTCTGGCGATCTCTGCAATATCCCGCTCCTTGCGAACACGTTCGCTCCTCCGTTTTCAATTTCTGGCGTCTTGCCGTCGTCTTTCATATTTTGTGTGTGTGTGTGTGTGTTTTTTTTTTATAGTAAGGTTTAGGAAAGCTTCAAGAAGCCTGGCTTGTAGTAAAGTTGGCACGGTGTGGTGTCCACTAGTTTCCTAGTGCAGCTCCACTAAAACCCATTCCTTACTCTCTCCTCTGCCTGGATCCCCACGGGAACACTGTGAAGCGACTACTTCGGGGGGTGGCTGTGCTCATGCACTTGTCGTACTCTCAGCGCTAGCTGGCGTTGCTAGATCGCTGCTCTTCTCTCCATTTACGCTGCAGCTCCAACATAATCTGCGTGACTGCCCTGCTGACGGCATTCCAAGTGCCCTCCTCTTGACACATTTCAACGACGACATTCTCCACGTTAAGGACGGGCATCTCCGTTCGCACTGCCTCGAACCTTGGACAGTCGAAGACCACATGCTCCGGTGTTTCATCGACGTTGCTACACTCCGGACAGAGGAGTGACGGTGCGTGTCCGAACCGATGCAAGTATTTCCTGAAGCAGCCGTGGCCAGACAGGAACTGCGTTAGGTGGAAATTGACTTCTCCGTTTTTTTCTGTTCACCCAGGTCGAAAGAATCGGTATTAGTCTATGTGTCCATCTACCATCTAGTAGCGGCGACCTTGGAGGTTCAAGGGAACAATGGCCAAGGTTAGGAAATTCGACGCGTGAATTTGGTGCACTGTCATACCTTCTGTTAACCAGTAAGGATGCAGAAAAACCATTAAAGTCGGATCCTTTCATTGTTGGAAAGTCGGTAGAAGATGCTGCAGGCGGGTCAATTGAAGAAGCATCGACAGAAGCTCAAGGAACTCGATACACGCTCAGAGTTAGGAATCAAGTCCAGATCAATAAGTTGCTAAATTTGTCCACTCTTTTGGATGGTACTGAGGTCGTCGTTCAGCTGCATCCCAACTTGAATGTGAGCCGTTGCGTTATTTCGTGCTTTGAGGCGATCCGCATGGAGGAGAAGGACGTTCTACTTGGTCTCATTAGCCAGGGGGTCATTCGAGTCCAGCGAATCACTCGCAAAGAGCACGGTAAGCCAGTCAACACGTCAGCCCTGATCCTTACGTTTAACAGGAGCAACTTCCCGTCGCATGAAAAATTGGTGTCCTTCGTGTCGCTACCCGTCCGTACTACCCTAATCCTCTCTTGTGCTATGGGTGTGTCCGATAGAGCATCCCCGTGTCCAATGTCCTGCCTTAACTGTTCTGCCGATCATGAACTGGCGGAGGATGAACAGTGTGCAGCAGCTGCCCACTGCATCAATTGTGGTGGACCTCATCGTCCGAACAACCGTCAATGCCCGGTTTATAAGAAGGAAGTGGAAGTGATCCGTCTGAAAGTGGATCATAATCTGACGTACCCTGAAGCACGCAAGCGAATCGAAACAGGAACAGGAAGTTACGCCGCAGCTGCAGCTCAGCAGACTGCCAACCGGAAAAAATTGGAGGAACTAGAAAAGAAAATGGAGGAGAAAGACGCCCAAATTGCTCAACTTCTTGAAGTGATGTAGAAGAAAGACGAAAAGATTGACAAATTAATGGGACACATTAAACTGATTCGAACACCGCAAGTTCAACAAACCCCTCTAGCCCAGCCGAGTAAACCGATCCATCCTTCCGAACGTCAATCGAGCCAAGCAATCGAATCGAACCTGCATTCTCAACTCATGAGAAAATCCGGAGAATCGCAGATAGCCGCACCGTCGATGCATCTCAGAAGTAGATCGCCGGCGACAACGGAATCTAGGCACAACAAAAAGAAGAAAAGACACGACAGGACCAACAACACCTCACCCGGCCGTTAAAGCCCACCGCTGAAGAAGCCCGTTGAAAAAACACCGACATCCGTCTAGGAAACGATAAGCGTCGATGAGGATGAGATCGAAGAGACGCCCCCCCATCAGCATCTTCAATAATATTCATTCCTCCAAACGTTTACCGACCAACACTACATACCGGCCAAGCGAAACGGACAACGACATCGATCGACTTGAAGGGAGGGAAAGTGTAGTACCCCCTTCACTCTCACAGGAGAGAGCGCAGCAGGCTGGAGGATCCATCCGGGACGTCTTACCCCAACCCGTTGATGGAGAATCCCCCTCTGCGGTCGATTATGAAACATTAGAATCACATTCCACTTACCTACCTACCATAATACCACCTCGATATTTACCGCTTACGCCTAATACACCCAATGAAATCAACCGTCGGCATGTAGTGCCAATCGAAAATCCACCGTCAGCCAACACTAGCAACATTGTGACCGGTTCGGGAATTTTTCCGCCGGTGAAGTTCGTCGTCAACAGCAAAGGCGAGATGCATCTCCACCGTCAGCATTACTGCAACAGACAGTATTCTGAAATCGGTGTGGGGAGGGAGAGCGTGAAGTAACCTCCCCCTTCCCATGAGGGAAGTGGATGTCCAGGGGGACAAGAGTGGGACCAGTCACGAGTGTCTTGCATCCTCTGTTTCCTCCTAGAACCCGGCCGATATGTCAAGTCCAACGCGTAGACCGTCAGCATCATCAGCAACAGTCAGCAGTAGTCATCCCACGACATGTATTGCCCTCCAGTGGAACATACGTGGTCTACGTGCCTACATCAGCGAGCTCAAATTGCTCATCAGCCAGCATGAACCGTCCGTTATAGCGCTGCAAGAGACGAAAGTGGATAATCGTGTGGTCGCGCCAGAGTTTGCCGGCAAGAACTACGCCCTGCTTCTTCAAACCGGTAGTCGTCGGTACTGGCAGCAAGGAGTGAGCCTTGCCATCCGTGAAGGGGTTCCATTCGAGCGCATCGATATCAATTGTGATATTCAAGCCATTGCAGTTCGCATCCATTTTCCGACGTCAATGACGGTAGTGTCGATCTACATATCTCCGAACTCCCAGGAACATTGCCGAACAGAACTAAACTGATTTCTTGGAGCGTCTGCCCGCGCCAATGTTGGTACTTGGCGACTTCAATGCGCACCATCCCGCCTGGGGTTCTACGGCATCGAATGCGCTTGGCCGTTACATCGCTGAAAAGACACTGACGGAGCATGTGATAATCCTGAATGACGGATCACACACGCGGGTGGATCCAACAAACGGTTCATTTTCTGCCATAGATCTTTCGATCTGTTTGGAGGTGGTAGCTCCCAGATTTATCTGGCGAACACTTCCGGATACCCACAGCAGCGACCACTTTCCAATCACCGTCTCTTCAACTGAATTCTCACAGATCGCCACGAAGCGAAGAAGATGGCTCTACGACCAAGCAGATTGGACATTGTTCGAACGACTGACTTCCAGCAGCATTGAACCGGATGACGAGATTGGCGTTGATGAGTTCGTCGAACGGATATTGTCAGCAGCAACCGCTAGCATTCCTCTAACATCAGGACGAGTTGGTTCTAAATCGGTACAGCGGTGGTGCCCGGAAGTGAAAACGACGATTAAGCGGCGTCGAAAACTTCTGAGAGCACTGAAGCGCAGCATAACAGCAGGATCGGACACAGCGGATGTTTTGAAGCAGTTCCAGGAAGCGAAGGCAGCGGCTAAGAAGGCAGTGAAGGAAGCTAAGGAACATTTGTGGGAGGACTTTGTCGGAAAAATATCACCTAACAGCACAACGGCAGAAATGTGGCGGACGATGAACACCCTGAGAGACAAACGACAATACAGCAAGGCGGTTATCAAGGGATACGGTGGCTACACGGAGAAGGTGGAAGAAATAGCAGAGATCGGCGACCTCGAGCTATCCCCAACTGTTTCAAACAGCGAAGGAAAGAGCGGAACGGGATCGCGTGGATTTTCTTCCGGACAACGACGAGATATATAACGCGTACTTCACCCTGGATGAGCTTCTGTGGGCACTCGACAAAGGACGTAGTGTCTCTACAGGTCCTGACACGGTAGGGTATCCGATGATCCGACGTCTGCCTGTATCCGTCAAAACGCGCTGTTGCAGCTTCTAAACAGAATCTGGCGTAGTGGTGTTTACCCTATCAGCTGGCGAACCGGAATAGTAGTGCCGATTCCAAAGCCAAACTGTTCTGAATCTGGACCTGCTGCTTTCCGACCTATCACTTTGACCAACTGCATCGCAAAGGTGTTCGAACGTATCGTGAACCGCAGATTGACGACTGAGTTGGAGTCGAATGGACGACTGGATAAGAGGCAGCACGCCTTTAGAGCTGGGAGAGGCGTCGATACATACTTGGCGGAGTTGGATAGGTCATTGCCAAATCGGGACGAACACTGCTTGATTGCATCGCTTGATCTGTCGAAAGCGTATAACACCACTTGGCGGTACGGTATCTTGCGCACTCTGCGTAAGTGGCAGATGGGTGGGCGCATGTTCAACGTACTGAACAGTTTCCTCACCGACAGATCTTTCCGGGTAAACGTGGAAGAACATTTATCGGGTGAAATGCCATTGGAGAACGGAGTACCCCAAGGATCAGTGTTGTCTGTCACGTTATTCCTTATAGCGATGCAGCCGATTTTCAGACTGGTGCCGCATACTGTTGCCGTGCTTCTCTATGCGGACGATATTTTGCTGGTGGTACGGAGGAGTAAGGAGCGTCCTCTGTATAGAGATCTACAGGCTGTCGACAAATGGGCGAAAAGCGTCGGCCCGTCAAGAACCCAGTAACGATATATTCATCGACCGTACAGCTGTAGCGAGGACGAATCAACTGAAAGTTGTTGGCGTCAACCTTGACCGGTCGCTGTCCTTCAAACACCATTGCAAGGTAGTCAAAAACACGTGTGACTCTAGACTGCGGATCTTGAAGATGATCGGGGCTAAACTTCCGCGAGGGCAACGCGATTCTCTGTTGTGTTCCGGATTAGCAATCGTCACGTCACGACTCGGTATCGGGCTCGTCAGTAGAGCGAAGGATTCGGTGGTGCAGACTCTTGCACCCATCTACAACCGGATGGTCCGGTTAGCCTCGATTCGATTCGATTCGATTTAATGGCAATGCAAGCCATAATTCGTGCTGCAATTCGTTTGATGGAGAAGGATTCCAGGAATATCGATCTTCCAGTTGTGGAACGAGCGTCCGATCGCCTGGCAACGATTGATGTAGAGCTTCCAAACATCGCTGTACGAACACGTCTCGCCAACCGAGAGTGGTATGAACCCAAGCCGCATATTGTTTGGGATGTGAAACGGAAGGTGAAAGCTGGGGATCCCCCGAATACAGTGCGTCCCATCGTGCAGGAGTTGCTGGCTAACCGGTTTAACCGTGCTTTGGCTATTTATACGGATGGTTCTAAATGCGAGAACATAGTTGGAGCAGGTATATTTAGTAGCAGTATTCAGCAAGCAATAGGTCTCCCGTCACAATGTAGCGTGTTTTCGGCGGAGGCCTTTGCAATCAAGTCGGCCGTCATCGCTGCAAGAGCATCAACCGAATGTGTTATAATTCTGTCTGATTCGGCCAGCTGTCTTTCGGCTATAGGGAGTGGTAGATCGCAGCATCCGTGGATCACTACGTGTACGGCCGATCCACCTTTGTTGGATCCCTGGTCATGCCGGAATTCGCGGTAACGAAGAAGCAGATCGTCTAGCCAGTGAAGCACGAAACAGTCCACCAATCAACGTCGCCGTACCAAGGATTGATTCGATCAAGAACATGAACCAAGTCTTTCGTCAGCTATGGGAAGCACTTCTTCTTCTTCTTCGCATTTCAAGCTTCATATCGCATATTAGCTTATTGCGTGCTCTCAACTTAGTGTTCTAGGTGCACTTCCACAGTTATTAATTGAGAGCTTTCGATGCCTGTACCATTTTTGCATTTGTATAATTGTGTGGCAAGTCCAATCATACTTCTATGCCCAGGGAAGTCGAGAAATTTTCCAACCCGAAAAATTCCTAGACCGGACCGGGAATTGAACCTAGCCACCTCCAGCATGGTCTTGCTTTGTAGCTGCGCCTTTACCGACTGAGCTAAGGGAGGCCTATGGGAAGCACGTTGGGCACAATTGACAGATGTGAAGCTGAAGGAAGTCAAAAGGGAAACGAAGAAGTGGATCGATCAGTACAGCTCTGCCGATCAACGCGTACTCACTCGTCTGCGCATTGGTCATACTAGGGTTACGCATGAATTTTTGCTGAAGAAAACAGCTCCGCCAGCATGTGAATGCTGTGGGACCGTAGTTGACGTTCGTCACATTATTCTGCACTGCAGAAAATTTGAAGCGGCCAGGACGAAATACGGAATTGATTCCACAAGCCTTTTTACGGCGTTACGCAACGACGATGATTTTGAGAAGCGGTTGCTGAAGTTTCTGCATGAAACCAAACTTTATCGGAAGCTTTGAAGGGCGAAGATAGAATGGAAAGGAAAGTGCAGGATATAGG
This sequence comes from Ochlerotatus camptorhynchus, assembly GCF_037179485.1. NCBI lineage: Eukaryota > Metazoa > Arthropoda > Insecta > Diptera > Culicidae > Ochlerotatus > Ochlerotatus camptorhynchus. The sequence goes on from NW_027040953.1 coordinate 1,409,836, forward strand.
AAGAAAACGAAGCGGAGGATGAAGAACAAACAAGCGATGCAGAAGAAAAACGAAGTCTGAATGGAAGAAGATGTCGGACAGGAAATGGAAGAAGATGCAGCGGAAGAATGTTACCGATGAATGTTGGAAGCAAATGAGTTCATGAAGAAGATGCTGAATGGAAATTGAAGAAGATGGAGTGAAAAAGGATGCAGATTAAGCAGAAAACGAAAGTACTACAGAAGACATGAATGAGTATGAAGATGCAGAAGAATGGAGATAAAAATGAAGCGCAAGGAAGGAACGGAGAAATCGAAAAATAATGTGGAAAAGATATATGGAAGATCATGAAGAATGAAGATGGTGAATATATATGTATAGAAGAAGTAAAGAAGAAATTTATGGAGAAGAAGTGTAAACCATGAGATGAGCATGCAGACGATGAACCAGGAAACGAGCAAACGATAAGAAAGCTAAGTGAATTTTGAATTGTATCGTAAACACTAACACTCACCCTCACACCACTCTAAACACACCCACACACTGTTTACACAAAAACCAATTTAACTGACATGAATGCATCCGCAGGATGTAAAATGTCACTAATAAAGAACAACAACAACAACAAATTTTGAGATATTTTGTACACCACTTTTGGGAGCTGAACTAAAAAAAAATCTTAATAATAAAGGCAACAAGTTTTGTCTCAGACGTCACTTCGATCATGTAACATTTTTTTCAAAAATTTCAAAGATGCCATTTTGGAAATTTAACAAGGCTCCAAACGGCCGAATTTTAACCAAAATGTGAACCATTCTGCCCATAACAAACTTGCATATCGTAGAAGTCATTTGGCTGCTCCATTACAGGACTGTTGTTGATGACACCATCGTTAAATTGTAGCAACTTTGTCACTTTCGCTAATGCGTTATTTCTCTTCTATTCTCCAGTTGATTCAAAATGCTGAACCTAATAAAACACGGAACATATGAAAGAAAAAGCAAAACAGGCTACCACGGTGAAATATTCCAAAAACAAATTGCAGTCGCTTTTTTTCTACGGATGCGGAGAGACAGTTTCAGATTGGCATATGAAATGTCAGTAGCCGACAAGTATGATGACATAGTGATCATTGACGACGGACGTGAGGTGATACACTTCCTCCAGGTAAAGCACGCCCTTGCCAAAGATGACAAGGTAAATGATATCGATTTGAATGCACTATTTCCGACCGTGGTAAAAGATCAACACAACGGAGACTTCAGTATTTACAAGTATCTGGAATCCTATCTGAAAGTAGTTGAAAATTTGAAGAAAGACCAATACAAAAAGAAGTTCTATATACTTACTAATAGGGAATTGAAAATCTCCGATGTCGATTATAAAGACATAAACAACAGAAAGAAAAAGAAGAAGAAGAAAATAAGAAGAAAACAAAACAACAATAAAACGGTGTGTACGTGGGTGACGACTAAAGAGGTAGAAGTAGATGAAATCCTACGATTTTCTGGATCCAAGGCCCGACACCTGAAACTGAATCGAACCAAAAAAGCTATTCAGGTGTTGAGCGATTTTATCAACAAAGATTTTGCAAACCTTAAAGAGGCAATCAAAGAGCTTTTCAACAATGGAACCGTCAGTAAAATTTTAGAAACCTATAGTACTCCTCTGAAAGACGTTTTAACAATAAAAAAGAAGTATTGCAGTTTTTTAGATAGCTTCAACTCGGAAAGCGAGCAATTCAATGTTGCCCAGTTATTTAATGCTCTGAAAAAAGATAAGTTTGATATGAAGAAGACCGTAAAGGTGAGTAACTTTTTACTAAAAAATTCAAGGGTGAAACATTTGCCACGTTTTGTTAGTGAGGAGGAAATTTTGCCATTCTTCGACGACTTTTCTCTATCGGTGGGTCAACCATATGATTTCCATCCAATTATTGAAAGCGAGCTGTGGGCGTGGTGTGAGACGTGGATCTGTCCTGATATACTCAGAAAATTGAGAAACATCGATCTGATATTTAGAGATCTGGTATTAAAATTTGATCAACTCAATAAACCTAACAAGAATAAAATGAAGGCAACTTTGAAACAAAGTGATATACTAAACTGTCTTAGTGAAATTCAAAATGATAACGATTACCTTGAAGGTAAGGAAGCAAAACAATTGCAAAAATATTACATCAATCGCCGTATTACATACAATTATAGTAAACCGACCAATGACGAAGATGTCTTTGAAGTTGAGAAAACATGTATGGAAGACAACATTGAGGAACTTTCACGACAGATGAGTGACGCTCAGTTTGTTGAAGAGCTTGGGAAAACATTTGAAGACCATCAGATCATCGTAGTTCTGGCAGACCCCGGAATGGGGAAGACTAGCTTGCTTCAGTTTGTAGCGTTTGAAGTGCAGAAGCAAAATGCTGTCGTTGTACTTCTGGTGTATTTAAGCGAGTTGGTGATGGAGCTCAGAAAAGTAGAACACATTTCAAGCTTGGAGGGTGTGCTTAATGTACTCAAAGTGATCCTTTCAAAGCGATATTGCGATGCCATTAAAAATGCCCCAGATGAAAGGGATGGCCGAGGCTATTCCATTCTTATAGAGATAGATGGCTTCGACGAGATCCACTCCACGTACACCAACAGGGTGATTGAGATGCTGGAACAACTCAAGTTGAAAAAGAGCATTCGAATCATCATCAGCGCCAGAAAACATATGCAAGTATTATTAGAGAGTAAATTTAATGTAAGATCTATGTTTCTGGAGCCCTTCAGTGTGGAAGACCAAATCAACTATTTGAGAAAGATGTGGTACGACCCAGATTTAGATGAACATTGTTTTCAAAGCTACTCGAATCATATTTTAAACAAATTTAAATCAAATATCCCTTCAAATTATGGAGAAATTTGTGGTGCGCCTCTCATGGTAAATATGCTGGGGGAGGTTTATTTAGAAAATTTTAAAAATTACCATTCATTGAAGAAACAGAACACAAATCAGCTCGTTGATCTGACTAAAGAAAAAATGAATATTGCAAAGTTGTACGACCAGTTTGTAAGAAAATGTTTTCACAAGAAATTTATGGAAACATTTAAGCCTAAATTTGCTCTGAGCGACGCTGAATTGGATTCGTTGATGGGTGATTATATTTTGAAGCATCAGTTGTTAGCTATGGAGCTGCTAAACATTGAAGTACGTAAGGAATTGTTCAAAAATCAATATTATAGAGAAATACACGATCAATTTAAAAGACGATGCGAACATGAATCAGATACATCACAACTGGTTCATGTAGTCCAGCAGAAGGTTAATTTTTGCCATCGGTCTTACAATGAATTCTTTGTGGCAAAATATCTATGCGACAACATTTTTACGTTGTCAGGAGAAATTTTCATACGCATTTTGTCTACATATCCTGTTGTTCGAAGATTGTCTATGACCACAATGGAAGGAAACCAGGTATACCTCACGATCTTAAGTAATCTGTGTGAAATAAGCTGGGAGATTGCACTGTGGGCATGTGAGTGCGACTGTTTGAGTATCATTTCCTCTTTTGAACCAAATTTTAAATCATTCTCAACAAAAAACCTAACGGCTATGTTACTGGTTGCTGCGAAAAGTGGGTTTGTTGAAATATGTGAATTCTTATTAAAAAATGAAGCTGACGTGAATTCAGTGGATGAAGAACAAAGGACTGCTCTTCATTTAGCAGCTCAAAATGGACATAAAAACGTAGCAGAACTCTTAATATCAAACAATGCTGACGTGAATGCAGTGGATGAAAATCAATGGACTCCTTTGAATTTAGCTGCTGAAAATGGACACGACCAGTTAATCCAACTGTTGATTAACAAAGGTGCCATTGTTGACAAGAGTTCCATTACCGGTAGAACTCCACTTCATAGTGCAGCACAGAATGGTCATAAGAACGCTGCAGAACTCTTGATATCAAACAATGCTGACGTAAATGCAGTGGATGAAAAACGATCGACTCCTTTGCATTCAGCTGCTTTTTTTGGACACGATAAGTTGATCCAACTATTGATTGACAGCAAAGCCAATGTTAACATTTGTTTAATTGTCGGTACAACTCCACTTCATAGCGCAGCATTCAATGGTCATAAGAACGTAGCAGAACTCTTGATATCAAAAAATTCTGACGTGAATGCAGTGAATGATAATCAGTGTACTGCTCTTCATTTCTCAGCTTATAAAGGACACGACCAGTTAATCCAACTGTTGATTAACAAAGGTGCCATTGTTAACAAGAGTACAATTGACGGTAGAACTCCACTTCATAGTGCAGCACAGAGTGGTCATAAGAATGCTGCAGAACTCTTGATATCAAACAATGCTGACGTAAATGCAGTGGATGAAAAACGATGGACTCCTTTGAATTCAGCTGCTTTAAATGGACACGACCAGTTAATCCAACTGTTGATTAACAAAGGTGCCATTGTTAGCATAAGTTCAATTGCCGGTACAACTCCACTTCATAGCGCAGCACGGAATGGTCATAAGAACGTTGCAGAACTCTTGATATCAAACAATGCTGACGTGAATGCAGTGGGTGAAAACCGATGGACTCCTTTGAATTCAGCTGCTTTTAATGGACACGACCAGTTAATCCAACTGTTGATTAACAAAGGTGCCATTGTTAACAAGAGTACAATTACCGGTAGAACTCCACTTCATAGTGCAGCACAGAATGGTCATAAGAATGCTGCAGAACTCTTGATATCAAACAATGCTGACGTGAATGCAGTGGATGAAAACCGATGGACTCCTTTGAATTCAGCTGCTTTTAATGGACACGACCAGTTGATCCAACTGTTGATTAACAAAGGTGCCATTGTTAGCATAAGTTCAATTGCCGGTACAACTCCACTTCATAGCGCAGCACGGAATGGTCATAAGAACGTTGCAGAACTCTTGATATCAAACAATGCTGACGTGAATGCAGTGAATGATAAACAGTGTACTGCTCTTCATTTCTCAGCTTATAATGGACACGACCAGTTAATCCAACTGTTGATTAACAAAGGTGCCATTGTTAACAAGAGTTCAATTACTGGTAGAACTCCACTTCATAGTGCAGCATGGAATGGTCATAAGAACGTTGCAGAACTCTTGATATCAAACAATGCTGACGTGAATGCAGTGAATGAAAAACGTTGGACTCCTTTGAATTTAGCTGCTCAAAATGGACACGACCAGTTTATTCAACTGTTGATTAACAAAGGTGCCATTGTTAGCATTAGTTCAATTGCCGGTACAACTCCACTTCATAGCGCAGCACGGAATGGTCATAAGAACGCAGCAGAACTCTTGATATCAAACAATGTTGACGTGAATGCAGTGGATGAAGAACAATGCACTGCTCTGCATTTCGCAGCTCAAAATGGACACGATCACTTGATCCAACTGTTGATTGACAACAGTGCCACTGTTGACATTTGTTCGATTACCGGTAGAACTCCGCTTCACTTCGCAGCATTGAATGGTCATAAAAATGTTGCTGAACTCTTATTAGCAAACAATGCTAACGTCCATGCAACGGATGAAGCAAAATTGACGCCTCTACATTTGGCAACTGAAAATGGGCACGATGCGGTAATAAATTATTTAATCGATCATGGAGCGAACGGCAACTCTCGCATACACACTTAGAAATAACTAATGTTACACGTGACAGAAAAGTTCGTTGCTCGACGAAAAGTATGTTTTATTGAGCTATATTTCGCGTCTGTTATGACTTAAATTTATGTAAAAATTGACGCTCGTGTATGTCACTCTCAGAGCACCTAAATTTTCATGATTTTTTTCTAAGCGATTACATACCGGTTGAGTTCCGCTTCATAGCGGAGCATGGCATGGTCATAAAAATGTTGCTGAGCTCTTGCTGATGTGAAGTGAAGGTGGTGGACGAAGATCAATGGACTGCACTTCAGTTGCAGCTTGAAATGGACATGCTCAGGTTATCTAACTATTGATTAACAAGTTGCCAAACACCAGCACTCCGGATATTGAAGGGGACTCTACCTTTTCGAAGCTCTAAAATTAGCTCGAGTTTTTTTTTTTCTTTTTTTTTCAAGCAACGTGTTTAACGCATCATTTCTATAACGCCTGGCTAGCCTATCAGTGCGAAATTGACATGAAAAAGAACACGCTTAGAACGAAAGCCTGGCTGTACTTTATCTCGCCTTGCTTTGCAGCATCGGTTTTCAAGTTGAAACGTAGCCTCACCATAATGACTTTCAATTCCTTTCACCTACACTTTGTCACCTGCTCTCGTCACTTTTTTAAAATAAACATTTGGAGGAAAGATAGTACGTGTAATCTTCAAATGTTTACATGTGCAAAATGCATTAAACATATATTATGATTTCTGTCATATAAGCCGCGCAACTTCGAGATTGACCGCCTCCATGACAGGCTAGCTGATGAAAGTCGAGTGCTCTTTCACTCTTCCGCTTCACCGAAGCTTGAAAGGAACACGAATGATGCGATGGGAGAAAGAAAGAATAGCGATAGACAATTTGTTTATAGACGTCAACTGAGGTGCTAGAATGATGCAAAGCTGCTCGACTGCAACAGACAAAAGAAAACTAGCAGTTTCTTCGTCGTATGGATTCTGTCGATTGAAGTCTGTATTGTGACGCCCTGGGTAGAATCAACAATCAATACGAAACTAACGATTTCAAATTGGCTCACTACTTGACTAGCCTATTGGTCCCAAGCAAATCGATTGACGTACCCCATTCTAGTCAAAATTCTAGTACTACACAATGTTTGTTTTGATTCGCTATGAAAGTTTGACAGATAAAATGAGGGGTTAGTGGATTTTCGAGGGGTGAATCGATTAGCTTGGGACCGAAGAGAGTACCAGAGCTGAGCCAAAAAGTTGAGCACGTAATTTCGGGACCTTCTAGTGTTAGAGTTACCTCTATGGTAGAACTGCGCTTCACATCTCAGCATTCAGTGCACAGTAATAGGATTTCCAAATTTCGCGGAAATCAACTACCGGATAGAGAATCACGTTCACTCACATTCACTTAATGTTGGCAAATGAAATAAATTAGCTAAAAAATTTCGAAAATACATAATAGTTAATTACACCTTAACAGACTGGCAACCTGGGATTATCAAGGAATTTCAAAAGACCTTAAAAACATGGAATTATAAAGATATTTTGCCAAAAATCAGGGATTTTTTTTTATAAAGTATGTTCAGTAGAGTCCCAGAATCATGAAAATGTCTCTAGTCCTGTTGCGAAAATCTAATTTTCTGAGCTCTTTGTAGTCTATCGTCTTATTTGTGTTGTGACAGCTGAAAGCTATAAAGTTTACTATTATGAGTTTGAAGTTATTTTAATTCAATACAACCTACATACCATCGGTCTCAAGCTTCGTAATTCACAAATTCAATATGTTTAATAAATTCAACATAATTTTAGGATTAACGTGTAATTAGTTTTAACTAATATTATCTAATTAGGCATTATAAAGTATGGATTGTAATTAACTTGTAAAATTGTGCTTCTATTCACTTCCTAACACAATGATGACAAATCAATAACATGATGATGATCTCTTATCAATCAGACGTTTCGCCACCACGATCCATTATCTCCCATATTATCTTTCGGAAGGTTACGATTGTACGAGGGGTCGTCGAATGGAATCACTTGTCTAAACATTCTCCCCTCGTGTCGCTCGAACACTGCTTCTACGTCACCGACTCCGCTTATTTCAGCTCCGAATTCAGCATCACCACGAACGTCAAGAACTGCAAGTTTACAAACAGGTTTCCGCAAAACTCCACTAAATGCCTCTTGTTGTTTTGAACTAGCGCATTCTCCTTAATTAGTGTGACGTATTGGAACCATTTAGTACGCGATCCAACGATGCCAAAACTCATCCAGCATGGGTTATACCAGCCTCTAACTTCCTTTTAAGGTATGTATCAACAATAATCCGGACACCTCAAAGCTTAGGTAAAACACAAATTTCGCATTATATTTCAACCAGGACGAAAGAAGGAAAACATTCCGGCATTCAGGGTGGAGGACTTCCCGCCTCTTCGTGATACGCAACACGGTCAAGCAAATCCACGGGTGCAATCCGGCCCCGTCAAGAAACGTCTGGTGCCTCAGCTGGACAAAGCTCTCCATCCCCCCCTGGATTCTGGAGACAACCACCAGCACAAAACGCCAATCCCGATCTCTTCTCTGCGGATGAGCTGATGAAGATTTTCGTCGACATGACCGGTGCTCTTCGTCAGTGCCGCAGCAAGCCCGAACAGATCCAAGTGCTCGGTAAGTTTATTATTCAGTATGGTGTCTAAACCGATAACTGTCGTCACATGGAACGCATGCTCTGTAAGAGCAAAAAGACTCGAGCTTGCTGACTTCCTCCGCAAGCAAAGGATCGACGTGGGCCTCCTAACAGAGACCCACCTTAAATCCGGTGACAGTTTTTGGCTACCTGATCACCACATTATCCGGCTTGATCGTATCGACTCCAGGGGGGGTGGGGGGGGGTGTTGCGATCATCATCAAGAAAGGAATCAAGTTCTGCACGCTGCGCATATTCGCACTTCTATCATCGAGGCCCTTAGTGTGGAGGTGGAATCATCAACCGGAAACGTCCGGTTCGTCGCCGTATACTGCTCTCGTCAGTGTGCTGCCAGTAATGGATTGGGCATCCAATTCAAGCATGATCTGACCACCATCACTCGCACGAGCTCACGATTCGTCATTGGGGGCGATTTAAATGCCCGCCACGAAGCATGGCGGAACTATCAGCGAAATCAGAACGGACGTCTGCTCTTCGATCACTCGCAGCATGGGCTGTATACAGTGAAATTCCCTGATGAACCGACATTCATCTCTCCGGCGGGAAACCCTTCCACGTTGGACTTTTTTCTATCGAACATTAGACTATCCAAACCGATGGCGATCAACGATCTCAGTTCCGACCATCAACCGGTGGTGGCTGAAGTCGGCACCCACGTGGCACCTGCTCAAAGCCTGCGCAAAGACTACCATCATGTCAACTGGGTACAGTTTGGGCATGTGGTCGACAGAAACATCGATGAAAATCCGCCGCTTGACACCGTAGAGGACATCGACCGGGCACTGGAAGGACTCCACCAGGCCATATCCGTGGCTGACGAGACGTGTGTTCGACAAGTTCCTGTGAGGGGTAAGTTTGTTGCCATTGATTCCCACACCCAATTACTGATTCGCTTGAGAAATGTGCGTAGACGCCAGTTTCAGAGGACTGGAGATCTAGCGAGGAAACGTGAAATGGCCGATCTGAACAGGCAGATTGCTTCCAGAATGCACTCACTCCGAAATGAAAGTTTCGGGCGTGTTGTCCAGAATCTGGATGACCGCTTCCGTCCATTCTGGAAGGTAGCCAAGGTGCTGAAAACTCATCCCAAACCCGTTTCACCTCTCAGAGTCGGAAATGATGACAATCGGCTCATAACCCCACAAGAGAAAGCAAATGCGATTGGTAATCATATTGCTGCATCGCATTTGCTTGGCTCAACTATCCAAAGTCCGCTCGAAAACCAGGTGACGCAATGCGTCCAAAATGTAGATTACTTCCCTTGTGCCGTGCCTCCGGAGGATAGAATTACGGTAGAACAGATTTGCTCAGCGCTGAAATATTCAAAGAATGTGAAGGCCCCCGGTTTTGACGGCGTATATAACCTAATCATAAAAAGGCTTAGCGGGGGCGACCCTGGCGTAGTGGTTAACATCCATACCTCTCACGCCAAAGTCACGAGCTCAAATCTCACCCCCGGACAAGTCACGAATAACCCAAGAGTGTTAAAATGACTATAATAAAAAAAAAAAAAAAAAAAAAAAAAAAAAAAAAAAAAAAAAAGGCTTAGCATGAAAGTCTATGCAGTTTTAACTGCCATATTCAACAGATGCTTGGAGCTGCACTACTTTCCAAGCATCTGGAAGATAGCAAGAATAATACCGATCCGCAAACCCGGTAAAGATCCAGCATTGCCATCAAGCTACAGACCGATCAGCCTCCTCTCAGCGCTGAGCAAATTGTTCGAGAAACTCATTCTCAATAGATTGCTCAAGTTTGTGGAGGAAAACAATATTCTCCTACCGGAACAGTTTGGGTTCAGGAAGGGGCACTCCACCACCCATCAGCTAGTACGGGTGATGAACAACATTCGAAGTAACAAGGCTGTATCCAAGTCCACAGCCATGGCCTTGCTAGACGTCGAAAAGGCGTTTGACAATGTCTGGCATGACGGACTTATATACAAGTCGTTCAAGGTATCGTTGAATGGTTGTCTCTCCGATAAATTTTCCATCCCGGCAGGCATTCCGCAAGGCAGTTTGTTGGGCCCCTTGCTCTACAGCGTGTATACTTCTGACATTCCTCCCCTCGGAGACGGTTGCGTGTTTTTCCTGTACGCAGATGATACCGCGATATCAGTCAAGGGCAGAATGCCTCGCGAAATTACAAACAAACTACAACGATGCCTTGACACCTTTGCTGACTATGCAAAAACTTGGAAAATCAAAATCAATGCCTCCAAAACCCAAACTATCATGTTCCTCCATAGACAATCACCCAAACTGATACCGGCACCTTCTTGCACAGTAGTCATGGATGGCACAAGGGTTGAGTGGTCTGCTGAAGTTACGTACCTTGGAATGGTATTCGATGAGAAGCTGCTGTTCCGCTCGCATATAGAAAAGACGTTAGTTAAGTGTTCAAGCTTAGTTAGGTGTTTGTATCCGCTGATTTCTCGCAGATCCCGCCTCTCTAAGGTTAACAAACTGGCTGTCTACAATCAAATCATAGCACCTGCAATTTTCTACGCTGCACCGGTGTGGGAATCAAGTGCTCAAACTCACAGGAACAAAGTCCAGGTGGCACAAAACAGAGTGCTTAGGATGATACTCGATCGTCCTTTCGACACTAGAATAACAAATTTACACGAAGAGGCAGGCATTGCCAAAATAGATTCCAGAATAAACGAAATTAAGACTAAATTTGCACAAAAATGTAATGTATCAGAACATGCTTCGATAAGCAATTTGTATATAGTAGGTTAGGTGCATATAGTAGTTGTAGGTTAGTTGTAGTTGTAAATAGTAGTTATAAGTAGTTTCCCTTTTCCAATTTAAAACAAACCAATCCCACCAAGGTGGTCATTCTTAAAAACAGGCCTGATAGGACTAGAAACTTTAAATAATAATTAAAAAATTTAAAATGAACTAAAGTTGAAAAGACGCATCTGTGTCACTTGTTAATTCATACATGTAAAACCACACAAATACCAAAAATAAAGATAATTTAAAGTCAAAAAAAAAAGCATTATATTTCAATTGTAGTTGTTCATTTTAAATTCATGGGATATGATTTATAAATTCACGAAGTCAAAACATAGTTATTCGGTTTTTGCATAAAATTTTCTAACTTTGCGCTTAACTCCATCTAATAGGGTTTGAACAAACTCCTCAAATACCGTGGTGGTCGTCTTTGTCCAAATTTGTCGGAAGTGTTTGATATCTTTGATTCCTTGTTTCTTTCCAGAAAGCTTCCGCATCATCAGAGCCCAATATCTCTCGACTGGACGAGGCTCTGGACAATTTGGCGGATTTGCGGTTTTTGGTACAATATTCACTTGATTTGCTTCGTACCACTCCATCACAGTTTTAGCAAAATGACATGATGCCAAATCGGGCCAGAACAAAGGGTTTTCTTTGTGGCTTTTAATAAAGGCTAGCGATTGCTTCTGCAGGCACCCTGACTCTTTCGGCACCACGTTCAAATTGTTTGCCAAATAAGGTATTTTTTGGGAAATATCAATGCCTTCTCCGTCCTGAAATACTCAGCTGTAGCATTTTTGGCCATAGCAGAATAGAAAACCAGCCCTGGAAGCTGCTTGAAATCCTCCAGGACATAAGTTTCATCGTCCATAACAACGCATGAAAACTTCGTCAAATATTCGCAGTACAAACGTCAAGCCGGTGATTTTCCTGTCAAATTCTGTTTGTCGTTGCGATTTGGAACTAGTTTTACTTTATATGATTTCAGCCCCAAACGCTGTTTTGATTTGATTCGGGTTTTCCTTCAATCCTCTTCACCTTTCGGTCCATCATTTCTCGGTTTCCTCTCGACCGTCAAACGTTACGAAAATGAATTGAGCACACCGTGAACAGTGGATTTAGGTAAATCAATTTTTTTTGCAAGTTCCCGTATTTACAAGTCAGGATTTGCATTACGTACGTACAAAATCCGCTCGCGCACGGGTTTTTTCATTCATCGCCATCTTGAACACTAAACATGGAATGTTAACAACAAATCCATGTAACCAAAAGTTCTGATAAAAGGCTATTTGTGGCTTAAGTAGCTTGGTTGGTGGTGGTCTATAGAATTCTAAGCAGCCTCATTTTTAAGTCGTTATAAGAACTTGAAAGTTCCGGTATCATAATTGAAGAGCATTCCAAGCAGCTTCTGGCGGAAATTGAACGGAACTTTTAGAAAAAAAAAAATAAAAATGGTTTTTGTCCTCTACACCAATTCTATATTTAGTTCGCACTTTTATGAAAGTTATTTCTAAAGGCAAGTTAGGTTATTAATGTTTATTGATTTATCAGCATTAGTAGAAGAATTGGAGCCTTCTGCGTGAGAGCCCCAGCACGAACCGCAGCGTCATCTGAGATAAATTAAAGTGAGCTGTTGTCCCGCCTACTGTTGGAGTTTTCAGTGCCAGCTGACTGACTTGAATACGAAACACAACACCTTGTTGAATTTTAAATTGGTCTTTTCCCGCCTGGTATTCCGACACATTTGTGGAGCAGTAGTTAGCGTTCGTAGATCGCATGCCAATACACGGGTTCGAATCCAGGAAATAACTTCTTTTTTTATGTTTGGATAGAATATTGATGCACTGCATTAATAAAAGAATTATGATATATTCGGGCCACTGATCATTTCATATTAACGTGTATTAAATTTTGTTACTATTAAAGACTTGTGCGGATTGCTTCATGTGGCTTGAAAGTTCTGCCGGAACTTTATTTGAACTTTATGGAACTTGAAAGTTCTATCGGAACTTTATTTGAACTTTACGGAACTTGACAGTTTTGTCGGGACTTTATTCGAACTTTATGGAACTTGAAAGTACTGGCGGAACTTTATTTGAACTTTACAGAACTTGGAAGTGATTTTAATCGTTGAATGCGACACTTTTGGTTACTTGGGATGATAGTCACAGTCGGAAGGAGTGTTAGTTTGTTTACTAAAATGAACCATGCTCATTCTGTTAAAATGAATTAAACTACCAATTGTTGCTATAAACGTAGGTTTGATCCAATTCAAACAGCCAATGTTGTCAAAATCTTGGGTGTTGTTTTCGCAAACTCTATACGGTTAATGACAACGACAAACTGGAATGCGCTCGTGGGGAAGTTCGCGCATCAAATGTAGCTGCAATCGCTGCGCAAGCTGACACTGCATCAGAAGGTGATCATGCTAAATACATTTGGCACATCCAAGGTTTGGTATCTTTCGTCCATACTGCCACCCTTGGTGTACACACTGCGAAAATCACATCAACGATGGGTGCCTTCCTTTGGAGAGGAATGATCGCCCGTGTACCGACGATGCAGCTTACTCGGGGCAGAGATAATGGAGGCCTGAAGCTGCAACTTCCAGCACTGAAGTGTAAGTCACTCGCAATAAATCGACACCTGCAGGAGATCGATTCCCTTCCCTATTAAAGATCCCTTCTTTTCCATGATAGACCTTCCCGACGTCAAGTTGATCTTGTCAAACTTATCCCACATTCCCCTCTAAATTCAAAATAACCCCTCTCCCGATCAAATCCATCAGCATTTCGTCAAGAAAACTGAACGACCAAAGGTGGAACAACACCACGATGGAAAATGACAGGTGGGCAGGAACTCACAGTCTCCCAGTGTTGGTGAGTTCTTTGCCGTTAATGTTCACGAAAAGTTCACTATTTTGCTATACAGAAATTCAAAACAAAAATTTTATCTGCGGATTTGAACAGTTTTTGACCTGTTTCATACGACCGGAAGGTGTATGCTGGTCACAAATGCCGTGCCAAACTGATTTCCTACTCAATTAATCAATCTTTGATGTGAAATTCGCTAATAAACACGAGGCGCATTTCTTATAGCAAACATGCCATAACAAAATGGGCATGGTTCATTTAAGTAAACAAACTAACACTTCTTCCGACTGTTACACCTATGTATTAGCCGTCTCGGAACAACACAATCCGGGAAACGACTGGCCACGCACGTGGTGGAACATTGCAGTAAAGCAGCTATCTTCAACGCAGCGATCAAAACTCTACCTGCTCGTGAATGGGAAAATCGAGCACCGAAGTCTACTGTTTGTGATGCAGAGAGTACCGGACCTAGATGGGAAATGACAGGTGGGCAGGAACTCACGGTCTTTGCCGTTAATGTTCACGAAAAGTTCACTATTTTGCCATACAGAAATTCAAAACAAAAATTTTTATCTGCGGATTTGGACAGTTTTTGACCTGTTTCATACGACCGGAAGGTGTATGCTTAGCATAGCATAGCATAGGATATGCGATTGTACAAATCGTGGGTGGCTATATAATGGTCAACTAATACGTTTTGCAGAAAATATCGAGTGTTGACGCAGAAAATATCACTTGGGATTAGTGATTTTCCCCACACGAAAATAAAATCTACAATACAAGCATCGCATTATACACCTGGCCACATCCTTACAATCGCAGGGGAAGGGAGGGAAAGTTAATCCAACATCTACTTAAGAAGGTGCAGGGAACCCATACTACCTTCATAGGTGTCACAGGAAGGAAAGAGTTGTGTTAGTGGGAGGGTGAATGATTTGGCAACTCTATTCGTCAATATAGAGCATTTGATAAATCAGTGACAAAAAATAAAATATAAATAGATAAAATGGAAAGATCTCACCCGATTGGCCTAGAGACTTTGCAGCGTCATGTTTTCAGAAATGCTTTATTTAATTTTCCTTGAACCACCGGAATCACTGATAACGCTCTTCTAGCTCGTACGTACAAAAGAACGCACTCCACGCATAATCAAGGTCATGTATTTTCGGACTGTCTTCTTTAACACCACACAAAGAAGTTGCTCATCGCAGCAACAGAAAAATATATCAGCGTGATAGAGGTTGTACGAGGCAACAAAGAAAAACGCAAGACCACACCAAGCACCATTGCATAAGCAACAAGAGATCAAAAAAAATCACGCACGGTATTCAAAACTTTTAAATGCGATCACCGTTCACCTCCAGTCACTCGAGAACCCTATCTGCAGGATTCCCTATCGACCACAGAAATCGACCAATCCGATAATCATCACCAGAAATCTTTTCTTTTGGAACTGTCCTCAGAATTCAATACCCTTTTTAAGGATTCGTACCAAAAGTTACATTAATTTAATGAATCTTTTATATTTTTTCTGCAAAGCATTTTTTTTTTCCTACAATTTTATTTCGGACGTCATTTTGATTGGAAGTAACGATTTCGTGTTATGGTTCATTGAAAAGTTTTGAATACGCCATTTTGAAGTTTGTTTTACAAGATTCAAAATCGCCAAATTTTAGCTCAGATGTACATGATTGACCATAACAAACAATTATGAAAAGTTTCATTCAAATCGGAGAAGGTCGCGTCTGATCGACTCGTCATTTGGCGTGGAACTACTCAGTATAATAAGCACCTATATGCATTTTTTTTACTGTTAAAACAAATAGTTGGAAGTAGTTATCTTCTCCAAAAAGATGAGTTTTGTATAATTTAATCCAGTGATGTACATATGAAGGCCAGTTAGAGTGATTGCACACAAAATTTCGGTCACAATAATTTTCCGAAATATTTAAAGCATTTCAACTTGCCCCATATTTTTGCACCCCATAGGGTAAAATGAAATGAGTACAGGAGCAAGTTAAAATGGATGATGATTGTCACAATCTCATTACAAAAAAAACAGTGCAGTTGGTTGGAGGACAAACCGGAAATAGTAGTGATTGATGACGAGTAATTGATTGTTGCTCTATCCGATCATTTAAAATGATTTTCATTGTTACAAATTATTATTATGCATAAATGTATTATGCATTTACAGACAGACTGGGGTCAACTTGTTGTAGTAACACTAAATATGTTCATATTGCTAATAAATTACATTTATAATGCGAGTAGTTGTCAACAATTGAAAGTATTTTGTTTAATGTTTATTTCATTGTAATTCCTTGATTATTGTCTGGATGTACCACACTACCAACCGTTCACTATAGTACAGAAACTTCGGAAAAAAGCCCGGAAGCTTTTCAATAGGGCTAAACGAACACAACAGTGGGAACAATATAAGAAATCCCTCACCGCTTATAATGAGGAAATACGGAGATCAAAGAAGATACACTGGAGGCATACATGTGAGAACATTGAAAATACTCCAGCAACTGCTAGTTTGCAGAAAATTCTCGCTAAAGATCATTCCTGGGCACTGGTCTGGGCACTTTGAAAAAAAAAGAGGATGGCTCTTTTACTACTTCTAAAAATGAAACGTTAGAGTTGATGATGAGAACGCATTTTCCATGTTCTATTATTAATTCAAACGAAGACCAAAACGTAACGACAACAGCAATAGGTATCGATGAAACCAGGACGGATATTCATGAAATATTGAATGAAACGACTGAGTTAGACAGAACAAGAGCTGATGCTTGCACTTTGGCCAACAAAATCTATACTGAAAGAAAAGTTTAATGGGCGATTGACTCCTTTGAACCTTTCAAGTCAACAGGTAGGGATGGATTTTTTCCTGTACTACTACAGAAGGGAAAAGCGGTTTTAATACCTATTCTAACAAATATTAATATTAAGCTATATACCGGCAGTGTGGCGACAAGTGCGGGTTATTTTTATCCCCAAGGCTAATAAAAAGGATAAAATTTCACCAAAATCCTTCAGGCTTATCGTCTATTTTGCTAAAAATAATCATTCAAATGTTCAATCACTTCAAAAGTTGTCTTGTGATAATGAAGTCAACTTATATTGGGTTCCTGGTCATTGCGGGATTGAGGGAAATGAAAGAGCTGATGCACTAGCAAGACTCGGATCTTCTCATAAGTTCATCGGGCCAGAGCCCTTTTGTGGCTTATCGGCTGCATCTCTTAGAATGGGGCTAAAAGCGTGGAAATCTTCAAAAGTGGAGGAAAACTGAAAGAACACTTCTATTGCTAGGCAGTCGAAGCGATTCATTAATCCAAACATTTCTGTGACCCACAAAATCCTGGAACTTTCTAAGAAAGATCTTAGTATATATGCAGGTCTTATAACAAGTCATTGTCCGAGCCGTTATCACTTGAAGCTGATTGGAAAACTTCAAGACGATGTATGTCGCTTCTGTGGCATAGAAAAGGAAGACTCGGAACATTTGCTATGCCACTGTCCGGCAATTTTCAATAAAAGGCGTAAGTTCTTCGACAAGGGGCTGATAAAACCCTTTGACATTTGGGGAACAACTCCCAGTACAGCAGTACACTTTATTCGAAGTATAATGCCGTACTGGGATAATGCTATTAGTCAAGCGTTGGCGATCACTCCTAATAATAGTGATACGGCATTTTGATGTAGCTGAAGAAAAAAAATGGGGAATACATCACAATAGATCAGAAAAATGGTCGCAGTGATGGAAATACCCGACAAGGAAAAAAAACCGTACACTTTGGGAGATACTTTTAATCCCGCCAGGAGTTTATGTATAATATCCGAAAAGGGTTATTTTATACATGAATAATAGTGTTTTAAGGATTTTTTTTTACAAATTTTCATCGTTAAACTGCTGTATAATAAGTGTTTCAAATAGCCACACTATATGGGGTAACATGAAATAATACACACTATTATTGTATGCTTAACAAATATGCTTCTGGAAAACTCATTCATGAAACTGTTGGTGTAAAAACATCTGGTGTATCTAAATTTATTACTGTTCCAGAGAGCCTTAAATTTCAAGTTTCAAAATACCGTTTCAACTTGCCCTGGTGACCATTACTTCTTATCTTTTACTGGTGCAAATTTCTGGTATCTTTTACCGTTTTATAGTAATTATCGGAAAAATTAATGGACGATTATGGGCCATTTTAAGAAAATCATTAAACAAGAAAATGATAGTTTTCTTAGAGATCCTATGGCCGGTCGTTAGTATTACCACTGAAAGATAAGAATTTTTTTTTTCATAAACTTGGCGAAGGATTTTCCTGATTTTTATTTCAATTTTCCTCCACTGTGATAAATGCCGTTGAAAACATTTTTCAGATAGATAGATTGCTATTTGAATGTATTGATGAGAAAATTTTCTTATCATTTCTTTATTCAACGTAATTTCGACAATGAGTTATAAATTATCAAAGTACAAGGTTTTCAGTTTTTTTAGGGTGACTCCAAACTTGTGAGCGATGACATAATTAACTATTTTAATTATTTAAAATATTTTCAAAAAAAAAAATCATGGACGGTGCTTGATGGGTATACAATAAGGGTGCTACTACCACTTTAATTTCAAAATTTGGCCAACCAAATTCTGAGAAAATCAGTCATGATTGTTCAATGTGAATTTGGGAAAATGTAACTTTAGGTGAAATTTTTGTTTTACAAAACTTATGGATCCAAATACTTACGAAGTAAATTTCATTCAATATCTTTCAAATTTCACACAGAAAATGGAAATTTTACGTTAAATGGTATGTTATTTGGAGGCTACCCCCAAATTTTTTATCGGGAGTGTCAATGATTTCCCATAGCGAACAATTTGCAAAGTTTCACGGTAATCTGAAAGGGTCGAGTCTGAAATTCCGATTTTAACTCATTGGTCTGGATTTGCCCAAACGACAATCGGTATCGATTATTATCTTAATGTTTACCTTTTTCCAGGACGTGTGTGCACTGTATATGGCCTATAGTTTGCATCAAAGAGCAATGTGGCAGCTCACATTAAAAACTTCCACAAACTGATTGGCAGTCAATTCAAGGCACGGCCACTTAAAATATTTAATTAGCGATCGGAGGAAGTGCTTTGTGTGGTTGAAGGCCCAGCAGATGTCATGGAAGTTGTCTGGCTGGATAACGTTTCTGTTGAGTTGCCTCCTGATGAAATGTTGTTCAATAATTCAGACATGGAGTTCTCGGTGATTGACAATTTCAACGTTTGGTTTGAGCAACCTTTTGTTGAAGACTATATGGAGAGTCACTATTAAGGTTTTTTTGTTTTTTTTTTATATTTCTTTACTTCTTACTTTCCTCTTGAGTTTTTCTTCTTGTTATATTTTAGTTATATCTACGTATAAAAATAAAAATTTGAATTTGTTGTTTTCAGAAGAATTCTATTTTTTCGTTTTTCAGCGTATTTAGGAGTATTGGAAAAAACCACGTAGACAGGTAGGGGGGGGGGGGGAGGGAGTTGTTAAATATCTACGGTTGTCTACGGGGGGGAGGGGGGTGTTGAAAATGGAGAAAAATCTGTCTACGTAGTTTATGGACAGCCCCTAAAGAGCTTCATGTCGTCTGCATATACAAGCAATTTTATTTTTTTAAGTATGTAGGAAATGTCGTTTATGTACAAAATAAAAAGAAGTGGGCCTAAATGAGAACCCTGGGGTACCCCAGAGGTGACTGAAATTGGTTCTGAAAGTTTATTTTGAAAGCGAACTACATATTTGTTTACGATGTGTTAGGTATGATTGAAGCCAATTCAAAAGTCCAGGCTCCATTCCTATTTTCTGCAATTTAAGGATTAATAATGGTATGTCGATGCGGTCAAATGCTTTACTGAAGTCGGTGTATAGCGCTTCAACGTGCTTGCCACTGTCCAACGCTTTAATAATGAAAGATACATATTCTAGAAGATTAGAGGTAGTTGAGCGACCTTTAAAAAAGCCGTGCTGTTTACTTGTAATTAGATTTTTCACCTGCTGAAAAATATTGCCGTTTACGATTGATTCAAAAAGTTTTGGAATGCAAGAAATAATAGCAATTCCACGATAATTTCGAATGTCTGATTTTGCACCTGATTTGAAAATAGGTACCATAAAGGTTTTTCAAAAATATGGGTGCGATGCCGTCAGGTCCAGACCCTTTCGACGCGTTTAAGTTTTTTAGTGCATTGAGGACTTCATGTTGAGAAAGTTGGTTGACAGAGATGTTTTTAGAAATTTCATGAATGAATGCAAAGAAATCGCGGTCACGATCTTCTTCGGAAAATGTGGTGTATACTTCTTGGAAGAAATTTGCAAAGAGATTGCAAATTTCAGAAGAACTCTCACCTACATTTGCATAAAAAACCATTCGCGAAGGAAAATTGCTGCTTTTTAATTTCGTGTTTACATAATTAAAAAAGTTCTTAGGACATGATTTGACTTCATTTTCGACTTTGCGGTTATAGCATAGAGGTAACTCTAAGACCACTGGATCCCGAAGAAAATCATTATTATTTTTGGCTCACTCAGTACCAGAACAACGGTCCCAAACAGTCCCAAGCTATTTCACTCACCCCTGCATGTTCTGCATGAATCCACACACCCCTGATGTTATCTGTCAAACTTTCATAGCGAATCAAAACAAACATAGTGTAGTAATAGAATTTCAACTAGAATGGGGTACGCTATAGAAGTACTTGGGACCAATAGGCTACTCAAGTAGTGAATCAATTTAAAATCGTTAGTTTCCATCCCCTGGTTATAGTCCTCATATGCAGAGTTGATGGCTGTATTTAATTGGTTGCATAAGTTGTGATAGTTTCGCAAATTGGTTTCAGTTTTTTCTTTTTTGTATAGTTTATGAGCTTTCTGTTTTTTATTCTTTAAATTTTTCAGTTGTGGATTGAACCATGCGGGTAGTTTATTGTTTTGTGTTCGTCTTCTTTTTTTTATGGTACAGTTTCTAAAATTAGGCTTTGAAGAATTGAGTGAAATTTTTCTACTTCAGTATCGACATTTCCTTCAATAATTATTAAATTTTGCCAATTTATTGTACATAGTTTAGGTTTGGCTTCTTCGTAATTTACTTTATGGTATCCCAGTCGCTGGAGGAAGAATAATTTTGTACGAAGATTGAGTATTCAATTGCTGTGTGAAACACTTCATTTTTCCATAAATGTGCTAATGATGTATCCACACAGAAGTCTTCAATACAATTTGTAAATAAAAGGTCTAAATATGAGTTTTGTCGATTTTTTACATGGTTTATTTGATTAAGACCAAAATAAGATGTTTTGTCGAATAATAATTGTAATGTTTCGTCTTCACCTACGACCGGGAGTAAAAACTGATTCATTTTCAATGTCTGTAATAAAGTCTGCGTTTCGTTGATTGAAGTCGCCATAAATATGCAGTTTTACTTCTGGTTCCATATTTGACATTAAAGTTTCAACAATTTGAAAAAATAGTTCAAAAGACTGCTTGTGGGCATGTTTAGGTGGAAAATACACAGAAGAAAAAATGTGTATTTCACCGGCAATAAGTGCTTTGACCCAGACATTTTCAAATTCCTTGTGCTTATTTGTTATGATTTCTTCAGAAGTAAAGTCAGCATTGATGGCAATGAGCACTCCACCACCAGACTTTTTATTACAGAGTTGAAAATTCCTGTCGTGCCGGAATACATTAAAATTGTTTCCAAAAATTTCTTCGCTTCTGACGCTTTCGTCCCAGCTTGTTTCAGTTCCAAGAATTATTTGAAAAGAAGAAGATAGAATGTTCTGGTGGATTATAAAAAGTAAGTAAAAGATAACTTAAAAAATATAGATAAGTAAAAAAAAAAAAAAAAAATAAGATTTCTTTCATTTTAGCTGGGCTTTTCATGCGGTTGAAATTTTGGCAATACACCAAAATTTCAGTCGCATTCTGTTGAGGAAGTGAAGAGATTTTTGGAGGGTCAGTATTACTTACATTAGCAGGGTCTACCTCATGTAGAGTGTCGTCATTCGATAATAATAATTCCCTTGCATGGGAATAGTCGTCGTTACTTCCTTTAGTAGAGTGCGTCAGTGCCGTTGAAAATTTGGAGGACTGTAAAATTTGCGAGCGGCCTCCCTAGTTTGCTGCAGTCGTTGTGTGCGTTCACTAAGTAGGAACGCGCGGTGTGAATTCAGGTCTGCCAAAGCGTCGGTGCGTGGAATTCCGAGTTCTTCGTGAACGTCCAGGAAAATTTCGCGCAAAAGGGCTGTTTCCGTTGGTAGTCCTTCTGCTGCCAGCATTAAAGTTGCACTAGTTTTAGTGATTCCGCGAATGCATACTGAAGGTGGCTGGTCGTGCAAGTATGAAAGATAAGTCCGCACAATGTCCATAATTTTGGGGTCCCGCAGCCGTGCCTTCAAAAAGCGTCGGTCGCCAATTGCAGACTGTTCCGTGAGTCTGACTATAGGCGGACGCATTGGGTCCAGGATTGGAGGGTGTATGCTGGTCACAAATGCCGTGCCAAACTGATTACCTTCGCAATTAATCAATCTTTGATGTGAACTTCGCTAATAAACACGAGGAGCATTTCTTATAGCAAACTTGCCATAGCAAAATGAGCATGGTTCATTTTAGTAAACAAACTAACACTTCTTCCGACTGTGTCACCTCTCTTACTCGCCTAGCTACCGAGCGGTATGCCTTCGCATTCGTTGTTTTCACTCTATGATACCTCGCGAATAGAGATTACTTCGCCGAACGCGCTTAGGAATTGTACGAGCTTCTCTTCAGATACACCTTGGGGGAGGTCGTAAACCTTCACCTCAACACTACCGTCTTCCAACGTAATCCGAAGCTTGTGTTTCTTTCCCTCACACTCCACTTCAGGTTTTCCATCATGTTCGTCGACAACTTTTTGTGCAAGCGTCAAGTCACTGACTTTGATAAACGCACATGCTGCACCTCTGTGGCACTGTAGTCTTTTGATATCTTCCCTTTTCAAACCGAGAACCGACCGACAAAATCCATAAAGTTTTTCGACCGATGGCTTGATGGTGAAGTTCGAATAATCGATTTAAAAAGTGTTTTCTAGCCTGAGGCTCGCCTCATTGCGGAACACTTTACCACGCGACGTGGCACAGCGAAGTAGACAAATATCCAACCGTAAATGCTTCACTTGTGATAAGCGCAATCGAAAAAAAAAAACGTCTTCACATCTCAGAAGCTGAGCGTTAAAGCATTCAGAAATTGGTTGAATAATTTCCTTAACTGTCACTATCGTCAAATAAATTCAGTGGTTGTAGTAATGCCAATACCTCGCTATCAAATTGCTATCTCGTCGAAGACCATGAGCATCATGAACAGCTTCGTCAATGGCATCTTCAAACGTATTGCTGCTGAGTCGTCCCTTCTGGCTCAATACAACAAACGCTCGACGATCACGTCCCGCGAAATCCAAACTGCGGCAGGGTTACTTCCACTCACTTGCTATAAAAAAAAATATTTTTTCGGTATTATGAAATCATTGTATAGTATAATGCTTATTAGTACTTGTAATTTACAAGAAGAGGTCATGAAGTATATGTTTGACACATAAAATCTGTCAATATTGCTTTCAGTGCGTCACAATCAGAGATTTTACGACTCGTGAGCGCTCACTCTGAGTGAACGCTCACGAATCATAAGATCGCTGATTGTGACGCTCTCAAAGCGAAATTGACAGGTTTTATGAGTCAAAAACATACTTTACTCCCTCGTCTTGTTAATAACAAGTACAACATAGCATTATTGCATCTAATGATTGCATCATTCCGAATAATATTTTTTTATAGCAAGTGAGTGGAAGCAACCCTGAACTGCGATCCATCTGCTGCGGCCGGGTGAGTTGGCCAAGCACGCTGTCTCTGAAGGAACCAAGGCCGTCACCAAGTACACCAGCTCAAAGTAGATTCGTACCATCCAAACAATCAATCGGCCCTTTTCAGGGCCACAAATCGATTTCCAACGTGAAAGAGGTTTTGATGATTTATTGAACTTTTAAATGTTCAAAAGCAGCGTCATCCCACTGCGACCTAGCAAGAAGTATAGTCGACTTGTTTCGCGCTCCGGTATTTCGGGTTTTCTCGGTATTCGGTTGGTTTAAATTATCAGTTTTTTCTCGCTTAGTGATTACTGGCGTAGTACCCGGCTAAACAATTATCTGAAAGTGAGTTTTTCTGAGAAGAAAGTGGTTTTCGGCGTCATCGGAAAGAAAATTGTTCACTTGCAATTGGATATTCGCAAACCAATTTGCGCTTCATCGGTGCGTGATCACGCATACCTGCACACAGATCATCGTCATTGAGTGTCAGCATCTGCCTCCGCATTTATACCGGTCATCCATCATCGTGTGTCCAGCTGAGTGCCGAACCTCATACAAGCACACCACTACAAAGATCGCCCGCACACGCGCATCGAAGGTCACCCACGCTGCGCGTCGCTCCGCTGCTGCTGTGTAATCACTCGGTGGTAGTAGTATAGCAGATAATTTTTTTTCCTGTTTCTTTCTCTCGCCCATAAGTTAAATTTAATTTTGTGTTTCTGTGTTTGTAGTTTTTTTTTCTGTTTATTGTGTCTGTGTGGTTTTAAGCATCGTTTCAGTGGTAGAGCGTTTACCGCTCCCACTAGTACGGCAAAATGGACGTCTCGTCAGAAGACGATATGGACATTTTGTCGGAAGATGACACCAGTTTGCCACTCGATGGCAAGAAAAGACGAAAACGTCCTGTCATTCATCGCGAGCCTATCCAGATGACTCGACTGGGCCATGGGTTGTCTACTTTCAGCCCAAAAACAAACCTTTGAACTTGATGCAAATTTCCACTGATCTGACGAAGCGATACTCGGCCGTGACCGAAATCACGAAGGTTAGGCATAATAAACTTCGTGTTGTCGTTTCTAACCTGAAGCAGGCTAATGAGATTGCTGCCTCCCAGCTCTTTACGATTGAGTACAGGGTTTACATACCAGCTCGTGATGTGGAGATCGAAGGTGTGGTCACCGAAGCGAGTCTGACCCCCGAGATCTTGGAGAAGCAGGCGGTTGGCCGTTTCAAGAACCCCTTGCTCCCCCCGGTGAAGATACTGGATGTCCAAAAACTGGGCTCAGTATCTGTCAGCGAGGGTAAAAAGAGTTTTACCCCCACAGACTCGTTTCGCGTGACCTTTTCTGGTTCAGCCCTTCCTCAGTACATCGAGTTGGGAAAACTTCGGCTACCTGTGCGCTTGTTTGTTCCTCGGGTCATGATCTGCCAAAACTGCAAACAGTTGGGACATACGGCCTCTCACTGTGGCAGCAAGGCACGCTGTTCCAAATGCGGGGAGAAGCACGAGGATGGCGCCTGCACAGTCACGGCACCAAAATGCGTGTATTGCAAAGGATCTCCTCCTCATGGTCTCTCGTCGTGTCCGGTGTACAAACAACGCGGGGAAAAACTAGAGCGCTCTCTTAAAGAACGTTCCAGGCGGTCTTTTGCAGAAATGCTTAAGACAGCCAAGCCATCGACCAACGAAACTAATCCCTTCGCTCTTTTGTCAGATGACGAGTCTGGCTCTGACTTGGCTGAGGAGGGAGTTTCTTTCAGTTTTCCGGAAGGTTCTGCCCGGAAACGAAAACGCATCCGTTCGCGGAAAGTTGCAGATCAAGAACCCCAAATCAGCTTGCCCAAATCAAGGAGTGGTGGAAAAAAGGAGACTTCTACTCCTCCTGGATTCCGCAGAACTGATTATACCCAGGATTTTCCACCTCTCCCGGGGACATCCAAAACCCCCGATGCCCCAATTTTCAGAACACAAGCCCCTTCTTCATCTGGGTTGTTCTCATTTGATAACATTGTGGACAGTATCCTCAATTACCTCGATATTTCTGATCCTCTGAAAAGCATTGTTCTGGCAATGCTTCCTACTGTGAAAACCCTCTTGAAGCAGTTGACATTGAAGTGGCCCCTCCTTGCAGCAATCATCTCCTTCGATGGATAATTTTCCAAACGAGGTCGGGGATTTGATCACTGTTCTACAGTGGAATTGTCGAAGTCTTATTCCTAAGATAGAATCGTTTAAGTTTTTGGTTCACAATAATGATTGTGATGCATTTGCTCTGTGTGAAACTTGGCTCTCTTCAGATATCGATCTTCCTTTTCATGATTTTAACATTATTCGACTGGATCGTGAGGATTCGCGTGGAGGAGGAGTACTTTTGGGGATCAAAAAGTGCCATTCCTTCTATAGAGTGAATCTTCCACATTTTCCAGGTATTGAAGTTGTCGCATGTCAGGCTTTTGTTAAAGGCAAGAGCCTTTGTATTGCTTCTGTGTATATTCCTCCCCGAGTTTCGATTAGTCAAAAACAACTTTCAGATATCTGTTCAGTTCTTCCTACTCCACGGTTGATTATGGGAGATTTTAATTCCCACGGTACAGGCTGGGGGGAACTGTATGATGACAACCGTTCTACTTTGATATATGACCTCTGTGATAACTTCAATATGACAATTCTTAACAATGGAGAAGTAACACGTTTGGCTGGACCATCTTCGAATGGAAGTAAATTAGACCTCACACTTTGCTCTAACTCATTATCGTTGGATTGCACGTGGAATGTGATCCAGGATCCCCACGGTAGTGATCACTTGCCGATCAAAATTTCGATTGCCAGTGGGTTCAATCCGTCGGAATCCGTTAATGTCGCGTACGACCTCACCCGTAATATCGATTGGACAACGTTCAAGACCGCGATAGAGGAAGCCGTGTCGTCGGTAGAAGGGCTTCCACCGTTGGAGGAATATAACTTCCTCTCCAATCTGATCTTGGACAGCGGCTTCGAGCTCAAACTCGGCCGGTTCCAGGAACGTCTTTTCGTAGGAAACCTCCTACCCCTTGGTGGGACCAGCAATGCACTGAGGTTTATCGTAAAAAGTCCGACGCGTTTAAGCTTTTCCGGAAACGCGGAACACCCGAGTATTTCGAAGCGTACTCGACTCTTGAACACGAACTCAAGAGCCTCATCAAAGCCAAGAAACGCGGATACTGGCGGCAATTCGTGGACGGTTTATCGCGCGAAACGTCGATGAATACGCTTTGGAACACGGCGCGAAGGATGCGTAACCGGTCTTCAAACAACGAGAGCGAGGAGTACTCGGATCGGTGGATTCTCAAGTTCGCGCGAAAAGTATGTCCTGATTCCGTGCCGGCACAGATGATTCCTCGCGAAACGACGAATTCGGTAGACGAGATCAGCCAGCCTTTTTCAATGCTAGAGCTCTCACTCGCGCTCCTTTCGTGTCGCAATTCGGCTCCGGGGGCTGATAGGATCAAGTTCGACTTGTTGAAGAACCTCCCAGACGTCGCTAAGAGGCGCATGTTGAACTTGTTTTGTCAGTTCCTGGAGTTCAATATTGTTCCAGATGATTGGAGGCGAGTGAGAGTTATAGCCATTAAAAAGCCTGGAAAACCCGCGTCAGATCATAACTCGTATCGTCCCATCGCGATGTTATCGTGCATTCGAAAATTGTTGGAGAAAATGATCCTTTTTCGCCTCGACAAATGGGTTGAGACGAACCACCTACTCTCAGATACTCAATTTGGTTTCCGTAGGGGTAAGGGAACGAACGACTGTCTCGCGTTGCTTTCCACTGAAATTCAGTTGGCTTTTGCTAAAAAAGAGCATTTGGCTTCTGTCTTCTTGGATATTAAGGGGGCTTTTGATTCAGTATCGGTTGAAGTCCTTTCAGACAAACTCCACGCTTGTGGCCTTTCCCCATTAATTAATAACTTTTTGTACAATTTGCTGTCAGAGAAACATATGAGCTTTTCTCATGGAAACTCTACAGCTTCTCGATTTAGTTACATGGGTCTCCCCCAGGGCTCATGTTTAAGCCCCCTTTTGTACAATTTCTATGTCAGAGAAATTGACAATTGTCTAAGTGACAACTGCACGTTGAGACAACTTGCAGATGATGGCGTAGTGTCTACGACAGGGCCCAAAGGGGTCAACCTGCAAGGACCCTTACAGGATACCTTAGACAATTTGTCTACTTGGGCTATCCAGCTAGGTATCGAATTCTCCACGGAGAAAACTGAGTTGGTCGTTTTTTCTAGGAAGCATAGCCCAGCACAACCGAAGCTTCAACTTTTGGGTAAACCGATCACTCATTCCATGTCTTTCAAATATCTTGGGGTCTGGTTCGATTCCAAATGCACCTGGAGATCCCACATTGAGTATCTGAGACGAAAATGCCAACAAAGGATCAATTTTCTCCGAACAATTACCGGAACGTGGTGGGGAGCTCATCCGCAAGATCTTCTAACGTTGTACCGGACAACGATTTTATCGGTTTTAGAATACGGTAGTTTTTGCTTCCAGTCGGCGGCTAAAACTCACATCATCAAACTGGAACGTATCCAGTATCGTTGTCTTCGTATCGCGTTAGGATGCATGCACTCGACTCATACGATGAGTCTCGAAGTGTTGGCGGGCATGTTGCCACTATCGGATCGGTTTTCGGAATTGTCCCTCAGGCTCCTCACCCGTTGTGAAGTTATGAACCCACTGGTAATCGAAAACTTTGAGAAGCTTCTTGAGCTAAACCCTCAAACTCGTTTTATGTCATTGTACTACGTGTACATAACACAGGATGTCAGCCCTTCGCAGCATAATCCCTATCGTGTTTGCTTCTCCGACTTCGACAGTTCTGTTCATTTTGATTTATCAATGACGCAAGAGATTCGCGGAATCCCAGAGCATCATCGTTCCATGATTGCTCCGTCAATTTTTGCTGCAAAGTTTGGCCAAGTTGATTCCGCAAGATCGTTCTTCACAGATGGATCATTAATAGAGGCGTCCGCTGGTTTTGGTATTTATAACGAATTTCATAGCGCCTCTCGAATGCTTCAAGCTCCTTGTTCCGTATATGTTGCTGAACTGGCGGCAATACATTATACGCTAGAAACGATCGCTTCACTTGCACCAGATCATTATTTTATTTTTACGGATAGTCTCAGTTCTGTCGAGGCTATTCGATCCATGAGGCCGGTAAAGCACTCCTCGTATTTTCTCATGAAAATACGACAGCTTCTGAGTGCTTTATCTTTAAGATCTTTTGTCATCACCTTTGCATGGGTCCCATCTCATTGCTCGATTCCGGGCAATGAGAAGGCGGACTCACTGGCTAAGGTGGGCGCTATGCAAGGCGATATTTACGATCGACAAATCGCCTACGATGAATTTTTCTTCATTTATCGTCAACAGTCGCTCGCCAGCTGGCAAAATAAATGGAGTGAAGGAAGTTTGGGACGATGGCTATTCTCGATCATCCCTAAGGTGTCGAAGAGTCCTTGGTTCAAAGGGTTGGATGTGGGTCGAGACTTCATTCGTCTGATGTCTCGCCTCATGTCCAATCACTATTCGTTAAACGCTCACTTGTTTCGTGTTGGGCTGGGAGACAGCAATCTCTGTGAATGTGGACAAGGTTACCAAGACGCCGATCACATCCTTTGGTCTTGTGCTGAGCATCGTGGAGTCAGATCTGAGCTATGCGATTCCCTTCGGGCTCGAGGTAGACAACCTAATGTTCCAGTTCGGGATATTTTGGCTAGACGTGATCTGGAGTTTATGAAACTCATATATGTTTACTTTAAGAATACTAACCTTAGATTGTAAGTTTGATTAACCTTGTGTTTAGTTTGTGTATTGTGCGTGTAGTTTTTTTTTTTAATGTTTGTCTTCAAGATGAATAGAAATAAGTTCATGTTTTAGGATTAATTAAATATTTGTATAATAAATCATATTTCAAACCTCCTTCTCCCTTTCCCCATCCAAAAAATTGTAAATCTCCACTAACCTCGAGACGACCGCGAGTAATCGGTTCAATTCCTTTAACTCTAGATTTAAGACATGAATCATGTATAATGCAAATGATAACTCAGCTCTGTAAAGTTTATTCGATTGAGCCTGTACAAATAAATTAATATAAAAAAAAAAAGAAAGCAGCGTTAGCAAAGTTCGCGATAAGAAATCAGAAATAAGATAATGAAAATAATGTTGACAAAAAGAATAAGAGGTTGTATCCATGACACGACCGTACGGTTTTGACTTAGGACTACGTCTGTGATTTCTATATGGGGGTACACTTTGTGAAAACCGAAAATGGAACATGAAATAATTGTGACACGCTTGGCGTGGATGGCGAACAGACCGCTGGATTCCTGCGAACAGACCGCTGGATTCCTGTAGGGCCATTAACGGCCGAGCTCTGGAAGCGCAGATCGGTCTAGAAGTCCTGGGCGATTTCACGGACCAGACGCTTGAAAGGCAACTTGCAGTCAGCAGCTCGGTCGATTTCTGGTAACGACGGATCTCACGCAGAGCGACCGTTCCTGGCCGGTAGCGATGAGACTTCTTCACTCCTCCGGTGGCCATCTGTTTTAAAGGAGCCTTGCCTCCGGTGGACTTACGAGCGATCAGCTTGATGCGGCCATTATACGATGTGGATACGTTGAAAGCAATTTGTTGAATAAAATTTTTAACTACCCATCACAATCGTGGGCATTGGCTCCAAGCAATATTTCATCAGATTCCAGACAAATCTGTACGATAGTAAATAGAACAGAAAATGAAAATATAAAAATGAGGTAAGGAAAATAATTGAAGTATGGTTCAGATTAATACCTGGCTGAATAAAGATACACATTACCATTTATTATATAAGACCACGTAGTCCTACGTCACCATTGCGTACAACCCCAGAGGGCTGTCCCTTGTAGTTTTTTTTTTTTTTAATATTTGTAACGGCCTAAAATGTAGCATGAAAACGTCACTTCTGATCAAAATGACGACCGAGACAAAGATGTTCTCAAATGAAAAGTTTTGCTGGGAATAATAAACACGGTAATTTGGTGAGTCATTTTGTGAAAAAGACAAAATTAGTGTTAAAAACTCATATAGCTCAAAAAGTAGAGGAAATTGGATGTAAGGTCGGCCTAAATGCCCCTAATTTGGGCCGATACATAAATTCAGCAATCGAGTAGATTTTCAATAGCGATCAAAATATCCATTAGTACCGTCCCAATGACGCGTTTCTCTAGATAAAATTGATAAATAGTAGATTTTTAGCCATGGGCCCAGTCTTAGATCCATACGCCAACATTAGAGCCATTTACCCTACATCAATTATTCACAGCCAATGTCATTGCATAACTTCAGTATAGACTGTTATCACCGCAGCTTTACAAACATTCTATAAATATCTTCTACGACAAAATAAATACATATAAACAAACTTTCTTCCAGCCCCAGCTCAATCATGCCGCAAAAAAAACGGTATACAAACCGACACCTCGGAAACGGGGATTTTTTCGCCGTCTGGTATGAAAGCATGCATTGATAATGACTTCCATGCATGGGCGTGGAGTCCCCATTGAACGAACTGGCACACGGGGATTCACGCGTTCCTTCTGCTTTTTTGCAATCCCTTTTGCCTTCCATCTCCATCGCATCGGTATAAAAACTATCTCTCGCAGTTCCTTCTGCATCCTCAGATCCAACTCGGCATTCAGTCGATCAACAAGTAGCTCGTGATCAAATTAATCCAATCAGAAAAAAAATGAACTTCAACCGATTGTTCATCTTGGTGCTGGTAGCCGTTCTGGTGCTTTTTGGACAACAGCCCGGCGTGGATGGTGCTCCCAGGTGGAAACTCGGCAAGAAACTGGTAAAGACTTCTTGCAAATTTGATCGAAATCTTAGGTGAAACTAATATGATTTGTATTCTTCACAGGAAAAAATCGGGAAGAATGTGTTCAATGCTGCCCAGAAGGCACTGCCAGTTGTGGTCGGGTACAAGGCGCTAGGACGGTGAGCTGAAGAAGTATTTTAGTTGGATGCATATTTTAAGGTTAGACGGGGCTAGTATGTAAGAGCAATATTTATGACAGACTGATTAAAGAAATAAACACCCTCAATTAGAACAGTAACAAGCTCCAATGATTCATCCGAAACAGGTATTTAGTCCAGAATATACGGTAGTTTCTGTTTTTCCTCTTCAGCTCAAAGCCAGCTTCAAAGATTTTGGTGTTCTTCCCTGGCTGCGCAGAGTTTGCGATACATAGGTTATCTATCCTATTTCGAGTGCATTCTATTCTGCTCCAATTATCCACACTTCAAATGTTACGAAAACCGCTGGGCATTCGTCAGTCATCGAGAACGTGAGTTCAGTACGCTCCTCGAACATCTAGCGAAAAACGGAACTGGAACGATGTGTGAAGAAACGTCATATGGAGCATAATTGAAATGAACGTGTTTATGCTCAGTAGATCGAGTTTTTCGAGTATCTAAATAGTTTGCTGTAGTTTAGCTAAAGTGATTTGTAGTCAAACGGCATCTCCATAGAAATTGGGTGACTTAAGTAACATCGAAAATTATTTTGATTGGAAGGTGATTACGTCAAAAAGCAATTTGACTGGTAAATAAATTTAAAAATGGGATTTGATCCTATATTCGGACAGTATACAGTATAATAGCAGGAGAATCGATTGACACTGATAGCTCGGCTTTGTATACCTTTGTTACATTCGACGTAATGAAAATTTGCTCTTGAATTATTGAAATGTACACCGAGTGCAACAGGTTTCCTTTATTTTTAGTAGCTAAAACCATTTATTACAGGATTTAAACGTAGTCAGTCCGAGTTAGTCGAGATACCGTTGAGGAACCTGTAAGTTACATTGTATTCGAAATTGGATTTGATTTCAAAGTGATTATAACATTCCCCGTTAATTTATAGTGCAGACCCACTACAAAACAAAGAGTACAACGTATGTGATTGTTGCGGGAATTGTAAACAAGGCATCGCACTGAAATGTAAGAAAGATCACTTTAAATGATTTCGTTCTCTTATAAAAGTTTCAATAAATTTTAGCTTGAAGCTGCTGTTAAAGTTGCTAATAAGAGGTGTCGTTACTGCCAGGAAAACTATTCGAACATCAAATTAGTTCTCGCTTCAATTCACTTAAGTATTTAATTTAATTATCCAAATTACACTCTTCTATACTGACCCTACTGGATCCTTTATCCAATTGTTCTGATAGTTTCTTTGTTTTCCTCTTCAGCTCAATTTTCTCATTCTCCCTTTTTCTTCCGTTCACATTTTGACGTTTTATACTTTGCTGCCATATCTGTCATGCTGCTTACCGAGTCACGCAAAGGGCGGAACCGGTACTCACTTGACAGCCCGTGACGACTGCCCAGTGGGTTCGCCAACATCCCCCCGCCCGTGCAGTTCCGGTTCGCCCGAGACATACACTTCCGGTCCTCCTGATGCATCAAGGACGTCCAGCAGAGCCAGCTTGGAGGCGGGTCGGCTGATCGTTCCTCTTGACGTGTAGACCACGGCCCGTCGAACTTGCCCGTCCTTTGCCTTCACAACATCCATGATCCGTCCTCGAGTCCATCCGTTACGCTTGCCTTCATTGACTACCACCACCAGGTCACCGGGTTTCAACGGTTTCACCGGCTTGAACAATTTGGTGCGCCGTGTCAACGGGGGCAGATATTCGCGAATCCAGCGACTCAAAAACGTGTCGATCAGATGCTGCGCCAATTTCCAGCTATCCCTCAGAGTTGCGGATTCTTCCGCCAAATTCCGAAGAGGCTGGTTCACGGCTTTCATTCCGTAGAGTAGGAAGTGGTTTGGCGTAAGTGCTTCTTGTTCTGCGTGATCTAGCGGAATGTACGTGAGTGGTCTCGAGTTTACTATCGATTCAGCTTCGAGCACTGGGATGGTGTGGATGCTCTGCTAACGCTGCCATGGCTGCCTTCACCGATCTTACCATGCGCTCCCATGGTCCTCCCATGTGGGGTGCCAGTGGTGGATTGAAGAGCCATCTCGTGTCTGAATTCGTAAACGTTGCTGCACAGTGTTCGTAGATTACTCGGAGTTGCTCTTGCAACAAGTTGTTTGCTCCGACGAAATTAGTTCCGTTGTCGGAGTCAAACGTCGCTGGTTAACCTCTGCGCGCCACGAATCTTCTTATGGGCATTACGCACGACTGGGTCGTGTACAACTTCCACGTGCATCGCTCTGACTGACAGGCATGTGAACAGCGCGATCCATCGCTTTACCAGGCTGCGACCCTGTTTCACGAAAGTTGGTCCGAAATAATTTACCCCAGTGTGCGTAAATGGGCGTATGTACGCGGTTAACCGAATTTCTGGAAGTGGTGCCATGATCGGAGTCTGCGGTGCTGCGTTTCTAATTTTACAGAATTGGCATTGCTTGACGATTTTTGCTACTACTACGCGTAGTTGTGGAATCCAGTACCGCTGCCTGATCTCGTTCACCACAGTCTCGTGGTTTCCATGCAGAAAACGAACGTGGTAGCTTTTTACGAGCAACTTGGTCACCCGATTATCCTTTGGAAGAAAGATTGGGTACCTTGCATTTAATGTCATCATAGGTGCCGCTGTAATTCGGCTATTCATTCTGAGGACACCGTCATCGTCTAGCATAGGAGACATTCAGTAAAGCGCGCATTTTCTATCAATCTGCTTCGGTTCCGCTTCTGGATGTGTTTTGTTGTATATGAGCGTTGCATACTCGTCCGAATACTCCTGCATCTGCACCTGTCGCCAAATCAGTACTTCCGCGTTCTTCAATTCTTCTTGCGTCAAATGACCCTCCGGTTTTAGTCCCCGGAATCTTTTGATCGCCCTGATTACGTACCCGGCTGCTCGATGAAGCCTAGACCATCTAGAAAACCGTTCTACATTTATTACCGGCTGTGGCATGATTCGATGATGAAGAAAGACGGTACGGAGATCCTCCTTGTTTCTGTCTGTCAGGTTTCATCTGATTCTCTCAAAAAATTCGGTCCGGTGTACCACCAGTCCTGTGGATTGAAGCTGGGTCCGTCTCCCCATTTCGTGGCTTGGTCTGCTACATTAACCTTGGATGGAACTTTTCGCCACTCATCCACGGTAGTTGTGGACAGTATCTCTCCATCCCGGAAGCCAACGAACTGATGGTAGCGTCAAGTTCCGGATCTCAGCCATGCCAGGACTGTCGAAGAGTCAGACCACAGATATCTAGTAGCCACTGGTATTGTCAACGCCTTGCAGATACTTTCCAACAGTCGGGAGCCGATTAGGGCTGCTTGTAACTCCAGCCGTTGAATTGAGATGAGTTTCAACGGCGCTACTTTTGTCTTCGCTGCTATCAGTGTGCATCGAGGTGCTCCGTCGAAAAAGCTACGGAGGTACGCAACGCAAGCGTACGCATTTTCACTTGCATCCACGAAGACGTGTATTTGGGAATCCTGCGGTGCGGCACTGGTCTTGGAAAAAAAAAATGCATCTTGGGACGTGAATTTCGTTAATTTTTGTTAGTAGTCCGCTCCACTTGCGCCAGTATTCTAGTATTTCACAGTTGATCGATTCGTCCCACAGTGATCCAGTCCTCCAAATTCTCTGCATGATCATCTATCCATGCACAGAGAAATGCGCCACTAATCCTAACGGATCAAAAAGTGACATGATCGTTCGTAGCACTTGACGTTTGGTAGGAGCTTCCTGACTTTCAACGATGCTTCGTACTTTTTCCTTCAAGCTGTTGTCAAAGCTGAAGACATCCTTCGACAGTCTCCACACCATTCCAAGTACTCTTTTGACCTTTGCTTCAATATGCATTGACTTCTCCTGGAATTTGCTGCTTTCACCGATGAGTTCTAGCACCTCGGTGGAATTCGATACGAAGTTCCGAATTTCCATGCCAGCCATGGAGTGTACGTATTTAACGTCTTCGATCAGTCTCACCGCTTCTTCAACCGTATCCACACTATCGAGATAGGCATCTACGTAGTGATTACCGATGATAGCTTTCGCAGCCTCGGGAAACTGCTCCGCATACTCCTCTGCATTCTTGTTTTTTAGGTACTGTGCGATACACGGTGAGCATGCCGCTCCAAACGTAGCTACATCCATAACGAATTTCTGTGGTGTCTGTCCCGGTCGTTCCCGAAAAACGAATCTCTGGGTTTGCTTATCCTCTGCCAGATTTTTTTTTATATCTTTATTAAGGAGACTTTCAGCCGTTGGCTGGCTCGTCTCCGACTCCTCTGCCAGATCAGGAACTGGTGGAACATTTCCCTTATGTCTCCACTGAAAGCTACACGCTTCTGTCTGAAGCGCAATACTACGTTAGGTAGAGCGGTCAGCATATCCGGCCCTTTCAACATCATGGCCTTGGACTCGGGCTGCTGCATCCCATATTGGCCTGACTTTGCCTGGTTTTCGTGGGTTGCTCACTACCCCAAGTGGTAGATACCACACGCGACTAGGCTCCGTAGACTCCAACTCCTCCGATGTTATTCGATGTGCGTATCCCTTCTCGATATATTCTGCGATCAGTTGCCTCACTTTTGCGTCCAGGTAGGTGTTCATTGATAACTCTCTCTCTAAAGCTTCCATTCTACGGATAGCCATAGGGTAGCTGTTCGGAGACAGGGCTCATCATAACGCCACAACAGCCCGGTCTCTAGTCTTCCGTTGACTCTTCGGGTGGTTTCTTGAAGGATCTTCAACGCTCGTTTATCATCCTCCGATTGCGGGCAATGCTTGATGCTCGCCTCATCGATTGCCAGGAACTGTCTGAACAGGTCGTGAATTTCCGAGTCCTTTTCGTTTTGCTCCACATGAGCGTTCACGTTCACCACCAGTCTGCTGTTGGTGGCGTACCTTCCATATACGCACCATCCCAGTCGGGTTTTTGCGGCTATCAACTCTCCGGTACCGCATTCCCGACTATTGAGTGCACTGATCAGTCTAGTGTTATCTACTCCGATGATCAACCGAGGTATGGCTTGGGCGTAACTTCTTCAGATGCGGATGATGCTCACAGAGTTCCTTATGGTCCACGATTTGGCTGGGCAGTTTTAGTCTTCCCACCGTTCTCGCTTTTAATGGTTACATCTCCAGTCCAACACAGATACAACGGCTTCCTAGGTCCTTCTACTCCAAGAATGCTCGCCACTTCAGCTTCCAGCATAGTCGACGAAGATCCGTCGTCAAGAAAAGCATAGATTTCTATGCTTTTCCCATGCCCGGAGAGTGTTACAGGGAGGTATCGAAGTAACGCGGTAGACGTCATAGAGTGATGATGTTGGTGCGCTACATTACTGTTGGTAGCTGTTGACGTTGAGGGTGAGCTCGACTCAGTTTTCCTCGAATGCAACAAAGGATGATGGCGCATACGACAATCTCTGGTTCCACATTCTTGCTTGGAGCGGCATGGCCACGTTCGATGAGGGATTAGGCAGATTCGACATAACCCCTTTTGTCTTGTTACTTTCCAGCGCTCGTCCATACTCAGTTTCTTGAATTCTGGACACGCAGCGATACGGTGATTCGTTCGACTGCAGTGTGAACAGGGTTTAACAGACATATTCACAGATTCCTGTTGCTGAGACACGATTGCTCCTGATCCAGAAGCCGTTGGAGCTTGTTGGTGTTTGAACAGCTTCTCCTTTGCAAGTTTTACCTTTCTCCGATGTAGCTGTGCTCTGCTGCCCTGGATCTACATGCAGAGTGACTTCGCTTGCCATCGTTACGAGCTCCGGCATGAAAGTATTGAACGTCTCCAAATCCACTGTATGGAAGGTGCGCTTGAAAGACGCCCACTGCAGCTTCAGATTTGGTGAAAGCCTGTCCACCAGCTCTTGCAATAACATTGGATTGCTGATATGTTGGCGCTGGTTTGCGATTCTCATGTGGTCGACCAAATTCCCTACTCCCATTCCAAATTTGATAAGAGTCTTTAGATAGTCGCCTCTGGGAGCAGGAATTTCGCGCATCCGCCTTACCAGCGAATTAATGATGACTTCAGGTCTTCCGTAGAGTCTTTCCAGCGTAGCCATGACGTGGGGAACTGACTCTGGAATCAGCAGCCGGCTACGAACACTTTCCAGGGCATGTCCTCGAAGACACCGTTGTAGTCTCGCCAGATTCTCAGCATCGCTGTACCCGCACGCGTCGGTAGAGTTGCGGAAGGAACTGAAGAAGAGTGGCCATTCCTGTGGATCTCCGGATAAGGCAGGTAGTTCTCTCGATATCACTTGGTGAGCGGATACTTATTTAGCTGTAAGCCCCCTTGCATCACGTGGACGGGCTTGGTCGAAAACGTTCTGCTGCACTGTCACTGATCGTACGTTGGAGCCCTCAAACGTAGACGACTGCTCAGGACCCAGTGGTGGCTCTGGAGTCAACGGATTCGGCGCGGAAAATGGCTGGTACCCCGACGGTGGTACAAGTACTGACGAATGCGGTACCTGAGACTGGTGATGCCCCGGCGGTGGCAAAGGCACCGACATAAAACCGCTGTTGCTCCGACGATGGCAAGGGCCCCGACGTGTGTGATTCACTACATTGATGTAGCACTAGCTGCCGCAAATATTCTGACGATAGTTGGCTTCCTGGTTGAGGGCCAGACTCCATCTGTTGATCAGCTTAGTGCATCCTCGATTGCTCACTTTGTCCCCAACGTGACTGCTCTCGTTCGAAACACCTCGGATCTATCAGTTTCTGTGCAAAAATACACTCATTTCGTTCCTGTAGATGAGGAGTCTGCGCAGCTCCTTGCTGCGGGATCGATTTCCACGAATTCGATTCTGGGTGCTGATATTGTCCCAAGAATGACTGCTGCTCTGACGGAATCGCATCGTTTTGGGTGTTTGACGTAGGCACTGTTGATTTTGCCACGACACTCTCGAAGACCTTTGGCCGGATCTCTGATTGATTTCACTGTGCCTGTTGATCCGGACGCAACTGTTGCACTGACGACATATGATTCTGCACGGTACTCTGGATCGACATCGATGGTGATGGGAGCTTTGACGTATGCGAAACTACACACTGCTTGTGCCCCAGCGGTGGCAGAAACATCGACGGATTCGGTACGATTACTTGCTTGTGCCCCGGCGGTGGTAGAAGCACTGACGAGTTTGACTGGGATCGCCGATTGTTTTCCGTCTGGAGGACTGAGGCTGACATGTTAGGAGGAGGCTCACCTGCAGAATGCATTTCGTGAGGGAGAGGTTGCTGGGAAAGTTGATCCTGACTAACCTTTGATAGAGCTCCTGATTTGGCAGCATTTGACCTACTCTTAGCTTCTAGCTGACTATCTTTATCGTTTATTATTTGCTTTACTAAAGATTGTTTATGTGTACTGGTTGTGCATGCCTCGGCTATAGGCTGCAAACCAGTATTTAAGTTACTACTGTTACTTCTCACCTGATTCACTGTAGACTGACCTGAACTGGTGGTGTACCAAAGTGTAACCGTATTCCACCAGTGTACCCTACGTTTTGCGGATTCGATTTGCGATGCATCTCCATACTGCTCTTCTTGCGTGCATCGTGGTGTTACGACGTTGGTGTTTGGAGCAGTTTGCTCCTCCTCTGCATTGACGACAGGTGAATCACCTAGTCCGAGTGCACTATGGTCCCATTCTTTTTGCTGGACGGTGACGGTGTCGTCGCTAATCGGTAATGTTCCTATCTGTTGCTGTACTACATTATTGCTTGTCAACGCTGTGGATAATTTTCCCACACAATCTGGGCCAACCACAACCGACACGGTGCTGCTGACTGACTTGCTGCTCCGATCCAACGGTTGGTGTTCTACCGGCAAATCGGGGAACTAGCTCTGCTCCTGGTACTGGAATTCTCCTCCTCTTCGAGTATCTGTGCCTCCAGCACTTCGAAACGCTGCTTCTCAAAATCAGCTTCCACCTGCAATCGTAGCCGCTGATACCTTTCAGCTTCTTCCAACTATTTAATCCGGTTTTGACGCTCTGTGTCCAGCTGCTGTGACTTTAGCGCCAGTCTGGCCGCTCTCACGCTACTGCGCGTTGTCATACGGGAGTGCTGACTAGTTCGGTGGGACGAGATGGTGGCTACTTCGTCTCTCTCGATGCACCTCTTACAGGTAAAACTCCGATTCACATCGGCAATCGAGTCTCCTACCTCTGCTCACGAATAATGCGTGTACCCGTCGCACTTATCACACTGGACTAGATTATCGGCACTATCCGGTCGGTTGCATAACGTGCAGTGGTTATCCGGATTCATCTTCCACTCCAAATAGATAATCCAACCTCAAAATCTTTGAAGATTTTTCTTGGTGAGGTTTTCGGGAATGCGATGTATCTAAACGCATACTATCAAGGAGGTGTTTATTTACATCGCATTTCCGAAAACCTCACCAACAAATATGAAAA
This sequence comes from Ochlerotatus camptorhynchus, assembly GCF_037179485.1. NCBI lineage: Eukaryota > Metazoa > Arthropoda > Insecta > Diptera > Culicidae > Ochlerotatus > Ochlerotatus camptorhynchus. Next base: position 1,450,113 of record NW_027040953.1, read on the forward strand.
TGTAAACAATCGAAATAATAATCTAATTTAAAGCATTTGCAAGTCATCCTATTCTTAAATTGTTGTTCTCTGAGCCCTGTATGTTTTACAGCGAATTATCAAATAAATATCACACTTTATTTGGAGGACAGTCATATGGATGCTCATCAGTTGAAGACGAATTCGACCATAAGGAAATCATCCAAGATTCAAGATTGAAGGGCTCGAGCATTTTCCGTTCAGTGTAGGTGAAATAACATAACAAGATAGCTTATGTAACGTAATATCAACTCTAGACTTAACTTGGCTTAATTTGCACCAACTTTCCTATGATCCGTTATATTTGAAACATTGAGCCATTTTGAAAAATGAATCGATTAAAAAGATCGATTCAAAATGATTGATTAAATCGGTGAATCGTTTATTTTCAAAAAAAAAAATAATCGATTCACTAAGATCGATTCTTGCCTCAAGATCGCCCAATGCTAATAACAACCCAGAGACCAGTGCTGAGATTTGTCATTGTCATTGACAGACTTTCGCGCGATATTGACAAAATTGTTCGTCACATAGTCACTGACAGACTTGAGCCTCAAAAAAACCTTCGTCAAAATCTCATTCATTTTTTCGTCAATGACAAAGATTCACCTGGTAACAAAAAGTGTAATTTAGTACATTCTGTGTCACATTATTTTTATCCAAGTAGCTCAGGACGTAGATAATTGTTCACTAAAATGGATCCATGTAATTGTTTTGCTCAAGTCATTTAGTTTTGTTACAAATTTAGCTAATAAACAAATCTGCACATGTTCGTCACTGACACCATTGTCATTGACAATTGACATGGTTTGCCTTGACTATGACTCTTAGCTAAAATGAGTGATCAAAGCAGAATTGTCAATATCACCGTGTACTGTCGAGATTTTGCAGCACTGCCAGAGACAAATAAGAGATCGCACTATCAGATATCAGGCGGTCAAAAATCAAAAAATCGTCTTTCACTAATCCTTATTTCGTTATTTTTGGTCGATAGTAAACATTTCAACTAAGAGAATCTGAAAGTTTCAAGCTTCTAGCAGTTTTAGTTTCTGAGATATCGGATGTCGAAGTCAAAAAAGAGTAAGAAAAGTACAAATCTCAAACACTCACTCACTACACTCAAATAAAATTTCATCCACTATTTATCATATAACTACCACATCATTATACATCGTTGGAAAGGTAATTTAATAAGCTTTCCGAAAATAAAATCCATTTGGAAATTTGATGGAGACAAAAAAAATTTAAAAATAAAAATAGAAAAAAAAATAATTGAAAATTAATGAAAATTTAACTTTATTGATCACAAACTTTCGAGTCTCACACATTCCCAGGCTAATTCTCAGCTCTGGATGAAGTTTTGAGTGTACTCTAACAAGTACTGAAGAGTTTGCCTGCCCCAACCTGCCCCATTGGAAATATAAGCGATTTGAAAATTTTCGGTTATTATGGGAGATTTCAAATTGTACAAGAGCCGGCTTAGAAACAAACTTTTTCAACAATTATTTTGCAACTTTTGGAGTTATATTCGGTTGGTATAGTCGAAATATATTGTTAAAGAACATTATCTAATATTTCATGACCAACTTTTAAAAAGGGCTTAAGCTTTTGTACAAAAAGAAGTCATCATTATCATAAAGTTCACTGTTGGATGAACGTAAAACTACATTCGTTTATGCTTTATTCTAAAGTAAGTACCTGGGTTATGACGATTATAGAAGCATATGCGTAAGTATGTACCTACGCATATGCGCGGATGAGTTTAATTTATACCTAAGTCTGTACTTAACCTACTGCAGTGTCAATTTGAAGCCATAGTGTATTTTGTGTAGCTTTTATTTTAACTACTACAGTGTAATTCAAATTGGCGGTTGAGACCACGTGTGAGCATGGATAATAGAACCATTATTAATCTATTAGACGTGGGTAGATCACCTTTTCGTGGTACGTTACGGGATGTAAGATCTACCACCGATTCCTAGTCCTAACTTCTTCAAACTAGGGGAACAGGATTTTTCAGTAATCAAAGGAACACATCTTAGTCCTTGTTACTTCTTATGCCTTGTTGATAGTGATAAGTCCTCGGGTTGCCTGGACCGAGGATGATCTTGAAACAAGGAAAAAATGAGTTAGTTAGTCTTCAGATATGTGATTCCTAATCTTCTAATCGTTGTTCCCTAGTTTGAAGTGGTTAAGACTAGGGTTCTGATGCATGGTCATTATCGGTGTCATAGCTTGTTTTTGTTTTTAAGGAATCCAATTTTGACTGACAAAGGGGCGCGCCTTTGGAGGGTGTTCCAACTCCGAAGGGTATAAATAGCGGAAACTTTCAGTTAGAATCGATTCCTTGCGATGAAGGCAAGCATGACAACTGTATCAAAACCGAATACTTCATCATTTCTCAATAGTGATGGAGTAATACGACATGCACTAAACTAAGGACACGGGATATACTACAATAGATCAAATTACTGGTCGCAGTGGTGTTATGTCCCGAACAGAAAAAAAAAAATCTATTAGACGCAAAATTAAGCCATAGTGACAATGTTCACAGAGCCATTGAATTCATTTGTGAAAATTATAACATCTCGGTGGAAAAACGTAAACGTCTCGATGAAAAGATCCATAAAATCGTTACTAAATACATCAACAAATGGTATGAAGCTAATCGCACGAAAGAGCGATTTGAGTCGTATTTTCGGAATTGGCTTGATGGAGAATTTGGCATCGAGGAATTCATCGAACAGGAGCAATGTGTTGCCTCAACCTCGGCCTCGGGAACAAAACGTGGACGACCTTCAAAACCTTTCTTGGATTTGAGTGAAAGAGGAAAACGTCGCGTCATCGATAAAGAAGCAGTTGATCCAAAATTCGAAAACCATCGAGAAAGCTTTGTTATTTGCAAGACGGACCGCTTATAATCGAAAGGATTTTAATTCAGTTAAAGTTATCGGGCATATTTTAAAAAAAACCAAAAAAGCACTAAAACCATGCTGGCTCAACTAACTGATCAACGAGGAATGATGTCACCAGAATAGGCTTTTAGTGTACTTATCGAGGCTGGATTGAGTAGATTTCAATACGAAGTAATACATAGTGAATCACCTTCAAGATTTCCACCTTACTATGTGATCGGAGCAGTGAAAAAAATATGCGCCCCTCCTAGTGAATTCATCGAAGAAAGTGCATTGAAAATAAGAGTGAAACTCCAGGCGCTGATGGAAAATACAGTGAAACGAATCGTCCAAATAATTGATGCAGAGCTCAACGAGTAAATGGATAGCAACGATCTAGTTTCTACGGAACTGATTCTTCTATGTAGCTGGGGTATGGACGGATCAACTGGATGTTCGCAATATCATCAAGTGCTACCAGAAGGATGTCAGGACGATTCAGATGTATTGTCGTCCACTTTAACACCAATTCAGTTGTTCATGTACAATGATCGAAAGGAAATTATGTGGTTTAATCCCATGCCTCAAAGTATTCGATTTTGTAGGCAATTCATCCTTGAATTCATTAAAGAGAGTAAAGAAGTTATTCTGGCTACAAAACAGGATGTAGAAAAAGAAATGAGTGAACTAACGCCAGTGAAAATTGAACTCTCAAACGACAAGTTTATACTTGTTGATTTTGATTTTGTCCTCAGTATGATAGACGGAAAAGTCTTAACTTATATCACTGGACATTCGTCGATGCAGAATTGTCCAATATGTGGGGCAACACCAAATGTAATGAATGATGCAGAGAAATTCGAGGAAGGATTTATATCAAACGAAGAAGCCTTGCATTACGGCATATCTCCACTTCATGCTTGGATAAGATTTTTCGAATGCCTTTTGCATATTGCATACAGAATGGATATCAAACAATGGAAGGTAACGAAACCGTTCAAAGAACTATATGAACAAAGAAAAAACATGTGACGACACAGCTTTACGAAAAATTTGGAGTAAGAGTAGATCAACCACGATCGGGTGGAGCAGGTACCAGTACTACAGGAAACGTTTGTCGAAGAGCATTTGGAAATCCCAAGCTTTTAAGCTCCGTGCTGAACATTGATGAAGAGTTAATTTCCAGATTCCGGAATATATTAATTGCTATTAACTGCCAAGAGCCAATGAACCCGGAAAAATTTGATGCATATTGCAAGGAAACATATAGGCTCTATCTTAAATTGTATGATTGGTACAAAATTCCGGCAACCGTGCATAAATTTCTCGCTCACGCCGGAGAAATAATCATACATTCACCAGCACCACTTGGTTCATTAGCGGAAGAGGCAGCAGAAAGTCAACACAAACAATTGAAAAAATATCGAACCTATCATGCAAGAAAACGATCAAGAGCAGAAAATTTACATGATGTCTTTATTCGTGCCATTAATGAATCGGACCCACTGATCAGTTCCATTTGCATGGCAAAAAGACGACAGAAAAAAGTATCCCTGGATTATCCCGACATCGTGAAAAATGTCATGATACTTGAAAATTCTGTAAGTGATTCAGTAGTCGATACTAATAACTTCAATGCCTTGGAGGAACTTATGAAAGCAATCGATGAAATTGAAGAAGAATTTGTTCATGATGATATTGTAACAGAGGAATACAAAGAAATTCGTTGAAACATATTTGATTTTGATTATTGTTTCATGGCTTTTTGTATTTTTTTTTACAGAAGATTTGTTGAAAAAAATAAACATATAACCAAAAAAAAGTTTTATTTTTTTATTTTTTACGGTGTTCCCCCCAATAAAACCATGGTAGGTTGTCTTTGTTCAATAGATTTTATTCTCTGAAAACAAGCTTGAAACTGTAACCGTTATAAAATCGTAAAAATTAAATTTTAATTAATCAAAAGTTAGGCCCTTTTCAAAAGTTGGTCGTGAAAATGTTGAAAAGTGATAACGCACACCTTATATTGATGAAACAAAGCAAGAATAGTAGCAGAAATTGTGAAAAAATGATAGAAATATTTTTGACCGCCTGGTTGTATGAAAATGCCCCATAGTGGAGCGCCGTCATGCACTTAAACTGTATACATCAACGCAACGTCAACAATACACCAGATATGTGATTCCCCATTTCCCAAAGCAAGCAAGCTCACTTGTAGTGCAAAATTCCCCACTCATTCATTCATGTTCGCCTCGTGGTGAATGGCAGCAATACCAAAACAAAAACACTCCTGTCAACAACGACGCTCTGTAAACCACCGATCGTTGCGATCACATCGATCGGTGATTCACCACCTTCATGCGGCTTCTTCTCGTCGAACGACGATGAAGACCAGAGGGAAATAATGAATGCATTTCATCCAGCTATCAGTTTGCGAATAGAGGCAAGTCCGATTGTCGATCTTAGAGAAAGCTTTAAGTGGACCCTCCACGGTTGCTTTTATTGACAATAATTGTATTGTCAATACATTCTATATTGACGTCAATACATCGATATTGACAATATTTCTGAATTCACATCATCAATATTATTGTCAATAATTCCCCTTCCCGTCAATATATTGATGCGAGTGGGGTTTGCTTTACACACTCACCATGAACTTCCACAAATTGTTTGCTACCGGTCTGCTAGACGACCAGGTTCTGCCCTAAGAGGAAGAGGTGACAATTGGCTTCTTCCTCTTTTATTTCTATCTCTATCTCTATCTTTATCTATCTCTATCTCTATCTTACGCACATGAAATTGGCCAATCAGGAGCTGGTTCACGTTTGACAGAAAAGTGGTTTTTTTTCGCCCCCGTATTGTCACCTCTTCTCTTGGGTTCTGCCGACAGGGCAAACCGATTCCGCTGCACCATGGGATTTTCGTTTCACCCATACACGGAAAGACGAAACAACTCAAAATTAAGTCATTTGCACTCATCTTGACAGCTAAGTGCAACCACTCAAAATTGATTTCTTTGCTAAGTATCCAATTTAGAGTATTTTCAAAAGACATCTCTTTGAGTGAAATTGAACTGTTCCGTGATGAGTCAATATTGGGTAAAAATGACGTAAAATCAAGTTTTGGGTTTGAAAATATTACTTGGGAAAAGAAGACTTTTTGATTTATTTTTCTTCGATATTTCTAATAAAGAATCAACAGTTTATTAAATTTAAAATCAATACGACGCTGTTCGCAATGCTGTTGTTTTTTTTTTTTATATGGGCTGTTTCAATTTGAAACTAGAACAAAAACACACCCCTCGCAATGCTGAGTTGCAGTTTCATTTTTCGAGCACTTGTTTGGAACAAATTTGTAACTGCTCGACAGTTCTGTTTCATTTTTACGCGTGTTGGAAACAGAAATGGAACTCTGTTTCAAACTTCTGTGAGTGTATTTGTGAGCTTTTCACTGTTGACAGATGGTAGCTTACCAGCAGAGACGGCAGAGCAGACAGAAAAAAAAAAACGTTTCCCTTCGCTTCATCTTCTATCAACAGTTTCGTTTCGCGGATTTTGCAGGTAATTAAATTGATTCATTTATTTGTAAACGTTTATCTTTTGTAGTGCGTTTTTCAAATAATTTCCGCATAGAGCATATGACCGTTCACGCCCTCCCAGCAAACTGAACATCAAATAGCAGCGGAAAACTGATTTGCATAGGTTGGTCCGATGCGGAGGAATTCTTCTGGTTTCAGAGCGATGTGTCTTTGTGGCGATACAACATTGGGAACTTCCTGCATAAGTTTCAGATTGGTAAATGATGTGTCGGAGGTGCCTAATGATAACATTTTCGCATCCAGTTCGGGGGTGCTGACGGCCACCCAACAAATGTGCATCGTAAACCGTGTTAAGGATGGAAAGTGGCGTTTGCTGTCGTAAATGCTGACACTTTCTCTTTAATTTCACGTTCAGGGGATTGGTTTCCATGGATCGCAGTCCCTGTTGCCTGCTCTCTCGGGGGGGACCAAGCATTGCGAATTAGTCAGGAAGTTATCATTAACTACGTGTCGAATGTTTTCGTCGTCGGGTTGATTGGCGATTCCAGCAAATACACGTACGATTCACCTATGGTCGTGAATTGTGTGGAAGCTGTCGACCATAGGTAAGTTTCACACACCCAGAAGAATCTGATCCGATCAGCTCACTTCAAGCTGAGCTTTGTAGCCAAAGAGCTACATTAAAATGCGACGGATGCTGAGGATGTTGAATTCCCTGCGAAAACTGGTTGTCTGGCTCTATCTTCATGATTATGCGGAAGGAGTGCGCTGTTTTCGCACAATGATACGCTATTCAGTCCTGAAGTTCTGGGAAGTCCTACCGAAGATTCAAAAAATCTAGCAGAAAATCCGGGTGGTCCGAACAAAACAAAAGTCCTGACGAAGTTCCGGGAAATCCTGAAGAAGTTCCGGGAAGATATGATGAAGTTCCAGGAAAGTCTTTCGGGAAGTCCTGATCATGATGATGGTCCCTTCTCTTTCCCTCGGGAAGTCTTGTCGAAAATCTGGGTGGTTCTGATAAGGTTCCGGGAAGACCTGTCGTAGTTCCAGGAAGTCCTGCCGTAGTTCCAGAAAGTCTTGTCGAAACTCAGGGTGGTCCTGGCGAAGTTCCAGGAAGTCCTGCCGAAAATTTGGGATGCCCTAAAAAAGTTCCAGGGAAGTCTGACTGATGTTCCGGGACGTCCTGCCGTAGTCTTGGCGAAAATCCTACCGACGTTCAGGTGAAGTATTTTTGAAGTTCCGAAAAGTTCTGTCGAAGTTCCGGGAAGTCCTGCTGAGGTTTCGGGAACTCCTGCCGACTGTCCTAAGGAAGATTCGGGAAGTCTTGCTTGTCTACTAAAAATATTCTAACGGAGCTTAACATTACAGTTTTTGTCAAAATATTGACATATTATATGATAGGCCCTCAAGACTGAAATTATTGTAACTCATCATATTATTTTTTTTCCTCCTTACAAAACAGATCTTGTCACAAAATCGACGAGGCAAGAAGTTCTCTGACCAAGAAAGTAAACAATTATGTATATCTTGGATCAAAATCTCGCAAGATTCTATCAAAGGCACCGATAAAAGTGTGACAGTTTTTTGGTCGGCTGTCCACGATGATTGCAAGGCAAAAATCAAATCATTTGAGGCGAGAACTCCAGAGGGGTTGAGACAGCGGTGGGGCGTTATTAGCCGCGCAGTTCAGAAGTTTTCTGGCTGTTACAAAGCCATAATTAGATTGAATGAAAGCGGGACCAACGAGGAAGATAAGCTCGATAAAGTCATTCAGTTGTATACGCAAGAACACGGCGAGGATTTCCGCTACATGGAATTCTGGGAGATTTTAAAGAAGTGTCCCAAATTCAACAGTGATAATATGGTAGGTAAGAAAAGTATATAGGGGTGATCTGAACTTCTCTGAAGTTCTCTGAAGTTCTCTGAATTTCTCTGAAGTTCTCTGAACTTCTCTGAACTTCTCTGAAGTTCTTTGAAGTTCTCTGAAGTACCCTGAATTTCTCAGAAGTTTCCTGAACTTCTCAGAAGTTCCCTGAATTTCTCAGAAGTTCCCTGAACTTCTTAGAAGTTCCCTGAACTTCTTAGAAGTTCCCTGAACTTCTCTGAAGTTTTCTGAACTCCTGTAAAGTTCTCTGAATTTCTCTGAACTTCTCTGAACTTCTTTGAAGTTCTCTGAATTTCTCTGAATTTCTCTGAAGTTCTCTGAACTTCTCTGAAGTTCTTTGAAGTTCTCTGAAGTGCCCTGGATTTCTCAGAAGTTCCCTGAACTTCTCTGAAGTCCCCTGAATTTCTCTGAAGTTCCCTGAACTTCTCTGAAGTTCCCTGAACTTCTCTGAAGTTTTCTGAAGTTCTCTGAACTCCTGTAAAGTTCTCTGAATTTCTCTGAACTTCTTTGAACTTCTTTGAATTTCTCTGAAGTTCTTTGAAGTTCTCTGAACTTCTCTGAACTTCTCTGAAGTTCTCTGAACTTCTCTGAAGTTCTCTTAACTTCTCTGAAGTTCTTTGAAGTTCTCTAAATTTCTCTGAAGTTCTCTGAACTCCTATGATGTGGCCGGTAGTCTTCTGCAAAATAATTGATCATCGAAGCATAATTTTATATGTTGCATATTAAGATAAAACATACCTTCAAGCTCCAGCAACAAAACATCTAGTTCAGAGTCATCCAAAAACTCATCAACAATCAAAAACTGGTGATCCAACTCCATATTCGTTGCTTTCAAATTCAATTTTTTTCACTTGAATGAGAACGCTGCCTCGAGCTCGGACACCGGGCAAACTGTGGCAAATTGGAAAACCTCACCAATACAAGCATATAAAAACACCTTTTGAAACTGTGCGTTGCGCTGATTGCGTTGCAGTTTCATTTTTGACAGTTTCAAATTTTAAAACTATCGAGGAGTTTGAAACAATTTTGAAACACAGCATTGCGAACAGCCTAAAACAACCCAGAGTTTTTGGCTCCTCAGCATCCACCATAGATCGAGCTTCTGGATTTGCCATGATCAGATGCAACGTGTCAACTATCGGAATGTAATGTACACAACATCTTTCTAAATTTTGACAGTGGGAACAGAATTTGTCAATTTAACCCTTCTTTGAAATTTTTTTCCTCTTGCTCGTCCTAACAGCGTACAATTATTTAACCTAGTTTCTCCTAATATTTTTTCGATCGGTTCTGGAACCGTACAATCAGCTTTGGCAATCAAAAAATTCATGTTGTCTTCAAATGTGAGCGCGTTTTTGGTTATATCGGGGATAAACAAAGAATTTATCAAATTTATCGAAGGTTCTTGATCAAAAGAGTAGTTTTCGTTATTCAAGAACCGCTTCACTTGTGACATAGCGTGTCGTTGACTCCAAAGAACAATCAAGGAAAACCCAGAAAGAAACTTCTGCACCTTTTTTTTTCTGGAAGAGACACATCACAGCAAAGTTCCGTGATCATCTCCATACATTTTGCCGTTATATCTTCCAGCGACACGTCGCACAGAGGAGTAACTGGAACAAAAACCTGGCCAAAATTATATTCACTGGTTTTGAGCAATTTTCTACTAACATATATTAAAATATTTAATAATTATAGGTTTTTAGACTTCTGTTAACTTTAACTTTTAAAATCCATCTACTTAGCACTGCATATCTGGCCTTTCATCATCCATACGAATAAAAAAAATAATGGGTTTTGAAAGTGGGATTTTTTTTATTCTTCTGCTTAATATAAGGATTATTTAACAAAACAGAGTAAAGAAATTTTCTAAGAATCATTGCCCTGAAATAAAAGAAAATAATAAAAAATAACGAAAGCACGCAATATTGACTAAAAATTAGGCATTTTCAAGGGACACTTTACAAATTTTACCCATTTTTGATTAATTATGACTCAAAATAGAATAAGTTTTACTCATTTTTGTAGTAATAATTACGCATTTGTGAGTAAAATTTTACTCATTTATTGGTTAGTCCCACTTTCCCTCAAAAATGCGTATTTTGTATTCAATATTGAGTAGTTTTCGGTTACCGTGCCAGATTCTGCTTTATTTTCATTCGTTTTCGCCAGCTATGACGCTCTGCTAGTTTAGCTTGAACGAACCTATGTGTATGTAAAATCGAATGGGTAAATGTGTGTTTGTGTGTGTGTGTATGTGTGTATGAGAGAGTATTACAACCAAATGGCACTCGCTTATTTTCAAAATTTACAGTATCTACCTGAAAAGTGAAATACTTTATGGGGTAAACGGTTGGTGATAAACATTGAATTACAAGGCAAAGAAACCTTACTCTTGCTACACACACAAATTATAAAAATAGACTAATGACACATGGTTTTTCTAGTGTTACACTCCTTTATGCTAGTACATCAATTGAGGTACTAGATTTAAAAACTTAGCAACATTAGTAAAATGATGCTGGTCATGAGAATCCAACCGAGAGTAGTTTACTCAAGTATAATTTTAATCTAGTACCACAATTGATGTAATAGATTAAAGAAGGACAGAAGTAGTACTCGGTAAGTTTTTTATAGGTATCTGCAGAAAACCGTTGTGTTACGGAAGTTTTCTGGAAGTATGACCTTATAAAGGGATAAAATTTTGCCACGAAATGATGCAAAACATGCCATGCGATTTTATAGACCGTGGAAAGGTGCTGCTTAAAAAGCTCCAGATCACCTTTGATGAATTCGCTGCATCCATCAACGCAACATTTCATCCCTCAAGAATTACAAGTTGAAAATGTACGTAATATCCACTGATAAATTAAATAATAAAGCTTACCTGTCAGCTTTTGGTAGCTTCCTTCGTCAATCTTTTTCTTTAGATGCTCCATTTTAATTGTTTCCACCAATTCACGCAATTGTAACACGGTAATACCTTCAAAACTTTTAAAAGCGATTGCTTCCAGGAGGGAGACAGAGCTTAAATGAAATAAGTATGATTTTTTCATCCAAAATAAAGTGAAATCACAACATTTCATTTTGGATACCTTCAAAAAGTGGAAAAGGAAACAACTCAAAATCAAGATAGAAAGCCCTCAAAACTAATAACTCCCAAAAGACTACTGTTCTGAGCACAATAAACGTAAAAGTAACTATTTTTGTTATACTTCAAGATTAAGTTAAAAGTACTTATCAATCAGTATAACAATGTATCCAAAATAGTAGTCTTTCGAGAGTACCTATTTTTAAGTACTTTCTATCTCGATTTTAAGTTGTTTCGTTTCTCCGTGTATGTTTGTGAACGAAAACGAGAATATGGGCACATATGATATGGGTGTATATCTGAGTAGCAACGCCGTAGGGTAGGATGGTGCAAAACGCACCGTTTAAGCAAAACCGTTTGGAAGCTAAAATCAAGGAGAAAGTAATGGTGTAATGTTCGTTACCATGTTTTCTACGAAGATTGAGTGATTTCGAACCACAAAGCGGTGATTTTTTCATGAATTTCAAGGCATTTTATAATCCGGACAATCCGGCTATACTCTCGTATAAAACGTTGATAAAAACCGCCTAAGCCAAGCAGCCGTCGGATGTCTTTTTACGTTCTTTGGCCGTGCGTAGTTCAGGATTGGTTCAATCCGGGAGTTATCTATCGATACCCCGTCTTCCGTTAACAAATACCCTAGGTACGAGACTCGCTTTCTACAAAACCTACTTTTGTCCAGGGAAATAGTTAAATTCGCGTTCGCTAACCGCTGTGCTACGATCTTCAGCAGCCGTACATGCTCGCTGAACGTCCGGGTCGCAATAACTATATCGTCTAAATAGACGAACACGTTCGGTTCTAAATCGAAACCGATTACACGATCCATTAGCCGACACATGGTGAACGGTGCGTTAGTTAGACCGAAGGGGCAGACTTTGAACCGAAACAAACCCTGGGGTGTTCGAAATGCCGTATAATCCCTGGATTCCTCTTTCAGAGGAATCTGAAAATACGCATCCTTTAAATCCACCACCGAATAGAATTTCGCCTTCCCCAAGCGATGAAAGATCTCCCCCATGTTCCTCATCGGGTAGGAGTCCTTTTTGGTCCAGGCGTTGATCTTGCGAGAGTCTAGGCAAACACGTAGCTTTCCGTTAGATTTCCTAACTGGAACAAGTGCGCTAGCCCACTCGCTTGAACATTCCTCGATAGCGTCCATCTGCTTGTACCGCTCAATCTCAGCTTCCATTTCTGCTTGTATAGCTGGAGAGCATCTATACAATGGTTGCCTTCTCGGTTTGGCTTCCTCCTTCAACACTATTTCATGCTGAATTAACGTGGTCCTGCCCAAACGGTTTTCCGTAATACATGGAAACATTTTGACTGCTGCCACTAGCTCTACACGCTCTTCAGGTAATAATTCATGCTCCGTCTCTACCGTTTCGGGGGTCGTCTTAGATGGTTCTGGCAATTCGAGTGCTGGAATATCCAAAGTGTCGTCCGGTTCTGTTCTTTTGATTTCTGGTAGCGTCTGTATTGGTAGCAATGCAAAGTCAATGATTTCTACCTCTGCATGCTCGACATTCACCATGGCTACCTGCTCGAAGCCATTCTCCCCTAGCATCATTGGCTGGATTCCAAACGCCTTCCAGAAGTTGTACCCCAGAATCATTTTCCGACAAATCTGTGGAACAACTAAAACCGGAATAACTTTCGTGATCCCGTTAAACTCGATCGGTAGCTGAACGAATCCCAGACACTCATGGACCGTCTTGTCCGCAGTAACTATTCGAAGTGGACTCTTTCGCATAGTCAGACCGTTCTTCGTAGCTATGTCGCTGATGCTGGTTACGCTGACACTTGCTCCGGAATCCAGTAAAGCGTCGTAGTCCGTTTCAAAGATGCGAACCATCACGTGAGGACACCTCTCCGTGTTCACGCTTATCTCGCAAATTCTCTCCTCAGAATCTTCATGTTGATTGGGACTGGGAACCTCCTTCTCTTGTGGAATGTTGTTGTTCCCTTCCCCACATTCCACGTCTAGTTTTCCGACGTGCCCTGACGATCTGCCCTGGGGTGATTTTGGCACGTTACGGATGTTTTTCCCGGTGAGCCACACAAGTAACAGAACAGCTTTTTGGGTTCCCTACAATCCCTCCACAAGTGCCCCGTTTTATTACAGTTCCAGCAAAGAGATGTAAAACTGTTCCTAGGGTCTTTTTGGTCAGTGTTAATCTGCCTTGAAGGTGGTTTCTGGCCATCTCTAGACCTTCTGTCCCTACCGAACTTATTGTCAACCGCATTCACCTCTTCTGAGTCCGAATACGAAGACAACGATCCCTGATTATCGTCGTCTGCCTCGATGTTGAGTATATTCGTCGATTTCGCCGTACCTTCTCTATGGTGTCTCAATGTCGGATCATTCGCATCTATACGATAAGCGTAATACTCGAGCATGCGTAGGTTCTCTACATCTCTGCACGCCAGCCTAGACCTGTAATGAGGCCGCATATTGTCCCACACTATCTCAAATAGTCTCTCTTGATCCAGAGGACAGCTTAGCAGCTTATTCAGACGCTCTACTTCCATCTTAAACGTTAAGAACGTCTCATTTCTTAGTTGTTTCCTCTCATAGATTTTCTGCCTGTTTCCTTGGTCTTTGTTGGGATTCCCGTACATATATCGGATTTTTCGCTCAAAATCCGCCCAACACGAGAACTCATCCGCATAACATAGGTACCAATCGTACGCCTTACCACGCAAGATGGTATAGATTCGTTGAAGAAGGATGTCGCCCGAAATCCGATCCATCGTAGCTAACCTGCGAATTTTATGTAGGAAATCTTCCAACGACCTCTGACGTGAATCTCCACTGAACGTTAAGTGCCATTTTTCCATTCGTCTATCTGCATTTATAATGTCCGTTTCGGCTATCCGATGTGGAGGTCGATTTGGCTGATAACCTCGCCTGTTTCTGCCTCCGTAGTCGTCTAACCTATCGATTGGATCAGGCCGATGACCCGGCGGTGGGTAATCTTCTCGGTTCATGTCTCTGCCATCGTCTAATCGATTACTCGATCTGTTGCCAAAGCTGTCCAATCTATCGAACGAGTCAAGTTGATAGTCAGCTGGTGGATACATTTCTTCCTGCCTGTCTCCGCTATCTCTTAATTTATTATAAGGACGATGGGATGCCTGGTTAACATGATCTCTGAACCTACTACCCCTTTGTTCACGTTGTCGATGATCAGTCTGGTACATTTCGTCTACTTTACAACCTCTGTCCTCTAACTGATTCCATAAGTGTTTTCTTGAGTCTGGGGAACGATCGTCACGCCATCTGTTGCCTTCGTCATAACCGCTTCCAGCCCCGTCAACCCAGCAGTGCTTGTAGTTCCCTGGACCTGTGCCGATCATGCTTTTTGTTTCCTTGGGCTGCCTCAGTGGCTCCGAACGACGGTTGTCTTTCATCGGTTGTTGAAAGGCGGCTAACCCTTTTTTAGTGGCTTTTACCCTATTTTGATGACAACCACCCCTGGGATCCATTGATTGCTCTCGCTGATTTTCGAGTTTCTTGTCCAAATTTTCTTCTGCTATCTTACAGACACGATACAACTCTCTCTCCAGCTGAACGATTCTCTTCCTCAGTTTTTCTGTTTCCTCCTCTTTTTCGGTCAGCGTGGTCTACGGGATAACTCCTAAATTCTTCTTCACTTGTTTTTGCTGTTTTTCATGTTCCTCTTCTTGTGAACTCTCCCCTCCTACTGCTCCAGTTTCATCTTCTACCTCATTTTCTTGTTCTTGTTCTTCATGTTCCTTCTCATTTTCATCATCTGTCTTTGTCTGTCTTTCCTCTGAACCTCGCTTACTACCAAATCTGTTCAATAACTTCCTTATTTCTCCTCCAAGTCTATTACGCAATTGCTCTCCCCGTGGGTTTCGAGAAATACTGCGCTCGACCCTAAGAGCGTAATGCTTTAACCGTGACATGCATCTCTCATCATGTCCGCCTTCCAATTGCTCCGCTATATTCTCAATTTTGTTTGTAATATAATCAAATTCTTGATCGATTGTGCATTTTCCTCTATAAGTTTTCTCCTCTCTTACATCTTCATAAAAAAGTT
This sequence comes from Ochlerotatus camptorhynchus, assembly GCF_037179485.1. Lineage (NCBI taxonomy): Eukaryota > Metazoa > Arthropoda > Insecta > Diptera > Culicidae > Ochlerotatus > Ochlerotatus camptorhynchus. The sequence goes on from NW_027040953.1 coordinate 1,465,609, forward strand.
TCCTCAGCAACCTCTGCTTTACATCCAAACCATCCTTCATATCTTCTTCCCTGCCCCTAATCCTCAGCTCGTAATCAACCTCCTCATTTGTCAGGTAATCAGGACGCGGAAATTTGTAAGCCATCTCTAATAAAGTTATCTCACACTGTAAGTAACAAATACCAATAAATAGATTCTGAATTATCTGCAGAAAAGTTGAATATTTTTAATCAATCCGAAACCACAGCACCTCAAAAACGTAACACCACAAAACCTCAAAACTTCATCAAGAAACGGACTCCAAAGAACACATTAATCATTAACAATTTCCAGATCGATTTTTTTTTTTACATTCAACTACACGACAAATAAGAACACAATTTTAAATATTTGCTCCATACATAACTAAATCTACATAAGACCTTTTAGTTGGGCGCCAATTTGTAGCCGACACTGGCCGATCTAGGTTAAGCCTGCGGCTTAAGCGCCACTCCGGTAAAGGAGACCGCAGGCCACGTTGAGTTTGCCCGGATGAGACTGCCTCAGGGCGAGTCCAATTGAAAATCTTCATAGAAAGAAGAGATCGAGCCAGCTTGACTACTACCGAATTTGATCGAGTAGAAACCCCTATTGCGATACAGCATAATCTCTCACAATATCGAAATACTTCTAAAAAGCTCCCGGTAAGAGAATACACAAACCCTAAACGACGTTCCACGTCAAGTTCTCCTCATCGGTAGCTTCACTTAAATTCCACCAGAGGCGCAGCCGCAGCAAAAGAGGTACGCAACATAACAGTCAAATTCCGACCACGCGGAAGACAACAACATAATTATACGGACCCGAAACAACGTAAAAATACTTTCTTCCTCTCATTCTAATATTTGATAGGACTGATCAACAACATAACATCGATTTCATATCAAAACATTTATTTACAACGGAAAACGGTAAGTTGATTTTATTGTATTTAAACTAAAGCATGCTTTTTGCGGATTTGTTGTGATTGTTTGTATTTCTACTCCTCTTTATTCTACTTCTCTATACTTCTAGCCCTATACTTGTGTGCGTTCGGTACAACTACCTCCTATCTGTGCTGTGCTCTTTTCTGTCTTCTCAGTTAATCCCACGACGATGCAGCAAGCGGGAAACGACGAAGCTTGGCACCCGGGTGTCTATTATTAATGGGTTGGGTGGGCGTCCATATCTGACGATACGTGCGCACGATTTATTTGCCTACACCCAACCATTAAATCATTGGACTTGTCCACATATTAGCAAAATATGCTCTTCGACAAAAAAGGTCCTCCGTGGCGCCCTCGCCGGACGCCACACTCAACAAAGAAATTGGAACGGACTCACCAGTTGGTTTTCGCTGCTGTTGTTTGCTGCGCTGCTGTTATCGGCAGCGACGATGATGTTCGACCGTTGGACGGCCAACGATTTCCACGTGGGTGGACGGTGATCTCTCCAACAATGGCAGTTGGTATCCACCAAGCCCCGATACGCGATGAGAAATTTGATCGCTTTCCACCGCACAAGGTGACGGTTGCCGGGATCTTTCGCCCCGGGAAAGCAGGTGATGTCGTCGGAAGTTGGATGTAGTCGTCGGCTGTTGAAATTAATATTAAGCACAAAGCACAAAGGTTGTTCGACGAGCACATTACCTGGTCTAGATTGTTTTTCAATGCACACAAAGTCTAACCTATGCCGCACACTACATTTAGTTTGATTTGCTATAACTAAACAATCAACGATAAATTAGAATTTAAGTACAAGTAAAACCACATTGTTTTCACTCACTATACAAAACTATACATTAACGCGAACAAAACGACACACTTCCACTGTAAACTGCGGTTCGGACGAAAGTGAAGCGAAACCGTGACCCTCAGATTAGGGAAGGTGACCTCGGCCGAACTTAACGGAAGTTCGATTTTCCCGCGAACTTCTTCGAATGAGATCGGTAATGCGAGAGATTATTCTGATCGTTGGCCACTCGTTCAAAGTAGGGTGTAGCCACATTCTCTCTTTCCCCAACTTTCCCGAAGGTTTCCCTGGACTCGGCCTTGGGAGAAACTACGCAAGGTCGAGTGGCGTTACTCGCGAGGCATTCCAACTTTAACGTAAATCAGCTAGTGTCGTTTCGCTACTGGCATAGATTTTGGCGTATGGATTTGATCTTTTTCGTGTAAATTTCATTTATTACTAATTTAATATTTACAGCATGGAGCAAAGGCTACAAACGGTTCCATAATGATAGCGGGGCAAAACGTCTGATTCATGGTGCAATATGCACCACTACATTGGGGCAAGACGCACGACAACATTGGGGTAAAATGCACTGCATGATAGACAAACCATAACACCTGCAAGTAGAGAATGCAAAGGGATGAGGTATTGCAAATGATTATTACTTTATGTTACATCAGAAATAAGGTCTCAATAAAGTGTTAAACTGTGATTCATGAAGTAAAACATCTAAAAAAAATACAAGAAAAGTGAATTCGTTCCATTCTTTTGCGAAAACAAACACAATCCGTTACCCGGAAAATGCACCTGAGGAAAAGTTATCGTTGTTTGTCTATAAGTGGGACTCCTACCCCAGGGGTGCATTATGGGCTGTTCTCCCTTAATTGGAAATTATTTTCATTTTTAAGTTTCTCTGGAACCAACAGACAGGACAGGATCAATACTTTAGTAAAAATTTAACGAAAATGAGTACCCTTTTTGATGGATTTTGAACGTTCAACTTTATTTTGTAATCGTAATTTGTCTACAGTGTTGCCATCTTACCTATTTTTTTCATATGAAATCGTTAAATGCAAATATGTTATAATGTTTTTTTTTTAATTTGATGGCGCCAAAGTGCTCAGCATGTATTGATCTTTCGATTAGGAGATGTTTAGATTCATAGATAACAAGTTTTTAATATGTTCTGTTACCCATTCACAAACCAAGAGTATTTGTTACTTTTTCGTTCCGTTTGTGTTTAGGGGAATTTCTTTGATTTCAGATCTCCATACACTGATTTAAGTTGTTTTAATTGTAATGAATTATTTTATTCAATATTTAATTTTAAATTACCACATTTTTTTGCAATGCTAATCTAAATCTTATAGGGGGGCCTTAAATAATCTTCATATCCAGTGATAACTTAAATCTAAACAGGAACTATAGCAAATCGTGTTTCACGACCGATTTCATCGCCGAAAATTCGAATCACTTGCCGACTGCCTTGTACCCAGCCACGACCGGGAGGGCCTTCTCGGACGCTTTGAACACTCGTTGGCCTACCCCTTCCTGAAAGCAGAATGACGATTAGAACCTTCTCCCGCGATTAGTTCAACAACGACTCAAAAACTCACCAACTTCTTTCCAATCTTCTTAAAAAACCCGGCTTCGGTTTGACCGAGCAGGACCAGCGCGGCCAGCAGGACGATGGCAAACAGCTTGTTGAAGTTCATTTCGAACACAGAATTGAAATTTTCCGCTTTGGCTTTGTTGTTGGAAGGGAACGCTTTCACTGAGAGCACTGCTCGTTAACTGATGACTGGACTCAGGCAGGAGAGCAAATTTATAGCTACTCTTCCACTGGGTGTCCGTCGATCGTCGACCGCCAACGTGTAAACCACCGATTTCAATCGCAGCTGGCGGTGATTCCTTCCCTCCGCATAAGGAAATCGTTCCTTGAATCGAATGTTTGTTCGTGGATGTGGAACAAAGCTGCACATAGAGGAGCAATGTTCCCGGGGAAGTACCTTCGCTCGGATGGGATTGAGGAGTAAGTTGCATAATTATTTGTTTTGCATACTTTGAATGTTTACCTAGAGAAAGACTTTTTCGTCAAGTAGATATTGTGGAGTTTGCCTTGAGGCAGGGTAGAGAGCTAGTTCGGCCAAAGCACCAAATCAATTTTCCAGTCTTCATCCATTTGCCGATGTCAATCCAGTGGCGTATCAACAAGTATCAACAGTATGAAAATTGAAACTCGTAGGACGATTTTTGGGATCAAGAAGCAGTATTATATTGTTTGCAATTGTAATTGCAATTGTTCAGTGTATATGCTGTGTCAACCGCTAAGGTGGCTTATCTAGGGTCTAACCCCCTATTCTATACACCTACTGTCCTTACCGTTGCTCTTGTCAGCTCGTGCGATACTCTAGACACACATGTGTGGTCGTATCCGGGTGCTTCCCTGGGTAGGCTCGTGTCCGTCCAGGTTCTGGTACATTAACTTATCTCTATGCATGATGATTATACTTTACAACTCACCTTTTGATTCAAGCACACACCTTTTACAATTCTTATCCTGCTTACCAGTTCCGTCCAGTATAAATTGGCTGTCTCCAACCAACGTGATCCTTTCTGACTGCTTACTCTTACCGATGCACAGCGTTGCCAGGTCATTTCCGAAAAATCCTGTTTTTAACATAATGCTATTGAAATCAAAGTGATGTGCTAATCTCCCGTAAAAATCGGTCAGTATGATCATCAAGAAATTAATTGTAAGTACCAGAATGTTTATGAATTACATGTTTAAATAAATTATATAAAACAAATAACAAATAAGCATTGCTTAAATCGTCCAAATCTTAAGAAAAGTATTGACACAGTGAGCCAAAAAAGTTTGAATATCCACAACGCAGTTACTGTGTTTTGTGGAGATACGCTGGCAGTCCATGAAGTATTCGGACTACTTGGCCCTGGAGCAAACTATTTTGGTAGGATCTGCACAATTCCTCGACCAGCATTTCATGAGAATCCCACTGCAGAGTTCCCAAATCGAACAAGTGAATGGTACAATGAGAACTTACAAGCTGTTAGAAATGGTGAGATAAAACCATCAGAATGAGCCGTAACTGCTTTTTAACACCCCGATGGGTCTGGGTTCAATCCCAGCCGAGGTCAGTGGGATTTTTCTGAGGCATAAAAAATCTCTGGTCACGTCTTCCTTCGGAAGGGAAGTAAAGCCGTTGGTCCCGGCCCATGTGTGTTGAATGGGTGCGATATTCTACGCAGGTGTGGAAGCTGCCTTCCTGCACATTCGATTGCCGTCAATGGATGGCAATCGATGTCCGTCAGTGATTGGCACTAGATTGCGGAACAGAGACCGACGTTAAATAAAGGAAAGAAGAAGAAGAAGAAGTAGTGCGTTTGTTTCATTTCAAGAAAACCCTCCTAGATTGCTTTTTCTCAGTAGTAAAAATATAGTCAAATTGAAGCTGAAAGCATAAAGAATCGTTTGCATGCATTCAGCGAAGTGTTTTCGTAAGAAAATCCAGTGAAAATGGTGTTTCAATTTGGGTTGCCGAAAATAGTCTGTCATGCCGAAGCCGTGATTTCCCCTATATACAATTTATCAATCCTATTTTTTCTATTTACAAAATGTTCTTTACGACACGTTTCGTATCTATGGTAATATAAAATTAAAATTGTTTGCCACACGGGAGTGCACCCGAGCAAATGTGGATCCTGTGGCGCAGAATTTCCACGGAGCACCAGCGGTATTGCGGCGTAACTGATGTTTGCAAAGCAAACAAATGATCAACCGACCGTAGTTATATTATCAACGATAAAACCGGGGGAGTGGGGGAAATATATGTAATGTCGACCTAAATGTCCCTAATATAGGCCCATACATAAATTCAGCAATCGGCTAAATTTTCAATTGCAACCAAAAATATCCATAAGTACCGTCCCAATGACGCGTTCATCTAGATAAAATTGATAAATAGCAGACTTTTAGCGATGGGCCCAATCTTAGATCCATAGGCCAACATTAGAGCCATTTCGCCTATTAGCTAAGCAATTCAAAATTTTCAAACTATTAATTCCTCCTCTTGTAATATTAGGTTTTTTGGGTGGTTCAGCAACCAACCGGGAAAAAACCGGAGCAAATAAATATAGTACGGTAAAGAAAGTTCGTGATTTCTGCCGTCGCGTTCTTTCGGGTGAAACCGTAAAAATGTGTATTACTGCACAACGTGGATGACGTGATGAAACCATGCCACGTATTCCCACAAGTGCACGTTGATATGCAAGGTTGGATGCCAAAAAGCAGTCCTGGAGTGAACCAATGGCTTAGAATCCACCAAACGGAGTGGACCAGGATTACACGCGATCTGAAGAACTGGTGAGTAATATTTAAACATCGATTAACATAGATAAGACTAACATATAGAGGAAGTAACTTTTCACTTCTTGTTAAGGCTAGGCAAACAAATGTACTACAAAATAATTACTAAACTAGTACCATAAGAACTTTTCGCTAACCATCGAATTTTTGACGTGTTTTCGTATCACCTTGATCGTTTTTTATTGTACATTTCCTATATTGGACAATGTCATAGCTTGATAACCCGTTCCTTAAAATTAATTTAAAAATTTGGCATGAAATATGCCTAGCTTACTATCATTTTTATGTTCTAATTCATAGCTATCACCAGTGTTGGAAAAGTTCGCGATATTTCACGAAGTTCACCAAGGGAAAAGTTCGCGAGTCATAGGGAACTTTGATGAACTTTTCCATCACTGGCTATCACCTAAGACTCTTTTATTTATTTATTTATTTGTCGTCAATCAGATGTAGACCATTTTTTACAAGTTACAAGTCATGTGTAAAAATTACGAATAGAATTAAAGTACTGCTTTAATCTGGTTTTGGTCATTATTAAATCAATAGCTTCACTATGTTTATTGTAAGCAGTCATAATTTGATTTAGTGGACCAAATTTGGCATAATTTGTGCGATAGTGATTTGTAGTAAATATAATTCGAGTACGCAGTTGCCGAGAAGGTATGTAAAAATTAAGCTTTGATAACAGTTCTACTGAGTCAATTCGATGCGATACTATATCGTTCACAAACGAAACCATTGCAAATTCACGACGCGCTTTCAATGTTTGAATGTTGATGAGCATGCAGCGTGCTTCATAAGATGGAAGAGGAAATCTTGTCCAACCTAATTTACGAAGAGCAAATAGTAAGAATTGCTTTTGCACTGATTCTAATCGTCCCTCATGCGTAAATGAAAAAGGTGACCAAACTATGCTGCAATCAGGGTTACTTCCACTCACTTGCTATAATAAAATTTTCAGAATTATGAAATCATTATATAGTATAATGCTTATTAGTACTTGTAAGTTACAAGATGAGGACGTGAAGTATGTGTTTTACGCATAAAATCTGTCAATATTCAATATTCAATCAGCAATTTTACGACTCGTGAGTGCTCACTCCGAGTGAACGCTCACGAATCATAAGATCGCTTATTGTGACGCTCTGAAAGCAAAATTGGCAGGTTTTATGAGTCAAACACACACTTTTTTTTTTTTTTTTTTAATTATCGTCACTTTAACACTCTTGGGTCATTCGTGACTTGTCCGGGGGTCAGATTTGAACTCGTGACTTTGGCGTGAGAGGTATAGATGTTAACCACTACGCCGGGGTCACCCCCTCAAACACATACTTTAAACCCTCTTCTCGCTACTTGCAAGTACAGCATATCATTATATCATTTAATGATTGCATAATTCCGAAAAATATGTTTTTATAGCAAGTGAGTGGAAGCAACCCTGGCTGCAATATTCAAGTATTGATCTTACATATCCAGAACAACATGTGAAAAGGGCATACAAGCTTTTTGTAAACAAACCTTCTTATGCCCTTTTCTCGCAACCCATATGACACCAACGCAAACCTTTAACATCACCGGGTAGGGGACACTTTCCCCTTCCCGATGATATTGCTGGTTTGCGTGGGCGACCCTCGGTTGGTGAGAAAAGGGCCTACAAAGGTTTGTTTACAAAAAGCTTGTATGCCCTTTTCACATGTTGTTCTGGATATGAAATGCACAGTGATTTTATTGTATACGGGTCATGAAAATTGTAACTGAATCGTTTAAGCCAAGCATATTATTTGCTTAGTTGATAATTGTAGTATAATGATCAGTGAATGCTAGTTTTGAATCAATTATAACCAGGGTTACTTCCACTCACTTGCTATAAAAAAATGTTTTTCAGAATTTTGAAATCACGAGATGGTATAGTGATAATTAGTACTTGTAAGTTACAATATGAGGACGTGAAGTATTTGTTTGACGCATAAAATCTGTCAATATTGCTTTCAGTGCGTTACAATCAGCGATTTTACGACTCGTGAGTGCTCACTCTGAGTGAACGCTCATGAATCATAAGATCGCTTATTGTGACGCTCTGAAAGCAAAATTGACAGGTTTTACCCATACTTTAAACCCTCTTTTCGTTACCTACAAGTACAGCATATCATTATATCATCTAATGATTGCATAATTCCGAAAAATATAATTTTATAGCCAGTGAGTGGAAGCAACCCTGATTATAACTCCTAAATCCCTAGCTCGTTCACATTTTTCTACTGCCTGATTTCCTGATAAAATTGTATTTTCTGGTTTGTTTCTTTTTCTACTAATAGCTATTGATTTACATTTTTGAACATTTAGTTGCAGGAGGCTTTTGTTACACCAAACATAGAATAAGTTTATTTCAATCTGGTATGTCTGTATATCTTCTTTATTTCTTATTTCTAGAAAGAGCTTCATGTCATCCGCATAGATTAAAACTTTTATGTTTTTAAGAATAAAGGAGATGCCGTTTACAAATAAAATAAACAAAAGAGGGCCTAGATGCGAGCCGTGGGGGACTCCAGAAGTAACAGTAATAGTTACTGTAGAATCAAGCCAAACTATCTGTTCAAAGCCCTCTAAATGTCCGAATCGTCCATCCGTCACCAATGTTATATCACAACTGTCTTTGTCGTAGGCCATGGCTAAATTCCTTCCCATCGTCTGATTATTATGTACCATTCACATCACTCACACTAGTATAGGCATACAGAGACGTATTCAAGTCCATGTCTATGTGTGCTTAACTCTACATCTCTTCTTTACCCCAAACGAAAAGACAAATTTGATTTGCGTAGCTTTGTCTACAGTGTTGAATGTATCTTTTCGATGTCAAGCAACTAACTCTGAGGTGAGAGAAAAAAAGAATACAATATTGTTAAATCTTGAACGTACCATGTAAAACTTCGTTACAAGTACATTCACGGATTGGTTACACTTTCACCCTTAAACTGTAAAACATTCTTAAAAATTATTCAAAGTTATCATCTATACTTTTTCGTTGGATCTAAAGGCAACACTTAAACATTCATGATTCAGTTGAGTAGATTCAATACCAACCGGGTAGAATGCTTTCACACTTGTAAATTAATAGAAAAAGTTGGACAATAGCCAACTGTATGAACGTTCAATTCATGCCTCGCAGCTCAAGTTAATTAAATACCAAGCAGAATAGTTTAAACTTTTTAACACTGGAACTGCATTATTAAAATCTCTTTTAAATAAATTAATCATATATATATAAAGCAGTACGAACGTCAGCTGAGATTCTAAAAGCCCTCGTGTTTGTAAAATACAAAATCTAATTTTATGTTTGAATATGTACTGAAATTAATTGTTCATTTCAATCTTGTCATTGCCTTATCATTCCTGTAATATAGTAAAATACAAATGCAGATCATCATCGCTTGATCCAAAACTCAACATTTCAACTCACAGAAAAATTCTACTAACTTAATTTCTCAAAACAACTCCAAAAACAGGATCAATCTCTAACATCTGTTTTCCTTCTTGTTACATGAATATTTACGAACATCCGCTTGGTGCGCGTATATGGATGACTTCTACCAAACTTTATAACTATTGATTTACTCGCAAAGTTTAACAGTGCATTTTGTCCTGATAATACTGATTGTATGTGCATTTTGTCCTGATAATACTGATTGTATTAGTACTTATCTTATTAATTCATGCCACCACATATCGCTCCCTCTTCACCACTGTCAGGGAACTTTGGTTACCTTGTTGTTGTAGAGCTAACTCAGACTAAATAGTGTGAGCTGTTTCAACCACATCGCATTTGGTTGTGTTTTGGCTGAATGAACGAGCAACACGAACCAGGTTGAATCGTCTGTAGGAACGATAAAAATGAGATCGCAAGTTGTTTCGAATTGTTTCAACCTCTCATTATACAAAGCTAATATGTTTAATTTGGTGCTTCAGTATATATCAAACTTACTCGCACTTGATTTTAGTTGGTCCATTAGATCATGTCTGTGAGCATCGGTAAGAACCAGCTTCGCATATCATCCTCTCTTCCTTCAGCCCCAAATCTAGTCTCGAGGCTAGCCTAGTTTAATGTTTGTATGCATTCAGAAAATCTGGAATTGCTCGTATTCCCTCTACAGCTCTCCTCTAGCTGGTATTTATAGTTATAGTTATAGCGTTCTCATGTGTGTATTTTGGTAAACGGAACTAACCTCGCTTGCCCTCCAGCTGGTATAGTGTGTACTTTTGGAAAAATAATCTCAACTCAGTCATCTTCGTTCTGCAGCTCTTAAGCTGGTCTAGCAATCTGCAAAAAAAATCCCTTTTATTCTCTGTAATTTGTCTCTCAGCTATAAGTTTATCTATCATTGCATTTTAATGATTCATGTGTCCCGGAATTGCATTAGAACCGTTACCCTTGAGCAATTTGGTATTGAACCAGGCAAGCTCGAAACGCTTTGATTTTCAACCACACTCGCTTTTCTGTGCTCTTTGGCTTCATACCAGGCTCGCATTTTCAATGCGCTTTGGTTAAACCCATTCCTCCTAAGCGCTTTGGTTTTCTACCAGACTCGTTTTTCTCTACGCTTTGGTTTTCAACCAGACTTGCATATTCAATGCACTTTGGTTTCCACCCAGATTCGCTTTTTTGTGAGCGCTTTGGTTTAGAACCAGACTCGCTTTTCCTAAACGTTTTGATTTTCTCACCAGACTCGCTTTTCGATGCGCTTTGGTATCCAAACATACTCGCTCTTCCCACACTCTAAAGCCAATAGGTTTGCTTTGGATCTCATTCTCTCTTTTTGTTGTAAACGATCTTCAACCCGTAGGCTGGCCTTGTGTTGTTGTAGTGGTGCGCTACGATTGGCTTTCAATCGGACTCGCTCGTTCTCCATTTTATTCTTCAGCTGAAAGCTGGCCTAGCTCGATTTTATGCGCTTCGGAAACCTTTCCAGACTCGCTCCACACAAACCTCACTTCTTTTTTATTTATTTTCTTCCTCTACGGCACAATCACATATACTTACTTCATTTAATTCTTTGAGCAAATCTACTTCGAATTTATCCTTCTCCATGATGAAATTTAAAAAAAAAAAAAGTTTAGCAATCTCACCATTGCAACTCGAATCAATAAAAAAAAATCGTACCGGCTGCGCCAATTGTAGAATCAAGCCAAACTATCTGTTCAAAGCCCTCCAAATGTCCGAATCGTCCATCCGTCACCAATGTTATATCACAACTGTCTTTGTCGTAGGCCATGGCTAAATTCCTTCCCATCGTCTGATTATTATGTACCATTCACATCACTCACACTAGTATAAGCATTAGACTGATGCAAAATTTGACTTTTTCGCTCCACAGTGCTTAAATGGGTTCAAATCGGGTCCTGATTAGCCTCCCAAAGTTACAACTCATTTGGTTAGCAACAGGCTTCGCACAAGCCATTTGAAGTTTACATGTAAATTACTATGGGAAATCTCAACTTTTTGTTGATTGTCATCTAGTCTTTTTCCATATTGAGCTGTGAAACAGTTCGATATTCATTCTTATAGAAAATTTTCTCAGCTACAACTTTGCTTAAGATCGTTCCTATGTAAAACGAGACAGGAAAAAAGTTATTAATTATTTAAGAGATTGGTAAACTTATGACATGATCAAGCAGCTGCTCTGTAGGCAACACTGTATTTTGCAGTGTGACATAGTAGCCATGATTTTTGTGTCCTATTCAACGCCCCAGAAACACCAATGTTGCCTGCTGAGCAGTTGATTGAGCATGATCATAAGACATCAGCGCATTGAACCATTGATAAGTTTTGATCTTTGCATTTAATCAAAAAGTGGTTTTTAGCAAAGCTGTAGCTGGGAAAATTTCCTACAAGTACAGTTGAAAGTTTTTGAAGCAGACCGACATGGTGAATTATTAGATAGACATGAACAAAAATCTTGGTTTTACCATAGTAATTCCCATACAAACTTCAGATGGTTTGTGCCATCTCAGTTTCTCCCCAAATGGTTTCAAATTTTGAGAGGTTAGTCAGGATCCGATTTGGAATCGTTTAAGTATTGTGGAGCGAAAATTTCAAATTTTGCATCACTCTAATAAGCATACATAGACGTATTCAAGTCCATGTCTATGTGTGCTTAACTCTACAGTTACCTGTATGGTAATAGGGTTTGATTTTTCACCTTTGAATCTAACTATTTGTTGGCGATTAGTTAAATATGACTCAAGCCATTTGAGAAGTCCAGGTTCAATTCCTATTTTTTTTTTTGTAATTTGAAAAGAAGCATGGATATTTCAATACGGTCAAATGCTTTGCTAAAATCGGTATAGAGTGCTTCTACATGGTTTCCATTATCCATTGCAACCAAAGAGTAGTTGACGAATTCAGGTAAATTTGTATTAGTTGATCGTCCTTTGAAGAAACCATGTTGCATGTTAGTGATTTTGTTTTTGATCTGATTGAATAGTTTTTCATTGACGATCGCTTCGAAAAGCTTTGGGATGTAGGAAATAATAGCAATTCCTCGGTAATTTTGTATGTCAGATTTTTTGCCACTTTTGAAAATAGGCACTAGAAAAGAGCTTTTCCATATTTTTGGGAAGATTCTAGTATCTAGTGACATATTGAAAAGCCAGAATAATGGAGCTGTAAGTTCCAGTGCCAGGCTCTTCTTAAATACTGGTGGAATTCCGTCTGGTCCAGAGCCTTTGGAAGCATCCAAATTGTTCAAAGTTGCCATAATATCCTGCACATTAACTTGATTAACTTGTATATCACTAATACATTCTGGGATGCAGGGTTGCTTCCAGGGCGCCATGGAATACTTCGCCATTTGATTAGTTTGGCGCAATTTTTTAATAAAGTAATTATTTTGCAAAATTAGGAGTAAAATACATAGAGGCTTACGTGAATGACAATTTTCCATCAAAAATGCATTTTTATGAAACGGTTGGTGACAACGCAGCCGATATCCGCAATCTATTTGCTACTTCCTTCCAGGAAATTTACACCTCTTTTCAGAAGATGATCGTGATCGTGATTATTTTGAATTCATCCCAGCAGGGTTACTTCCGCTCAATAGCTATAAAAAAATGTTTTTCGGAATTATTAAATCATGTAATAGTATAATGCTAATTAGCAGGGTTGCTTCCACTCACTTGCTATAAAATTATATTTTTCGGAATTATGCAATCATTAGATGATATAATGATATGTTGTACTTGTAGGTAACGAATAGAGGGTGTAAAGTATGTGTTTGACTCATAAAACCTATCAATTTCGCTTTCAGAGCGTCACAATCTGCGATCTTATGATTCGTGAGCGTTCACTCAGAATAAGTGCTCACGAGTCGTAAAATCGCTGATTGTCGCGCACTGAAAGCAATATTGACAGATTTGATGTGTCAAATGTATACTTCATGACCTCTTCTTGTAACTTACAAGTACTAATTAGCAGGGCTACTTCCACTCACTTGCTATAAAAAAATGTTTTTCAGAATTATGAAATCAGGAGATGGTATAGTGATAATTAGTACTTGTAAGTTACAAGATGAGGACGTGAAGTATGTGTTTGACACATAAAATCTGGCAATATTGCTTTCAGTGCGTTACAATCAGCGATTTTACGACTCGTGAGTGCTCACTCTGAGTGAACGCTCACGAATCATAAGATCGCTTATTGTGACGCTCTGAAAGCGAAATTGGTTTGTTTTTTTCCGTCGATCTTGTTTTCCGTGCTGAGCACCAATGCTACCGACGTGCCAGGAAGGCAGCTCCCACACCTGGACCCTACCTATCGACCCATCAACTCATGAACCGGTGACCAACGGCTTTACTTCCCATCCGAAGGAAGGCGTGATCAGAGATGTTATGCCTCAGAACATCCCGGCGGCGCCGACTGGGATTGAACCCAGGCCTTCTGGAGTGAGAGGTAATCACGCTTACCACTACACCATCCTTTAAGGGTTAAAAATATCAATTTTTAAAAAAAAGTGCCTTTTACTCATTAAATCAGTAAATGTTTTAAACATTAACAATCTATTACCCATTAAAGAGAAACTTTACCTCATTAATGAGTTCATCAAAATGAGCATTTTTTACCCATTAATGCATGGGATAAAGGTGCAGTTCCTAATAAAAATAACCATACAAGAGAGCTTAACGAAATGTTCGGGGTATCATGCAAACCATTTGTGGGATAGTTTACCCATCCGGGATACAGTTCGTTTATGGTATTTGTTTATTAGGGGTGTCAGATACATGCAGAAAACATAGTAACGACCCTGTGAGCTTTTCTTCATTCATTTGGACTAAGGAAGGTTTAGAAAGGAGTTCGGCAGTTCAATATTATCGTGGTAAGTTCTATGAACTACAATTACAAGAGACTTCTGGGAACTCTAGCAAAATTACATGAACTTTAATGTAGCTCAGCAAACTCCAGGAAAGTTTTTCAAAAATAAGAAAAGTTCTTCAACCGTCAGGAAAGTTTTGCAAGATTTAAATAACATTAGGAAACTACTACTGTAAACATTAAGATATATCTGCAAATTTCAGGAGCAACTTGCCAAAGGCAAAGACAAAGCACAAACTTGGACACATCCGGGTAGAATGTGCCAGAGGGTGATTCCAAAGTCGTCCTACGAGTTTCAATTTTCATACTGATTGTACTTGTTGATACGCCACTGGATTGACATCGGCAAATGGATGAAGACTGGAAAATTTATTTGGTGCTTTGGCCGAACTAGCTCTCTACCCTGCCTCAAGGCAAACTCCACAATATCTACTTGACGAAAAAGTCTTTCTCTAGATAAACATTCAAAGTATGCAAAACAAATAATTATGCAACTTACTCCTAAATCCCATCCGAGCGAAGGTACTTCCCCGGGAACATTGCTCCTCTATGCGCAGCTTTGTTCCACATCCACGAACAAACATTCGATTCAAGGAACGATTTCCTTTTGCGGAGGGAAGGAATCACCGCCAGCTGCGATTGAAATCGGTGGTTTACACGTTGGCGGTCGACGATCGATGGACACCCAGTGGAAGAGTAGCTATAAATTTGCTCTCCTGCCTGAGTCCAGTCATCAGTTTACGAGCAGTGCTCTCAGTGAAAGCGTTCCCTTCCAACACCAAAGCCAAAGCGGAAAATTTCAATTCTGTGTTCGAAATGAACTTCAACAAGCTGTTTGCCATCGTCCTGCTGGCCGCGCTGGTCCTGCTCGGTCAAACCGAAGCCGGTTTTTTGAAGAAGATTGGAAAGAAGCTGGTGAGTTTTTGAGCCGGTTGTTGAACTAATTGCGGGAGAAGGTTCTAATCGTCATTCGGCTTTCAGGAAGGGGTAGGCCAACGAGTGTTCAAAGCGTCCGAGAAGGCCCTCCCGGTCGTGGCTGGGTACAAGGCAGTCGGCAAGTGATTCGAATTTTCGGCGATGAAATCGGTCGTGAAACGCGATTCTCTCTAGTTCCTGTTTAGATTTAAGTTATCACTGGATAGATTATTTAAGGCCCACCTATAAGATTTAGATTAGCATTCTAAAAAAGATGTGACAAATAAAAATAAAATACTGAATTAAATAATTCATTATAATTAAAACAACTGAAATCAGTGTATGAAAATCTTAAATCAAATAAATTCCGTTATGCTCGTAAACTTCACATAAGCATGAAGATTTTGTATGAATTATTTGCTTTAGGAGAAGTCGAACGATGGCAACTGTGGAAAATAAAGGTTTTTGCCTTACTCGTTCACCTACACACTAAGATTTTTTTGTCGAGATAAGCACTACCGAGCAGTTCGGCTTTTTATTTTGCTGGATATCAGTGAAAAACTTGCCGAGATCTCAGCAAAAAAACATAAATTTTGCTGAATTTTGTCAAGTTTTTCACTGAGACCCAGCAACATAAAATGCTTAGCTGCTCGGTGGTTTTCATTTCGGCAAAATAAATCTAAGTGTGTACAGTACCGGCCAAAAGTGTAGAACGTCGCGATTATTTTTTCTCTGCAATAAAAATTCAAAGATCTGTAACTTTTTTCGGATATTCATGAAATTTTGTAAAATCTTGGCTGCTGGGTAACCAAGTGTTCAAAATATATCGGTAGTATTTTGAGCATAGTCAGAAGAATATATAAACATTTTTAGCATTTGGTATACGTGTACGCATTTTTCAAGTGACACAAATGCGTCTTTTCAACTTAAGTTCATTTTTAATTTATATAATTATTTATAGTTCCTAGACCCAGTGATGGCATAATCCTCACTCAAATGATTTTGTTTCGCTCTCAAGGGCTCTCAATATCACGCTTGATATTGGAATAAAATATCAAGCATGATATTGTTTTTACAAGCTCCTTTGATATTGCGAGACTATTCAGAACATGTAAAATTGCAGCCACGAGTTGACTTACCACAAAAATGATTCCTTTGCACATCGTTTTGTTAGAAAGAGAAAGCATAGTTTGCTATCTTTCTTTACGCTTCACAGATGGCAGACACGAAGTTACTGTTGCCAGCAGTGATGGAAGTTTCGTTTCGCGTTCGGATGTACAGCAAAAATCTTGAAGCTCAAACTTAACACAGTTTGGTGAGAATTGTAGCCGGGGAGTTTTGTTAGCATGATATCATAGCAAATCACAGCTTTTAATATCAATAGCTGTTGTTTGCGTGTTGAGTTTTTGGTTTACGATACTCAAATGAGATTATGCACATTGGTGAGATTAGATCTTTTGATATTTTCACAACACTGCCTAGACCTATTAGGTTTGTTTGGAGAATTCCCACCTTAGTGGGATTGGTTTGCTTAAAGTTAAAAAAAAACAGACTTCTGGTGCCTACTATTTATATATATATACACCTAACCTACTATATACAAACGGCTTATCAAAGCATGTTCAGTAGACTGATGCAAAATTTGAAATTTTCGCTCCACAGTGTTCAAACGGTTTCAAATCGGGTCCTGATTAGCCTCCGAAAATTTAAACTAATTTGATAAGAAACTGACTTGGCACAAACCATTTGAAGTTTATATGGTAATCACAATGGGAAAACAAATTCTTTTGTTCAATGTCTTCTAGCCTTTTTACATATTGTACTGTTAACAAATTCTATGGGAATTTTCATCTGCTGCAACTTTGCAGAAAATCGTTTTTCAGCCAAACGTCATATTCAATAGTTATTAATTGTTTAAGAGATTGATAATCTTATGGCAAGATTAAGCAACTGTATTATGGGCAACACTGTATTCTGCAGTGTGACATAGTAGCCAAGATTTGTGTCCTCTATTCTACGCGCCATAAACACCAATGTTGCCTGCTGAATAGTTGATTGAGCATAATCATAAGACATCAGTGATTTGAATCATTAATAATTTTTGTTCCTTATATTTGATCGCAAAGTGGTCTCTATTAAAGTTGTAGCTGGGAAAATTTTCAACAATCTCAGCTATCATTTTTTTTTAAGTAGAGTGAACTGGTGAATTTTGAGATAGATATGAACCGCAATTATGGTTTCTTCATAGTAATTCCCATATAAACTTCAAATGGTTTGTGCCAAGTCAGGTTCTCACTAAAAGGGGCCCAATTTGGAACCATTTTAGCACTGTGTAGCGGAAATTTCAAATTTTGCATCAGTCTAATGTTCAGATTGGGTACGTTTTTGGATAAACTTGTTCCTTATTTCGTCAATGTTTGAATCTATTCTGGGAATGTTCGCCTTTTGGTGGAGGTCCATTATTCTAGTGTCGAAAGGACGATCGAGGTTCATCTTTATGACTCTATTCTGAGCCACCTGGATCTTGTTCCTGTGAGTCTGAGCACATGATTCCCACACCGGAGTTGCGTAGAAGATCGCAGGTGCTACAATTTGTTTGTTCATCATTGAGAGGCGGGTTCTGCGGCAAATCAGCGGATACAGACACCTAACCAAGGCGGAACACTTGACTACGGTTTCCTCTACATGCGAACGGAGTAGGAGCTTTTCGTCAAACAACATCCCGAGATATGTTACTTCGGTGGACCACTCAACCCTTGTGCCATCCATTACTACAGTACAAGAGGGAGTCGGTTTTAGTTTTGGCATAATCAGCAAAGGCGTCAAGGCATCGTTGAAGCTTGTTTGTGATTTCACGAGGCATCCTTCCCTTGACGGTTATGGCGTAATCATCTACGAACAGGAAGAACACTCAACCGTTGCCCAAGGGAGGAATGTCGGAAGTGTAGATGCTTTAACGATATCCTGAACGACCATTGCTGGAGGTAGATTCGGTTGATTTTCACAAGATGTAATGGAAAGTTGAAGTTACAAAGCTTGTATACAAGTACGTTGTGAAACGCTTTTTCAACATCCAAAAATGCCATGGTGTGGACTTGGATACAGCTTTGTTACTTCGAATGTTATTCATCACCCGAGCTAGCTGGTGATTTGTGGAATGCCCCTTCCTAAACCCAAGCTGCTCAGGTAGGCGAATGATGTTCTCCTCGACAAACTTAAGCAAACGGTTGAGAATTAGTTAGTAGAATTAGTAGAACAATTTGCTCAGCGCTGAAAGGAGGCTGATTGGTTTGTAGCTGGAAGGTAGTGATGGATCCTTACCGGGTTTGCGGATTGGTGTGATTTTTGCTACCTTTCAGATACTTGGAAAGTAGTGCAAAGTCAAAAGCGAGTACACTTTCGTGCTCAGCTTCTTCAATACCAAGGTGAATATACTGTCAAATCCGGGAGCCTTCATGTTCTTGGTGTTTTTCAGCGCTGAGCAAATCTGCTGCACTGTAATATTTTCTGCCGGAGGGACGACACAAGGGGAGGCATCCAAGTTGTGTAAGGGAGAACAGCCCATAATGCACCCCTGGGGTGAAATGCCCACTTATAGAAAAACAGCGGTAACTTTTCCTCAGATGCATTTTACGGGTAACGGATTGTGTTTGTTTTCAACTGGAGGTTTCACAAATAATTCTTGATCATAAAATCTATATAAATAAAAATGAATTTCTGTCTGTCTGTCTGACCCTTATAGACTCGGAAACTACTGGCGACTACACCGATTGGCGTGAAAATTTGTATGCAGGGGTTTTTGGGGCAGGAAAAGGTTCTTATCATGGTTCGAGACCCCTCCCTCCTCTGTAAGGGGGGCTCCCATATAAATGAAACAGATATTTCTGCATAACTCGAGAACTAATCAAGTAAATGGAACCAAATTTGGCATGTGAAGGTCATAGGGGGTAGCCCCTTAGATAAGAGGGGGGAGCGGCTACGTACAATATAGCATGTTTTTTTTAATTGGCGCATAAACTCAAGCTAATATTGAATCCCGAGCAAGGCCGGGCACACTCAGCTAGTCATATATAAAAATAGCATTTTGTGCAAAACATGGCACGGTTGTTAAAATCATCGACTGCAAATTGAGCTTTTAACAGCTTTATTTTTTATATGCTGCAAACAAGTTGAACGACTTACCTTGTCGTATATTTTTTAGATGTTTTACTTCATTAATCACAGTTTAACACCTTATTGAAACATTATTTCTGATGTAACATAAAAGAATAATCATTTGAAATACCTCATCCCTTTACATTATTTACTTGCAAAGGTTATGGTTTGTCTATCATGTGGTGCATTTTACCCCAATGTTGTGGTGCGTTTTGGCCCAAAGTTGTGGTGCATATTGCACCATGAATCAGGCGTTTTGCCCCGCTATCATTATGGAACCAATTTATGAAATACATTGAAAATCATGAAAAATCATCGTTTTGTAGTTCTAAATCACTCGATCTCCGTAGAAAACATGGTAATGAACCATACACCATTACTTTCTTCTTGATTTTAGCTTCCATACGCCAGCAATTGACATTTTTGCTACACATTGTGCAACATGGTTTTCAAGCGGCCTATGGATGATTGAGCCAAGCAGATGCGACGGAGCAATGTGGTTGCCAATCGCATTTGCTTTCTCCTGCGGGGTGATTTTGAGCCGATCGTTATCATTTTCGACTCTGAGAGGTGGAACGGGTTTGGGATTCTAATCATCTGAGAAGTAGTAGTAAAATTATGTTTATTTCTGTTGATTATGGTAGTACATTGATTTATCATTTCAATTGATTAGCCTACCTGGCTCTTCATCTTTGTTTAATTTGATATTCTAATTTAATGTTTGCGTTTTTCAACTTGTTTACAGAATACCCCTTTGGGGATGTGTTTTATTTGAATCCTTTGGGGATGTGTTTTATTTGAATAATTAATCATCTTAAAATTTTTACAAGCTTAAATACATTTGTCCGATTTTGGTTTTCACTCTTTCGCAGCAGTGGAAAGAGGGTTTAAACTTTTGTCTGCAGAACAAAATTCAAATCGGACAATATCCGTATGTACCGTAAGATTTGATAAAGAGAAACCAATCGTTAAGTATTGTCAAAAGTCTAACACTGCTTCTTAACACCAAACTCGGCCTAACGCATTGAAACGCCAATGAATTCACTTCGGTCTATCGGATGAAGATAAAAATTGATTTGGTCGGAGCGCTTCTTTTGTTTTTGGGAATAATGGGTGAGAACCTTCATATTACGCGTTCTCATTGACTTCGTTTCGTAGCTTATGAACTAAAGTATCGTACCAACCGCATAATTGACTTATTAACTCTGAAATCATGGATATATTTGAAGTTTTCTGCTCGATAGGCCTAAAATGGGCGATTAGACCGAAGTAATTTTTTACCCTATATAACCTTACTCTCTCTTTCTCTCTCTGAGCGAGCGGTCCTGAAGTGGTGGAAGGTGGTGGTGAATAGCAATGCGTGTGGTGTGACAAGTATAACTAAAGGCGATATTATTTATCCCGACCAACCGTTCGTGAAACTTCTTCAAAGTTCTTTATACAGAAATAAAGATTTATGTCGGCAATTCTTTACTTTAAATTTTCTATGATTTCGATGTACACATTTAAAAATCTTTATTGATCGATACTTACATTTAAGATTATTTCTTCATTGCTTTTATGATAGTAATCTATAAAGGTACCATACTAAATTTCTTTTAATTTCGATATGTCACATGGACTTTAGTATACTTTACAAATATTCATCAATAAATATTTAAATATTGATATCATCATAACTTTGAACTTTGACAAAGAACAACAAAGAAAGCCATCGATGCACATTTATAATCTCCTTGTTATCGATTTGCATCGCTGGTTAAAGAGAGTTCGAGACACACCAGGTGACAGATGGCAATGTTTATATTATTTTTCGACATATTCGGCACTTCATCGGAAGAAGCAATCTGCCGGTAAATGAACGAGAAGATTGATGGCCACGACGCAGCAAATGTTTACCATTGTAGTTCTTCAAGTTTACGTCTATATATTTAATAACCCGTGAAAGCATGCGTGGTGGGATTCTCGGCTTTTGGAACCCAATGAGGAAAATTGATACCTTTTCGACCTCTATTACACCTACATGGGTAACTGGTTGATGGTTATGACAAATAAATATTGAATTCATGTATGAAAAGATTTACAGAAATTTCAATACACCACATACTAGAGTGTGTTTGCCTGTCGTTCATAAGCTCGTCAACAGCAGCCGTGGACCCGAGGATTAGCAACCAACAACGAAATCAGTACACCCCAGATGGCATGGGATCGAAACTAGAAATCATGCAAATAAAAAATCACAAATAAAATCAGCAGTTGTGTATCGATATTTTGATTTTACAACAGAAATCGATATTTTGATCTGGCAACACAATCGATATTTTAACATTGGTAACGATTGGTAGCAATATTTTGAGAAAGATCTTTATAAACGATTCACGATTAGACTTTTAGCATCTTTACAATTAGTCATGAAATGGTGACGATCGCTATCGATTCTTCTTATGAATGGCTTTGAAGATCGATGTATAGAAAATTAAAGAAAATTAACGAAATGGTTGATCGGGATGAGTCTGCGAGCACGTGCTTCCACGGTCTACACTGAAAACGTATCTACTCAGAAAGTGAGACACTAAGGAGAAACTTCTAAAATCGTAGGCTACTCATGCGCGGAGTGAGCTACGCTTTTAGATATTTCTCCATACGAATGAGTAAATAGTGACTAATTATTAGTCAGTGACCAACCCTTGACTAGCTCAGAGAATTCAAGCTGAACATTGCATTAGGTCCTAAGTAGCATTGATCGATTCTCTTCGTCAATTTCTCTTTCGTTAATAACTTGACCACATAACATATGAAAATGCAAATATTGGTGAATGATACTACAACATACGAAAAAGTACGGGCTGACCCTACGTCCAGGTATCAAAAGGGGAACAACAACATAGTCAAGAGACACAAAGATTTGAAACTCATCGACTATAGAACAGCCAAAGAACTAACCACGAATAACGCAACATGTCCCAGGATTTACGGCCAGCCAAAGGCTCATAAGCAAAACCTACCGCTCCGCCCAGTCATTCCCAACATAACCGCCCCTACATACAAGCTAGCAAAGTATATCGCCAACAGTCCGTACAACACAACCAACTCGTTCAATTTCTGCAACGAAGTCAATAGCATCAAACTCCCAGAAGGCTACATTATGATATCGCTGGATGTAACGTCGATGTTTACGAACGTACCATGACACTTGGTCATCAGGAACATCATTCAATGGTGGAATGAGATTAACACACAAATCAATCTTGATCTTTTCCTGGAGATCGTGGAATACTGTATGGAGGCCAGCTATTTCTGTTTTGATGGTCAGTACTACAAACAGACATTTGGGACGGCCATGGGTAGCCCGCTATCGCCAACCGTAGCGGACATCGTGCTAGACTCGGTCATCAGTGCAGCTATGAGTTCCTTACCGTTTGGGACTACCATATTTTGGAAGTACGTGGATGACATCTAGATGGCAATCCAACGGTACACCGAACAGCAGGTCCTAGACGCATTCAACAAAATAGAACCAAGAATACAGTTCACTATAAGAATCGAGGATGACCGAAGACTGGCATTCCTTGACATGACGGTCATACGAAATCCAGATCAAACACTGACCACCGAATGGTACGCCAAACCGATTGCGTCAGGCAGAATGGTGAACTACAAATCATTTCATCAGCCAAAACACAAAATAAATGTGGCGACCAACTTTATCCACCGAGTTCACTCGCTCACATGCAACAAACCCAGGGAAGAAATAGTAAAAACAATCCACCAACATCTACTAAGGAACAACTACCCCAAACAACTAGTCAACCGATTACTAAATCTACATAAGAACAAACATCAAGATCATCCGTCCAACACCCATTCCAGCCAACTATCGCACCATAAGACATAGACCCCACCCCCACTGCACCCAACCACATCTAACCCAGCCGAATGTACGCGAAGCCAACCATCATGGCAGCCACCCACCCAGCCGACCATGGTGCCAGCTATTTCCATCCCGCAAATACAAAATAAAATACAAAGGAAAGATATCAAATCCCGTTGATGTCACTTCAGGAGTTCCTCAAGGCTCCCATTTAGGACCACTTTTATTTATTCTCTTCGTCAATGACATATCTTTCATTATTAAGAAATTGAAAGTTTTAATATATGCTGACGACATTAAACTTTTTTTGGAAATAAAAGATGCCAAAAACATCATCACATTCAAAGAGGAAATTCAAATATTCCATACTTGGTGGTGCTACAATTAAATATAAAAAAATGTAACTCCATTACCATTAGTAGAAAACAAAAGCTACCCGATATAACAGTCACTTTAGGAAACCAGATCGTAGAAAAATGTGATAGAGTCAGGGATCTAGGTGTTATTTTGGACTCAAAACTTACTTTCACCGATCATTATAACACAATTATTAACAGAGCTAACAACATGCTTGGTTTCATAAAACGTTTCTGCTATAACTTTCACGATCCGTATACGATAAAAACATTGTACATTGCTTATGTAAGATCGATATTAGAATATTGCAGCATAGTTTGGTCACCTTTTTCAATCACACACGAAGAAAGAATAGAGTCCGTTCAAAAGCAGTTTCTATTGTATGCACTCCGCAAGTTAGGTTGGACTGTATTTCCTCTGCCATCTTACACAGCTCGGTGTATGCTAGGTTGGACTGTATTTCCTCTGCCATCTTACACAGCTCGGTGTATGCTCATAAATATCCAAACATTAAAAGAACGTCGTGAATTTGCTATGATTTCTTTCGTAAACGATATCGTATCACATCGAATTGATTCAATAGAACTATTGTCATCCTTAAATTTATATACACCATCTAGGCATTTACGAAACAGAAATATATTTGCTACAAATCGTCATCGTACGAATTATGCCAAATTTGGACCCTTGAACCAAATGATGGATACATATAATAAGCACTGCGATAACATTGACTTTACAATGACAAAAACTAAATTAAAGCAATATTTTAATTCGTCGCATAACGTCAACTAGAAGTAATGTTTTAACTTTTTCTTAAGACATATTATAAAAAATATAAACAAAGACAAAATTGTAAAAATAGCACTTAAGACAACAATTGTAAAACGGTCTACACTGATTGACGACAAATAAATAAATAAATACAGTCCGTACCAATGCTTCACCCAAACGATGCAATTAATATCGATCACCAACAAACAGCACCAACGATAACCGATCATCATTCAACCAAGAGATCCATCAATGACGTAGACCAACTGATCAATATCCAAACGATGCCAAACCAACCTACAATAGAAAGGGAAGAAAAAATTTACAGAGCAATCCCGTATGTACCAGCACTTTCCCAACGCATTACGAAAATCCTGTTATCAACGATCTCCACACTAAAGTTAAATACCCTGTAAGTAAAGAGGAAATTAGCAATGTAATTTATAAAATTCCGTGCAATAATTGTGATAGCAGCTACATAGGAATGACGAGAAACAATTTACGCAGAAGACTAGCAGGACAGAGAACAAATGTGAACAAATTAGAAAAACTGATGAACGATAACCACACCATTACCGAAGCAGCCACAGCAACACTCATAGAAACCATTACCGCCCTGATCCCGATGTGCGGTATAAGAGGTGAGGAGAAAGGAAACTAGTGGACTCTTTCGTTCTCGCGTCTTCTTACGCAGCAACAGACGTGACGTCACGTCTGCTGTTGCATAATAACACCGTCAGAATGAAAGAGTCCACTAGTTTCCTTTCTCCTCACCTCTTATACCGCACATCGCCCTGATCCAACATCCAACCACAGATTCAATCTAGATAATACACAAATTATAGACCATAGCTACAAATCATCAACACTTCCATTCCTTGAAATGTGCCATATCACTAACACCAACCACGCAGTAAACAAACGAACAGACATAGACAGACTTAGTACGACATACGCAGCAGTATAGAGATCTCCAAGCGCAATCTCACGAACACTAAAATCCAACATCCATATATAAAAATGAAGAAGAAGAAGAAACAAAAAGGTATCGCGATATCACAACTACTTAAAAAGGTAGCGCGCGGTCTCACGCACACTTTTGTGCATCTGGAGAACTCTATTGCACAATATTAAGAATACAGATAAACACGACAAAACCAGAAGAGAGCAATCCAAGAGGCTATCAGTGTCAATCGATGCTCCTGCTATTACACTATATACTGTCCGAATATAGGATCACATCCCATTTTTAAATTTATTTACCAGTCGAATTTCTTTTTGACGTAATCACCTTCCGATCAAAATAGTTTTCGATGTTACTTAAGTCATCCGATTTCTATGGAGATGCCGTTTGCTGTAAGTAACAGCACTGAGAAACCCGTGAAAAGTGTACTTTCGTCGTTCCGTTTTCTCATTATTAAAGTGAATAAATCGAACTGTTTGTTGCTAAGATGATTTCGGTGATCCTAAAATGATGAATGGGCTGCACGTAAGGAGACGTAATTGATAATTCTCCCGAATATCCTGGTAAAAACACTTTGACTTAAGTAACAATAGGGGCCACCAAACGACGTATAATAACTTTTGACTCAAAAACCAGTATTTCTTAGCATGAGAGCTAGTGATTTGCCTTTGTATGATTAAAACCCGGCTAAATATGTTAAACATTGCTATCACTATGAGATTATATGTGTTTAATTGGAAATAGGAATAACTTTTCGGTCATCAAAACAAAACTTTATTTTTCTCGGATCGGTGCGAATGTTACTTACGACATAATGAAAATTTGCTCTTGAATCGACCACAATGAGATTGGAAGATTACCGCAAAAGCTCAACGCAGATGTCGCCACTGCATGATGATGATAATGTTGACAGGCTGCATATAAAATTCGTGAAAATTAGCATTAAATCATAATTTTCATCAAGCCTGCGTGAAATCCTTCCAATATAACATTCGAATTGAAGAAGAAAACGTTTTTACGATCAGACTGATGTGCATCTCTGACTTTTCCAGGTGAACTTTCATAAGATATATTCATTTCATTTCACGGCTCCATCGTAAATATGATGGTAAACAGAAGTAAATTGCTCAATTACTCAAAATAAAGATGATTTGTCATCTTGTTATCACTTTGAAGACCATCTAGCACCATTTTATAGTATGATGCGTGTTGAGTAAATCAAGTTCCGATGAGTTTTCCGTCGAAAATTGTGAGTATCAATACACAGCAAAAAAAGTTGTTGAATATTACATCGAAACTGCTGCAACCGGGTCAATCCATCGGTTGTGTAATATCACATTGTACGATGTACATCGATTTTGCGAACAAAATTACATCCATTGATGTAATATTGTATCTGCTTTTTGCTATTACATCATTATTTCATACATCAGCTTGAATTACGTTGATCGATATTACATTTTTTTGCTGTGTATGTTTGCTTAAAAAAGGCCAAAATGAACATTTATTGAATATTGGCGTCCTATACAACCAATTCTCCATTTCCACCAGCATGATACAACCAAAGATAAGTACTAAGATGAAACTGTCGGAAGAAAAACTTTCTATTTGAGTGTCTGCTTTCACGGTCCCTTTCATCCAATGAGCCGCCCGTATTCAAGGTAATTTTGTGAGTTGCTGCCCCCTCGGAAGAGATGAAATTTTGCGCTAATTTTTATCAAAACAATCACACCAAAATCAGAGATGTCCCATTTTTCAATTACTCGATTATCAACTAATCGATTATTTTTTGTTCGCTGTGCTGCCATTTTTCCACCAGAGAGAGTGCAGCACATGTTTGAAACGATCGGTGATGATCCTGTGGAGATGTTAATGCTTATATCGGCATGATCTAACCGATTATAAATAGTTTACTTTTCGGTTCGTTAATCGATTAAACGATTATTCGAATGAAAATCGGACATCACTAGATGAATGTGAAACGCCATTTCAAATATAAGGCCGTTCGTAAATAATGATATAATTTGAAAGGGACCGGGGCTAATCACAAATTACGTTTCCATGGTAACTGAAATAAACACGAGTGTTCACCGGTTGATACAACATTTCCTAAGTAAATTAACATAATTTCCACTTTCATCTTAGTGAAAATCGCACATATTTACCATTTTCTGAAAAATGCAGCTGCGCAGGAGGTAACCTCTCCCTGTGGGTGCAAACTTGTTATGCATAATTTGCCATGAAAACATCTCTGATCCATACCAAAATAATAACAAATAGGGGAATTTACGTATTCTCGGCAACCTAAGCAGCGACCTTCTTTCTATAGCCTTTTTCTCTAAGGAACGCACACATATGCAGTATTGGTTTGTTTACAATCTTTTGCTGCCAGCTGCTCTAACAATTTCAGTCGAAAGAATTGTCAAAAACTGTTTTGAAACGCTTTTACAAAGCTCTAATCTTCTCTAGTGAGAGCGAGTATTGTCGGCAACCAGTTTTTCTTCGGCAACCGTTCCATTTGAACTGCATGTAAATCTGCTGTTCTATTATCGGCAACTCGAAATCAGCTACAATTTGTAGTGCGTGTGTTTCATTTCAAGAAAACCCTGCTAGATTGCTTTTTCTCAGTGGTAAAAATATAGTCAAATTGAAGCTGAAAGCATAAAGAATCGTTTGCATGCATTCAGCGAAGTGTGTTCGTAAGAAAATCCAGTGAAAATAGTGTTTCAATTTGGGTTGCCGAAAATAGTCTGGCATGCCGAAGCCGTCATTTCCCCTATTTTTCAAACACGTTTTCTTACACGATTCAAGCAAAAGTTTCCACGGGAAATTATTAATTTTTCTTTATGGACCGTTATGTCTGTCTGTCTGTCTGTCTGTCTGTCTGTCTGTCTGTCTGTCTGTCTGTCTGTCTGTCTGTCTGTCTGTCTGTCTGTCTGTCTGTCTGTCTGTCTGTCTGTCTGTCTGTCTGTCTGTCTGTCTGTCTGTCTGTCTGTCTGTCTGTCTGTCTGTCTGTCTGTCTGTCTGTCTGTCTGTCTGTCTGTCTGTCTGTCTGTCTGTCTGTCTGTCTGTCTGTCTGTCTGTCTGTCTGTCTGTCTGTCTGTCTGTCTGTCTGTCTGTCTGTCTGTCTGTCTGTCTGTCTGTCTGTCTGTCTGTCTGTCTGTCTGTCTGTCTGTCTGTCTGTCTGTCTGTCTGTCTGTCTGTCTGTCTGTCTGTCTGTCTGTCTGTCTGTCTGTCTGTCTGTCTGTCTGTCTGTCTGTCTGTCTGTCTGTCTGTCTGTCTGTCTGTCTGTCTGTCTGTCTGTCTGTCTGTCTGTCTGTCTGTCTGTCTGTCTGTCTGTCTGTCTGTCTGTCTGTCTGTCTGTCTGTCTGTCTGTCTGTCTGTCTGTCTGTCTGTCTGTCTGTCTGTCTGTCTGTCTGTCTGTCTGTCTGTCTGTCTGTCTGTCTGTCTGTCTGTCTGTCTGTCTGTCTGTCTGTCTGTCTGTCTGTCTGTCTGTCTGTCTGTCTGTCTGTCTGTCTGTCTGTCTGTCTGTCTGTCTGTCTGTCTGTCTGTCTGTCTGTCTGTCTGTCTGTCTGTCTGTCTGTCTGTCTGTCTGTCTGTCTGTCTGTCTGTCTGTCTGTCTGTCTGTCTGTCTGTCTGTCTGTCTGTCTGTCTGTCTGTCTGTCTGTCTGTCTGTCTGTCTGTCTGTCTGTCTGTCTGTCTGTCTGTCTGTCTGTCTGTCTGTCTGTCTGTCTGTCTGTCTGTCTGTCTGTCTGTCTGTCTGTCTGTCTGTCTGTCTGTCTGTCTGTCTGTCTGTCTGTCTGTCTGTCTGTCTGTCTGTCTGTCTGTCTGTCTGTCTGTCTGTCTGTCTGTCTGTCTGTCTGTCTGTCTGTCTGTCTGTCTGTCTGTCTGTCTGTCTGTCTGTCTGTCTGTCTGTCTGTCTGTCTGTCTGTCTGTCTGTCTGTCTGTCTGTCTGTCTGTCTGTCTGTCTGTCTGTCTGTCTGTCTGTCTGTCTGTCTGTCTGTCTGTCTGTCTGTCTGTCTGTCTGTCTGTCTGTCTGTCTGTCTGTCTGTCTGTCTGTCTGTCTGTCTGTCTGTCTGTCTGTCTGTCTGTCTGTCTGTCTGTCTGTCTGTCTGTCTGTCTGTCTGTCTGTCTGTCTGTCTGTCTGTCTGTCTGTCTGTCTGTCTGTCTGTCTGTCTGTCTGTCTGTCTGTCTGTCTGTCTGTCTGTCTGTCTGTCTGTCTGTCTGTCTGTCTGTCTGTCTGTCTGTCTGTCTGTCTGTCTGTCTGTCTGTCTGTCTGTCTGTCTGTCTGTCTGTCTGTCTGTCTGTCTGTCTGTCTGTCTGTCTGTCTGTCTGTCTGTCTGTCTGTCTGTCTGTCTGTCTGTCTGTCTGTCTGTCTGTCTGTCTGTCTGTCTGTCTGTCTGTCTGTCTGTCTGTCTGTCTGTCTGTCTGTCTGTCTGTCTGTCTGTCTGTCTGTCTGTCTGTCTGTCTGTCTGTCTGTCTGTCTGTCTGTCTGTCTGTCTGTCTGTCTGTCTGTCTGTCTGTCTGTCTGTCTGTCTGTCTGTCTGTCTGTCTGTCTGTCTGTCTGTCTGTCTGTCTGTCTGTCTGTCTGTCTGTCTGTCTGTCTGTCTGTCTGTCTGTCTGTCTGTCTGTCTGTCTGTCTGTCTGTCTGTCTGTCTGTCTGTCTGTCTGTCTGTCTGTCTGTCTGTCTGTCTGTCTGTCTGTCTGTCTGTCTGTCTGTCTGTCTGTCTGTCTGTCTGTCTGTCTGTCTGTCTGTCTGTCTGTCTGTCTGTCTGTCTGTCTGTCTGTCTGTCTGTCTGTCTGTCTGTCTGTCTGTCTGTCTGTCTGTCTGTCTGTCTGTCTGTCTGTCTGTCTGTCTGTCTGTCTGTCTGTCTGTCTGTCTGTCTGTCTGTCTGTCTGTCTGTCTGTCTGTCTGTCTGTCTGTCTGTCTGTCTGTCTGTCTGTCTGTCTGTCTGTCTGTCTGTCTGTCTGTCTGTCTGTCTGTCTGTCTGTCTGTCTGTCTGTCTGTCTGTCTGTCTGTCTGTCTGTCTGTCTGTCTGTCTGTCTGTCTGTCTGTCTGTCTGTCTGTCTGTCTGTCTGTCTGTCTGTCTGTCTGTCTGTCTGTCTGTCTGTCTGTCTGTCTGTCTGTCTGTCTGTCTGTCTGTCTGTCTGTCTGTCTGTCTGTCTGTCTGTCTGTCTGTCTGTCTGTCTGTCTGTCTGTCTGTCTGTCTGTCTGTCTGTCTGTCTGTCTGTCTGTCTGTCTGTCTGTCTGTCTGTCTGTCTGTCTGTCTGTCTGTCTGTCTGTCTGTCTGTCTGTCTGTCTGTCTGTCTGTCTGTCTGTCTGTCTGTCTGTCTGTCTGTCTGTCTGTCTGTCTGTCTGTCTGTCTGTCTGTCTGTCTGTCTGTCTGTCTGTCTGTCTGTCTGTCTGTCTGTCTGTCTGTCTGTCTGTCTGTCTGTCTGTCTGTCTGTCTGTCTGTCTGTCTGTCTGTCTGTCTGTCTGTCTGTCTGTCTGTCTGTCTGTCTGTCTGTCTGTCTGTCTGTCTGTCTGTCTGTCTGTCTGTCTGTCTGTCTGTCTGTCTGTCTGTCTGTCTGTCTGTCTGTCTGTCTGTCTGTCTGTCTGTCTGTCTGTCTGTCTGTCTGTCTGTCTGTCTGTCTGTCTGTCTGTCTGTCTGTCTGTCTGTCTGTCTGTCTGTCTGTCTGTCTGTCTGTCTGTCTGTCTGTCTGTCTGTCTGTCTGTCTGTCTGTCTGTCTGTCTGTCTGTCTGTCTGTCTGTCTGTCTGTCTGTCTGTCTGTCTGTCTGTCTGTCTGTCTGTCTGTCTGTCTGTCTGTCTGTCTGTCTGTCTGTCTGTCTGTCTGTCTGTCTGTCTGTCTGTCTGTCTGTCTGTCTGTCTGTCTGTCTGTCTGTCTGTCTGTCTGTCTGTCTGTCTGTCTGTCTGTCTGTCTGTCTGTCTGTCTGTCTGTCTGTCTGTCTGTCTGTCTGACGTTATCTCGAATCGGTCCAACTACCACGTTGTTTCTTCTTACTGTCCACTTCGTCCTATTGTGGAGGTCCGTTAGGTACAGCTGCGATCACTTTTTCCACGGCTGTTGCTTGAATCGCTGCGATTTCTGCCACGTTGAGAAGATCCCGTCTGGATGGGGTTCCGGAATCGCAGTTAGGGTCGCTGAATTAAAAAAAATAAATGACCGGGAGTCAACGCCTCGCAAACGTCCAGGTCGTTACTGAGAGGTGTGAGTGGTTGCGAATTTAACATTCGATCGTTCGCTTGCAAGGCAGTTTGAGCGACATGACTGCCGACTTCCATAGCCCTCAGAAATTTGGTTGTTAAACAGGAACTTCCCCGTATCTGGTTGTTAAACAGGTGACGTAATTCGTCCAACTGTCCTCTCACACCGACGAAGTTTCTACCATTCGCCTTGACACCAGTCCTTAAGTGACGTTTCTTCACACACATTTTGACAGTTCCTTATGGGGTTTTGCGTTGGAGTGAGAGAATAAGAAAAAGTCCGCCATGTTTCACACATAGACTGACAGTTACATATGAGATTTCTCCATTGGAGTAAAGAGCTACAGAGCTCTCGTCAACGCCAATTAGGTTCTTTAATTTTGAAAAATATATCGGTTCTGAGCCCAGCGATATTTTTTTCGAACCCACATACATTCATCTTGATTTTTAAATCAAGATTTAAAGCAAAATAATAACTTCACTGTTTGACACTAAACTGACAAACTGACAGCTCGCTCCTAGAGTCGGTGTATAATGAGTCACGCCAAGAGAAAAACAGTTAAACTCGCATCACGGTTTTCGAAAGATTCCCTTTCTTTTCACTTGGCAACAGAGGACTTCTACATCAACTTCAAATGACTTCTAGCGAGAAAAAAATAGCGGCTGTAGTAAATCATTATATCAGTGATTTAGTCAAATTATCTCAACCAAAAATAGTAGAAATTATCATAAGTGATCATTACCAAACGTATCCCATGACAATTTATTGCGCACTGCGAGTTTATGATCATTTCTTCGATTATATTTTATATTTTATTGCAATACCTTCCGTCTAGTTGCCCATCGGTGTTCCCCCATGTTTGTCTTTTTCATCAGAGTGTCGCCTAGTTCGAGATCAAGAGCACATTGCTCTCCAAACCTTGTGTTCACAATCCCTACCCTGCCATCCATTTGTTACAATTTGTTACCCCTAACCTCGAGATAGCCGCGAGTAATCGGCCTCCGCTTTACTAACGTTAGTTTTAAGTAATTTTGTTATTTAAACAATGAATATCGGCTCCGCAAAGCTACAGCAAATGAGCCTGGAAAAATAAACGAATTATGAAAAAAAAAATACCTTCCGTGGACCTTTCATAGCATCGTAATGTTTGTTTACTCTGCACGATAGGTAGCCGGTTTGACAGTTCAATAGGTAGACTTGGCTTCACTCTTGGCGTGACTCATTATACACCGACTCTAATCGCTCCCATACAAAGTGACACCAAGGGGCGCTAATGAGGTGATTTTTGCAAATGTAACCGTACATACTTAAAATAGTTCCAGTATACCGAAATTGATGAAATTTTGGGTTTCGGTTCCATTTTTAATGCAGATAACGAATATGCATTTACCTCAATACCCTTAAAGAACCCAATTGTCGCATATTATGATCTCCGGCTTGCCTGGCCGGCAAGAGATGGGTGGGCGCTAGTTCTAGGTGGACCGCCTTGGTTACTAGACAGACGTAGACGGCGACGCAGATTTTCACCGGGCGATTGCGACGGTACGGATACGACACTTGGAACGGGCAGCAGTAATCCAGACCTGAATATTGGACTTTACTCTGAAGCATGGCATACACTCGTGACTGGCTTTTCGCACTAGGTTAACGGCGTTTGTTGGACAGAACGCAAGGGAATTTACTATCTATATACTATAAATCTCGATTCTAGATGCTCAAAAAATCTCACACTAGCGAATAAATCTTCGAAAAATCTTCTTTCATTTTTCGCATCTATTTGCATCACGCATCATCTTTTTGCAGGAATTCTTCAAAATCGTAATAAATCTCCTTTCTATCAACTCAGCGTACGCGCCGCTAGCCACAGCAGAACACAATATTTTCTGCATCGTAGATAGAGTCGTCCCCTCGATGCGCGCCAAAGGTGGCAGTACTACCAACTGAGATACTTTCAAATTGACCGTTAAATGCTTGTTCGATGAACAAGTTATGAGTGTTATGTCTGTTTGTCTGTGGGTAGGACATCAATTCAGCTTATGGTCTACCAAAACGAACCCTGCTGCAAACCCTACCCTCTTACCCAACATCCCAGTGATTCCTTGTGGAAGTGCAGAGGATTTCTCGGTTTCTATCAAAGCGAGTGTCACTTCAACACATTTCTACCCATTCCTTCCTTGACCTGCGTTCGGGCACGGCCGGCGCTGGTATTGCCTAGTTTGAGATCACCAGTTTTTACAAATTGAGGATGATTGCTAGTCTCAAGCTTTGTCTATTGGTTCTCTGTGTAATTACAGCTGATCTGGCAATAACAGAGTAGCAACCGTGGGCGGTCAATCATGCTCATGCTCATGCTATGCAATGTATGCACAAAAACATATAGGTTCTTTTTAAAAAAAAAACATTCTTGAGTTACAATGGTCTTTTCATCTACGGAAAACATTTGATCTATCATAACAAAGACAACATTGTAAAAATAGCACTTAAGGCAACGATTTCAGATTTTGCAGTTCATTCTGGATCGTATTCCTATTAGGGGCTGTTCATTAGCTACGTAGATGGCTTTTTTTGGGATTCTTGACCCCCCTCCCCCTACGTAGACAATTGTCCATACAAAAAATAAACTGTCTACGTAGTTTATGATCCGCCCCTTATGTGAAATAAATGAAAG
Source organism: Ochlerotatus camptorhynchus (assembly GCF_037179485.1). Lineage (NCBI taxonomy): Eukaryota > Metazoa > Arthropoda > Insecta > Diptera > Culicidae > Ochlerotatus > Ochlerotatus camptorhynchus. The sequence continues at coordinate 1,500,003 of NW_027040953.1, forward strand.
ATAAAAGTCGGATGCGCTGAGGGGCTTCCAAAAGTGGGTCATTTATTTTCAATCTGATTACTGGACATATTTGAAATAATGATGCCAATCCAGATAGCAGGATCCCGAGGAAGTGCTTCACAGAACACGAAGACGAGAGCAGACATCACTGGAAAATTCCAACCGCTTTAAGTGTAACCATATCTACGCCAATGCTCTACCTCTTCAAAGCCTGACCTTCAGAAGATAAGTGTTGATCCTGGACATGTTGCCAGAAACGGTTTTGCAAAACAAAGCTGATTTCAAACAGCAATCCGGTACGTACTATCAATTGCATTAACTTCCGAACGAAAGGGGATTCTGGGGTAGAATGCAGAATGCAAAACGAGACATTGAACCCCTATCTCAGATTTCGTCCCATCTAGTGTGATCTATTGAATTGAATATTATTATATTCAATATTATTGTTCTGTGATTGTTGTTGTTGCTGCTGTGATCACGCTCATCATCATCAGCATCTTTATTTATTAATTTATTTATTTATCATCATCATCATCATCGACCGTCGTTGTTTCCATCCATCCGCGAGAGCGTGCGCTGAAATTTGAAGATCACGATCAGCCACCTCTCTCATTCGTTGCCGTACGTTTGCGGTGAGTAGATCGTCGTCGCCCGCTGTCGCTGCTGATTATCACCTCTAGCTTAGTTGTTGTTTTGATTTTCATGTGACTCGTGTGAATTCAATCGAATCAAGTTACAAAGTTGTCGAAAAATGAACCGGAAAGTGATGCTTGGTGGAGCAATTCTGCTTCTGTTTGCGATCGTGTCAACACAAGCGAGACCCGAAGGTGTTCCTTTGGCGGAACTCCCATCCCAGTCACCGGTTCCGACCTCGGTGGATAGTGGTAGCTCCAGTACGGTAGCCCCCGAGGAGGAAAGTAAGGTGTCCAAATTCTTCGACGATTTTTCCTCGGCCTTCAAGCAAGGCACGGCTAAGGTCAAGGAGAGTTTCGAAAGCGCGGCAACCTCGGTCAAGGATGGTGTCATGCGAGGATATGACTACGTGAAAGACAAGTTTAGCGGAACCGGAGATGCGGTGGCGACTCCAGGCAGTCCTTCAACTAACATTTCCGATGCATTGACCTCTACGTCCCCGGTTGAAACGAAAGTCGAATCAACGAAATCGCTTGGAACCAATTCTGCAGCACCGACCGCCGCATCTAGCACTACAGCTAAGGTAGTGCGAATCGAACCCAACGACGAAGAATCGACTGATGATGACCGACTGATCTTCATTGGCGATGAGGATGTGGCCACCGATTTCACACCCAATGTGCCGTCAAGCACTTCCGAAAAGACGAACCTTGACGACCGATTCATTCTGGATGGGCCAGTAGCTTGTCCGAAAGGCCAGACCGCAATCAACGGGAAGTGTCGAAACACGTTCTAAGACGGAAACGGGTCGAAAGCGAGGGAGAGACCGAAACCTGTTCAAATTGCATTCACGTCTCTACTGCTTCCAGCCGTGTCCAGATCAAGTGTGATTTTTTAATTTAATTCTATTGTCGAGCAATTTGCGCGGATAAAGTGTTTGTGTAACCTGTGAAATAAATTGAATTTATTCTATTAAACGCACCCCACCGGAGGAGTTGTTGTCTGTCGCAAGAGATATGTCACCCACCAGCGCACACCACCATGTGCAACGCATTATCCTATTGTCGGGCGATAGTCAATGGGTTCGTCGGAGACGGAGTCGGGTTGCGTGACCAAGATCACTGACTTCCTTGATTGCCTGCCGGCTAGTTTTACTACCAAGTCAAGTCGGGTCCAACTGTTCGGGAAAGTGCGGTTGTGACGCATAGTTGATTAGAGCTCGGTACGGCGATCTTGTAGCCGATAGTGGTGGGTATTCGGTGCGAACGGCACAAGTCAACAAAAGTCACGTTAATGCAGTTCCAAGAGCCGGATTGTGCGGTGTGATTTCACTTTGCCGGTAGCAGGAATTTCCAGTTTTGCTCTAGGCGGTGGGATGGGCTGTGAGGGGATGGAAAGCAAATCATCATTATTCAGTGGCTCGTGATGAACAACAGTTTTGCCGTCCGTATGATTGGTTGGAATATTCTGAAATGAGTGCTGTGAGTTTTGGAATGGATTCAGAAAATCATTTTTGCTTTTCTTCTTTGATTATTTGAGATGCAATATGACCTTCTACTCAATGCTGCACGTAATTTCTTAGCATTCGGATCAGAACCACCTGACTGGCGACAAGGAAGGTTTCATTTGAACTTATATTTATCGACTCATCGTTGCTTTGAACTACAATGAAACGTGTGCTATTTGCATCGGCGTAAATAGGATCTTCGGCTGGAGGGGACCATGGACCTAGACACAAACTATCGGTAGTAAATGTCTTCACATATTACACTTCTACTTTTAAAATATGCGGGTGGAAAAAACTCTATTTCAGAATTATAAAATTTATTCTTTGTTGGGACCGTCTTAGAAGTCAATGGCAATTCGTAGGAAATGTTAGAGAATATCATGGAACTTCATACATCTTCATAAATTTTATAGAACTTGTGAAAACTTATTAGAACTGCAGTGAACTGGAAACTTTCTAGAGGTGCAACTAATTACATAGGAGATCAGCTAGCTTTGTAAAAGCTCAGCCGAATAGAAAACCAGTGAACTATGATGAGCTGAGAATGAGATGAGAAATGCAGATAATTTTGTAGAACTACATGGAGACAATGAAACGGTCCTCCAAAAGATCTGAAACATCCGTAAAAGTAGTCAATCCACGAAACTGATCCTAGAGCTCCGCGGTTTTTTCGAAAACATTAGGAACTATGATATAAGAAAGAATATGGAATTTCAAAAATACTTGGAACTGTAATATAAGAAAGAACTTGGGGTCATGACATAAACATGAACTCGGATGGCCATGGGATCGTCCTCCTGAAGATCCGGATCATCCGTAAAAGTGCTCAATTCATGAAACTGATTTCGCGGTTTTTTTTAACATTAGGAACTGTGCTATAAGAAAGAATTTGGAGTCGTCACATAAACATGGACCCGAATGACCATGGGATCGTTCTCCGGAATATCCGTAACGTCCGTAAAAGTGGTCCATCCATGATTCTGATTCTAGAGCTACACATTTTGTTTTGTTTTTCGAAAACACTTTGAACTGTGATTTATGAAAGAATTTGGAGTCGTGACATAAACATGGACCTAGATTGTCATTGGACCGTCCTCCGTTATAGTGGTCCATCCATGAAACTGTGAAAAAAACCACGGTTTTTTGAAAACTGTTGGAACTGTGATATAAGATATAATTTAGAATTAGAACATCAACATTGTCTCGGATGGATATGGGATCGTCATACAGATAACTCTAAAACCAGAAGGTCCAAAAAAAAAAGTGCTCCACTTTTTGGCTCAGTTCTGGTACTCTCTTTGGTTCCAAGCTAATCGATGCACCCCTCGAAACATAGGAAAATCCACCAAGGGAGGGGGAGGTGGCTGTCAAATACGAACAATCGTCGCCTATCTCGCATGCCTCGCATAACTGGTTCCAAAGGTAAACAAGCCATAAGAAACCTACAGCGATTGTTTACGTTTGGAGCCAGTTTCATACAAGAATGATCAGTAGGCTGATTTGACAGCACGTCCCCCCCAGAAATCCACGAACCTCTCATTCTATCTGTCAAACTTTCATGCGAATCAAAACAAACATAGTGTAGCAACAGAATTTCGACTAGAATGGAGTACGCTTATAGATGTACTTGGGACCAACAGGCTAGTCAAGTAGTGAGCCAATTTTAAAACATTAGTTTCCACCGGTATTGAGATAGACCAACCTCTCTGTGCCATTGGAGTCGGCTTTAATTTGGAACTAGTTCGCTAGAAGTGCTTCACTTTTATGTTACTTATGACGGGCGCTATTAAAATAATGTGGTTTGCTGTAATAGAATTTTCTTAGCAGTTTGTGCCATCATGCACCAGATGGGCTAGTATTTTTGTTTTGATTTGAACAAAGTTGATTTTTTGTGCTTTGATCTTTGACAGCGTGCAAAGAGTGTATCATTTTGTCATTTTTTCTGTGCATTTCAGTTTTGAGTACAGTGAAAGAGATAGAACCAAGATATTCTAATACATTTGGTGAAAATGCTAGTACAATCCAGTACTTGTGGCATAGAGGTAACTCTAAGACCAGAAGTCCCAAAGAAACGAGCTCAACTTTTTGGCTCAGCTCTGGTACTCTCATCGGTCCCAAGCTAATCGATGCACCCCTCGAAACATAGAAAAATCCACTAATATCTCGTTTAAACTGTCAAACTTTCATAGCTAATCAAAACAAACATTGTGTAGTACTAGAATTTCGACTAGAATGGGGTACGTTAATCGATTTGCTTGGGACCAATAGGCTAGACAAGTAGTGAGCCAATTTAAAATAGATAGTTTCGTATTGATTGTTGGTAGTGGTGTTGCCATGTGGTACACTGAAAAAATGTAATAGCAGGTTCGTCACCAAAGTTTTCGAGCCGCTCCATCTGTCACTTCGTTTGTGGCTATAGTATATCAAATTTGGGTCCAACATAGATTATTGTGAAACACATCCTTTTAATGTGTGAATTTTATCGAAGGCACCATATCAAGAAGACGTGCCCCATTCTAGTCGAAATTCTAGTACTAAACAATGTTTGTTTTGATTCGTTGTGAAAGTTTGACAGATAAAATAAGGGGTTAGTGGATTTTCCTATGTTTCGAGGGGCGAATCGATTAGCTTGGGACGGAAGAGAGTAGTAGAGCTGAGCCAAAAAGTTGAGCACGTTATTTCGGGACCTTCTGGTCTTAGAGTTACCTCTATGATAGTACCAGAGCTGAGCCAAAAAGTTTAGCACGTTTCTGCGTGACCTTCTGGTTTTAGAGTTACCTCTATGTTACGTCTGCGCCCATTTATTTAACACACGGCGGCTCTTTATCCAGGATTCGCTCCTCAAGCCGCTGCCATAAAATACTATCGAAGTTACACACCTGTGTATAATCCTTATGGGCGGGGTTGCATAGCGCTCATTAGCGGCACGCTTCGACCGTTTTGTTATTATTGTTGACTTGTCACACAACCGATACTTATATAAACCAACTCACACAGCGTCGTTCTGGCGATCACCTCGGAAGTGTGGGCAGAACCACTCCACGCAAAGCGAACGACACGAGAAAGATCGGAAAAGGGATCACCGACAATAAAACACCAAGAACTCATAGTTAGAAAAGAAAGGTTTAATTCGCGTGTTAAATGTACAAAGTACTGAACGGTAATGAAAAGAAAAATGTGCTTCGCGCCATTCCGGTGTGCGCGTTCGTTTTAGTTTGGTGAGTTTGGCAGTCGCCCACTGAAAAACGTACGGATGATTGTAGCAAGGTGAATAGAACAGTAGACGTGTTGCCATCTCCGACAGGAAGCACCAAAACACCCATGGATCCAGGCGATTATCAAGTACGTCCCACCGAACACCGTGTACACATGCAATCCTCGGACACTGCGGAGTGCCAGGTAACGAGTCTGCTGATCACCTTGCCGGAGCCGGGACATCGAGTCCCAGACTCACCCACAAGGTACCCCTACAGGACATCAGACGGTGGATCATTGGGACCATTCAAGTGGCATGGGAAGCCGAGTGGTTCCGCAACAGAACTGCCTTCATCCGCAAAGTCAAAGGGTCAACTGAACCATGGAGCGAACTGAACAACCTGAGGGATCAACGCGTGATTTCGCGGCTTCGAACCGGGCACACCAAACTCTACTATAACTATGGTGGCCTGCCGTTCCGCAGAAGCTGCATCATCTGTGGGGGTACCCTACACCGTAGAATATATCCTGTGCAACTGCCCGGAGTTCCAAAACCTTCGGGAGTCACTCTGCCTAACTTCCAGCATCAGCGATCTGCTCGGGAATGATACTTCGGCCTCGGCAGCACTAGTAACCTTCTTAAAAGAAGCCAAAATCTACAACTTGGTATAGCAGGAATTTCTTTCGGCCGTCGGGACATCTCAGTTGGATGGATTTCCTATTGGAGCCATTCCAGCTGAGCTCTGTTTTGTTTGGATTATTCATTTGTAGCTTGTTTTAAGTCATTTTGTTTTCAAATAAGTTGAAGAGCCAGCAACCAAAGTTATTTAAAAAAAAATAAAGGGTTGTGTCCTTGAAACGACCGCAGTATGACGAAGAACCACACAAAATTGATGTTTTTCATGCATTTTTGACTATTATACTTTATCTTAAAATTTTCAAGTATTTCAATGTTTCGGTTATGGATTACTCAAAACAATTTAAACATTTTTCTTGATAAATATATTAATGTGAAATTCCACATGATTTTCATTTGACCACACATAAACAGAATCCACTCAGAAGTACACATGACATTTATACGCAAATGAATAGTATGTGTGGTCACGCATGGTTTTCTGGTTTTTATATTTATATATATATTACGTATGTGGACGACACATGGATATTGATTTGTTGATCACGTTGCAACAATTAATGTGTGGAACACATAAAAACTCCAGAACAAGATCCTTGGGATGATCCTAAACAGTCCAGGACCCGAAATTCTGAGGTACACCGCCTGGCTGACCTTCAGCCTCTCGAAGAGCGACGAACGGTCTCCTTGGAAAGGTTCAGAGACACCTGTCTGAGATCAGATCTTCAGATCATACGTGATCTGGTACGTTAGTTAAGTTAGACTCGTTATCAAATTTTTCAATTAAAACAAAACACACCCCCCAAGGGGTATTCCGTTAACTAGATGAAATACGCAAATACTAAATTAGAATATCCAATGAATATCCAAACGAAATTTTACTACTACTACTTTTACAGTCAGTGGTGTGTAATTCATCAACATAATATCATCGAATGTGTCTTTCAAGCAATCTTTTTTCTCAAATTTGAAAGTTATGGTGCGGGAAGAAATTAAGGGAATAACTTCTGTTTTTACTAATAATTGTGGTTTGTTTAAAATTTATTTTCCGGAAAAAAATGATCGTCAAAGTCCATTTCTTTTTCGGGTTATTGTTGGGGGGGGGAGAGGTTGTTGTGAAGCGGGAGGGGGTTTACATACATTGCTTTTCCTCATTCCTCATTGTGTCGCATTCTTTATTGTGGTCACGCCGTGATCCACCTTTAGCCACTGACTTGGTCCTGCTTGCTGCAGGACCAAGTGCCACGCCGTCCGAGGCGACAATGAGCAAAAGCACGACATCAGCGCTGTTTTATATCTTTTCAGGATCCAGCAGAACGATGTGCAACCGAACCTGATAGGATTTCCCGCCTTTTTTATGAATGGGGTGGAGCAGAAAGTTTTTTTTGTGCAGAATATGTAAAATAGGATGGACTTTGTATGTTAATATAATTGCATAAATAGAGGTACCAGATATGTTTTACAGTCAGTTTTTTTGTAATCCATCGGGTGTATGTCCCTGTTAAGCAATTGTTTTTTGAAAATGTTGGCTCTGCATGTAAAAAATCAATTGTTTATACATAATTGTAGTTTGCTTAAAATTTATTTCCCGGAAAAAATGATCGTCAAAGTCCATGTCTTTTTCGGGTTATGTTAAGGGGGAGGGGGAGAGGTTGTTAAGGGGGAGGGGCTTTTGCATGCACGTTTTTTCAAGTCTCATTCCTCATTGTGGTGGACACGCCGTGATCCACTTTAGTCACTGACTTAGTCCTGCTTGTTGCAGGACCTAGTGCCACGCCGTCCGAAGCGGTAATGAGCAGAGGCAGGAGAGCAGCGCTGATTTATATCTTTTCAGGTTCAAGCAAAATGATGTGCAACCAAATGGTATTCGTTTATGATGACTGGGTTTGGAAAAAAAGGCTTCTTTCATGAAAACAGTGATAAAATTATCATTTGTACATTTTCAAAAGTTTAGTTACAAAAACATTGGAAAAATATTTATTTTAGCAGGTTTGTAATGTAATATCCTATCGATTGGCGTATTTGGATTTAAATTTAATCTATAAATGACAAAGTTACAAGCGTTCAAAACCTAACACTCCTTCACAACACATATTTTTTGATTTGCACCCCAGTATAGTCGACAAAGACGTAGTTCTACGTCAAAATGCTTCAAAGATCTTATGTCTCTGAGCACCTGAAAAAAATTCCGGGACCGAAAGGCGAAAGGAGACAAACAAGGGTTCTCAATCATGTTTTTTCTCTAAAGTGAAATTTACAGGAAGTAAGTCTCCCTGGGCATTATCGTGGCAACAAGAAAGGTTGGATGACCCGAGAATTATTTGAAGACTGTATAAACGACTGCTTCTCACCACAGTTGGAGGAGTTTTGCGCAGCCAAGAACATTAGCTTCAAGGCTTTGCTGCTCCTTGATAACGCTCCGTTGCATCCACCCACCATAAGCAATCCCAACATAATGCTCCTATACATGCCACCAAAGATCACGTCTTTGATTCAACCCCTTGATCAAGGCATCATCACAAATTTCAAGCAGAAGTATGTCAAATGAAGTTACAGTTTTATTCTGGAAACAGCCGGAAAGGCCTTTCACTAGCGGATACACGAAAGTAGTTCAGCATCAAGAATTGTTTTGACTGCTTGGATGTGGTTCTAAAGGATATAAAACAAAGCACGTTGGTAAACTGCTAGAATTAACAATGCAATGAAGACGACAACGAAGATTTGCAGATCATGTCCGAAATTCAACAAATTCACGGAAAGTTTAGTGCGCCGTGGTTAAGAAATACGGTGAAATCAACGAAATAAAAAGAGATAAACCGACTACAGCAGATGAAATTTTTAGCGAACCGAACCCATCTACAATGAATATGGATTATAATTTCATCCCACCTCGGCAGAAATCGAGCTCAAAATAAATCAACTCTCTGAGCTCGAAAGCTTCTGCACATTGGACAGTTATATCGAACGTAGTGCAAAAATCCAAGATTTGATAAGGGAAGACGAAACGTTGCCATCTTGCTCAATGATACGTTATACACATTATACAAACTACACGAAACATGCTTGGTAAGTATTATTCAGGAAAATTAATGCCTGACAAGATTATGAGCTCCAAAATACCCTAAAACATTAATTAGACAAAATTCATCTTCCTAGTGGATTATCGCCAAACCTATCCCGTGAACGGTCCACGTTAACTGTGCTGAACTGATACGAGGCTGTCCATTGAGTTCTCCAAGCAGAATCTCACGAACACTACACTAATAACACAATATTACACAAACTAGCGTATACTGTCATGTGCACAGTAAGCATCAAACATCCATTTATGAGTAAAAGTGAACCCATTGTCAATAAATGCGGTACCACTAATTAATGAGTAATTCATATTGCCAATTAAGTAGTAGCTGTTAGCTACTGTTAGGAGAAACTCATTGTTGTTAATATAATTTACTCATTAATCAAAATAATAAAAAATCATACTTTATCAAAAATGAGTTAACCTTTACTCATAAAAAGGTACTTGACTGTTTCCGCATTTTTACTTTAGAATGACAGTTCTTACAGCAAACAAAAAATTTCTCCCAGCTAACAAAAAAATTCATATCACTAACAAACGCAAATCGCACCAATACGAACCCGCTTAGAGAGGACTATAGCCACTAACTGTCCCTTAGAAAGCCAATTGCCATCATTTTGGATCCCAAAATGGTGGCAGACATCGATTTTGGGCCTATACACGTCGTCCCCATTAAAAGTTTAGGCTAAAGCAAAGGCCGCCATCTTCAATTTCAAAATGGCGTTGGGTGATATCAACACGTCCTTCCCTATCCAAAATCAACACCCACATTTTGGAATTTGACAGTTTTTATTGAACTGATGCCCGCCAGCTTTGATTCCAAAATGGCGACTTTAATCGATAGCCAGCCTCTACACGTAATCCCCTCTCCGAAAATACCCATATTTTAGGGTATTTGAAAGTTTTTCTTGAACCGATGGCCTTTATCTTGGATTTCAAAATGGCATCTGGCATCGGTTTTCGGCCTCTACACGCCATCCCCTTTTCGGAAATACCCATATTTTAGGGTATTTGTCGGTTTTTTTGAACTGATGGCCGCCATCTTGGATTCTAAAATGTAGCCTGGAATCGATTTCCGGCCTCTACACGTCATCCCCTTTCCGAAAATACCCATATTGTAGCGTATTTGACATTTTTTCTCGAACTGATGGCCGCCATCTTGGATTTCAAAATGGCGTCTGGCATCAATTTCCAGCCTCTACACGTCGTTCCCTTTCCGAAAATACCCGTATTGAAGGGTACTTGACAGTTTTTCTTGAATCGATGACCACCATCTTAGATTTTAAAATGGCGTACGAAATCGATTTACAGCCTCTCTACACGTCATCCCTATTACGTTTCGTGTCCTCACATTGCACAGCAACATCTTATATGGACAAGCTTTCCAGACATAACATATTAAGGAAGTTCATGTGCACACTAGCGCCACGTAGTGAGAGAGTTCTTAAATAATATGACCACTATCCGAAAGGACTTGGTCACCTGGCCAACTTTGCTCAAGACAGCAACGTTCTATATGGCCAAGTTCTCGAGATACAGTTTATATAGGAAGTTTACATGCACACTAGCACTGCGTAGTGCGAGAGTTCTTAACTAATACGAACACCATACAAAATGACATGATCACCTGAACAACTTTGCTGAAGACAGTAGCCTTCTATATGGCCAAGATTTTGAGATATAGCTTATATAGCAAGCTCGTATGCACACTAGCGCTGCGAAGTGAGAGAGTTCTGAACTAATATGGCCACCATCCGAAAGGACTTTGTCACTTGAACAACTTTGCTGAAGACAGTAACTTTCTATATGGCCTGGATCATGAAATATTCTATGTTGGACCTATGATCCATATATTATAGCACTCGTCACAAGTAACATAGAAGTGAAGCGCCTCTAGTGGCGTAGTTCCCAATTAAACCTTAATCCAATGACCCAGGCTTGTTGGCCTATTCCAGTACAACAACTTTGTCGAAGACAGTATAGCTCTATATATTGAAACAAATGAGATAATCCACCACAGCCCGTATTAGTGAAAATCTCATAAGCTGTGGGTATCCTTAATCGCGGTTCCTTATTCACGCCCCTGTTACCCCGCCAATAAGGATTCCTGACTGTAGTAGTTTCCATTTAACACCAGCAAAAAAAAAATACGTACTCTTTCTACCCATAATTAAGTTTAATTCACGTAAATTTGAGAATATGCAATTCACTCAAAAGTAACTTATTGGGCTGAACTATATCGTTTTGTCGAACCTCTTGTTCCTTTTTTGACAACAATAACGAGTGCAAGTGAGAGGCTGAAGTCAGTATTAAGTAAAAAGAACTCAAATTTTGGGTAGTATTTTTCTCCGTGTAGAATAGAGCTAAAACATCATGGCAACTATGTCATGTTGTGATAGCCCGGCAATAAGGATCCGGCAATAAGGGATACCGGCAATAAGGAATCCGGCAATAAGGATTCCTGACTGTATATGCGATTTACTCAAATTTGGGTTATAGAGCACTGCGTGAAACCTAACCTAAATCTCCCCGTCCCTTTTCCTCACCAGCGAGTTTTGACAGTTCTGCCGGGTTTATTTTGGCTCCCGTTCGTTGCTATCTCTTTTACTGTCATGGCAAAAATTGAGGTTAGATTTTGCGTGCAGTGCTCTATTGGGCTGAACCCCGGAATTGAGGGAAAAGTACTTAATTTTGGGTAGTTTTTCATCTCCGAGTACGCGCCAGAAACACCAATGTTGCCTGCTGAGAAGTTAATTGAGTATAATCATAAGACAATAGTTACTTGAATCATTAATAACTTTTGATCCTTACATTTTATCGAAAAATGATATTCAACAAAGCTGTAGCTGTGAAAATTTACTACAAGCAGAATTATTAATTTTTAAAGCAGAGTAATAGAGTTAATTATTAGATATACATTATTACAAAATTTGGTTTCCCACAGTAATTTCCATATAAACTTCAAATGGTTTGTGCGAAGTCAGTTTCTTACAAAATTACTTCAAATTTCGGAAGGCTAATCAGGAACCAAATTGGAACTGTTTGAACTCTGTGGAGCGAAAAAAAAAACTTTCAAGATTTGCATCAGTCTAATGTACCGTGCCGATTCAAATTTCGGACACTTAAACTCGAATTTCGGACACTTTTAAAAGTTGATTATCTCGGTCGAATATGATCCACATGTCTTGTAAATTTTTGACTAGTGCCCTCCACGATCATCTAACATTATTACTTTGTTTCTAACTGGATGTAATATTTAATTAAAAATGAAAGTGTCCGAAATTTGAATCGTCTGAAATTTGAATCGGAACGGTACAGGCCGGAAGTTCTGAATGCGGCATTTTTTATTCAAAATCTATCTGAGTGGTTTAAACTTGTAATGTCTCGCGATCTCCAGATTGCGCTAAGCAAAACAAAATCTCGAGGTTTATCAGCAAGCTATTCTGTTCCTCGAAAGCTTCCGCAGCTTTATATACACATGTAGGGTTGGTGAAAGGGCGATCTGAAAGCCCTGGCAAGCGGGTATGATATTAGCAACAGATGGTTTGCTACGGCTACAGACTTCATATGTCTGCAGGTTTGTAGACGTATTCTGATCGATTTAAGCTATTTTCTTTCGCGATGGTATTTAACAGGTGCAACTTTCCGGTGCTCACAATGCCATCATACGAACCTGGCAATAATTCCGCCAAACCGAATGCATAAGGCGTGATTTCCTGAATATCCATTCTTGTGCTAGCGTCGCAAGTCAGTACAGTGTCAGTATGATCCAGAGATGTCAGATTTTTGTTCAGAAGCCTGCGAAAAATGTCTGTGAATTTCAGAAATGTCTGTAAACTGTATAATGTATAATGCAAAATTTGAAATGTCTGTAAACAGTCATGTTCGAGCAAAAATGCCCTGCTTTTAACGAATTGAACCTAATTGTAATTGGGAATGCATCCATTTACGCCGTATACGTTAAAAGCAATAAATAATTGCATATTCCGAATTCGGGAGGGGATCGGTGAATGGCGAGTTGGATTTGCCAGCACCAGGCAAGTTGCCTGGGTCAAATGAAGTAATGCCATATTTCATTGTTGGAGATGCAGCATTTCCTTCCTTGCTCCGGCCATATCCAGGTGTTAACTTACCTCCAATTCAAGACAACTTCAATCAACGACTGTCCAGAGCCAGACCATCGAAAACAGCATTGGAATTCTAGTGGCGAGGTGAAGGATTTTGAAGAACACATTAGTTATGCTTCCAGCACAGACAAACAGACATAACACTCGCAAGTTGTTCATAGAACAAGCATTTAACGGTCAATTTAAAAGTATCGTAGTTGGTAGTACCATCACCTGTGGCGCGCATAGTCAATTCCCTTGTGTTTGACGTTTACACACTACAGCCATCTGTTCAGCGTACCACCCAACACAGTGTACTCAACAGATGGCGGTAATGTTTTAGCGACGATGTTTTACAGTGAGAAATATTCAATGCGTTATGTCTGTTTATCTGTGCTTGCAGGCTCGGTTGACAAAATTGTGAAAGCTTGTGTCATTTTGCACAACTTTGTAAAGAGGAATTCAGCGAATGATTACTGCCCGCCATGCTTCGTAAATCAAGTTAATGGTGATGGGAACGTTAGTGAACCTGGTGAATGGCGTACATTAGTTGATCCTCTGAGAAGTATTAACTCTGCGGCCCTTCAAAGAGGCAACAATGCGACGCGATCCGCATACGCTAACCGAGATGTGTTGGCCAACCATGTATTCGAGCGCCCAATTTAGTTTCACACAATATTTTAAAGGAAATATAAAACATTGCAATAGTTTAAATTGACTTCAAAACTCTTTCACTAGTTGTATTTTATTGGGAATATTCACTGAAATTTGTTTCGGAATTGGGGTTTATAAATTCATATGGAGAGAGTTGGCCCTTCTTAATAATCGCGAACAATTGTCTTTCTAAATACGGCTTTGGGACTACTGGGGATTGGATGATGAGCTCAGAGATCTTCTAATGTTCAGAGAACTACAACCAAAATAAAAAACACATTCACGAGTTTATGGAATTGTATACAAAGTTCAGAGAATTTCTTCGAAGTTCAGAAAACAATTCAATAAAAATCAGACGACTTCACAAAGCATAATGACCAAAGTTTAGAGACCTTCTACAAAGTTCAGTTAAATCATAAAACTCAACTCCTGAAAAGTTTACAAAGTTTCATCAGGTTAATCAGGAATTTTTCTGAAGATCTTGTAACCGACTGTTACAAATTGTTAGTATTTTTTGATCTGTGCTTTTATTTTGTGTACAGTCACGTCTCTAGAGTTAAGTGGTGTTGGATTAAATTTAGGGTTAGTAGTAGGGCTAGTAACTGTTAGTAAAAATGTACCTATTGTCTATTAAAAATGTTATAGGCTAGTAAATGTTAGTAAAAATGTACCTAGTATCTATTAAAAATGTTATAGGTTAGTAGAATTTGAATTTTGTACAAAATAAGTGGGGTGAATCGCATGCAAGCTAGTGGGTACAAGCAGGCCAAGTGGGTCAACATTTACAAAGGTGGTGATAACAAACCCCCTCCCCCATCCCCCCCCCCCCTCAACCTCACAGACAGCAACAAAGAAGCTACAACGGGGTTGATGAGAATAAGGAGGAGCGCCATTGCTCAGAAAGTTACAGGCGTTCGTGTGCACAAGAACCATATTTCAAAGTGTCCTTCACATTGTTAAGTGAGTGGTATCCAGCGAAAAAGGGAGAAGACGGCGGATTCGTCAGGTACGCTAATGACCTATCCTACGCTTAAAAACTAACTAAATCTAGCTCACTACTAATGACTAGAAGATTAGTACGGCTTCTCTAATACCTCCCATTACCCTCACAGGACCTTTTTGTATTCTGTAAATTCGACTGAAAGTCGCCATTTTGTCTGGTGAGAAGCTCGACCAGGTGCACACGATTCGGCGTAGTAGACCTCGGTTTGCTACGTCTAACCACAAAGGACCAATCCAACCTCTGGGTCAGCCGCCCGTAAGGAGGTTTTTCAAGCTCGGGGGCGAAACCCCTAAACGTAAAGGAGCCTTCCCCCTCTTGACACGGTCACTCTGGTATCGTCCTGGGCCGTGTCAATCTCCGTCAACGAGGGAGGACGCCTGAAAGGCTTACACAGCCACATACCATCGACAAACCCCGCCAAACCATCGTGCGGTAACAGTAATTACCCACTGTTTTGGGAATCAGCTTGCCAGCTCGTCATCAGCAGCAATAGCAGCAGCAGCAGCAGCAGCAGCAGCAGCAGCAGCAGCAGCAGCAGCAGCAGCAGCAGCAGCAGCAGCAGCAGCAGCAGCAGCAGCAGCAGCAGCAGCAGCAGCAGCAGCGAGCGCTCGCAGAACGCCAGAATAAGCAGTGGTACGTACCGAAGAACAAAGTTAATTTTATCCACACCCACAATTAGAAAAATAGACTACAGAAATCTAACCCAATCCCACCATCACACCAATTTGTTAAAATAAAAACCCTCACAGTCAAAGTTAATTTTTAAATCAATAAATTCACACTTCACAGTATTTCTAGTCAGGTGACCGTACGCTGCACGTTTTGTCCGCGAAGTTCCTCGAGATTACCAAGTAGTAAGCCGATCCTGAGACCCAGTTCGAGGGGTCTCTTGCTACTGAACTTGCCGGGAAAAACGAACAGTTACAATCTCCAACTGTCCAATAATTTGAATCACGTATCTCAGATACTTTCACATGGTAGCAAAATGATCAACAAATATTCCAAAGGCCGTAGTTGTAGTAGATAAAGGGTGATACGGTCAAAATTTGGTCAATATCAACTTGACGTATTTCTTTCAATTTTGCATTTAAAAAACCTGAACACCCCTCATTTTGAAGGTGTGTGTGTGTAGAATGTTGCTCCTATTTTGATTTTGGAATTCACTCTTCAGTTGTCAAAATGCCGTCCAAGCAAGAAGAGCAGCGTATCAAAATTTTGCTCGCGCATCGCGAAAATCCGAGCTGCTCGCACGCAAAGTTGGCAAAATCGCTAAAAGTTGCCAAATCAACCGTTACAAATGTAATTAAAGTATTTGGGGAACGTTTGTCGACAGCCAGGAAGTCTGGATCGGGGGGAAATCGAAAACCGGAAGCCGCTGAGACGACAAAGAGAGTTGCCGGTAGTTTCAAGCGAAACCCTAACCTCTCTCTCCGAGATGCCGCAAATAAGCTGGGTGTATCGTCTACAACCGTGCATCGAGCTAAAAAACGAGCCGGACTATCGACTTACAAGAAGGTAGTGACTCCAAATCGCGATGATAAACAAAATACGACGGCCAAAGCGCGATCCCGGAGGCTGTACACGACGATGCTGACGAAGTTTGACTGCGTGGTAATGGACGACGAAACCTACGTCAAAGCCGACTACAAGCAGCTTCCGGGACAGGAGTTTTATACGGCAAAAGGAAGGGGAAAGGTAGCAGATGTTTTCAAGCACATGAAACTGTCAAAGTTCGCAAAGAAATATCTGGTTTGCAAGCCATCTGTACCTGTGGCTTGAAAAGCAGCATTTTCATAGCTTCCGGGACTGTCAACCAAGAAATTTACGTGAAAGACTGTTTGAATAAACGTCTGCTGCCTTTCCTGAAGAAACACGGTTGTTCCGTACTGTTTTGGCCGGATTTGGCATCTTGCCATTACGGTAAAAAGGGCATGGAGTGGTACGCCGCCAACAACGTGCAGGTGGTTCCCAAGGACAAGAACCCTCCCAACACGCCAGAGCTCCGCCCAATTGAGAAATACTGGGCTATTGTCAAGCGGAACCTAAAGAAGACCAAAAAAACTGCTAAGGGCGAGCAGCAGTTCAAGGCAAACTGGCTTTCTGCGGCGAAGAAGGTGGACAAGGTGGCTGTACAAAATCTGATGGCAGGGGTCAAGCGTAAGGCCCGGCAATTCGGATTTGGAAAAGCGGAAGCCTAACTGAATATTTTTCCTGAATTTTATACTAATTGAACTTGAAAAAGAAATTTAATTTGATTTTTTAAATAAACGATTTCACCGATTTACACGCGTTTTCCCTTGACCAAATTTTGGCCGTATCACCCTTTATAAGTCTAATGTTAAATAAATAAATTAACAATATCAAAACATGAGACTTTTATCTACTACAAGATGATCAAAGCTCGTAAAGCCCTCTCCCCAATTCGAATTATGGCTCTCAGATATTCTCACAAGTTAGCAAAATGATCAAAAATTAAACCAAAATCCTCTGGATATGTTTCCAAGCATCAAGGGTAATCAGTTTTTTTTTTGCTGAAGATCTCCAACTGACAAACAATTCGAACTACATCTCTCAGATATTCTCACAAGATAGAAAGTTAATAAACAAAAAATTCCATAGATCTCCAGAAGATCAATGATCTCCATAAAGTCCTCTGGATATTTTTCCATCACTTCAGGTTAATCAGGCTTTTCTTAAGATCTCCAACTGTACAACAACTCAAATCACATCTCTCAAATATTCTCAAAAGGTAGCAAAATGATCAAACATTATTTCGAAAGCCGTTAGACGATCAAAGATCTCCATAAAATCCTCTGGACATTTTTGCAATAGGGGAAATGGATGTAATGTCGGCCTAAATGCCCCTAATTTGAGCCCATACATAAATTCAGCAATCGACTAAATTTTCAATAGCGACCAAAAATATCCATTAGTACCGCCCCAATAACGCGTTCATCTAGATAAAATTGATAAATAGTAGATTTTGTCTCAGATATTCTTCAGAGATTCTAAACTGTTCAAGAACTGAAATGATCAGATATTCATCTAAGATGACTGATTGATAACGAACGGGAGTTATTAACACTTCGAATACGGTGGATATAAAACTTTACGCCGACTACGAAGCCTCCGAAAAACGTGTAACGGCAAGTTTGCAATGGCACAACTTAGCCATTTCTTAATGAATTTCAAAAATTGTGGTACCTTTAGAATTCCTAGGGTTTCTAGATGATTTTGATGTGTGAAAGGTGTATGTAACATCTTCGATTTTCACGGGTTCAATAGGTCACTTTCACCTTAATCACATTCGTTGTGATCTAATCACAGAGGTAATTATCTTCGAGATAATTGCTTCCTGTCCACGAACCGCACTATCAACGTCACAGTCCCTTCTTCGTAGAGTAAGAACACGGTACTTGTGAGGTTCAAAAAAAAAACTGTTCTTAGCAATGGTTTATTTCCGAATAGCTTTGCATGCGAAATTGATTCCCTTTGAACTATTATCTTCTCTATTGGCAAATCAAAGTTGGCACTCGTGGAGAATAGAAGAACTATGAAAGTGATGATGGTTTCAAAATTTTACACGGTGAGGTATACGAGTACAATCTTAAAATGCTTCTATTTTGCAAATAGAGCATTTTATTTAAATCCGGTTAATGCTACGTTAGTAGAAAACATAAGGACTACTCAATAAACATATAATATAGAAAAAATAATTTCTTTTCTGATTTTTAAGTGTATACATAGATTTCAGCTTTTCTACCACTATAGCAGAAACCAGATTTAAATAAAATGCTCCATTTGAAAAATAAAAGCATTTTAAGATGGCATTCGTATACCTTCCCGTGGAAAATTTTGAAACCATCATCACTTTCATAGTTCTTCTATTCTCCACGAGTGCCAACTTTGATTTGCCAATCTAAATCTCTTATCTTTCCTCTCACGATATCTGCGGGAGCAGATCACCGTTGCAGAGTGGGCCGACAAATGAAATTGTTGATGCAAATTTATAACTGCTATACTCTACTTTACATTACCGGCCGCCTTGAAATAGTCATAATTTCAACAAATGATTTTAAAATCCTAGCGCTAACTAAATGCAACATACATTACTAATGAACTTAACATGCATAACAAAATTGAAACACGTACTAAGCAACATCGCCGAATGCTTCGAATCTCCGGATAGGTTCCAGTGATTGGACCATCACCCGAGTTTCGCGGTACCAACGGAAGTGTGTCTTGTCCCAAGTCTACTTCGATCTCAATTATGCGATCATGGCTTCCTCAGCTTTCGTCCAATATGCTGATCCAACTGAAAAATATGAGAGGGACTTTTTTACCAGATTTTAACACAATTTTAATGGCTTCCCTGGCGCGGAGGCTTGCGTGCCTCCGCGGGTGCTCCTGCACCGATGACAATGTGGTCCACATTAATGATGCGAACGCTGTCCCTCTAAATGGTGTGACGACTCGCACGATTCGCGATGATGCAACGATATAACAGGAAACAGCGGCAGTAGCAGCATACGGATGAATGATAATCGTGATCGACTGGGTGGGTTAATGATGAATCCGAATCACATGCTGGTTGAAGCGCTCCGGTCTTCGGCGCATGGAGGTAGTGGCATGCGGGAACCAGTTGGCTCCCGCAGGCGCCCAGCACCTCTGATGACGCTAGTTCTCACGAGTAGAAGTTTCGTCATTGTACCGGATGGGTAACGGACAAATTTTCGAGATGGCTCGGGTAAAGTTTCCGTTCATTGTCCGCACCGTAACAACCCTTACATTTCCATCGGGTCCAGCATGAACTTGAATGACCCGACCGAGAAGCCACTTCAGTGAAGAAAGGTGATCCTCCTTTATGAGTACCAATGCTCCAACCGAAAGATTATTACGTTGTCTCGTCCATTTGGTACGATTGTGGAGCGTTGACAAGTACTGCGTCGACCATTTAGCCCACATATTCTGCATGAACCGTTGAGCGCGCCTCCATCTGGTAAGTTGATGTTCAGGAACCTCTGTAGGAATCTCTGGCTCCGGTATCGCAATCAATGGACGATGGATGATAAAATGTCCTGGGGTTAATGCCTCCAAATCACTGGCATCGTTGCTCATGGGCGTCAGAGGACGTGAGTTTAGGCATGCTTCAATTTGTACCAATATAGTCTCTAGTTCGTCTGGGTAAAGGGATTTCAAACCAATTGACCTTTTCAAATGGTATTTCATGGATTTGACGGCCGCCTCCCATAAGCCGCCAAAAGTAGGAGATTTTGCCGGGATAAATTGAAATCTAATGTCTTCCTTAGCAGCCTCTGTTACAACTCTTTCCTGTGCTTGCTGAGATTGTAACATCCGTCGCATTTCATCAAGTTGCCTTCGAGCGCCAACAAAATTCGTAGCATTATCGCTCATGATCGTTACTGGTTTTCCTCTTCTAGCAACAAACCGTCGGAGGGCGGCGAGAAACGCATCCGTCGTCAAGTCTGCTACCATTTCTATGTGTACCGCTTTGGTAACGAGGCATACAAAGATGGCAGCAAAATACTTCACAGGAACTTTTTTTCCGTTGCGGATAATTTACCATGAAGGGGCCGCAGTAGTCTACGCCTACTCGGAGAAACGGTGGAGCAGGTGTCACTCGTTCTGGGGGTAAATCAGCCATCAGTTGATCTTGATGCGAAGGTCGACATCGGAAGCATCTCATACAACTATGGACGATCTTTCGCGCTATGTTTCGAGCGGAGCGTGGCCAAAACCGTTCTCGTACTCCCGCTACCAACAGCTGGGGACCAGCGTGCAGTAGTTTATAATGGTAATGTAGCATAACTAGTGTGGTGAATGGATGAGTTTTGTCCAATATGATTGGATGTTTCCTATCGCTGGGAACGTTGGCATGCTGTAACCGGCCGCCAACTCGGAGTATGCCATTCACCAACCTGGGATGAAGAGTGTTGAGACGAGAAGTAGATTTAACCTGGACGTTTCGTTGCAGTTCGTCGATCTCTTGTCTAAAACACTGATGCTGCGCAACTCTTGCCAACTGTAGGAGTGCTTCATGTCGCTCTTCGTATATGTTTGTACACCGATGCGTCTTTTTGACCGCTCTTGCAGACAGTTGAACTTAAATCTGAGCAGCCAAGCTGTGAGGGTTACCAAATCATCGAGTGACGATTTTAATCCAAATATTTTACTAGGTGGAAGGACGTTGACAACTGCAGACACGGGTGGATTCTCCTCCAATAGTGATGGATCTAGTCGGTTAACGAGAAGTTCCTGCTTCTTAGGCCAAGTTTGTTCATCCTTGACCAACCATGTTGGTCCGTGCCACCAACCCGTATCATTCGTTAGTTGAAGTGGTGTTGCCCCACGAGAAAGAACGTCGGCTGGGTTTTCACAGCCTGGTACGTGGCTCCAAGACCCGGTTCTGGTAAGGTGTTGCACTTCGGATACTCTGTTGGCTATGAATGTTTGCCAACGTGAGGGTGATGATGCTAACCAGTACTGAACAATTTCCGAATCTGTCCAGAAAAACGGTTGTGCGGACGTCAGTTTCACAGCCTTTGCAACCTTATCGTAGAGATGAGCCAGCAGTAAGGCGGAGGACAGTTCTAGACGAGGTATGGTCATCAATTTACGTTTCTTTTTCTGTTGGTCGAGTGGGGCAACTCTGGACTTAGAAGTCAATAAATGTGCGGAGATTCTACCGTCGGAATGCGTTACACGTACATAAATGCAAGCACCGTAAGCCACCTTTGATGCATCACAAAAGCCATGTAACTGAACAGCAATGCAGTTGGATCGAAACTCTACCCATCGAGGAACCGTCAGTCTGTCTAATTGCGCCAAGTCTTTCCGGAATTCTTGCCACCGGGATTGATCATTTTCGACGAGCGGTTCGTCTCATGAAACCTTCTGCTTCCAGAGGTTCTGGACGAAGATTCGTGCTGTTATAACGATCGGTCCAATCAGGCCAATTGGGTCGAAAATATGGGCTAAATCAGAAATCACAGATCGTTTACAAATAGCAGAGAGATTCCACGTTGGAACCTTGAATTTGAAATTGTCCGATCGTGGTTCCCAGATGAGTCCCAAGGTTTTGATTGAGGCGGTTGAATCATCCAACTCGAACAACGTACGGTCATCTTTGAATTCTGGTGGAATTTGCTGCAGGATCGCTGAACAATTAGTGCTCCATTTTCGAAGAGTGAAGCCTCCTCCTTGAAGCAGGTGCTGGATATCATTACTGAGCTGGATGCCCTCTTCTATGGTATCTACTCCGGACATCATGTCGTTGACGTAAAAATCTTCACTAAGTACCTTAGCAGCGGCTGGGAAGCTAGATCCGTCTAGTTCAGCGAGTATTTTCAGGCATTTTGTAGCGAGATACGGAGCAGAAGCTGTCCCGTATGTCATCGTACAGAGCTTAAAGATGCGTATTGGACCATCCTTGCTGTCTCTCCAAATTATCAAATGTAGTTTTTGATCTTCAGAGCACAATAGGACCATACGATACATTTTCTCAATGTCTGCAACTACTGCATATCTATGTAACCTGAAGCGAAGGATTATGGAATTCAGGTCGTCCTGCATAGTAGGTCCAACCATTAATGCGTCGTTGAGAGAAATTCCGGAGGATGTTCGACATGATGCGTCAAAAACTACACGTAATTTAGTTGTTGTGCTCTCAGGTTTAATAACACAGTGATGAGGAATATAGTAGTGACGTGTATGTGGTGCCATTTCATTATCGTCCATCTCCATCATGTGTCCCAGCCGAAGGTATTCTGCTATAAATTCGGCGTACATATCCTTAAGTGCCGGATTGGCATCAAGACGTCTTTCCAAGGCCAGGAACCTCCTTAGAGCTGTCGTACGAGAGTCTCCTAGTTGCTCGATGAGCTGCTTCTTCTTGGGCAAAGTTACAATAAACCTTCCATTGGTATCCCGAACGGTGGTACGATCGAATATGTGTTCACAAGCCGATTCTTCAAGCGAATATGTGCTTTTGGAGTGACATTCCTCTAATTCCCAAAATCTCGTCAATAGTTCATCTATACGTTCCATGGATAGATTGGCTACTGCTGGTCGAGGTAGACCAGCCTCTTCGGACATCCTCCCACAAATAATCCATCCTAGTGATGTGTTCCGCATTACTGGACCATCCTCACTAAGTTTCATGCTCTCCGGCGATAATAAGTCAAAGAATATACTGGCACCGATGATCATATAAACAGCATTGGGCTCATGGAACGTTGGGTCCGCAAGTACGACGTCATTGGGCAGGTTCAAGCTACTGGTGTTGATTTTTGTTGCTGGCAGATTTAGTGTTACTTGCGGCAACACATAGAATGTCTCCTCCTGTAGGAAATGTGAAACTCGAGAGCGAATTCGAGCGGTAACAGACTGCTTACATTTCTTCGTCGCTTGGCCGATGCCACTTATCGACAACATTTCTCGTGATCTCTTAAAATTAAGCTTCTGAGAGAGACTCTCAGTTATGAAGCATAACTGTGATCCACTATCAAGCAGACTTCGTGCGAGAGTAAAGTTTCCGCATTTGTCTTCAAGAATCACGATCGCAGTTGCTAGCAAAACGGAATGTGATGCCTTGGTTTCGTTAGCAGAAA
This sequence comes from Ochlerotatus camptorhynchus, assembly GCF_037179485.1. Taxonomy (NCBI): domain Eukaryota; kingdom Metazoa; phylum Arthropoda; class Insecta; order Diptera; family Culicidae; genus Ochlerotatus; species Ochlerotatus camptorhynchus. Next base: position 1,523,447 of record NW_027040953.1, read on the forward strand.
GTACAACACTGAGACTAGCTAGGTTGTCTGTTCGAGGTGGCATGTTTTGTGAACTTGTGGAAGCGATTGATGGAAAGGATTGGCTCGTGGAGGGATGAAAGGTTTGCTGAGGAGTATGAGTGTTTGGATTTTTAGATTCTGATTCTGAGGGTGTTGACAATGGTGTTTGTAAGTTTGGTGGGTTCTGCGGTCGCTTGTTCGATTGCGGGTCAGATTGATTATTAGGAAATTTGTGTGGACTTACGTGCAGCAGTGAATGATGACGTTGACCGCAGAGCTTACAGGAACTTCTCGAACAGGATTTGGACATGTGACCTCGCGAAAGGCGGTTAAAACACAACCGCTTTGTTGCGACTACATTTCTCCGTTCGTCTACCTTCATAATCTTGAACTTCTCGCACTGGAAGACTGGATGTTGAGATTCTCCACAAAACGGGCAACTGTTTAAGTTACTCTGAATACCAGCGTGACTAGCGAATGGCCTTGAAGGCTTCTTCGTATCCGGAGGAAGGGAGATCTTCCCAGATACAGATTGTAGCACCATACAATGGTTTTTGAGGAAATCCACCAACCTTTTATATTCAGGAACGTCTCTCGATCGATGTTCCGTTTCCCAGAGGTGTATTGTAGTTGAATCCAGCTTACTCGACAATAGATGAGCCAAGATAGTACTCCAGTTGGCTGTTTCTTCACCCAATTTGTCAAGCATCTGCAAGTGCTTGTCGAATTCACTGATGACAAAATTCAAGGCCTCGAAGCTCTCCTTTTTCATAGGATTGATGGATAGCAGTGAGTCTAGATGCGATTTAACCAGCAGTTTCCGATTTTCGTATCTTAACTCCAACGACTTCCAGGCTATTGAGTAGTTTGCAGCCGTCAGATCAATGGATGCAATTTCTTGCAAAGCTTCGCCTGATAAGGATGTACACACTTAATTTTTTCTACCGAGCTCGGCTGTGCAAATCTCGGCAAAATAAGTTTCACTGAGATCTCAGCAAAAGTGACATTTAATTGCTGAGTCTCGGATAATGTTTAGCTGAATCTCAGCAAACAAATGAAATGTTTGCTGAGATCTCAGTAAAAAATCTTTTACCGAGATTTGCACAGCCGAGCTCGGTAGAAAAAACTAAGTGTGTACGTAAGTATGTAAACTTATCGATATCAGACAATTGAGTGTTGTCTGAAATCAAGTTTTTGAACGTGTCTCTGAACGTAATCCACTCTCTCATATCACCACTGAAAGATGGTAACTTAAGCACAGGTAGTTTAACACGCATGCCAATTGGAGCAGCCTGTTGGCATTGGGAATAAACTGCAGGAACCATCGATGAACCTGGCTGCGCTGTGGAAAGGAGTGCTTGGAGTGTTTGCTTGATGGAAAAGTATTCATCGATGAAATTCTTCATAATTTGTTCATTTTCGCGGTCCCTTTGCAGCTGCTGGTCCTTCAGTCTTCTTGCACGTACTGCTTCGGTTTCATCGGTGTCGGCAAAATCGTCGTCTTCAGCTGCGTCTTCCAAAAGAATCTCCGTTTTCATGCGAACATCACGAAACTCGTCGTAGATTTCGTCTAACTTCTGCATCCTGGTTTGTACTGATCCTTTGTCTCGTGATTCATCGTACCTTCGAACAAACTCCTTCAGGACGTCCAACACTTGTCGTAGTTGACGCTCCTGCTTGCCAAGTTCACGAAGAGTTGGCATTTTTTGTCTTCACTTGCACTATTTGCAGCCAGACAGCTAACAGAACCGCGCGACCGAGTATCGTATCGAACCCACCGATTGACAGAGATAGAATCACACCAAACAGAATTGGCCAATCAACCACAGGAGAAACAACTCAACTCAGCAGACTAATAAACCTTTTTTTTTTTTCATCATCGAATTGAAACGTTCGCCATGCGTTTTAAATCTTTATTTCATCGCTTCAATAGGAAAATCAATTGAACGAAATCATCTCTTTGTCATATATGCACAATGGGTTGCTTTGAACATGCTTTCAGAGCACACCTCAGACAAACCTGCTTTCAGTGTACTTATTTGAATTTCTACGTAGTAGCCCAAACGGTAATCGGCCAACATGCAGCATACAGTAAACAGCAAGTAGTTCCCAACGGCGGCAGCATCAACAGCAATTGTGAAACATCGGAACCGATGGAACATGGACAGCAACAACAGCAGCAGTGAAACCTCAGCAATGGCGTAGCAACGAAATTCAATAGCGGCAGTGGTGATCACTTTTACTATTGTTCGGAACAGCATTCATGCAGCTGTATTCTTCTTTCTTCAGAACCACACATCATCCGGTTCGAAGGACCAATGTAACATCTTCGATTTTCACGGGTTCAATAGGTCACTTTCACCTTAATCACATTCGTTGTGATCTAATCACAGTGGTAATTATCTTCGAGATAATTGCTTCCTGTCCACGAACCGCACTATCAACGTCACAGTCCCTTCTTCGTAGAGTAAGAACACGGTACTTGTGAGGTTCAAAAAAAAAACTGTTCTTGGCAATGGTTTATTTGCGAAATTGATTCCCTTTGAACTCTCATCTTCTCTATCTAAATCTCTTATCTCTCCTCTCACGATATCTGCGGGAGCAGATCACCGTTGCAGAGTGGGCCGACAAATGAAATTGTTGATGCAAATTAATAACTGTTATACTCTACTTTACAGTGTGTTTGTAGGGTTTTGCAAGTGGCGCAAGATCTGTAATTTAGATTAATGGGCACAAATGTTCACAATTAGCCAGAATACAGTCATGGTTCCTATATATGGATCCTGGAGACAACGGAACAGTCCTCGAAAAATCTGGAACATCCGTAAAAATGGTCAATCCATGATCCTGATCCTAGAGCTCTGCGGTTTTTTTGAAAACATTAGGAACTAAGATTTTAAAAAAATATTTGGGGTCGTGGCATAAACATGAACCTGGATGTCCATCCGGAAGATCCGGAACATCCGTAAAAGTGGACAATCCATGAAACTGATCCTAGAGCTACGCGTTTTTTTAACATTAGGATCTGTGATATAAGAATGAATTTGGGTTATGGACCTTGATGGCCATGAGACCGTCCTCCGGAAGATCCGGAACATCCGTAAAAGTGGTAAATCCACTGTCCTGATCCTAGAGCTCCGCGTTTTTTTTTAAACATTAGGAACTGTGATGATAGAAAGAATTTGGGGTCCGGATGTTCCGGATTTTTCGAGGACTGTTCCGTTGTCTCCAGGATCCATATATAGGAACCATGACTGTATTCTGGCTAATTGTGAACATTTGTGCCCATTAATCTAAATTACAGATCTTGCGCCACTTGCAAAACCCTACAAACACACCTTTCAAAAAAACGTGTAACAACTCTTTTCGCTTTTTAAAAAAGTAGACGACTCTATTTTCATTTTTTGCAATCAAAATCATCTAGAAACCGTAGGAATTCTAAAAGTACCACAATTTTTGAAATTCATTAAGAAATGGCTAAGTTGTGCCATTGCAAACTTGCCGTTACACGTTTTTCCGAGGCATCGTATTCGGAGTGTTAAGACCTCCGGCTAACCAAAGATTTCAATTAGGGCGATATTCATGCTTGGCATACACAGTTGTACTCACCAACTGGTCATTTGCTAATAACTTCGCACACAGTTGACGTAACATATTTCTTTTTGAAGCAGTAGATAGAATAGAGTTTAAGCAAGCAGATTCTAATTCTAGTAATAAACTGTATTTTTTTTTTGCGTTGTAAAAATGAAGTGAGAAATCCTCGCTGCACATCTCGGACTTTAAGTGTAAAAAATCATTGGCGTTGATTCAAATGTTAAGATTTAGCTACTCTTTGCATATCTATAGTAAACTTTGATCCTAATCTATCAATTACTTTAAAGAAAAACAAATTTCAACAACTGAGTGAAAAGTTATTAACAAATGAGCAGTTGGTGTGTACAACTGTGCTTGGGACCGAAGGAGTACCAGAGCTGAGCCAAAAAGTTGAGCACGTTTCTTCGGGACTTTCTAGTCTTAGAGTTACCTCTATGGTGTTAGTATGCGTAGGTGAGCTACCAGTTACGCCAAATTGACAACCAAATACACTGTTTACAAAAACTGATACGTCCCTTCGAAAAAGTAATCGAGATATATTGCCACTACTGGCTCATCTACGCAGTGTTTTCGAAAAAAAAACATGATGGCTTAGTATAAGTTTCATGAAAAGATGGATTTTTAAGAGCTTCCATATGTTAGACAATAATCTTTCATAAGTCGTGCTTATGAAATTCATATCTGTCGTTCATAAGTCGAGCCTTATGAAATTCTTAAGTCTATTTTCTTCAGTGTGCGTACCATTTCGGATCACTCCATTCCATGTGCTAAATGACGTTTGAGTCATTTTTAGTTTGCACAGCGTGAAGTTGACCCCACATGCACGAGCCGGCGCCGGTGGTGTAGTGGTAAGCGTGACTGCTTTCTAACACCCCAATGGGTCTGGGTTCAATCCCAACCGAGGTCAGTGGGATTTTTCTGAGACATAAAAATCTCTGGTCACGTCTTCCTTCGGAAGGGAAGTAAGGCCGTTGGACCCGACCCATGTATGTTAATGGGTGCGATATCCTACGCAGGTGTGGAAGCTGCCTTCCTGCACATTCGATTGCCGTCAATGGATGGCAATCAATGTCCGTCGGTGATTGGCACTAGATTGCGGAACAGAGACCGACGTTAAATAAAGGAATGAATAAGAAGAAGAAGAAGAAGAAGAAGAAGAAGACGCTACACGATTGCTTTTATTGACAATAACCGTATTGTCAATACATTGTATATTGACATCAAAACATGGATATTGACAATATTTATGTATTTACATCATCAATATTAATGTCAATCATTTTCCTTCGCGACCATCTATTGATGCGTGTGGGGTTCGCTTGATGATTAGCGGGGTTCAATCTAAAAAGTGCTCAGAATAAAAACGGTCATATTACTGAACCAACGTTATCTGATCCGCAGATACCTCGTAAAATCGGTTAATCCACGAAAAAATGTTTTTACATCAATCGAAACTTAAATTTTGATCAAAAATTTGCTTAGCAAAACGTAACTTCTGTAGATTTTCGAGCAAACGATGGAATTGGCTTCCATTTGATGAACCCCTAATCGGTTGCATAAAAACATAACCGGCTCAAACCTCAATTTGGGTTGTAATTTTCCATCCATGTTTGCATACATCAGACGTCGCATCAAATCAATTCTGATTTTAAATCTGTTTTCGATTTGCCCGATCAATTCACGAAGATCAACTCTCACCGGATGAAAGTTAAGTCGGTACTAATGAAGTGATTGATTGACGTTTCAAATTAACGGCGATGGCAAAAAATCAGAACCGTTCAACCAACCGGATCATGATCCGAACTGGTTTCTTCCCATACCTTTGAGGCAGTCGTATAATGCAGAAATGCTACATGGCGGTTCCTCGCAGCTGATTTCGGTTGATCCAACATATAAGTTCTTGATCATTCGTACATCACCTTTCCGTAAATGTAAATAATGCAAGCTATATAACAAACTGGTCGAACCCGTCTTGGCCGCCCTCAGATCTCGTCACGAAGCCACTTTTATGAATTTTCAGTTCTATCATTACTTGGAATGACCGATATTTTCAACTTGAAACCTGTTGACTTGAAGCAGCATGTGAAGTGCTCTGCTGCTTCATCGTGATTGTACCTATGCTTAGCAATATAAATTGTAGTTGTCAGAACTGGTCCCAGGTCTGTCTCGGTTGGCGTCAAATTTGCTGTATGGGCGGAATTCTTTCTGTTCGCTGCTATTTGAGGTGGAACATTTCCGGAAGAACAGATAGCAAATGTATTTCTGAGTGGAAGGGAAATCATGGGACGCAATTATCGAAAAACCCATTTGGTAGCCGCACACGTTCATTGCAATAGTACAATTACCCAGTAGGAAACGTACCGCGCGAGCACATCAATGAATTGTTGTCTTACTGGATTCTACCTGATGCGATCATCATCAGCAACGACGACACAAAATAAATTGTCACCGATTTGCCAGACTAATTAGACTTGCTGATGAACTGGTCGCTCTGGAATGGACGCAATTAACAAGCAATTGTACTGCAAATTGCGAATGGCGAAAGAGGTTTTTCCGTTTGAAAATATCGATGATTTGTCATCTGAAAATTTGACAGATTTGTGATAATTTCAATTTATAACTCATCGCGTTATTTACAGTCATAAATAATCTTTATTCAAATAAATAGCTCACATACTTCACACTTAACTAACAGCATCACTTTTACTTTCGAGAGTAGACGGAGTTTTGCTCCTCGTCCAGGTCCATCTCGGTTAAATGTGGCGCCAACGTGACAATGACCACGTCCCCTTTCGTTTCCGGATGTTCCTTGCCGGCGGAGCTGGTGCTCTGACCCTTGAAAAACTCCTCCACCAGCTTCTTCTTGAGCTCCTTTTTCTTCTTCTTGGCTTCCAGTTTAGCGACGATAAAGTCCCGGATAGCATCCGACAGTGTGTTAGCGGTGGTTTTCATCTTTAGTCCGGCTTCGTTGGCCTTCGCCTGCAGCTTGTCTCCGATAGTGACCAGAAGCTCTTGCAGCTTGACCCAGGGGGCCACCGACCGTTGGAGGACGTCCTGCTGCTCTTGGGATTCGACTGGGCCCTCCTCTGTGGTGGCGGGAATTTCGATGGTTTCAGTTCGCTCGGCTGGCTTTGGAGTTTCTGCCGGCAGAGATTTGCCGGAAATCAACCCAACGGCCACCAGGATCGAGCTCAACTGAAGCAGTGTTCTCCGGTTCATTTTGAATTCTTAGCGGATGTGATTATGGTTGCGGTCAAACCTGGACTATTGAAACGTGGTCAATAGCCGGTTGTATATAAGTAGCTACGGCACAGGTAGGAACAAAATCCCGGACCATCATTTGCGGTTACTTTCGACCCTTCCTAATTCGAATTCCTAAAAACACCCTTGCCTTGATTTTCTTGCATTTGAATTACCTAACCCGGTCGCAGAGCAATCGGTGTCTCAAGCAATTAGCAAAACCTCTATACAATGTCATTCACGAATTTTGAATCGTCAAGGTAAACGTTTGCCTTTCGCGTGACTCAGACTGTGTTCCGGTTCGTCTACATCTTGCAAGCAATTTTGCAGCAGGTTGCTCACAAGTTGAATGTTGAACGCACGACCGATGAGATTGACTCAACATTTAGTGGCTTTTTACTCAAAATCGCAAAATTGAACACGGTAAGAGAAAAGTACCCAAAAGTAAGTTAGTTGTACCCTAAATTGATTGGTTAATGGCTTCCAGCAAAACTATATTTTGCTCGCACACTATTCAGCAGTGTTTTCAACAACGAACGAATCAGCACTCAGGATGTAATTGCTGAGTCTAGTAAGCTCTCTCCAGCCATCCATTTTCTATCAACAGCGAAATGGTTATTTCAGCCGGGAGGCAGCTAAAAACTTCAACGGGTTCCGGTCTAGATGGCGTTCCGTCGTTAATCCTCAAACGCCGCCTGACTTCTCTCGCGACACCTCTAGCCAACGTTTTCAATCTCTCCTTAATGTCTGGTGTTTTTCCAGCTTGCTGGAAAGAGTCTCTCGTGTTCCCCATCCACAAGAAAAGCTGCAAAAGGACTGTTTCAAACTACCGTTGAATAGCTTCGTTAAGTGCTACCTCCAAATTTTTTGAGTTGATTATACTCGAAAAATTGGTTCCAAGGTTTGCACACTGTTACGGTCACTTCTAAGTAGATTCACTGTTCACTGTAGTTACGTTCACTTCGAAGTAGATGCCATCTACACAGACCTCTCCGCAGCATTTGACAAAATGAACCATGATATTGCGTTGGCTAAATACGACAGGATAGGTGTTCACGATGTCCTGCTTACTTGGCTCTACTCCTACCTAACTGGTCGAAAACATGTCTGTCAAGATTGGAGACTATGTTTCTTCATCCTTCCCCGGGACATCCGGCGTTCCCCAAGGTAGCCATCTTGGGCCATTTCTGTTTCTGTTGTACATGAATGACGGCAATACCATCCTGAAATGCCTTAAACTATCGAACCTAGTGATACCATTTTCTTGCAGCAACAATTGGAAATCTTCGCTGAGTAGTGTCGTATTAATCGCATGTCACTGAATGTCTCAAAATGCTCTGTAATTTCCTTTGGCCGCAAGCGTTCGCTTCTACACCACCCTGACGGGCATAATTTTGAAACGTGAATCGACTATCAAGGATCTGGAAATACTGATCGACTCTAAGCTCAGCTTCAAGGATCATGTTGCATACGTAGTATCCAAAGCTTCCTCACAACTCGGGTTCATATTCCGCTTCGCCAAAAAATCCAAAGATGTATACTGCCTGAAAGCATTATACTGTACGTTGGTGCGACCTATTTTGGAGTACCATGCCGATTCAAATTTCGGACACTTAAACTCGAATTTCGGACACTTTTAAAAGTTGATTATCTCGGTCGAATATGATCCACATGTCTTGTAAATTTTAAATTTTTTTGACTAGTGCCCTCCACGATCATCTAACATTATTACTTTGTTTCTAACTGGATGTAATATTTAATTAAAAATGAAAGTGTCCGAAATTTGAATCGGAACGGTATTCGATGGTCGTGTGGGTCTCCATACTATAAGACACTTTTCGGCCCCGGAACCGCTAGGACCTGGAGAAGGACCTGCCAAACCCCCAAGCTGCCGGTCTAAGCCTACGACAGCTTCCGGAGTGGGCACTCACGACCTCTGATGGTTCCGGGTCTCAAGGCGTACGGGCGTGGGAGAGTTTTCGGACAAGGGATCCTATCAAACGCTACGGTCAACGGTTAAATTATTTATTAATTGATGGCAAACAAACCTGACTGGGCTTTGGTGGTGACGGGTAGCGATCGGGTGATGGTCGGGTGGCAGAAGAATAGCGTCCGGTAGGCGACCAGGTGGTGGCCGGATGGTGCCGGGTGGTGGCCGGGTGGTGTCCGGGTAGTGACTGGATGGTCGCCGGTAGCAGCCGGATGACGCTCGTACGACGGCCGGGTATACTGTCGGATGAAGGCGAGTTCGGTCGGATGAAGACCGAGTTGCGGCCGGGTTGGCGGCTGGAGGGAGCCGAGTTCGATCGAGGGGACGACTGAGTGCGGCCGGGTGAAGACCGAGTTACGGCCAGGTGGCCGGTTACTTAGAGCAGCTGGAAGGCGTCCGGGCGGTGGCCGGGTGGCGGCTGAGTTGCAGTCCGTCGGTGGTCGGATTAGGTCCGGGGTTCGATCGTACGATAGGTGTGGTGATCCCGCAATGGTACGGCTTATCACAGTTCGTGATTTCTCTCAAGCACTAGCAGTCTGCCCGCTGGACGACACACGAGCGCACGTCTTGCGACTTCGGTGGTTGGCTCTAAACTTCCCTAGCCTCCGTTATCTGCTCACTCTCCTCCATCGTGGGCTCCGTCACTCTCTCCAGGGAGACTTTCCGCCCACACTCTCTTCGAGTTCAATGGATATCGCCACCACCCACCTGCACTCATCGTTTAGCTGTTCGATCGTCTGACCACTTATGCCACCCACCAACGAATTCAAATTGACCGTTGCCGATTAAATAATCTCCCTAATATAAATATAGCTATATCCCGTGTACTAAACATATGAAAACAATGTTACCCGCCGGTAACAATACTACCAAAATGAAACCATGCGATCGCTATGACGGTACATCGGTGCTGCCACCTACAATAGTTTGCTAAGTGTGTGAGAAAAATGTAAACAAACCGTAAAACAAATTTTGAAAATGATCGACTGATTTCTAGCTATATTTAATCAATTATTCAATTAATAGTGTTCCGCTAACGTGTAATAAGTTTCAATAATCAGATTCCAGTGAAAGAATAAAATTTTAAGCTGATTTATATAGTGCACGGAGACAAAGAAGTTGGGAACATTTGGAGCATCCAGTTTTTAAGGTAATTTCAAGATGTAATTTTTTAATGAAAATTAAAAAGAAACAAAGTGATGCTATATAAAACTAATCAATCAATCTATTCTCTTTATGAGAAACTTAAAGAAACCGAATCCAATTTATATTTCTGTGCTATTTTGGTTATTTTAGAATCAGCTTCCTGGTAGAATATGACCGATGCGCAAGAAAATGCACTATCACACCGGTGAAAAATAGAACTGTATGCATAGTTCCTGGCTGCTATCAGCGGTATGGCCGAGGCTGTTCATTCCACGCATTTCCCAAAAAGGAAGATAGAAAACGAATGAAAACGTGGGTGGCAAAACTACGGTTAAACTTCGAACCGACTTCGACGTCGAGGGTTTGCAGCTCTCATTTTAGCATTGCGAATTTTGTTAGTCCTAGTGAGTGGTGGTTTGTATTTGTATGCTTGTTAAAAGTAATGCGCACCGCTTTTATTCTAGCTACTAAACGGCTTACCGATTGAATGATACTGAAAAGTACAGCTATACCTGATATCAACCTTCCCCGACCAATTTCTAATTCGATAAAAGACAAAGCTGCTGTGGATCGCGCAGAACGAGCAGCTAGGCGAAATCAACAAGATGATATTCTAGAAGACAGCCAAATGTCAATCTGTACAGATGCTGAGGAAGAAAATAGCATGGTTAAAGCACCAGAACTCAAGGAAGTAGCTGTCCAGGTGGATACTCTTGATTTGGATAAACTTTTTATCGGTCACCGTAGGACTATGACTATTCAATTTAAAACCGACTCGGAGTTGACTTCTTGGACCGGACTGGCATCCCGCAAAATGTTGAGTACCATCGTTAAGGGCTTGAGTTCGTTGGCTGCCTATAAGAAGCGATCTCACTCTACCATTTCTGTGGAAGAGGAAGTGCTTGTTGTTTTCATAAAAATGAAAACAAATTTATCGTTCTCTTGCATGAGTACCCTGTTCAATTTGCATTACCAGACAATTTCGTTGGTGTTTTACCGCACAGTTCCGGGGTTGAAAATAATTTGTACTCCTTTGATTCCTTGGCCGTCACTGGAAGAAGTTAGCCGTAACATGCCACACTATTTTCGTCCGGATTATACCGATGTTGTCGCTGTACTCGATTGCACTGAAATGGCAATTAAAAAACCAAGCTGCCTTCACTGCAGGATCAATGCATATTCGCATTATAAAGGGCGTGAGACTGCGAAGTACTTGATTTCAGTTACCCCAGGTGGGACGATTTCTTACGTTAGTCGCGGATATGGTGGAAAGGCTTCTGATAAGCAAATAGTTGCCGAGGAAAATGTGCTGGAGAAGCTGAAGATTTGAGAAGCTGTGATGACCGATAAAGGTTTCAGCATTGATGCTGAATGTAAAGCCCTGGGAGTGAAACTTGTACGGCCACCATTTCTGACTGCACCTCTTTATCAGTTGAGTAGGATGGAGGCTCGCGAAAATGTCTCTATAGCTGCAGCAAGAGTACATGTGGAAAGAGCTATACAACGCATAAAATTTTTCGAAATATTCAACAACAAAATCGATGTACGTTTCCTTCCTGTATTGGATGATCTAGTTTACATTGTCTGTGGAATTGTCAACATTTCGAAGCCAATTTTGTCTAACACACGATTTTAAAAGTAGCTGTTTTTTATTACACAAAAGCATATTCGTTATTACTTAGTATATTTGTCAACCATTAAATGTAGCAGTATACAAGTATTTTAGAAAAACATTGAAATAAACTTCTTTCAGCACTGCCACCAATGATCGAACGTAGTCAAAATCAAATTGAATTTCTATAACATAACACGTATCTTCGTGCTCTGAGCAGATTATAAAATCTGTTGATTTACATTTAACTATAAACATGTTTAGTTGAACCTGAGCGTAGTACTGGTGATTTTTCTTCAAAACCATATTCTTTGTGAAATAGGGAAGATCCTTGATGAAATCGCTCAAAGGTTTATTTTTTCCAACCTCCGGACATTTGATTTCGATTACTTTTTCTTCATCGATAACGATTCCGTCAGGCGATCCTCCCAACCATGGCATATGAGGGGGTACAACAAATCCACTTCTCAAAACGTTTTTTCTAAAATCCCTCTCATATGCTGCCACAGCTTTTATTTCACATCGAAGACCATGTTCAATTGCAGGTGTAGAAAAATGTTTTGGCATCACCATAGTCAGAATTTTCTTTCGCCAGTCCTTATCCTTTTGGGGTTGAGTTGTATAGTATGTATACAAGGAGTAAGCCCTGGATGCAGTAATCCGACGGCTTCGTTCATCTTTCCACTTCGATGATTTACTTTGCTCAATGGTTCCTGTACAGATTTCCAACGATTCGTGTTCGGAAACATTTATGTTTACTTCGAAATAAACATACAGATCCTTTTCCAATGGACCTACGAATTCCATTGTCTCATTGTCAATCGTCGTGAAATTATCCGGATGGAACGCTCTCTTCAAAAACGATTTCAGCAGACAACATGTGAGGTCTTCTTCAATGGAAATCAATGAGTCCATGGAAACTGAAGAAAGGTTGTTGTTCTGAATGTCCAAACAAAGAAGTTCATTTAAGATATTGGTTTCATCACTTTTCTCAATATCTCTCATTTATGGCCGGCCGTTCATTTCGTATGCCAGACTACTTTCAGGGAAATCTAAAAAAAATTATGAAAGCATGTTCACAATAAAATAACAAGTTGATATTGAAAAAGAATTTAATAATAAACCTTCTACGAAAAGCCGAAGAATGTTTGTCTCTTCTTCCGGAGTCAGAACTACTGGCGTAGCAGCTGGTGAAGTAGCAGAAACACCTCCAGCCGAATCGTCAATTTTTGCATTCTTCTTGCAAAACGATGTCAATAGAGTAGCCTTGTATATGTCTCCAGCAACTTTTTCGGCAATTTTTCCCCACTTTTGCAGCACATCGGTTGCAGTGAGTAGTGGAAGTGATGGAAACCTAAAAAAAAATTGAGTACTTACATAAGTAAATGGTTTAAAACTGCCATTACATGCTTGCATTTTCCCATTCCAGCCTTACACGAACACTTCAAGGTCCACTTTTCAAACACTGGTTTGGTGCGGATGGAAATCTTGTGTGGGTCAGATCTGGGTGAAGATGACTTCAAGCAGGTGGCAAATATTGAAATACCGTCTTCATGCACGGTCTGGACTCCGACAAGAAGCAAATGGTTGGCCTGGAACACCCGTTCACCTTCGACTATTAGCCTGCTTCCTCCTGCAACATACTGAACAATGTCAGCAAGCTGTAGCTTCACCACAAACATTGAAGGACTTGCCTCATTGGATGCCTGATTTTGAGAAAAAAGTCACAATATTTTAAAGGCTTTTTACACATTAGAAACACTGCTGGAACCAATTTTTTTTTAGGATTATCACCATCAATACACAAGACTTTAAATTGGATACATCAGAAAGCTTCAAAAAAATTAATTTTTATTCATAAATTTGATTCGGAAGTGGAAGCAAATTTCCAATTTGCAAATCACACTATTTTTAAAACATAAAATTGACGATGGATAAAACTAATAATTTTTGGGCAAATAGTGCTTAAAGGTTGTTTATGAATAACACAATTGATTATTACTTACCATCATCGCAGGAACGTTACAAAACTGGATGAAAAGCTTGCACAAAAACTGCTTATTTTTTGAAACGTTTGTTTATGTTTCGCTTCACGCACACGAAACGTCAAACTCAACGCCGCCAACGCGAATTCAACGGAAGTTCATCCGGTATGCTTTAAGGCATTTTCGCTAGAATGAACCTAGAAATCTCCCTAACTATGAAAGCCGTTGTATGCTTATCAACTTAGAGCTTTTGGATGCGAGACGTAACGTAGCTATGGCGAACTCCGTCAGTGATCTTCTTCAGGGAAACATAGACTGTTCTACACTGCTGAGTAGTATCGACATCAATTACCGCCGCCGTAATCAACGATCGCATGCTTTCCTGAACAGCCACCTCTCACGAACCAAATACGGACGGAAAGAGCCCATGCGGAGGATGTGTCGCATCTTTAACACATGCTACAATGTATTTGACTTCAATGTTTCCCGTTTTAGAAATAAGTGCAAATTTAAGAGTATTTTATGTTAATTTGTCTAGAATAAGTATACTGTCATTAGGGTGAATATTTTACTTGTTGACCATAACATAAGTAAATAAATAAATAACTTTTTCATATGCAGAATCTCGCCCAAAATATGGCGTTTGCGCGCAGTACTAATCTGTACTGCACTAATCTGCTAGCTTGCGCACCTTCACTTTCCGATCAGCCAACACCATTTCATGTATTTTTTGACATAGTCCTCTGTAACCGCATCGGAGGGCCTGCCGCTGCGGACTTGATCGGTAGTGGAGTTGCGGCCACCACGAAACTCTCGAAACCAATATTTGACGGTGTAATCTGACGGAGCATTAGCCCCATAATATTTATCCAACTTTTCTTTTGTTTCCTTTGCCGTTTTGCCTCTAAAAAAAACATATTGTTTATGAGAGAACGAAGATCATTTTTATCCATACTCAACATGATGCCAAACACGTTAACAATAATCAGCTGTCAAAACAAAACTTAAAACAGTATCGCACTGAAATTTGGTGTGTCTTCCTACACACTTTTTGCCGAGATTTGCACAGCCGAGCTCGGTAGAAAAAAAACTAATTGTGTAAATATGAACGGACTACAAGGCACCATAATCTTTTTTGCAGTAGCAGCGCATTCTGGCGGTCAAAGAGGTTACTTTTCACCCCACCTAGTATGTTGCAATGTGGTACAGAGATAGGTGAAGCAGATCGTGAAAACCAAAAAATCTACGTCAACGCAAGTAGTGACGTCACTAATTGCTTGTATCGTACAGGGGTTTTGCTCACACAACTTAACCGAATGCTTCACTTCGGTAATCCAGCTAATTGAGTATGTTGCTTCTGTTCAGTCGACTCCTCTAAGTTGTGATCCGGTTCATGGTTCTACTCTAAATCGGAAGATTCCCATGTAGTTGTAGCATTTTGTACTGGATGGTATAATATGCGTTTGGAGTGCAATCGAAGAAAATGTCTCCGTTCTTCAAATGATCGTTTATGTGATGATGAAAACCCGTCAAATAACCGGAAACAAAATATCGGCAACTAAAACAAAACATAGAGTTTATCATACTTACGGAAAATACACACGAGTTTCTTGTTGTTATCCTGCGGAGTTTACAAACTTTCAACCATACTATTCACTTTAAATGGATCACTTGACACTCATCGAATGAGCTGGCTCTCATACGAACAAGTTGAGTTTGTTTTTGCTCCGTTTTTTAACCGCTTAATTTTATCATCGTTGTGCGTTTTAATCGTGAACCGTTATATTTTAAACTTGTAGTTATCAATATTTGTAACTTGTGTTGAATATAAAGTGTGTTTTCCACGGAATTAAACGGCACGAGTGCTTTTAAAGCGATTAATTTCGCGAAATTCCCCCCTTTTGTCCCTCTACGGGCGAGGGGGATGAGTGATTGTTCGCCATCAAAAAAGCGACTAGTACGTGTATCATAGTGACTAACTCCGTCTAGTGCGACTACTAGGCGTTGAGTAATTGTATCTTCTGTGTACTAAAAGTGAATCCGGAAAACCAGCATAGCAAAAATCGGAAGATTAAACTTCTTTCGACCTGCAGGACGAGCGAGGGGGTTTTCCTTTTGTGAAGTGATTCTTTAATACTGCAGTTTCGAAGCCCATATACCCCTACGGAGTTTTGGGGCCATTTTTTGGGTTTCTCCCATACGAAGTGATAGTGGTATTTGGTGAATAGGCCCGTTCTCTCCGACTCGCCCCAGCTTTCTCACCCGCCAAAGAAGATTTCGACAACAAGTGTGTGCAACAAATCTCTCTCCGTACCGCTGGAGTTGAAGACCGTGTGTGAAGCTGTCGATCGTGTGTGACTGGTGTCGTGGTTTTTTGAGAGTCAAGCTTCTCTCCTCTAACCCCACGGGTTGTTAGTATCAGTGCTTTGACGGCGGTGGCCCGTATTCCTTTTCGGGGACTTTACGTGCGATCGCCCAGTGAAGAACAGAGAAAGATGCCAACTCTAACTTTTGGTGGCCCGTATACCCCTAAGGGGGATTTTTGCTTAGAAAAGCGATAAAGTTTCTGACATTTTAGTAGTGCGCGAATTTATTCGGAAGATTCCCCTTTGATACAGTGAAGTGTTTGCCGTCGACCTATAGTGAAATAAATCACTGCTAATTCACCCCGACAGCGGTCCTTTTTTTTCCGGCTGTAAGACATCAGAAGCCAGGTGAGCTGGTATCAATTTTTCTTTGGGAAGCTGGGCTGGGATCGCCTTAATGGCGACTTCTCTGGAGGGCCCTCCATCATGGGGGGATCAACCGGACCCAGGTGGTGGCTATCGGCATGACGTAGGAGGACGTAATGGGCCAAGACTACCGCCCTTCATGGACCCACACGGCAATTTCGGTACCGTACAGATTCTTCGTCTTCAAGGGCTTGGTGAACCTCGTCAGAAACTGCCAAACCGGCCTTTTGAAATTCGCAGAGGTGTTCAGTGCATTGCAGGAGGACAGATAGAAGGTGCCTTCAAAGAGGCGCAAGGTGCTACTTACGCGCTGAAAGTCAGAAGTGCTCACCAGTATGAAAGGTTACTCCAGATGACGCAATTAACCTGCGGAATGAACCTCTCTCAACTCTACGAGATGCGTGGTAAGCTGCCGTGATGTGGTCGATGATCCCGAGAATGTTCTGCTCCAGGACCTATGCGAGCAAGGGGTCAAAGACGTTCGCCAAACCACGCGCAGGGCTAACGGCGGTAGGATGAACACGCCGACCCTCATACTCACATGTGAGGGCACGTGCTTCCCCGAATACGTCGATTTTGGATTTCTTCGCTGTCGTACCCGTTCTTACTACCCGTCGCCCATGCAGTGCTTCAACTGTTGGGATTTCGGTCACACGAGGATGCGCTGCAGAGCAGCCAAGCCAATATGTGGGAAGTGTTCCAGCGATCATCCGATCGCTGAGGACAGATCGTGTGACAACCCAAAGTTTTGTCCCCGCTGCAAAACCGATGAGCATTCCATATCAGAACGAACATGCCCAAGCTACCGTAGGGAAAACGACATCCAAAAACTCAAGGTAGACAGGGACCTGTCATACCCTGAGGCAAGGAGATTGTATGACCAGAGCCACGGGGCCACCTCCTTTTCGGGTGTTGCCTCTGCCAGCCTGGAAGGAACCCTTGCTGAGATGAGCAGGAAAATAGGAGACCTCGCCAATGCGGTTTGCGACAGGGACATGGAGATAGCCCAGCTCAAGGCGGCGCTCGCTATGAGAAGCTCCGGGAACTCCAACAACACACTAGACACCCCAACTGCAAACCCATCAATGGAAAACTTCTTCGCCATGATGCAGCAGCAAATGCTGCAGATGAACGTGAACTTCCAGCAGTCCATTAAGGCCCTCGTGGCTACACAAATCACTACGCAATCAAAACTCCAGGAGATCGAGGCATCCATAAAAAACGTCCGGTCGTTCCCAGTACCGGCCCCTCAGAGACCGCTACCTCAAAGACCGAAGGCCGCTCCGTTACTATCAGCATCGGCCAGCAAAAAGAACATCAACGCAACTGCTACGAATCTCTACACCAAAACTAACGGAGGAAAGGGAACTGTAACCACCGTATCTGTACCCACCCCGGAAACCAAAACCGCCGAACCGGGAACACCCAGAAATCACCAAATTTTTAATTCGGAAATAGTGGTTGATGTTACTAGCGACATCTCCATATCACCGGAGAATGCCAGTGACAAAACAATCACTCCCGACCTCAGCCCGAACCATAATGCCAGAGTAGATACGCCGCTACCAATCACCAATACACCAAAGTCCTCTAAACGGCCGAACCATGTACTCAGCCCCTCGAAACGGCCACCCCGCATAGCCCAGCTTCCCAAGATATTGAAACCTCTTCGGCTATCCCCGGAGCCGCCTGATTCCGTTTGAACGGAAGTTGCTGCTTCCATTCAACGGCCATCGACCACCGCCTGACACTTGATTTCTCTAATGGCCACTCCAACACCTACACCACTGCAAGATACTAACCACCACAAAAAAGGTTCGACTTCTGTCCTGGGCAGCCGAGGCACCGTCGATCTGGAAGCAAAAACTCCACCAAATCCTCGGACACCCCTCCGCACCCGGACAGATCGAACGAGGATCACTGTGCCTCGAGTACACGGGGCACCTGCAGTGCGGACGTTACTCCTACACCGGAACTGCTGGACAACCCCCGTGGCTCGTCGACGAAAAACCCAAAGAAAAACCCAGTGATAATTCCCGGCAGCTGGGGCCCCGTCGGTGCGGACGCCCTTCCCACACTGGAACTGACGGTAACCCCCCGGCACCAGGGTTTACCTGGAAGAGGGACGGACAAGGGTGGAAACACCTATTCCCCTAAATATCGGGACGGACAAGGGATGCCATACCCATTCCCCGAAGGACTTCGAGGGATTCAAGCCGCCAAACAACATGTCGAACACAAATAGCATTGCACTTGCGCAACCTGTTTGCATTTCTCCCTCCGTTGCTGGGTCATCCCTGCCTTGGATGGGTGGAACACCTCCACCTGTCCCTGGTGGGGCAACGTCTCATCCAACACCGAATTCGGACAACTTACCGAGGCCAACCAGCATCGTCCACACGCCTGCCCCTGGTGGGGCTCTGTCTTATTCTGGACACAGCGAACTGTCAAGCAGCAACTCTAGTCAGACGCAAGCTTCCCACTTGTTTGATTCCAGCGAGTTGGAAGACTTGAGCTGTCCCTCCGAGGACGTTACCACCAGCAGACACCCCGTTCCTGCTCTGCCAGTACCCATCAACTTTATCCTCCAGTGGAACGTGAACGGTTTCCTGAACCACCTGGGCGACTTGGAGATGCTTTGTCACAGCAATCCACCCTGGGTGATAGCTCTCCAAGAAGTTAACAAGGTGACGGTAGACCAGATAGATCGTTCCCTTACCGGAAAATACGCCTGGACCCTCAAAAGAGGCAGCAATTTTCGCCACTCCGTAGCCATTGGTGTTCTAAGGAGCATACCTTTTAACGAGGTTGACCTGGGAACTGATCTTCCCATAGTTGCTGTTCAATTGGAGAAGCCGGCAAACATTGTGATTGCCTGTGCATACCTGCCATGTGGGAGAACATTGCTACAAAATCTGTCAAATAAAATCACCGGCGTTTTCAGCAAGCTACCCGAACCAAGGATGTTTGTCGGAGACCTCAATGGGCATAATCCAACTTGGGGCTGTCCTCGTCCGGATCCTAGAGGAAGCATCCTAATGGACCTACTCGATCAGGAAGACATGGCGGTGCTCAACCATGGAAACCCAACACTCTTCAACGGACGTCAAGTTGGTGTTAGATGCTGCATCCGCTACCATACCAAAGACCAGTAGCCTACCTGGACGAAAAGCCCTCCGTTGGTGGAGCGAAGACACCAAAAAAGCCGTTAAAGCCCGCCGGAAAACTCTACGGAAATTCAGGCGAACCCCGAGAGATGACCCAAACAGGGAAGAGCTACTAACCCGGTACCGTGCACTGCATATGCAATGCAGAAAAGAAGTGAGAAGTGCGAAGCTAAACAGTTGGTCTGGTTTCCTTGAAAGCATCAACGCCTCCCAGTCCTCTGCCGATCTCTGGAGCAGGGTTAATGCTCTCAGCGGTAAACGGCACTCGACGCCATTACATGTACAAGCTAACGGAGTTACTATCTCCGAACCGGCAGCCGTCGCCGAAGAACTCGGAGGGTATTTCGCCGAAATTTCGGGCATCTCCGGTTACGATAGCCACTTTCAGCGGTTGGCAAAGCCTACCCGTACAACAGTCGCTGAGTTCAGCATCCCGCCTGACACGGATAACCTCGATATCAACGAGCCTTTCTCCTGGGAGGAACTCCAGCACGCACTAAGCCGCAGAGTAACGGCAAATCTGCGGGACCTGACGATCTCGGGTATCCACTTTTAAAAAAGCTGCCCCTTGAGGGCAAGTTTTGCATGCTTGAGATGCTCAACCAACTCTGGGTCTCGGATACCTACCCGACGCTGTGGAAGGAGAGTCTCGTCGTGCCCATCCCGAAGGCAAACGGAAAAGACAGGGGCACATCTAAGTTCCGACCGATCGCTCTCACATCCTGCATGGCCGAGGTATTCGAACGGATGGTGATGTTCCTTGAGACCAACAGCTTGCTCGACCACCGACAACATGCCTTTCGACAAGGTTTCGGTACGTCCACGTACTTTGCCACTCTGGGGGACGTGCTCAAGGAAGCTTACGACCATGAACACCACGTTGAAATCATCTCTTTGGACATCTCCAAGGCTTTCAACCGGACGTGGACGCCAGCCGTCCTGAAAAAACTAACAAACTGGGGCTTGAAGGGGCATATGATGTATTTCATACGAAACTTCTTAACCGACCGGTCATTTCGTGTATTGGTGGGGAACACGCGGTCGAAAAGTTTCAGCGAGGAGACCGGAGTCCCTCAAGGCTCCGTTATCGCAGTCACGTTGTTTCTGGTGGCAATGAACGGGGTATTTGACCTACCATTTATATATTTGTTTACGCTGATGATGTGCTGATTGTGGCCTCCGGTCCTACACAGATCCGAACCCTACGGCAAGCGCAAGCGGCAGTCTCTGCCGTCGGCAAATGGACCGACTCGATGGGTTTCCAGCTATCCGCCAGGAAGAGCATCCGATGCCACGTATGTCCGTCTCAGCACCGAGTCAATAGCACCCCAATTACGATCCACGAGCAAGCCATTCCAAACAGGAAAACAGTTCGTGTCCTCGGCGTACTGATCGACCGAACGCTCTCCTTCGACCAGCATTTCCAACAGGTCAAAACGGACTGCCGCAGTAGACTCAACTTCGTTAAAACGATCTCTCGGCCTCACCGATCCAATAACCGCGATGTTCAGTTCCGGGTGGCGCGAGCCATCATCGACAGTAGGTTGCTTTACGGGACGGAAATTACTTGCATCGCTTCCGAGAAGCTGATAAGAACCCTAGCACCAGTCTACAACAGCTACATCCGCATCATATCTGGTCTCCTGCCATCCACTCCAGCAAACGCCGCATGCATCGAAGCGGGTCTTCTTCCTTTCCGGTTCTGCTTAAACGCAAATATTGCCACAAAAGCCGCCGCCTTTTCCGCCAAGACCTCCGGAAACAATAGGATCTTTCTCCTCGACGAGGGGAACAGAGTCCTCCGCACGGCCGCCGACATCAACCTCTCCCCAGTGGCCAAAGTCCATTGGCATGGAGAGAAAAGTTGGCACTCTTCACGAATCCAATTGGACAATCGGATCAAGAACCGCTTCAAAGCAGGGGATGCATCGATCATTTTGCGCAGATCGGTCGCCGAGTTACTTGGGTCCAACTATGCCGACCACGTACATCAGTACACCGACGGCTCCCGATCGATAAACGGAGTAGGTATCGGGATGTTTGGAGACGGTATTGCTGAAAGCAGCAGTCTTCCTCCACAATGATCGGTTTTCTCGGCCGAGGCTGCAGCGATCTTCCGTGCCGCTACGACGCCAGCCAACAAACCGATACTTATGTTAACCGACTCACACAGCGTCGTTCAAGCGATCACCTCGGAAGCACCAAAACACCCATGGATCCAGGCGATTATCAAGTACGCCCCACCGAACACCGTGTACACATGGATTCCTCGGACACTGCGGAGTGCCAGGTAACGAGTCTGCTGATCACCTTGCCGGAGCCGGGACATCGGGTCCCAGACTCACCAACAAGGTACCCCTACAGGACGTCAGACGGTGGATCATGCGGACCATTCGAGCGGCATGGGAAGCTGAGTGGTACCGCAACAGAACTGCCTTCATCCGCAAAGTAAAAGGGTCAACTGAACCATGGAGAGAACTGGACAACCTGAGGGATCAACGCGTAATTTCGCGGCTTCGAACCGGGCACACCAAACTCTACTATTACTATGGTGGCCTGCCGTTCCGCAGAAGCTGCATCATCTGTGGGGTACCCTACACCGTCGAACACATCCTGTGCAACTGCCCGGAGTTCCAAAATCTTCGGGAGTCACTCTGCCTAACTTCCAGCATCAGCGATCTGCTCGGGAATGATACTTCGGCCTCGGCAGCACTAGTAACCTTCTTAAAAGAAGCCAAAATCTACCACTTGGTATAGCAGGAATTTCTTTCGGCCGTCGGGACATCTCAGCTGGATGGATTTCCCCTATTGGACCCATGCCAGCTGAGCTCTGTTTTGTTTGGATTAATCGTTTGTAGCTTGTCTTAAATCATTTTTTTTTCTGTTGTTCCTCTGTTTCATTATTTTATATATTGTAATTTTTTCATATAAGTTGAAGAGTCAGCAACCAAAGTTATTAACAAAATGTTAATATACCATGTATCTAGAGGTTACTCACTCTGAGCCCTCTCCTTTCTTCGGAGATGAACTAGCCATAGGCTAAAAATCTCCTTAATAAAGAACTAAAAAAAAAAAAAAAAAGATCGCTTGATAAATTGTGTACACAAACTGACGCACTTGTTTGTTTTCACCGATATTTCTGTGAGTGCTGTGAGATATGGAAAATAAATCGATTTTACAGAAAAATCTGTAAAGTTTTCGTTTACAGATCAACTTCGGTAAATTTTTTCACAAAATCCAGCGATCTATTCTTAGTGTGTAGGTTGATTTTGTTAAGAATATAAACCTTGCTGACGAATTATTTGCCCCCATATATACCCTCGCATGTGTTTTAAGTTAAACTGTCAGCTCTAGATAAACATTTCAAAATTCAATTGATCGATTCTCTTCATCGACTTTCTTTTTCGTTAATAATTCAGCTGCAAAACCTTTCCCTGTTGTATTCCACATTTTGGATGCTAGATAAGAACCTTCTTTATCGAACTATGTGGTAAAAATAGTGCGAAATTTGTTTGCATATCAGTGGTTATGAAAAGAGAAAGTCGATAAAGAGAAGCAGATAGGAACTATTGAAATGTTCATCGAGAACTGATGACGTTCAAATTTATGTTTTTATTCACTCAATGTTAATGTACAGTACAATATAGAAGCAAGTTCTTTTCTGAGTTTAATCGTGTACGTTTTATTCAACCCGGGGGCAACTTGACAAGTCCAGTACATTTCCAGTGTACTCCGAAAATTTGGTGCTGGTGGTTCTGTCAAACTCACAAATTTCAGAAGTGTTATCTGAATAGGGCGAATGCAGATATGTAAATAAAGTAAATAAAATACTGAACATAAAAACAGATAGCCTCATCTGTTTCTTGAAACTTCAAGTTGGTGGGGAACAATGTTAATTAAACGGACGGGTGTAACAAAAGACAATCACTGAAATTTATTCGTTTTAGAAGCTCATTATGAATATCTTTTGTTGAGAGACGCTTATTTTAATTTATTTTATTTATTTCTTCATGTTTGAATGAATATACGAAATGTTAGTGTTCACACAGCAAACCTACTACTCACCGCGAATAAGAATCAATTTTGTATTTTTTTCACCCCTCAATAGAAAGATGGGGAAGCAAACTGTTTTTAATAATACGGCTTTTTATTTCAAGTCTTCACCGCACAAGTATGCTCAGAAACATTATTCTCAAGACTGATAATATTCAAGAGCAAAATATAATAGAATTAACCAATGTGTTTTTATTTCTATTTGATTATATAAGAAAAACTTCCATCAATCTGTTCCAATTTGTTTGGATTTATTTCATTTCACCACGAAAATCATAAATCGCTCTTTTCACATGGCATTCTTGCTTGTTGCTTGACATCCACACATGGTAAAACAAAAAGTTGCCTTCCCATAGAGAAATACCATTGCGGCGGTGAAGGGCAGTCCCTTTGTTTACGTTGTGTGGCGACATCTACTATTTGCAAGTGGGTACGTGAAACTAAGATTATCTGTCACCTTGCCGGGGAGTTGGTTTTATTTCACCATATCACTTAGGATTTGGCGATCTTCAGAGAAAGATCGATCTTGACGGATCGATCTTATATTTGGTTCTAAAATCGATCCACTGATTAAATTGGTACCAAAGAATCGATCTTTGATAGATCGATC
Source organism: Ochlerotatus camptorhynchus (assembly GCF_037179485.1). Lineage (NCBI taxonomy): Eukaryota > Metazoa > Arthropoda > Insecta > Diptera > Culicidae > Ochlerotatus > Ochlerotatus camptorhynchus. The sequence continues at coordinate 1,547,576 of NW_027040953.1, forward strand.
TTATGGTTTTTATTTCAATTGACCTTTCTGACGTTTATAACTCGCAAATTTGCATAATCCCAAGTGCTTAGTTTGCTATCCTCACTTTCGCTCTAGCCAAAAATGTTGGTTTGTTATTGTTATCCTCACTTTTGGACTATGATACGCTTGTTTACGTTAGTACCCCTAGAAGTTCTTTCAATTTTTTTTTTATTACATTAAATGTTGTCGTGACGGTAAGGAGCAATGAGCACAGGAGAGAGGTAAAAATGTTGCTGTATTCATAAATCCGGAGAACATCGAGATCAAACACGTCATTTGACGATACCTCGCAAATTAAAGCTCAATCTTAAAAACTAACAACACAAACAGGTGGAGGAATGGTTCCTCTATCAATTGGTATAGTTTTTTTTTGCGAGATTGTTATTTTATTCGCGAGAAATCGGTGATCTACGTGTTTGCTTACAAAAGCAATTACGCCCAAAACTCAAAGTTCTCCGGAAATATCGGAAACTTAAATAGTGACGCGATTGTAGGGAGCGATGCTGATGTTGACATTATGTTTCCTAAATTTACCTCGCAGTCTGGGGTGAGAGTAAATCGTTTTTTCGATGTAAGTACAATTACAAAATTTAACACCAATTGCTTTTTGAAGATCGAAAGAAGAGATCGATTTTTTGACCTTTTCGTGGACAAACAATCGATCCGAAAAATCGGAAATCGGGATGAAAAAGATCGATCTTCCAAAGATCGATCCAAGATCGCCCAATCCTAATATCACTTCAGATTTGACAGCACGTCGCCTCGCAGTCTGTCAATCTCGTCGAAGACTTTATCTCCAAACACCTGGCACTCCTGGTGCACTCATCTTTTCATCAAGAAAGGCTTTCAACAATCACAGCGATACGTCATCTGATTTCTTTCAGTTCAACTAACTACACCCCTGGACAATTTATTCTCACAACACTCTTAAAACCTACGAAACGACCTCCGACACTTTCCCTGCACGCATACTTTCCTCGCTGGGCACCGAATCAGGCATTTTACCATTGGTGTAAGCGTAAAGAGCGATCGCTGTCCTGGATTGGCAGGTAGCTCCACGGCATCATCATCCAACTCTTCGGAGGATTCCATCATTACTGTTCGGTTGCCTTGGTCATCCGTGCTCAGGAGTTGCATTCCAGAAGTTTCCAAAAGAATAGCAAATATCGCAAGGATCACTAAAATATGGCTCGGCATTCTGTAAGTAACGGGTGAGGATGTGCTTCGTTAAAGAGTTATTAATACAACTGAATCCTCGAGCGTTTTTGAAAGGGCTGATAAGCGATCAGCGCGACGCAGTTTGAATGGTTTTATTTTGTAAACATAGGTTCTCCGCCTTCAGCGGTATTGAAAAACTATCACCACAATGTTTCACATTTATTGACTGCAAGCACTACTTATAGCCGTACAGAGGCACTATTTTCCAGCAAATGTGTTCTCACAGCACTCTTACTATGTGTGAAACGAAACGGCTTCCGGCACTTTCCCTGCACGCAAATTTGCTTCGCCGGGCACCGAGTCAGACATTTTGCTTTTGATATAACGAGAAAGAACGATCGCTGTCCTGGATTGGCAGGTGTCATCACGCTTTCATCGATCAGCTCTTCGGAGGATCCCATCCACTCCGTTCGATTGATCCCGTCTTCCATGCTCCGGTTGCTTCCAGAAGATTCCAACAGGACAGCAAAAATCGCTAGGATTGTTACAATATGGATCGACATTCTGGAGCTAAACTGTTCTTCTTATAGGAGAAACGAAACTGAACGCTCGAGTGTTTTGAATGGACTGATAGGTGATAAGAGCGATGAGAAGTTCCTGGCGCTTTTAGCTCTTGTTTCAAATTAAATCACATTTAATTTTAATCTAGATGCTCCAGTTACTATAGTTACTTACCAGCATTAATTGTTATAAATATGTGCGCTCATGGATATATCTTCGGAATCCTCCGTTTTGCCTTAAATTACATGAAATGCTCCTTAGAATACTCTAGATTCATCGCTTTATTACTTAACCTTAGATAAAACAATTGGTAAACCATTATGTTTTAAAAAATAATCAAGATTAAAAATCATTAAAACAAAATTAAAAATAGTCCGGCACTTGATTTAGGGGCCTTTACGTATTCTCGGCAATATAAGCAGACGCGACGCTTCTACGGAGTGGGAGGGAGGAGGGGTTAATGTTTTGTTTGCCAATGTGTTCCAATTCCTTAGGTCATAATTGGAACGCACTATAATAGAAATGTTTAGCCATAACTGGTATACTCTCCCTCCCAAAGATGAGGGGATAAAAAAAAACCCCTGACCGGATCGGAAATCAAACTCACTGCCTAGTGCACATCGATAAAAATCTCCTGTTCTTCAATTTTTCTAATTTCAATATTAGCGGCACTCAACTTTATTCGGTATTGCATCAACGCTGAAAATGTCTTCCTTTTATAAACATTCCCATACTGACAGCTCCGTGTTTCCTTTCAGCCACCAAACTGCTTCCGACACTGTCCGGCTACACACATTTGAGACTTCGGGCACCTCATCAAACACTGAGACTGATCGTTCGTGGCGAAGATGGCCCTCATGGTAATGGCAAATTCTGTGATTCCTGGTTCAGATGGGTCCGTTTCCATGGTGATCGCCACTGGATGGGATGCCACTTGCTGTAGCAGAAGTAACACCAGCAATACGGCGGATGTGATTCGATTTGCCATCATTGTTGATACTGTACTGAATTTGCCGTAGCCGAGGAGATCTGACACCCTTTGAATACTGCCAACGTACTGCGGCAACTGAACTTGGCTAATGTCGAGTGAAAGCATTTCTATGTGATAAGGAAGTGTCAGTAATACATATTGAAGTTCGATTAAATTGAACTTTTCAAAATGTGATGCATTGCACAGTGCTGATAAATATAATAGCAGCGCTGGCCACTGAATCTAGTTCAATGGAATGTTTCCATAATAATATTCCTCTTATGGGCATATTAATGGTCAGTTTTTTTTAAACATTGAATTCGTGGGGTTATATCATTTACCATCACATGAAAGGAGTGGCGCTTCAACCCAGTGTAGATGAATTGCGTTTGTTTTGAAAATCTGAGTTCATCATGCATCAACGAATACGCATTTCGGCACCAACATTTCAAAAGGGCGAAACTGACAATTGTAAACAGACTGCGTTTTTTATTTAAGTAGAGAGCTAATGCTCTAATGAAATACATATTTTCATCAAATTTTATTAAAATCGTTTTTTGTCACCAAGGATTTAGTATAAACAAAAAGGCGTAATTGAATTTATGTGGGAAGTCATAGTGAGCTTTGTTTCGCCCCTCGTTTTCTTTGTAAACAAAAAGGCGAAATTGACAGCTAGGTTTGCAGTACGGCTAAAAATTATTTTTTTGTAGTTTTGTAAAAGTTCATGCAATTTTAGGCGTGTTTTTATATGGTAAAATATCGTTTTCAATTTGAAATCATTGAGAAAACTCTTTCAAATGGAATCCTCCAACTTCCAGGAACTTCTAGGTAAAATTATTGTGTTGATGCATTGATGCACAGAATACTAACGCGTTCCAATATTTGAAAAATTAAATTTCAGATGCAGCAGCAATGTTTATGCACGAAGAAAATGCTGCATGTAATGAAGAACATGTTCCTTCTGCAGGATATTTTGAAGAGGTGGATATGGTGGACACATCCAGAAACGAAAACCCAAGAAATCGAAGTGAAGGAGAGAAGGACAGAGCTCCATTAGCAGAATGCTTCAAGTCACCGGAAATGTTTTCGGAATCCAACCTCTTGGAAGAGTCTAATGTATCGTTCTGCAATGTACAATGCTCCACTCCAAAAAAAAAAACACGAACGGAAATGCACTACGGCTTTCCAGATATTTTTGATCGGCAAACCTCACTCGAATCCACTGAATTCTCAACAGACCTGAGTGTGAGTGCACTGGACCTTCGGACGAATAGAAAATCTGACCATTTGAGCTTGAGCTGCAGTGTTTCATCTGTTTCCAATAGGAGTGTGTTAAGTGACATAGGGAACTGCTCCATTTATAATGATCCTCGTGAATTCTTGCCCGCTTCAAAGCATTTTCGTAGCCAGAACATTACCCGGAACCGGTACGGAAAGAATGATCGACGTAAGCATTTATCTCATTCAAGCCGAAGTTCACATGCGCCCGCGATGCACAATGATGGTGCACCTAGCTGCGTATCAGTTCAATCGGATCACAACTATTCACGGAAACACGAAACAAGTCGCCTATCCTCCTCAAATAGAAGATCGCTTGCAGCTAGAATGCACCGTGGTGATGCACATGGCGATGCCATGAATCGACCTGAACACCGTAACTCTCCGAATCTCCTGGATACATCTCCATCTATCAAAAACGGACATTCGCATGCGGCTGCTATGCACCGTGGTGGTGCGCATGGCGATGTTCAAAATCGTCCTGTCCACCGTAACTCTCCGAATCTCCTGGATACATCTCTATCTAACTCAAGCGGATATTCGCATGCGGCTGCCATGCACCGTAGTGATGCGCATGGCGATATTCAAAATCGTCCTGCCCACCTTAACTCTCCGAATCTCCTGGATACATCTCCATCTAACTCAAGCGGACATTCGCATGCGGCTGCCATGCACCTTAGTGATGCGCATGGCGATCTTCAAAATAGTCTTGGCCACCGTAACTCTCCGATTATGCTGGATACATCTCCATCTAACTCAAGCGGACATTCGCATGCGGCTGCCATGCACTGTAGTGATGCGCATGGCGATGTTCAAAATCAACCTAGGCACCGTAACTCTCCAATTCTCCTGGCAACATCTCCGTACACTTCAAGCGGACATTCTCATGCGACTATCATGCATCGTGCTGGTGCGCATGGCGATGTCCAACATCGACCTAACTCTCCCAGTTCAGATGTTGGAAAGTGTTCTGAATCAGAGTTCGGAGATCTGGATGAAAATGGTGGAGAAGTGTGTATCGGGGATAACACGGAAATGAATGATTTCGATATGACGGATTATTTTGAAAAATTCAGGAATCAGGGTCTTTTGAGTGAAGACGATGAGTATGTTCCCGGAGCAAATGATTCCAACCAGATAAGTGACGGTAAGTTTTAAAATAAATTTAAACTAGGGTATATGAAATAAAAATATTCCGTTTCTTATTAATTGCAGCTTCATCATCTGAAAAGTTACCAGGAGATCTTGGTTTTCAAGAAATTGTCGAACCCGAGGCAGCACGATGTAAAGGATCAAGCCGTCGGCAGATTAATAAAATTGCAAAAACAAAGGGACAAAGCTACGTCCGTACTGATGGTACAGTGGTTCCTGCAAGAGCTGTAAGGCCCGCATGCAGTTGTACGAAACTTAAATGCAAGGAAAAGTATACCACCAATGTGCGATGTCAATTGTTAAAGAACATGTTGCAACTGTCTGCTTCTGGTCAAAACCAGTTCTTGAGTAACCATATGGCATTGAGAATCACTGCTCGACCAACGGTAAAGTATTACTGCAATACTAGTTTAAATCCCAATTTCCAAAAATCTTTTTTTTTTTTTTTGTAACTTTGTCCCAGGTTCTGAATTCAAGAAGACTTTTTACGCGATCGTATTATCTTCCGGCTGTAAACGGTAGAGTTCACGTTTGTAAGGAAATGTTTATGGCCACATTCGATATTACAGACAAAAAACTTCGAGTGTTGGCCAATAAACAGTTGAAAGGACTCGGAATTTCAGCTGATGATATGCGGGCTGAAAACAGCAGCCGTAGAAGCATTTCTAATGAACAACGAAATCATATAATTGACCACATTAAATCCTTTCCTGCTTATACCTCTCACTATAGCCGAGAGAAAACTTCACGCTTATATTTAAGCAGTGATTTGAACGTGATGAAGATGTACAATTTGTACAAAGCTAAATGTGCTAAGGATAACATGCATCTTGTGCACTTCAACACTTATCGATTACTATTCCGCTCTATGAAGCTGGCGTTCAGGAAACCGAAGGCAGATACTTGTTGCCTGTGCGACAAACTAGCTGTCCTACTAAAGCAAGCAGAAACATGCGCCGAGAAGGAGGCGATTCAACGCACACGAGATGACCACCACGCGGTGGCTCAAACAGCTTATACGAGTAAGAAGGTCGATGTTTTGGCTGCAAAAACCAGTATTGAAGTCAGGACGGTTTCCTTCGATCTTCAGAAATGCCTGCCAACACCACATTTGCTGTGTGGCACGGCATTCTACAAACGGCAGTTGTATACCCTTAATCTGACTGTGTACACTACCTGGAATGGTGAAAATTCAGTTGAATGCTATTTGTGGGACGAATCGAAAGCGAGAAGGGGATCACAAGAGATAGCATCTTGTATCCTGAAGGATTTATCAAATACAAACCAAAGAGTAAAGGTAATTAACTACTACTCCGACCGTTGTACAGGACAGAATCACAACATAGTGATGTGCATGATGTTTTCACATTTTATCGAAAAATGTAGGACTGAAGAACGACAGCTGACAATCTGTCATAAATTTATGACATCCGGACATAGTCACATGGAGGTGGACTCGGCCCATGCTTGTATTGAGTGGACTCGGCCCATGCTTGTATATAGAGACGCCGAGGGATTGGGCTGTCTTTATATCGTCCATTCAACGGAGAGTGCCCTTCCAGGTCACCGAAATGGACCAAAACGAATTTTTGGGATTCAAACAGCTGGAAAATTACTACAAACGACCCAAGATGAACACAGATGGAGAACCTATTCGATTCAAGAACATTTCGCATTTCGAATATAGGACTTCAGCGCCAGGGATTGTGTACTATAAGTATGAATTGTCTGCTGAAGAATATAAGAGATTCGATATGACTAATCATGACACGAAAAATGTTATCGTAACTCCTATCACCAACGAACCAATTCCACTTTCCAACGAGAAAATAGAGGACTTAAAAAGTTTGATGGATTTTGTTACCAACAAAGCATACTACGGCACTTTATTGAAGCAACTAGCACCAAAAAAGCGAGGCCGTAAGGCTAAGACTGATATAGGGGACCATTTCGATGCAGATTTGGATGTTTCCTTAAATATTGACACATAAAAGGGCGGTGCAAAACTTCATTATTCAACTTTCTTTATTAAAAAATATTTGAAATTAAAAATTTGCAAGTGATGTAGTTATTATTTGTTACTGCTATTTTCCATTCGACAATTAGATAACCGCCCATATTCTCGTTTTCGTTCGAACCATATTTTTCATATACATTTTGTTGTATGGAAAATACGGTTCGATCGAAAACTAGAAAAAGAGCGAAAACCATTAGACTTGTACCAAAGAGGGAAGGTTTTCAGTTGGCCTAGATGGCATACGGAAAATGGTATGGAATGACAACTGTTGGTCGATTAAAACGAATACATCCTTAAATACTGATTTGCCTTCAATTCTCAAAGTTTTCGATCAACTCCGGTAAATTATAGTCATCCAAAACTACGGCTGCACTGACCAACCTCTTTAGCACATTAAGTCGTTGTGGGCTCGCTGTACCTGTTCCGCTGCATATCTGGGACAATGATGATGATGAGTCATGATCCATGGTAATAACGTTGCACTTTCTTGCTGCACACCCCAGCAGCGGCGGACACCGAAAGGGATGGATTGCACCACGTCCACGGTTAAAGAAATTCAACAGCAGTTTCAAACTTTTCAGTAACCCGTCGAAATTTTGTATCTTTTTTTCTTTACCAGTCCAGTAAATGATCCAGGTGTTCTGCTTGCATACCAAGTTTTCGTGGACGATTTTCACGGTACATCCAACCTTCGGTAGTTGAAGCACTGTCTTTGAACTAAAACGAGAAATTTTCATGTATGAGCTAGACGTTCGGTTCGGTGATTATTTTCCTTCCTGTCCAAGCTGGGAAGCGATTAACTATTTTACCGGAAGCTAGCAAAGTCTGTCTTTCGGTTGTTTAAGTGAATGACCGTTCTTGATGGTGTTCACGCCGAGATTTTTCACTAACAGCTAAATCTTTTTGTTATCCTCAGTGGAAATTGTGTACACAATCTTCTCATCTTAAATTATCCATAACATAACATATCGTTTAGAAATACCCACAAAAACAAACACAACAAAAACATTAGTTCCTTATTAAATAATAAATTTCTGATTTTCCCGATTTTCCTAATCAAAGCAGCAGAAGGGCGTAGTTAAAAATCCAAAGGCAACAAGGCGCTGTCAGTGGGGCCGAATTGACAGATTGTAAAAAAAGGTACAAACCGAAAGGGCTTAATCAAAATTTACAAAAAAATACAGGCGAAACTTGTTTTTAAGCTTTTTAGAGATAAAAAAAAGAAAATAAAAATCGAAATTATTATGTATTGGTAAACAAGGAGCATTAATACTGCACTGTGCAAGTATGAGGCCTGCATAGCTTACTAATTTGAAATAATTTCAAATTTTCGCTTTAGAAACTTTGACAGCGTTTTTCTCAGTTTGCCATCATTGTCAGTTTCGCCCTTTTGAAATGTTGGTGCCGATTTGTTGATATAGACTTCTCTGACGTTTGTGAACTGCACAAGTATTATTGCAGAACTTTAGGTAAATTATAGGTATTAGTGTAACAAAACCTTTGAATTTACCAAAAGTTCTGCTCTAATCGAGACACTAAGACTTGTGCAATTCACATACGTCAGAGAAGTCTATTCACTATTGACAAATCCATGTTTCAATCGACCACCGTGACGCTGCAATCGCAGCGGTGATAAGTTCGAAATAATGTGTCAAACTGAATACATTTTTGAAATTTCAACCAAAAAACTATTATTTTCTATTTATTCTAGCGAGTTTCTGTGGAAGTCAAAACATGATCGGAGCAAAAAAGTAGTACTCGTAATAATGGTACATAATGCTGAATTTTATCGTGCTTTGTCTCGAAAATATCTTCCAAATAAACAAACATCATCGAAATCACCCGAATCGTCCACCGACTAAATCTATTGTCACTTAAAATTAATTTCAGTCGGTGTATTAATCAGCAGATCAAATCGTTTTTCGTCTGGTGCTACACCGAGCAATCGGTCTATTTAAAAGTTTTTCGTCGATTGATTTAGTCGGCCAACTTTGTCTGTTGTTTAATCGACAGATGATTTCAAACCTTAACATGTTTTCAGTAATTTATAAGTCTTGAAGTAGCTTTTTATTTAAGAACAATGCATTACAAAATAGTTTTATGGATTTTGTACAAGATTCATCCATGCTGACAAGAAATTTTCATGAAATTACATTGAAATTAAATAATTTTGCAAACAATCAATGAAATTTTCAAGGGCTGTCACAGACTTATCACCGTCGGTTAGTGCTTATTCCTGCCACCAGGCACGCATGAGTTTAAGTTGGATTACTTGATTATCCAACCCAAGGTGACTACATATAGGTGTTCTAATGTGACAAATTCATGATTCAGCAAGAGGCAATAATTTGCCATTGATCTTTAAGTGTAAAAACCTACATGACACGTTCTTCAGCGCTATGTATATGTGTGTAAAATTAAAATAATAATTATGCATGTGCTCCTGAAAATCATCTAAGACGAGTATTAATATACATCGAATTTCGAAAAGCAAAAGCCAAAGTGGATGCAATTCGGACAGAGCAATTCGAGAGAGCCGAGAAGGCGTCGAAACAGAAGTGGAGAGGAGATCGATATTACGCTGTGATAACGATCGACGTCAAGAATGCGTTCAACAGCTGGGACGCCGACGCTAATTCCAGAAGCGGGTTCTGTTTTACGAGCCATATATGGGGCAGAAATCGATTAGTATCACGGTGGGAATTCCACAAGGCTCCATCCTTGGTCCTGTGGGAGAAATCACCGACAACCTAACTCCAGATAAACCATCCTACCGTTTCCTACCCCTCACATCATCATGATGAAATTAAAGAGTCTGAATTTATAAAGAGACGACATGTCAAAATTGGAACAATCGATTATCTGTCAAAGTATGTATGTATGTATGTATCTATGTAAGGTAGCCACCATCCTTTCAAGACTTGTCTTGTATGCAGCTCCACATAATAGCAAGATCAATTTGAGCTACCGATCTGAATTCACAATATCGCTGTATGAAGGGCCAAAAACGGAAGGGCGGACCCGTAAGCAGAGACACTTACGCGAAATACACGGGAATTTAAGAATCTCCTTCCAACGATACGCTCCAACAAATCGAATAACACAATTTGCAATACTTATTAAGCTTCCTACTGGATGGTTTGTTAAGAAGGGCGCGTCAATCGCCCTGAAACTGTTGGAGTAGAATTCACACCACCACAATCGAAGCGGTAGGATAAAGAAAATGATAGTGTTTATTCCCTCCTAGACTCCGGCTGTCAATCATACAATCGTCCAGTTTCAGTTTGAATGATACCCTGATGCTCCCACCCAACCCAGTATTTATTTATATAATGAAAATATATGCAATGGAGAAATGATATATCAGAACATTAAAATATGAATACATTAAAATATGAAATACATTTATGTGGATAATATAGTTGCTACTGCAATGAAAAAGTATTCTACATATAATAAGATGCAGCTCTACACCTCCTCAGCTCACAATGTCAAATGGATGCAACACTGAAATGTAAAGGATATATAAGGCAATTACATATATTTTGCTCGAATGATACTAACAATAATGCTAAAAATTGTGACGAATAACTAACATGACGAGAAATAACCTGCCTAATAATTATATACATATAATATTATTTAATGTTGTTATTTCCTCTGCTTCATCAGCTTCATATTAATTTCGATGACTTGCTTAATTTTGATGACTGAAATATCTTTTTCCATTTTTCTCCTGTTTCATCCAACTACACTGCTATAAATAGTAATATCAATTTCATCACCTTATCCAACAAAACACCTTTCTCAATTGTGCAGCTGTTTATGGTCCCATTATTTTTTATTTATCCTTATTATTATCCTTATTTTTTTATTAACTTCCATTCTTGGACTTCATTCTTTTACTTCCATTCTTCCAATCAGAATTTTCCAACATTTCTACAGCTATTTCACTCATCCACACATTTTGATTTTAAAATCAATTTCTAACGGTACACTAGACTTCTGCCAATTGAAATAATTTCAACTGGAATGTAACCCAACTGAAGTTTGATAACCTAGACCACAAACGAAGTGACCGACGGAGCAGCTCGAAAACTTTGGTGAATAACCTCCCTAATAAAAAAAATACCATAAACGAACGATAACCCAAATAATTGAACTTTTTCACTAATGGTTTGGAAGATACCCAGAACACGTCTTTAAGCAAAATAACCATAACAATTTTATTAGGTCTGCTATTGCGATTCTTCACCTTACCACATGGCAGCACTTCTACTCGACTGTACTAGCATTATCCTCAATTGTACTAGATGAAACTAGCATTTTTTGGTTCTATCTCTTTCACTCTAGTCAAAACTCGAACTTAGGTTACTGCAGTCCAACCCGTGTGTTTTCAGATTACTTGTGGTAACTTTTATGATATTTGACTATGCAATTAGATCACTTATCTCAATCTTACCTATTATCACTGAATTGCAATTTGCTTTTTACTTCCAGTGTACATCCAGTGCCCTTAAACATTACTACTACTAAACAACACTACTGCGTGGTAGATTGGAGGCGAACCAGCCCAAGGCTGAAAGCCTCCCTAATAAAGATAAATTAATTAATTACTGCGTGGTACCAATCCTACACACCTATACCATTACCTCTTCCATTTCTCTCCCGGGGATCACTCTCACACCACAAACGAAGTGACAGACGACTAACTGGCGAAGAAATCCATTAAAATAATGTGGTTCACTGTAATAGAATTTTCTTGGAAGCTTGTGCAATTATTCACCAGATGGATTATTTTTTTTGTTTTGATTTGAACAAAGTTGATTTTGTGTACAATGATTCTTTGACAGTGTGCAAAGAGTGTATCATTTTGTCATTTTTTTATGCATTTCAGTTTTGAGTAGAGTGAAAAAGATAGAAACAAAACATTCTAATACATTTGGTGAAAATGCTAGTACAATCCAGTAGTAGGGTTGCCATTTGGTACAATCCAGTAGTAGTGGTGTTGCCATGTGGTACACTGAAAAAATTAAATAGCAGGTTAGTCACAAAAGTTTTCGAGCCGCTCCGTCTGTCACTTCGTTTGTGCTCACACACTTCCCCTACCGTTTAGCTCACGTGCTGGTTTCCACTTTAACGATTCTTTTTGCAGTTTATTTTTCTCCTCCTATAACACTCTTCCACTCTTGCCTTGTACGAAGGGTTCCTTCACCCGGCATACTGGGATTGGGCGATCGTTAGAGAAAGATCGATCTTGACGGATCGATCTTATATTTGGCTGTAGAATCGATCCACTGATTAAATCGGTATCAAAGAATCGATCGTTGGTAGATCGATCTTATGGTTTTTTATTTGAATTGACCTTTCTGGCGTTTATAACTCACACACTTTCGTAATCCCATTTTCAAATGCTTCGTTTGCTATCCTCACTTTCTCTCTAGCCAAAAATGTTGGTTTGCTATTGTTATCCTCACTTTCGCACCATCAATACTATTGCATATAGAATGGACTACCCGAGCAAAGTCCAGCATCAAAATGACAGCAAATTGAAATCCATTTTTGATATCAACATCAACATAATTTGATTTCAGTTTACGCATTTGACAAATTTGATACCAAATTTTGTTTTCATTTTGCTGTATATTTGCTCTTCAAAAATATGTTGATGCGGGTTTGTTTTCATTGCCTAAGCATAACATCAAATTGAATACTTGTTTTGTTATCAACAGGAAAAATGGATATCAAATGAAGTTTTCAGTTTGCTCTCACTGATAGCAGAAATATTTTTTTTTATTTCTTTATTATCGAGCCTGGTTCATCTCATAGCAGCAATAGTTTTCAATGTGATGTCGCAGGAAGATTTTTTTGATCTCGATTTTGATATTTTAACCGTTGTTAAAACGGCCAAAACGACAGCAACCTGAGTAATCATTAGCAGTGAAATCACAACATCAAATTTAGATTTCAAATTGATTTCAGACTTTACTCGGCTATACGCTTGTTTACGTTGGTACCACAAGAAATTATTTCCTTTATAATATTCAATTAAATGTTGTCGTGACGGTAAGGAGCAATGCACATAGAAGAGAGGTAGTGAAAACCTTCAAATGTTGCTGAATTCATAAATATCGGAAACGCAAATAGTGACGTTATTGTAGGGAGCGATGCTGATGTTGACGTTGTGTTCGATAAATTTACCACTCAATCTGGGGTGAGAGTAAATCGTTTTTTCGATGTAAATACAATTACAAAATTTACATTTTTTTTTGAAGATCGAAAAGATCGAAAGATGAGATTGATTTTTTCGATATTTTCTCGGACAAAGAATCGATCCGAAAAATCGGAAATCGAGATGAAAAAGATCGATCTTCCAAAGATCGATCCAAGATCGCCCAATCCTATGGCACACCGCAACTCTGTACACGAATATCACTACACACTTCTCTCTGTTCAATATTATTTCTTTTCCCCTCTTTCTATTATGATTTCGTTCCACTCCGCTCGCTCTCACTCTCTGATCTCATTACCCGAAAATAAATCTCTCACTCTCCACGCTGTAACTCAATATGAAAAATTTTCTTTTCACGTTTTAAGAACCCGAACCGCTTCTAAACGCTACAATTCACCAATTCCTATAATCCTACAATTTCATTGTCCTCGATTGCACTTTACACCTCCAGAACGTCCGCCCTCACACTCGGTTATCAAAAACAACCCAATATCACGATTAAAACGCTATCCAACCTTGTGCCACTGCCGGAACCCTACACTTCCCGACCGTACGCCTTCGTGTCTTGATGCTGACTGATTTTATGTACGAAAACTAATGATTGCAATCGATTATCTGTCAAAGTCATAGGAAAAGTCATTCCAATCCAATGAGGTACAGAGAGAGGTGAAGCAGATCGTGAAATATGGTTGTATTATAGCGAATTCGTTTATTATTCAGTTCCAACCTGGATCGGGTATCAAGATTGGGTCTGCTTGTTTTCTAGCAAAAGTCAGTTTGATCGTTTGTTTTTAAAACCTGGCACGGGTCGAGGTTCGCACTGACAAAAAGTTCGGGTTCGCACGGGTTGGAACTGGTTCCAACCCCGATAATAAACGAATTCGCTATTAGTAATCCAAAAAATCAACCTAAACGCAAGTAGTGACGTCACTAATTGCATGTATCATACAGGGGTTTTACTCACACAACTTAACCGACTGCTCCACCTCGGTAATCCAGCTCATTGATTCCAATCGAGCAGAAGGCCTGTCAAATGGATAAAATGTCGTCTCTTTATAAATTCCAAGGGGGGGAGGTGGCTGTCAAATATGAACAATCGTCGCCTATCTCGCATAACTCGTTCCAAACGTAAACAAGCCATATGAAACCTACTGCGTTTGTTTACGTTTGGAACCAGTTTCATACAAGAATGATCAGTACGCTGATTTGACAGCACGTCCCCCCAGATAAATTCAGGCTCTTTATAGATCAAGAGCAAATTTTCATTACGTCGAATGTAACAAAGGTAAACAAAGTCGAGCTATCAGTGTCAATCGATTCTCCTCCTATTACACTATATACTGTCCGAATATAGGATCAATTCCCATTTTTAAATTTATTTACCAGTCAAATTGCTTTTTGACGTAATCACTTTCCGATCAAAATAGTTTTCGATGTTACTTAAGTCACCCAATTTCTATGGAGATGCCGTTTGACTTAAGTAACAGCGCTGAGAAACCCGTGAAAAGTGTACGTTCGTCGTTTCGCTTTCTCATTATTAAAGTGAATAAATCGAACTGTTTGTTGCTAAGATGATTTCGGTGGTCCTAAAATGATGAATGGGCTGCACGTAAGGAGACGTAATTGATAATTCTCCCGAATATCCTGGTAAATACACTTTGACTTAAGTAACAATAGGGGCCACCAAACGACGTATAATAACTTTTGACTCAAAAACCAGTGTTTTTTAGCATGAAAGCTAGCGATTTGCATTTGTATGATTAAAACCCTGCTAAATATGTTAAACATTGCTATCACTATGAGATTATACGAGTTTAATTGAAAATAGGAATAACTTTTCGGTCATCAAAACAAAACTTTATTTTTCTCGGATTGGTGCGAATGTTACTTACGACATAATGAAAATTTGCTCTTGAGATGACATCTATGGCAGTTGCCAACACGTTATTTCAAAACTACCCAAATTTGGGTAGAATCCACGCAGATCGGTCGAAGCTGAACCTACCCAGAAATGAGTAAACTGTGTTTGAAGCGAGGGGCAATTCACTGCTTTTGATGAATGAATCGAAAATACGTGAATGAAAAAAAAATACACAAACATTCATTATTACTAAAAAATGCTAAAAAATGCTAAAAAATACAAAATTCGAATAAAATACATAATTCGGAAAAAATACAAAATTCGTAAAAAAAAATACATAAATATTCGACGAGTAAAAAAAAATACACAACGCTACGCGCTACTGCACAAAAAATACAAAAATACAATACAACCATAGAGGTAACTCTAAGACTAGAAGGTCCCGAAATAACGTGCTCAACTTTTTGGCTCAGATCTGGTACTCTCTTCGGTCCCAAGCTAATCGATTCACCCCTCAAAACATAGGAAAAAACCAATAACCCCTCATTTTATCTGTCAAACTTTCATAGCGAATCAAAACAAACATTGCGTAGTACTAGAATTTCGACTAGAATAGGGCACGTTAATCGTTTGCTTGGGACCAATAGGCTACTTAAGTGGTGAGCCAATTTAAAATCGTTAGTTTCGTATTGATTGTTGATACAACTGCCTAATACAGACAAAATGCGTCATTGTATTTATATTCGAGCACAAATCACCAAAAATGCATTCAAAATACATTATTGATGTTCATTCTTGCCTGCTTAATTTTTACTACCCATTTATGTGAAGGATTTCTCCCATTTTATGAAAAACGCCTTTATTCATTTAATAAGTAATAAATTGCTTATTTATGAGTAACTGTAACTGTATGAGTAAAACTTATTGATCAATGGATAACCGAGTGGATAACACATGCTAATTCACGAGATTATTAATGGATTATGAGTGATATAATAATTTCTCAAACTGCATGTAATTCTTCTCATCACTGGGTATTTTAAAGTTAGCGTGTGATTGACGCATTTGCCAAACAAAACGCTAGACAAAACATTAAATAACATCAACATAACAACATTTGTGAGTTGTTGTCCTAGGTTCCAGTTTCGGTTATATCCTTGACACGATCCTCGATATTAGCATATTAGCTACAAAATTTTGAAGTAAGCCCGAGTGTAAGTTGCATGCCAAAGCAATAATATGAATGATTCAGATACGAAGGAATTCTGGATGTCGTATGAAGATGTCACCGGCGAAATCATACCCAAATATCTAAAAAAAAAAATGATAACCCTCTGTAAAACCGACTGATTTCGTTGGATCCAGTCATTCCAGCGACATCGCTGTCAACTCACAGTCGTGCTCACAACATCGCTCGCAGCCTCCGTTCAATGTCCTTTCAGCGTATACAGAGATGGATTCTGAATCCGCAGTCCAGGCCGCTTTGATTGCTAAAAAAATTATACGTTGGGCGGATTCAAAGAAAATTAAGTTGGAACATCCAGAGGTGACTATTTGCGGACCACGGCAAAGCCAAGTTAAATGCTGCTTTTGTCCAAAAATGGTCACCTTAAGTACCAGTATTAACAAGAACGGGTCTTGTGGATGGATAATTTCAAATTATTCACAACACCTGGCGGAGCATGAACGCCCAAAACGAACAGCAACCATAAACGATTTTTTTGGTCACACTAAGAGGGAGTTAGTAACATACAATGAGAAGCCGGAAGACGTAGCTGAGGACCGATCAGAGGACGTAGCAGAGAAAGAGAGTCAAGGAGAATCCGAGATACAGACTGAAGAACAGATTGATAATGGTGAAGGCCATTACAACTTGGAGGACTTCATCGAGTATGATCCGCAGTCGGACGAGGAAAAATTCTAGGAAGAAAATAATCGAGAGTTATTTTTAATTTCCTTCTGATCGAAGGAAACGTTTGCTTCTAAACTGTTTTTTAACATGTCTTGTTTTTATGTTAACTTCCATCTTCCATTTCATCCTATAAGCAAACAACCATTGGCGTAAATTGAATGTTGAGGTTAACGGAGACACGCCCCCCTCCCGGTAATATGATAAAATAATCGAACAACACTTTTTTTTCACTCCCTCAATTCTGCACACTTAGTTTTTGATAATGGCATTGTTCTTTAACAATTCATTAAATGTTTTGTCTAGGCCTCGGTCGAAGTTATACCAACAGTTTGCAGAAACTTAACAAGTTTTTTTCTTCGTAGTATTCATTTAGGGTTACATGTTACATGTAATTGGGAAATACATTAAGTGATGCTTTATTTTCAGTTCTTTGATCATTTTTGAAAATTTTGTTTTGAATTTTTCCTAGAAAAGTCAGTCTATTTTTAGTTTGTAGCGCGACTACAAGTATGCCTATTTTAGTAAAGTTCCAAGATATACACGTGTTTCTTGTGTTATTTCAAACGATTTATTAGTTTCAAATAATTCTGGCTTTTGTATATGAGACACATATCTACTAATATCTATCTTTGACCAGTCTGATTCAATGCTTAACTTATTATTAGAAAGAATGTTAAACTTGTTACAAACAATACCTATTCCTTTAGGATTGCGTACGTGAGCTGGAACTTCAA
This sequence comes from Ochlerotatus camptorhynchus, assembly GCF_037179485.1. Classification (NCBI taxonomy): domain Eukaryota; kingdom Metazoa; phylum Arthropoda; class Insecta; order Diptera; family Culicidae; genus Ochlerotatus; species Ochlerotatus camptorhynchus. Next base: position 1,565,472 of record NW_027040953.1, read on the forward strand.
TTGGAACAGATTTAAGGTTGCACTCCCTTTCTCTTTTGAATTTTCCATCTAAGTATGCAAATCCTAGCTGAGCAGCAAGATTTTTTTGATTTTCTTTAAATATAAACCAATCACACATTTACGGTAACCATGTTGAAAAACAGTTCTTATTACGCACATGGCAACTCACCAATTTGAAGACTTCTAGTGTAAGACAACAAACAGTTTTTAAGTTTGTTGATTATATGAGTTTTATCTTGTATATAGATAATTCCAGTTGGTCCCTTAGCTGCATACCAGTTACTCCAGGTTCTGGGAATCTCAGAAGGATGCGTTGAAATGGTTCGAGGCAATCCCATTCGAACTTTCATGCTACCAATTAGTCTAGAATCACCGTCTGCACCATATCCTATTATAGATATACCTTTCTCATGCATTTGTTTTTCCATTATAGCCAGTCGTGGCCTTGGGAGAGAGGCGCGGTGGACTTTATTTTTTGAGTGAGTCAGAGATTGCAGCGGTCGCAACCTCCCAGTTCCATACAGTGAACTGCCAGCATACATGGCACCGACGATTCGGGCATCGTGACCCTGCAGTGTTCGAGAAGATCCAACAGGAAGATCTCGCTACCGGTTTGATTCTCGTGGTGCCAAGATAGTGTGTGAGCCGTGTATGGAAGGGAAGATGACTCGGTTGCCATACCCCAAGCAGTCCGAGCGGAAGACGACGCAGCCACTCCAATTAATCCACACGGACGTCTGTGGTCCGATGAGCAACGTGACTCCCGGTGGAAAGAAGTATTTCTTAACCATCATTGATGGTTTTAGCAGGTACGTAGTCATGTATTTGCTAAGAGAAAAATCCGAAGCGAAACAATGCATCATGAGCTTCGTGCGGATGGTTCAGAATAAATTTGGGAGAAAGCCACAGATAATCAGGTCTGATCGTGGCGGAGAATTCGTTAACCAGGAGCTTGAGCAATTCTATCGAGATGAAGGCATCCAGATGCAGCTGACTGCAGGTTACGCACCGCAGCAGAATGGCGTAGCGGAGCGGCGCAATCGCTACCTCCAGGAAATGGCGGTATGCATGCTCCTCGACGCCGGCCTGGACAAGAGATATTGGGGAGAGGCAATCGCTGCTGCTGCGTATATCCAGAACCGCTTGCCCTCAAGATCGATGACGAAGACACCGACGGAACTTTGGTGCGGAGAGAAACCAGATCTGAGTCATCTAAAGGTGTTCGGATGTGAAGCATTCGTATTCATCCCAGATGCAAAACTAGGGAAGTTAGACAGCCGGGCTAAACGGCTAACATTCGTCGGCTACGCTTGTGGCTCCAAAGCGTATCGTTTCTTGGATAAGCAAACGAGCAAAATCGTCATCAGTAGGGATGCTCGTTTCCTCGAACTCGGACCAGAGCTGCAGGAGGAGTCAAGAAGCAATGCAGAGAAGCAGAAACGCACAGGTCACAAGAAACCGTCTATGACAAGGAACAAAGTTGTAGTGGAGAGCAGTTCGGATCAACTGGTCAGGATCGAGCCAGATTTCGTCGATAATGCAAGTATCGACGAGGAACCGGATTGTGAAGGTTTTTTCGGATGAGGATTCTGACGACGACGGACCGCAGAGCGGCGAAGAGCAATTGAACGACGGGCCGCAGGGCGGCGAAGAGCGAGTGAACAGCAGGCCGCAACGTAAAAATACCGGAGTACTGCCGGTTAAGTATCAAGATTTTGTCGTCGGACTGGTCAAGATGGAAGATCCGGAACCGAAGAACTACAGTGAAGCAGTGAACAGTGCCGGGAAGGACAAGTGGATTGAAGCTATGGACGCTGAATACCAGTCATTATTGTCGATGAGCACCTGGTCGTTGGTTCCGCTACCGGAGAATCGACGAGCAATTGGCTCGAAATGGGTATTCAGGAAGAAGAAGGACTTCGCTGGCCAAGTGGTGCGCCATAAGGCTAGGCTAGTTGCCCAGGGGTGTGAACAGCGTTACGGCAGCGATTTTGGTGAAGTTTTCAATGCCGTCGACATTCCGGTTACTTCTGACAATAGCAAGTCACAGAAAGCTTCAAGTACGCCACATCGACGTGAAGAATGCTTACCTGAATGGAAGATTAAGTCAAGAAATTTATATGCGGCAGCCCCCGGGATACGCGGAGCCCGGAAAGGAGGAGTTGGTATGCAGGCTGCACCGTAGTTTGTACGGGCTGAAACAGGCGGGACGCGTCTGGAATGCAACTGTGAAGGAAGTACTCCTGAGTTTCGGATTCCAGCAATCGGATTCAGATGCTTGCCTTTTTTCGAAGCAGTTAGACAACGGTGAGTGGCTATACCTTCTAATATATGTAGATGACATTGTATTGATTGGTGGAGATGAGCATCAGCTGGATCTCTTGGAGCAAGAATTGAGCAAGCATTGCCAAATCTCGTCGTTGGGACCGATAAGCCATTTTTTGGGTATCAAGGTTGACAAGAGCAACGATGGATTCTATTCCCTCAGCCAGAAAGCGTTCATCAAGGAAATCGCTGAACGCCATGGATTAAACGGAGCCAAGACATCGAGATACCCTCTGGACACAGGGTACATGAAACAGACAGACTCCGAACCTTTAGTCGATAACGTTCAGTACCACAGCCTTGTTGGTGCGCTGTTGTACCTGTCAACGCATACAAGGCCAGACATTGCAGCATCGGTGTCCATCCTCAGCCGTTGCACCAGCCACCCTACGCAGCGTGATTGGGTGGAACTGAAGCGCGTGGTTCGTTACTTGGTCGGTACTGAAAACTTGGTTTTACGTCTTGGAGATCAACGAAACGATGAACTGACTCTTATTGGATACAGTGATGCAGACTGGGCAGGAGATACATCAGATCGCAAGTCTACCAGTGGATTTGTTTTTATGTTGGGAACAGCTAGGGTAGTAGAGAGCAGAACTGTGTCACAATGTCTACTATGGAAGCAGAATATGTCGCGCTATCGGAGGCGGCACAGGAGGCAGTGTGGCTACGACGCCTGTTGTCCGAATTAGGTGTTGAACAGCAACAGCCAACGACGATTAACGAAGATAACCGCAGCTGTATCGACTTCGTTTCCCTCGAGCGCCAAAACAAGCGCAGCAAGCACATCGATACTCGACAACATCATGCGAAGGACTTGTGTACGAAAGGATTAATTCAACTGGTCTACTGTCCAACTGATAGGATGGTGGCCGATGTTTTCACCAAACCTTTAGGACCGCAGAAGATCAATCAGTATGCAGCGGATCTAGCCAAGCTGATTGAAGGAGAGTTCGTTCAGTAGTTCAGCCAGGAGGAGTGTTGAACGTATCTATATTTTTGTCATAGGGGCGCTGATCCACTGAACTAAAATTACAAAGCGCTCTATGCTCACCTTTTTGTTATTTCTCTTGTAACTTTTTCCTTGCCGATAATACATAACACATTTGCAATCGAAAGGTTGTGTCGCGAATAATTGTCCGAGTAAATATCACATTTTCCCCACGCGGTAATCGGATTCCCTGTGCTGTTTTCGCCTGTTGTGGCCATTTCCTTCCAACATGCTGAAGTGAACCAATGCTTTCCTAAGTGATTCCGAACCTTTTAAAGTGATGTGATTCAGTGAACATTTCAAGTGGTTCAGTTCAATACGAAGTGATTGCAAACATATCTGATATGATTCACTACTTTTCGAAGTTATTCTGAACGTTTTTGATGTGATCCAGCACTTTCCGAAGCAATTTCTAACTTGTGAAGCACCTTGATAACAAAGATTGATAAAACAAAAACAAATTATCGAACTATTCATTACTATAAGCGAATTTGTTTTTGATTCAGTTCCAACGTGTATCGTTGATTGGGTTTGCTTGTTGTCTGTCAACCCTCAGTGTAAACGTTTGTTTCTGCAACCTGGCTCGGGTTGAGGTTCACACTGACAATAAGCTCGGGTTCGCACGGGTTCAGCATTCGAGCACCGATTTCGACCCTTAGGTTAGGGCCTTAGGAATGTTGAATAAATCAAAAAACCAAATGTATACTTACAGCAAGGCTTCCAGTTAGATCCAGGAAAATCCGGATGGATCGAAACAGCAAGATACCGGAAGAATAGCGGATCGCACCAGATTAATCGATCTCATATAAGACACAAGTGGAATTCGAAAATACGCTTAACCTTCCTCCCTTCACTGTCCCAATGTAATCTAACTGGCCCTTGTTAAAGTCGCACCGCAGTTCGAGATAACGCACTCGCTCTCCCTTCATTCTCGTTCTACTGCGATGACTGTGATCAGTCATTCTGGAGATTCCCACCGAAGATGTTGCAAATAGTCGCGGTTCTGCTCGGGATTCTACTCCTATCTACCATCGTGGCAGCTAGCGAGTCCGATTATCGCAAATACCTTCGAACCCGTCCCCCTCATCTACCCGGAGAAGTTAATGTCGAAGAAGTGCTGGAAGTGTTCAAGTCCAACTCACGCCCCTCGCCGTTCGGAGTGTCCAACGCGGAAGTAAACGCATTCCTGGTGAGAGCATTCTTCCAGAAGCGTAGACGATGCAGTTCCACTACTTCTACAACCAGCACGACCACCACGAGCCCGACGACCACCACGAGCCCGACGACCACCACGAGTCCGACGACCACCACGAGTCCGACGACCACAACCAGCCCGACGACCACCACGAGCCCGACGACCACCACCAGCCCGGCGACCACCACCAGCCCGACGACCACCACCAGCCCTACGACCACCACCAGCCCGACGACCACCTCCAGCCCGACGACCACCTCCAGCCCGACGACCACCTCCAGTCCGACGACCACCACGGACCCGCCACGCTCAACGTATCCGAGTCCCAGCAGAGACAATACCAATCCCGACTATACGGATCTTTTCAGTCCGAGCACCTCGATGACTGAGTACCCCAGCTATGAGCCTCCGAAAAAGACGACCATCTTTTTCGATGAGGAAGCTGAACCAACAACGGTAGGCAACGAAAAACTGCAACCATCGGTTCAGCTGGATCCGACGAATGAAGCGGAAGCGGATTATTTTCAGTACTCCAACGAGGAAGATTATCTGGAAACATTGGAAGGTGAATAGTGGTGAGTAGCTACATTGTAGAGAAACATGGTGATAATTGACGCTCATTTGACCTGTGTAATCAGGTGCGGTGTGGCAGTCATTGCCAAAGGGTTTGGAATTTTTAAATGATTGTAAGGTTTTCCGTTGTCCTTGCCCGCAACTGAAGCGTTCAAATCATTGGCGTAACTACGTGAGTGCTAGAGGGGCTACAGCCCTTTCTAGAATTGGTGCAAAAATAACTTATTTTCGTTACACATCAACATTGTTCGCTTCTTGCCTGATTGAGGAGAGCGAAAAATAAATGTAGTCTCCCCAAGGATGTTTCCTAAGTTGCGCCGAATTGCAAGGTTAGTTTAAAAAGTCATGGTGTAAGTCAATGATGATTTCAATGACCATTTTCCAAAAAAATATATTCAATGCTGGTTGCATATATTTAAGCCGAACCAAATGTTTATCTTCTGTTTTCGCCTTTAAAATCGATATGCCTGGAAAAAATTCCAAACCTCCATACATAATGTTTTTGAATAACTTTTTGCCCACAGGAAGGTAGCACCATGCTGTCAGAAGTTGTGACATTAAAACTGACAGCTTGCGATATTCCATCGGCACATTTTCCCCTGACGCATTACTACATTAACAACTAGGAACATTCATTCATTGCGATTTGACATCATTGTAACCTCGATTGTAACAGTTTGATTAATCAAAATTTTACTGCGGTTTCTTTTTAGTGTGACCATAATGAGAAGGTGCAATGGAATGATAAAGATTTCTGGCTAGTTTCAGCAGCGTTTTACCGACAGGTGCCACTAGTGGAATATGAAGATTTTATCATGATGTGGAAAATCTAAAATAAACGCGAGTTTTTATTTAATTATAATATAATACTAATAATAATTATAATACTGAAGAAGAAGAAGAAGTTCATTAAGGTTGAAAATGATAATCGATCATCTAAAATGTGTTCAGAACTATGGAATAAAAATATAATAGACTAATGAGTTATTAATCAGCCATTCTTTTCTGCTCTAACTCTGGGGGGTAGCCATCCAATAGGAGGCGCAAAAAACCATAATAAAATTTGAATTTCGAGTACATTTAAATATCATTGTTATACTGTTGTATTGGAGAAAAAATTAATATCGATTTATAACGATACAATGCTCAAACAATGAAAATTTATTACATGATATCATATATTTTCAACAAAAATTACGACTAGATGCCTCCCTTCAGATAACGACTTGAGTGCGGTACAATCGATAGAATCGGTGATGATCTCTTTTTGCCAGTGTTGAAGGGGGGGGGGGGTATGCCCTTCACCATCCCTCTCCAACTGGGGAGTTTGGTAAAGAGAGATGATTAACCCGATTCGTACCTTCCTCAAAGTTGTCCTTGCTCGCTTTCTACTCTCTCTATACAATTTTCACACCACCGTACTCTAACGGAACTATCAACTCTATACTTTCACCTCCTCATCTATCGTATAAAATGATCACTTAAAGTCTGTTATTTGAAACTTCACGCAGACGTAATACAAACATATGTATTAAAAAAATACTAGTTTAAAATAAGCTAATATGTTTAAAATATGCTATGTTTATGACTCGCTTAGTAAGTTATAAGGGTAGATCACATCGAGTTTATTTCGCTTCAAAACAAATTTCCGCGATCTACACACTAATTTTTTTTTACCGTATACTGTTATTTTTTATAGAATATGGAACAGCTAAACATTCGCTAATTGATTCGGTAATTTATTCTAAATTTACAATTCGTTCAGTAAATTTTAATATAGCTTTTGAGCTGTCAAAATTTACTGGTCTGAACTGTAACGAATGGTAACGTATACAATAGCGTTCGGTAACGCTTTTACAGGGTGTCCATTCTAAATCCAATTTATCAATTCCCGATTTTTTCCCGGTTTTGAAAAACAGCTCAACCCAATGTTGTCACAAAAATTCACGAATGAAAGTACTGTTTACACTCAAGTCGTATTTTACATACAAAAAAAATGCATGAAAAATAGTATTTTAATGTAAATAAGAATATGGAGAAAAATGTTACATGATTTTATATATGTCTTGTAAATGATATACTTACAACTTGTTATTCAATGAACACGAGATATGTATAATCAGAAGATTTTTATTTCAAGTAAATTTACGCGACTAGCAAGAAAACTCATTTCTTGGTTTTACATTTCATGACCAACAATTGAAAAGGCCTCAACTCCTTTTAATAAACAAACCTTGTACGCAAACGCAAACCAACAAAATAAACAAGTAGAGGGAATTCTCCTCTACCTGATTGTGTTTTAGGTTTACGAATGTAGGTTTTGGTTCGCGAGAAAATGGCCTCGCGAACCGAAACCTACATTTGTAAACCTAAAACACAATCAAGTAGAGGAAAATTCCCCCTACCTGTTTATTTTGTTGGTTTGCGTTGGTGGACTTCGGTTCGCCAAAAATGGCCTTACAAGGTTTGTTTACAAAATGTAGTTGAGGCCTTTTCAATTGTTGGTCTTGATTTGTTTGTTGATTGATGCAACCTCTTTCTCCGTGTCAGCCAGTAGCCTCACTCTCTTTGCTTCCAACTCCTTCAACACTCGAACAGCATCTCTTTTACGCTGTTTATCTCTTTCCATCGCGTCATGCTCATTTTTTTTTTTTTTGAACCAGTGATTCCTGGTATTTGCGATGTGCATTTGGTATCATAAACAATCCGTTGGGCAACCATACTTTCCTCAATTTGGTTTTTCCACAAAACAGGCTTTGTTTACGGAAAAACCACGTTCCAAAGCAATATTTCCGTGCGACAAAATGATAGTGTCTTAAACAAATGTCAAAAGATTCGGAGAGTGATTTCCAGATTGTAGGATTGTCTTATTCCAGAATGCATCCAGTCTTTGCTCTTCCCTGCTGTATGCAGTGAACGCCGGTTTTGCGTGTGGTTCGGTTAGTAGAGTACGATATTCAATCATAATTTTATCGGCCAATGTCCCAGACAAGTGATCTTTTTCCACTAGATGGTCCAAAACAAAAGACAGCCTCTTTCTGGCTGTTTCCGGCGATTCCGTGATTATTTCAGAACTCAAACATGAAATGTACCTCGTTAGCGGATATGTTAAGGGAGATTTGTCAAAGATTTTCAGCGCAACGTAAAATGCCTTGCAATCATTTCTAAAGACACCAGTAACAACCTTCAATGCTGCGAATCCAATATCCACGTGACTTGAAGGAAGTAGATTATTGTCGTTGAGTTCAATTAATGCCAAGGATTTCTTGTTTACATTCAAAAATTCTGGTTTAATCACTCTTAGAAATGGCTCGACATAGCCACTAACGAACGCCAACGGCCTTAGACTCATCGATTTCGTAGCCTCTAAGAACATGGCCATACGTAGTACCTACTTTCAGCATAGCCTCCCATATCGGTACACCTGGAAATCGACCACGTTTTGATCGACGGAAGGCACTTCTCGGACATTATCGACGTCGCAGCGTTGCCGGATGAGAGAGAGCTCACCAAAGCCCCTCTTGAGGACTGCTCGAGCAACGTGAAAGCAGCCATTAACAGGATTGCTGAAGGCGCCGTTGGGTTCGTGGAGCGGAATCGACGGTACGATTGGTTTGACGAAGAGTGTCAGACGGTTTTGGACGAGAAGAACGCAGCGCGGGCGGCGATGCTGCAGCAAGGAACCCGTCATAATGTGGAGCGATATAAACAGAAGCGAAGACAGCAAACCCATCTTTTCCGGGATAAGAAGCGCCGCCTGGAAGAGCTGGAGTGCGAAGAAATGGAGCAGCTGTATCGATGTCAAGAAACACGCAAGTTCTACAAGAAACTCAACGCATCCCACCAAAGCTTTGCGCCGCGAGCCGCAATGTGTCGGGATAAGGAAGGGGGTGGGGCTTATTACGGATGTCACTTCACGGTGAAAACTTGTCACTTGTCGTCACGGTGAATTTATTCCCATTTGATTTGTACGGCAATCATGGCTCTTATTCTGAGTATCACTTCCTTATCACCGTGTAGTGACACCCGTAATAAAGCCCGGTATCTTAACGGACGAACGTTAACATTCGCCGTTTATCGCCGCTAGCAAGCAGATTTGTGGGAAGTTATCAAGTGGTTAAGTGGACGGGCGATCGACAACGGACCAAATCTTTGCGTTGCGGCAGATCCTCCAAACGTGTCGTGAATATCAATCCTCCAAACTATCACCACCTATTCATCGATTAAAAGGCCGCTTATGATACTATTGACCGTGAAGAGCTATGGAAGATTATGGACGAGAACGGTTTTCCCGGGAAGCTGACCAGACTGATCAGGGCTACGATGGATGGTGTACAGTGCTGCGTGAAGATATCGGGTGCGTTATCGGACTCGTTTGAAACTCGCAAAGGACTTCGACAATGCGATGGTCTTTCCTGCCTCCTGATCAACATTGCGCTAGAAGGTGTTATGAAACGTGCGGGCTTTAACATGCGGGGCACGATCTTCAATAAGTCCAGCCAGTTCATCTGCTTTGCTGACGACGTGGACATTCTCGGAAGAACGTTTCAGGCCGTGGCGGACCAGTACACCAGGCTGAAACGTGAAGCAGAGAAAGTTGGATTAAAGGTGAATACGTCGACGACAAAGTATCTGTTAGCTGGAGGAACCGAGCGGGATAGGGCTCGCATAGGCAGAAGCGTGACAATCGACGGATATGAGTTCGAGGTGTTGGATGAATTTGTGTACCTCGGATCATTGGTGACGTCGGATAACAACTGAAGCAGAAAAATTCGTGGGCGTATTCTTGCCCAAAGTCGTGCTTACTACGGACTCCACAAGACCCTGACGTCGGGTAAACTTCACCTCCGTACTAAATGTAACATGTATAAGACGCTGATAAGGCCGGTAGTTCTCTACGGGCACGAGACGTGGACGATGCTCGAGGAGGACCTGCAAGCGCTGGGTGTATGGAGGCGAAGGATGAACCACGAGCTGGCGCAACTCTATGGCGAACCCTGTATCCAGAAAGTTGCGATAGCTGGACGGGTACGATGGGCGGGACACGTATTAAGAATGCCGGATAAAAATCCCGCAAAAATGGCGTTTGTCTCGAATCCGGCCGGTACAAGACGAACAGGAGGACAGCGAGCAAGGTGGTTACACCAAGTGGAGCAGGATCTTGGAAGTGTGGGACGGTCAAGAAATTAGAGACAAGCAGCCACGTACCGAGTGAATTGGCGTAACATTGTGATGCAGGTGTAATGCTGAGGGATGTCAGACCAGAATAAGAAGTAGAAGAAGAAGACAAAACTTCGCTTGAAATCAAATTTCGATTCTTTGATTTTCTTGTCACGCTGTTTATTTACAGCTTCAACGAAAATCCTTAGAGATGGCAGCATCTTAGACGCTCTTTCGACGACCCGATAATTCTCTACCCATCGGACGTCACAGAATTTCAATGGAAACAAAGAAGAACCAGCCACTGATGAATATTCAGCTCGGATCATTTTTAAACAGACTGTACAACGAGAGCAAAAATTCGTCAAAGTTCCAATCTGCTTTCTTCGCTCTACATTTGAATGCATTATGCACTACGTGAAGACCACAGCTTTCAACATTCAAAATTTACCAGAAATTACCAGTTCACATTCGGTCCATCCATTGAAATTTGAACGATTTTCTTCAAAGTACTAGGATTGGTTTTGAAACATTCCTTCAGCCCAATCAGCAAGTCAGTCGCACGCGTAGTTGATAGGAACGCAGAACCGACATAGTTTGTTCGAACTTCACATTCCTTGTCATAGTACCGAACAGAAATATCCATCTGCTGTCGTTGGGCGATTTTGTTCAGCGACTCGTCAAATCCAACGACGATCCTTGAGGTCTGATTCAAAGTTTTGAATAGGGCCTCCTGAAAGGATGGAGCCACACCGCACGTTATAAGGTAACCTATTTTCGTATGGCCCATACGCATCGCATGAGGCAATTTCGCTATCCGGGAACATCTTCTTGAAAATGCCAACATACGCACTCGCACTTCGATTGGAATTATGGGTGAACGCCGTTTCAAGCACCCACAGGATTTCTGCTGTTATAACTTTCTCTCGTAACACATACTTTTTCATGTTCACTGCGTATCCACTACTGGTTGGTTCTGCCTCTGGTGTACTGGCTCCATCGAAATCCAAAAACACCTGAAACCTAAATAGACAAATTCGACAGTGAGCATGCATGAGGGCATAAACGCGATGATCGATTCTCTTCGTCGATGTTCTCTTTTGCTAAAAACTCGCTAGATTTAAGATTTAACGTTTCTCGGTGTATTTGAATACTTCTGCGTACCTCGGCGCGTACGTAGTCGGCATTGTGTGACATATATTAGCGCTAGTGTAAGCAGGTCTTAACTTGACGCTTAACGAGTCAGCAAGCTATGTGCTGTAATGTGGACTGTACACGATTGCTTTTATTGACAATAATCGTATTGTCAATACATTTTAGATTGACGTCAATACATCGGTATTGACAATATTTCTGTATTCACATCATCAATATTATTGTCAATACTTGTAAGTATTGACAATATTTCTTACCGTGTGGGGTTCGCTTAAGCGCAAGCCGGTAAACGGAGGTCTCCATGGCAACGCTTCACAAACACATACGGGCAACTCTCCACTCACTTTCGGACCAGCTTTTCACAAGGTAAGTCGCACAGGCATGAAAAGCCATTGAAAAAAAAAGATCATATTTTAAATCAATTTACTTACTTTTTACAGCTATAATGGCCTTCTTCGCAAACCTATTTTGACCACAACTTGCGAGGAACAAAGAATAAAATAATTTTATATTTAAATAATTTTAATCACTGCTTGCTCGGATAATACCGCATTTTTCGAGTGAATGATGTTCGAACGATGGGGTACGCTTCAGTTTGCATCGATTGAAACAGCATTCATCTTTGTTTTCTGCTGCACAAGATAGCAGATCTGTGTGTGAATGAAAGTGAAACAGCAAATGTGTCAAGCTGAACATTGCATTAGATCCTAAGTAACACTGACAGATTATCTTCGTCGACTTTCCGACTCGTATCTCCACGGCCATGTTCCCAGATAGTTTCAGCACACAGATCGATAAAAGAAGTTTTTATCTACCATCTAATACGACAAACACAACCAGAAACGATTATGTGCTCAAGTTTTTACCGAAAAAGAAAATCAACGAAGAGAATCGATCAATGTTACTTAGGACCTAAAGCAATGTTCAGCTTGCTGTGTGTGGTGTGTCAAGCAACGTGAAAAGGCAGAGCTTTATGCTTTTTGACGTTTATTCGTCGTTCTCTATCTAGCACCCGGGATGCCTGGATTCTTTGTTTTTTCACTAATCTGTTTTCTCTTGCTCATACTTCTTCAATTTAGGTGGTGTAGTAGTGGCGCCGATTAAACGTCGGAAAGCCTAACATTCTTAAGGCCGGCGCACAATAGATACGCTTTCGGGTTTTTTGACAGATAATGCATGGGCTAACTGTCAAAAAACCTGAAAACGTATCTATTGTGCGCCGGCCTTTACTTGTCTTCTCTATCGGGAGCGTCTGTCATTTAACACAAGGTGCAGAAGTTCATTCTGCGGGCGTACATAATTTTAACCAAAAGCAACAAGTGTGTAGACTAATGTTTTTGTTTTGTTCAACGTCAATGTAATGTTTGTGAACAGGTGTTTAAAAAAGTAATGTCTTAAGTACGAGAAATGAAATTGATGGATCAGCAGACATTACCTTTCCCGGTACAATATGGATTTTCCCGGTCAATACAAATTCTCGGTTTTCCTAGTTGGATGGACTTTTATCAAAATATCTGCATGATTTCCTTTTATTAAATGAAGAAAAATATGATTCTTTTCAATTTGTACTGTTTTTCTGTTTGAGTTCTTCAATTATGACAACTGGTTTGGCACGTGCAACAAATTTTTATTTTTCTATATTTCCATCGTTAGGCCATGAAAAAGATTAAAATGTAGTCGAACACGGACCACGCACAACGGATTTTTTTTTACAATTGATGATGACATTAGGCGGCATAACGTCCACGGTAGGCTGAAAGCAATTAGAAAAGAAAGAGAAAAAATCAATGAAACTAATTATCCCTTCGACGTAAATGAAAAGTACTTACTTTTTCACAAGATAACCGAAGAAGTTCGAAGTTCTAAATGGCCGCAATGTGAGTTTTACAGCAAGAAATTTGCAAATCAGTTCGGTAATTTTTACAAGAATCTACCGTTTGTATTTGTAAATGTTTCTACAGTTCTTTCGCCATCATTTTTACTGTATTTCGGAATTGTAACCGTTTATAATTTCGATAAGTAAAATTTGATTACAGTTTTCGGTAAATTTCTGCAAATTACAGATATTCAGCAAATTCAGCGGAAAATTGGTAAAACGATGTATTTCACATTTTTTTTTTCATAACACACGTATCATCTTCGGTTTACTTCGTGAAGCAGCTTGTCAATAATTTACTCGTTTCCTACTACCGCTCCGAGTGAGCTGTGTCGCACGGGCTGCTTGTCATGAAAAAAAGAAAGAGGATTATATCATTATTGCTTTCCACTTCTGACATAGCGTTGTCACTCGGTTCGTTGATCGCTTGTCATTTTGTCATTTGGAGAAATTTTTGATTTCTTGAACAACACACATCGATGAACAGCTGATTAACTTCAACGTTGAGTGATTAGCTACCATCTCCATTGAAAAAATGAGTTTGGCAAAAACGCAAATGCGATGAACGGCACAACAACTCATGAGAATTGAGGTTCAATTTGACTTGTATATTCTCATCGCAAAATATTAGACCGTATTTTTTTTTTATTGTGTCGTTGTAGTGACCATTTCCATGTCAGGGTGTGTTTTGATTATCGTGAAATTTGCGATTAAAGTCATTGTTTCCGTTTGGTTGTTCCACCTGTTCTAATTGTTGGTCTTATGGTGGTAAGCTCCAATCGGTATTATCCTCGGATTAAATCCATACCAAGAATGTCCGGCTGCTTTGATGTCGACATAAGCGTTAATTAGCACGACTTCAAGCAAACATTTTGCAGTTCATTATATTTAGATAGAGCTGGAATAAGGGCGTAACAGCCTTTGTAAACAAGGACTTCTCTCGATGATTTCGTGAAAGTCATGGCTCTCCCTGGCAAATCGATATCATCATCGAGGAGGGGATGACTTCCCCTACTCGATGGATATATTGGTTTGTGTAGGCGTGCATTGAATTCCTAGAAATTAATGAGAAAAGGCATTGTTTACAAAGGCTGTTACGCCCTAATTCCAGCTCTATCTAGATATAATATATTTGATAGCTTGCTGCTTGACAATTTGTGAGCATGCAGAAGGGATAAGCTGGGAATAGAAAGAATGGATAAGATGAATTGAAATTTTGTACAAGTTGGAAATATTATGAGAGATTTGGGTAAAACTAGGATAATCCTAAAGTGTTGTTTCCCCTGGTCCGACGTTACGTTTAACATTCAGAATGAGAGTAAAATCGAATGTCGCGTGTGGGGTCTTCTGGTGTCTGACTTGTAACGTGTTACATAATGTTTCATATCTGTCTAATATTAGACAAACATTAAACGTCTTTCAGATCGAATGTTAGTCTGATTGTCTAACGTGCAAGACGAACGTTAGACTCATGCTAGACTAACCTCGGCGGGATTCGTCGATCTCAGATAAGACATAAGCGGAATGCGAATATACGCATTATCTTTCTTCATTCCACTGTACCAATGTAATCCAACTGGCCCATGTTAAAGTCGCATCGCAGTTCGAGATAACGCACTCACTCTCACTTCATTCTCGTTCTACAACGATCAGTCGTTCTGGGGATTCCCACCGAAGATGTTGCAAACAGTCGCGGTTCTGCTCGGGATTCTACTCCTATCTACCATCGTGGCAGCTAGCGAGTCCGATTATCGCAAATACCTTCGAACCCGTCCCCCACAGCTACCCGGAGAAGTTCATGTCGAAGAAGTGCTGGAAGTGTTCAAGTCCAAATCACGCCCCCCGCCGTTCGGAGTGTACAACGCGGAAGTCAACGCATTCCTGGCGAACGAATTCCTCCAGAAGCGTAGACGAAGCACTTCCACTACTTCTACAACCAGCACGACAACCACGACCACTACGACCACCACGGAGGCAAACCCGCCACGATCAACGTATCCGAGTCCCAGCAGAGACAATATCAATCCCGACTATACGGATCTTTTCAAGCCGAGCATCTCGATGACCAAGTACCCGAGCTATGTGCCTCCGAAAAAGATGATCATCATTAAGGAAGGAGAACCAACGGTAGGCAACGGAAAACTGCAACCATCGGCTCAACTGGAACGGACGAGTGAAGCGCAAGCGGATGTTTTCCAGTATTCCAATGAGGAAGATTATCTGGATCCATTGGGAGGCGAGTAGTGGTGAGTAGCTACATAGTAGATGAGCAATTGTGATAATTGACGCTCATTTGACCTGTATAATCAGGTGCGGTGTGGCAGTCATTGACAAAATGGTTTGGAATTGTTTAAATGATTGTAAGGTTTTCCGTTGTCCTTGCCCGCAACTGAAGCGTTCAAATCATTGACGTAACTACGTGAGTGCTAGGGGGGTACAGCCCCATCTAGAATTGTTACTACAATAACTTATTTTCGCTGCACCTCAAAATTGTTCGCTTATGGCCTAATTGAGGAGTTGGAAAAATAAATTTAGCCTCCCCAAGGATTTTTCTTTAGTTACGCCAATGATTAAAATGCTTATGAATATTTTGATTCTACATTTTTTTTCCGATTTGGAAAGTTAGTTTCAGAAGTCATGGTGTCTGTCTGCAGCTATAGAGATCTCCAAGCACAATCTCCGAGCCAGTGCTGGTAAATTTCATTGTCATTGAGCAAATTCACACAACATTTACAGATAATTCGGTTCCTCTATCGATCCGTCAAATTGAGATAACGAAAATACACTTGTCTCTATCATGAACTCACTGCTTGAAAGATTAAAATTTTCGTCACTTCTCACTCATACAAAAAGTCTATCATGACAAAGCTCTAGTAGGAATATTTCTCTGTCTCATCAAAAGCTTACAGTGACATAATAAAATAAACATAATTTAGCCTAATTTACACAAATCGTTTGAAACCAGTTACAAACTTATTCTTCAACGTTTCACGGGAAAATCAGAACTCTAAAATAAAGGCAACTCTACCAAAAACTCGCAGAAGGCTATGAATTCCTGTCTGAAGAGGAACCTGTATGTGCCAGTAGAGTGGGACAACCAATACGTACACAGAGCACATCAGAAACACAGAGAGCGCTGAATGTATATCTTCTGACACTGAGAGTGTCCAAACCTATCAGCTAAGACCGATTTTGATAAGGTGGCAGCTCAAAGCGATTGCACCATGGAAGGTGACGCAGGCAGAGTTGCAACCTATCACAATCAATATCGTCAAACAGCTGATGGTAGTAACGCTTTGTACATTCCTATCAATGTACTCGTCGAAGCTCTCTCCATGACCATCCATCAAGTTGACGAAAGAAGTAAAAAGCAACTGATGAATGTCGTCTTCGGTGGTGATCCATCACTGATCTGATCAGTCCCAACAATCACGACACTCACCTGTGCTCGTTTTGAAGCAGTTGCTGCTTTGCTTGCTTATTTATTTACACAATATCGGTTGTCGATAGGGATGGCATCCGGATTATATGTAGTCATACATTGTTATTTTATTTTAAACGAAAATTAAATTAACGGGGTTATTCTGAAGTCCACTATGGAGACCATCAGGCTCAGAAAAAGTGTCCAATACCCTAAGATATGGGTATTTTTGGAACGGGGACAACGCGTAGATGCCCTAAATCAATATCCGACGTCATTTTGGTATCCAAGATGGTGTAAGTTGCGGCTTACCTGCCAGCCTTTAGCTGGCCCGATTTTACCCCGGCGGGCGGCCTCGAGCAAGGTACTTCCCCCAAAGACGTTCGGATTTGGATGGATTGATAAGAAAAGAAAAAGAAAAATACAATTTTAGACGTCTATTATCCTCTAACCTTTCCCTTTTCTCCTCGTTGTCCTCGGTGTCACTCGGTGGGGCCCTTCGACGATAGCGGCGGCGGTTGCAGATCGTACTGCTTTACGTTGGCTCCAGACACGGTCTGTGCCGAGCGTTTTCTCCTTCACTTTAGCTGCGTAGCAGCGGTCCTTGGCGTTTAGCGGGGGGGATGAGCAAGGCTCCTTTATCGGAACCCCCTCGGCGACGATGGTGACGAATCACCGGACCAACTACTCGCCGTAGATGGTCCCGGTAGTCACCGCAGTGCACTACCCAGGCGAACGCTCCTTCGGTTCGACCTGCTTCGTCCCTCCTTGGCTCTTAACTGCGGTGGCGAGACTGGCTCTACTGGCTGAGCCACCGCAGTGAGGACGGTGGGTGTTCGGGGATCCTTGGGGTTTAGCCGGGAAGCGGAAAAATCCTCGAAATTTAGCTTCCCTTGGTGGCGATCCGACACCCTTCACTTCAGCTCACGAACCACGGCACTTTTCGGGGAAACGACGTCACTTCCACGCGACGGGGCTGGGAATTATCCCTCCAGCGGACACACAACACGAAAACGGCACTCCAACTTCTCGTTTTCACTTCAAACGGACGGGGCAAAAAACGCGTCGATTTCCTATCGTGGCTCGTAACTTTCTCCCCTGTACTAGCCGACAATCACTGACAATACAACAACCGCCATCGTTCTCCTGCAACCGCGCTCGCATGTTGTGCTGCTTATGTTTTTCGCCTTATTTTGCAGCGGGAGGAGAAACGGGAC
This sequence comes from Ochlerotatus camptorhynchus, assembly GCF_037179485.1. Taxonomy (NCBI): domain Eukaryota; kingdom Metazoa; phylum Arthropoda; class Insecta; order Diptera; family Culicidae; genus Ochlerotatus; species Ochlerotatus camptorhynchus. Next base: position 1,583,385 of record NW_027040953.1, read on the forward strand.
CTAGCTTTATTCTACACGCGAGACAATTTTAAACGATAATTTTTACACTATATTCTAATCCTAAAAACATACCTACACGAATAAAATCTACGATGAAAATAACAAATTAAAATATTTACAAATAAAGCAGTGGTGAGTATGTTGCCGAGCGTGCGACCAAAACAAAAACAAATCATAACAGACAAGGCACACGCTCATGGCAAACACGTTAAAAGGGTGGGTTACAATGGTGGTCATCGGTTTTCAGCAAACGTGTCAAATACCCTAATAGGGGAAATGTATGTAATGCCCCTAATTTGGGCCCATATATAAATTCGCAATCGGCTAAATTTTCAATAGCGATCAAAAATATCAATAAGTACCATCTCAATGACGCGTTCATCTAGATAAAATTGATAAATAGCAGATATTTAGCGATGGGCCCAATTATAAATCCACAGACAAACAGACATAACTCTCATAAGTTGTTCATCGATCAAGCATTTAACGGTCAATTTAAAAGTATCTCAGTTGGTAGTTCTGCCACCTGTGGCGCACATAGTCAATTCACTTGCGTTTGACGTTTACACACTACCGCCATCTGTTCAGCGTACTACCCACCACAGTGTACTCAACAGATGGCGGTAATGTTTTAGCGGCGATGTTTTACAATGATAAATATGCAGTGTGTTATGTCTGTTTGTCTGTGATAAATCTATAGGCCAATATCAGAGCCATTTCCTCTATATGGATATTTTCAGAACGGGTACAACCAAGGAATCAAAAATATCGTCAAATGACAAAATGACAAACGATCAGTGAACCGAATAATAACGCTATATCAGAAGTGGAAAGTGGAGGTTTTAAAGCATGCTACAAGTCTAAATCATGGTCTACAGAACCCTTATAAAACCGAAATTGTTACTTGGATAATGATATAATCTTCTTCCTTCTTTTTCATGACAAGCAGCCCGTCCGACGCAACTCACTCGGGGCGGTAGAAGGAAACGAGCAAGCTGCTTCACGAAGTAAAGCCGAAGATAATACACGTGTGTTATTCGGAATTTCTTTGTTATGTCTTTTCTCGATTCATATAATGCTATGTCCTCATCCGTGTAGGGTAGGATGGTGCAAAATGCACCCTTTAAGCAAAATCGTCAATGGCTGGCGAATGGAAGCTAAAATCAAGAAGAAAGTAATGGCGTTTGGTTCATTACCATGTTTTCTACAAAGATCGAGTGATTTAGAACTACAAAAGGATGATTTTCCATGACTTTCAAGGTATTTTTTAAATTGCTTCCAAAATGATAGCCGGGCAAAACGCCTGATTCATGATGCAATATGCACCACAACATTGGGACAAGACGAACGACAACAATGGCCAAAACGCACCACAACATTGGGGTAAAATGCACCCCATGGTAAACAAACCATAACCCCTGCAAGTAGATAATGCAAAGGGATGCGGTATTTCAAATGATTATTTCTTTATGTTACATCAGAAATAAGGTCTCAAAATCTCAATAGAATGTTAAACTGTGATTCATCAAGTAAATATCTAAAAAATATACACAAAGTTAATTCGTTAAATTTTTTTTTGTGATATATGATGTTAAAAGCTTAATTTTCAGTCGATGATTTTAACAACTGTGTCCTGTTTTGCACAAATGCTATTTTTTTAAAGGAATCAATAGGTCAATATATGATTTTATGATCAAGAATTATTTGTGAAACCTCCAGTTGAAAACAATCACAAACCGTTATCCGGAAAACGCATCTGAGGAAAAGTTATCGATGTTTTTCAATAAGTGGGCATTTTACCCCAGGGGTGCATTATGGGCTGTTCTCCCTTATATTGCAACGAAGCAGGCAAGCAATATATCATTATCCTTCTACCACTCGGACCGAGCTATGTTACAGAGCGAGTTTGTCATGGTAGTCGTAGCAACCATTTTGTCTGTATCGTTGGTTGCTTTATGTGTTTGGATTCACTGGGTACAACACGTAGATGCCAAAAATCGACATTCAACGCCATTCTGAAATCCAACATGGCGGCCATCGGGATTATAAAAAGTCTCAAATACCCTAAGATATGAGTATTTTCGGAACGGGGACAACGCATAGATGCCGAAAATCGATATCCGACGTCATTTTGGTATCGAAGATGGCGGCCATTGGTTTTCAGAAAACGTGTCAAATACCCTAAGATAGGGGTATTTTCGGAACGGGGACGACGCGTTAATGCTGAAATTAGATATCCGACGACATTCTGAAATCCCAGAAAGTATTTGACACTGATTCTCAAATCGCTCAAACACCATCTTTAATTTCAAGATGGCGTCGGACATCGATTTCCGGCCTCTAGAAGTCACCCGATTCCAAAAATACTCTCATTTTTCGGTATTTGATAGTATTTCACACTTTTTCTGAACCAAAGCCTCCATCTTAAGTTTTGAAATGGTGTTTTTTGGCCTTTAGACTATACTGGGATTTTGAAAACACCCATATTGATGAGTTCAATCCCACCGGTGCCCTTAGATTTTTTCGCAAAATTTTCTCACACACACGTCTCTTACCGATGATATGTGCTTACCTCTCAGTATGTTCGGCCTACACGGCCTACACGGCCTGAGCGTCTGTTCACCATGGAGGTGCGGCTCAAACAGCGTCTGACTGGCATCCAGCGGCTGAATAAGAAATGCTGTATTGTGTCAGCTAAATCTAAGATGGCAGCCCCATCTACACAATAACTGAGCGTCTGTCCACCATGGAGGTGCGGCTCAAACAGCGTCTGCCTGGCATCCAGCGGCTGAAACAAGAAATGCTTATCCCCGAAAGCTATACCCAAGATGGCAGCCCCATCACGGCGGATAGGAGACCTTAGGCTAACTACCTACTGTCCCCGAAACTTTACAACTGTTACAGAAACCAATAGAGAAAGATCACGGACTGATATTACGGCAACGACTTTTAGCGCAAAACAACGGACAAGAATTGGAACATGGAATGTACTAACGCTAGCCCAACAGGGGAAGCTGGCACAACTCGCCAGCGAGGCTCGACGCATGAAGCTCGAAATCCTGGGACTAAGCGAAGTCCGTTGGCCAAACTTTGGAGAACACAAGCTGCCGTCGGGACAGGTACTACTCTATTCTGGTATTCGAGGTGAAAACGCTCCCCGCCACCGTGGAGTTGGTTTCCTGCTTAGCGCCCAAGCAAATGCGGCGCTCATCAAGTGGGAACCTATCAATGAGAGGATAATCGTTGCCAGATTCAGAACGCGGGTTCGTAACCTAACCATAATCCAATGTTATGCGCCAACCGATGCTGCCGAGTTACAGGACAAAGAGAACTTTTACAGTCAACTGAATGCAGTCGTGGATAAAATTCCGAGAGGTGACATCAAGATCTACATCGGCGACTTCAATGCGAAGATCGGCTCCGACAACACGGATTATGAGCGTGTCATGGGGCGCCATGGTCTTGGCGAAATGAGCGAAAACGGTGAGCTGTTGGCAGAGTTTTGTGGCAATAACGACATGGTGATCGGGGGTTCGCTCTTCCCCCATCGACCAGTGCACAAAGTCACGTGGGTTTCCCGTGATGGACATACCGAAAATCAAATCGACCACATCTGCATCAGCCGAAAATGGAGAAGGAGCCTTCTTGACGTTCGGAACAAACGCAGTGCCGACATCGCGTCTGACCACCATCTCCTCGTTGGAGAGATCCGCCTTCGTATCGCGCGGGTCCAGCGGCGGGAGGAGCGGCTCGGACGGCGATTCAACACACGCCGATTGGAAGATCCAGCAGTAAAAAGGTCATTCGTCGAGGAACTGGAGACCAGAGCTGCGGATATTCCTGATGGTGGCAGCGTAGAAGAGCAATGGACGGCAATCAAGGATGCCTTTACTGAAACGAGTGAAAACAACCTGGGCGAGCTGCGCGCTCAGAGAAAGGAGTGGATCACGGATGACACCTGGAGGAAGATAGAGGAACGGAGAAATGCAAAAGCCGCGATAGAGCGGGCGAGAACCAGAGGAGCGAAGAACCAGGCCCGCCAACTGTATTCGGCTCTCGAGAAGGAAGTGAAGCGCTCGTGTAGGCGGGATAAGCGAGCGTGGGTGGACTCCCTAGCCGATGAAGGTGAGAAAGCCGCAGCAACAGGCGATATCCGTCTCCTCTACGATATCTCACGACGCCTGAGTGGAGCAAGGATGAATCCTAGGATGCCAGTGAAGGACGCGACTGGTCAGTTGCTCACCGACCCCACTGATCAGCTGAAACGCTGGTTTGAACACTTCGAACAGCTTCTACAAGTTTCGTCGGTCAACCAGCCATCAACATCTCGGCATGAACCGCCAAGAGTGCGACGCATCACTCGCGTCAATTCTGAGGTGCCATCCCTACCGGAGATCGAAGCTGCTATCCGAACCATGAAATCCAACAAGGCTCCCGGGGTCGATCGCATATCAGCAGAGATGCTCAAAGCTGACCCCATGCTATCTGCACAAATGTTGCATCAACTATTCTGCAATATCTGGGACACCGCGACTTTTCCGGCTGACTGGATGCAGGGCGTCTTAGTGAAGGTCCCAAAGAAGGGGGACCCAACTGTATGCGATAACTGGCGTGGCATTATGTTACTGTGTTGTGTTCTCAAAGTTCTATGCAAAGTTATCCTCAACCGGATACAGGAGAAGATCGACGCGACTCTCCGACGGCAGCAGGCGGGATTCCGTGCTGGAAGATCCTGTGTGGACCATATTGTCTCGCTCCGCATAATCTTGGAGCAGGTCAACGAATTCCAAGAGTCCCTTTACTTGGTTTTCATTGACTACGAAAAAGCTTTCGACCGACTCAACCACGAAAACCTGTGGGGCGCCCTAAGGCGCAAGGGAGTTCCGGATAAAATCGTCAACCTCATCGAAGCTCAGTATGAGGCTTTCACGTGCAGGGTGCTGCACAACGGAGCCCTATCTGACCCTATTCGGGTAGTCGCTGGAGTGAGGCAAGGATGTATTCTATCACCGCTACTGTTCCTCATCGTAATCGACGAGATAATGGTTGGTGCGATCGACCGTGTGCCGAACCGTGGGTTGCTCTGGCAGCCTATTACAATGGAGCATCTAAACGACCTAGATTTGGCGGATGACGTTGCTTTAGTATCACAACGGCGTTCTGACATGCAGAGTAAGCTCGACGATCTCGCCGAACGCTCCTCAGCGGCAGGTCTCAACATCAACGTCAGCAAGACTAAATCGTTGGATATCAACACGGGAAATCCATCCAATTTTACGGTAGCTGGTCAGGAAGTGGAGAAGGTTGAAAGTTTCCAATATCTTGGCAGCCAGATAGCGTCGGACGGCGGAACCAAGAGTGACATAGGTGCACGGATCAAGAAGGCAAGGGCTGCTTTTGCGAGTTTACGAAACATCTGGAAGTCAAATCAGATTAGTCTCCGCACGAAGATCCGAATTTTCAACTCTAACGTGAAATCTGTACTGCTGTACGCTAGCGAAACATGGTGCGTATCAGCGGAGATCACACAGAAGCTGCAGGTGTTCATCAACCGATGCCTGCGGTATATAATTCGTGCTTGGTGGCCTCACAACTGGATTTCGAATGCCGAGCTCCATCGACGGTGTCACCAGAAGCCGATATCGACAGAAATTCGGGAACGTAAGTGGAGGTGGGTTGGCCACACTCTACGGAAGAGCGGAAATGAAATCTGCAAACAAGCGCTGGATTGGAATCCAGCCGGACATCGCAGCAGAGGCAGACCCAGGGGCTCATGGCGGCGAAGCCTAAACAAGGAGATTAAGCAAGTCGATCGGAATTTGACCTGGGCCCAGGTCAAGGCGAAAGCAAACAATCGCCCAGGATGGAGATCTTTCACGTTGGCCCTTTGCGCCAGGGATGGCGCTCAGGACACTTAAGTAAGTAAGTAAGTCTCAGTATGTTAAAATTTTCTTATAAACAATAAAATTGACTGCAAAGTCGCTAAACCGTAAATCAAAATATTGATGAGTGTTTGACAGTATTTTCCACTTTTCTAAAACCGGAAGTCATCATCCCAGATTTCAAAATGGCGTCGCATATCTATTTCAAATGACTAGACGTCATGCCGATTCCAACAATACCCATATTAAACCCAAAGACGCCATCTTGAATTTCAAAATGGTGTCGAATATCGATTTTCATTCTTGAGACGTCGTCCCGATTCCAAAAAATACCCATATTGATGGTTATTTGACAGTATTTTCCACTTTTCGAAAACCGGAAGCCGTAATCTTGGATTTCAAAAAGGCGTCAGTGATCGATTTCCATCCTCTAGATGTCATTCCGATTCCAAAAAAATACCCATATATGGGTACCGTAAAACGGGGGGTGTTTTTTAAAGTATATTCTAAATATTTGTTATGGCAATTAATGTTTTTCAAATTTTATATTTTTAAAACAAGTACTGAGGATCCAAGAGATTATTTGTTAGTTATTTATTTAATGGAAATTAAAGCATTAGCACAATTTTTTACGTTTTGTGACCGAACTTCAGTATTTTGATTTGGGATTACTTTGATAATGCTCGATGAATGTTTTTCCATGCGTGAAACTCAACCAATTTAGTTTAAGCTATATGAAACTTTGAATGAGTATATAATCAGAAGACATTATAAGCAATAAGAATACAACATTGAATTTGTGATGACTATATAGGAAATACAGTTCATAAGTGATGATTTGAGTGCCTTTTCAAACAGGCCAATAACACGAAAATTGTTTTTTAATATATTCGTAAAATATTTAACAGGTACTATGTAAAAACTATATACGATATCTACGGCAATACCACAAACGAAGTTACAGACGACTAACTGGCGAAGAAATCAATTGAAATAATGCGGTTCGCTGAAATAGAATTTTCTTATAAGCTTGTGCCATCAGTCACCATATGGACTAGTATTTTTGTTTTGATTTGAACAAAGTTGATTTTCTGTTCAATGATCTTTGACAGTGTGCAAAGAGTGTACCATTTTGTAGTTTTTTGGGCATTTCAGCTTTGAGTAGAGTGAAAGACATGGAACCAAAACATTCTAGTACATTCAGTGTTGCCATGTGGTTCAATCCAGAAGTAGCATAGAGGCAACCCTAAGACTAGAAGGTCCCGAAGAAACGTGCTCAACTTTTTGGCCTAGCTCTGGTACTCTCTTCGGTCCCAAGCTAATCGATTCGCCCCTCGAAACATAGGAAAATCCACTAACCCCTCATTTTATCTGTCAAACTTCCATAGAGAATCTAAACAAACATTGTGTAGTACTAGAATTTCGACTAGAATGGGGTACATTAATCGTTTGCTTGGGACCAATAGGCTAGTCAGGTAGTCAGGTAGTTGGTGTTAAGGTATTTGACAATATTACCCACATTTTCTTGAACCGCAAGCCACCATCTTAGATTTCAAAATGGTGTCGCATATCTATTTCCAATTTTTAGGCGTCTTCTCGATTCCAAAAATACCCATATTGATGGGTATGTGAGAGTATTTTCCACTTTTTCTTGAACCAGAAGCCACCATCTTAAATTTAAAAATGGCGTTGCATACCTAATTATATTCTCTAGGCGTCTTCCCGATTCCAAAAATACCCATATTGATGGGTATATGACAGTATTTCTCATTTTTTTTCAACCGAAAGCCGCCACCTTGGATTTCGAAATGTCGTCGAATATCGATTTTCATTCTCGAATCCAAAAATATCTATATTCATGGGTATTTGCCAGTATATCTCGATAGCTTTTTCGAAAGGATGTATCAGCTTTTGTAAACAATGCATTTGATCGTCAATTTGGCGTAACTGGTAGCTCGCATACGAATACTAACACCACTATCAGTTAGGGGAAAACATCTCCTGTCTGATGATAGTGCTAGCATGCGTGAGCAATGGTACATGCGTTTAAATGAACCGAGTGAACAATAAACAAAAGTCAGAAAACCTGCGCTTATTTAGATCGAACAGCTTCGTTTCAATGCGCACGTAGGGGAAACAGCCCTATTTATGCGGTACGTAAGCAGCGTTAGAAGCCTATTGTTGTGTATGGAGACCTCCATACACACCAATAGGCTTCTAACGCTGCTTACGTACCGCAACAATCGGGCTGTTTACCCTACCTAAATTGTGTTGACAATAAAAGACGAAATGACCACGAGTCCAGCCAAAAAAACGAATCAAAAGTGGTTCTGTTGATGTTAAAGGCCATCTGCTAGGAGAGAAGACAGAATGACTCTGAATTTAAAGTGATGGTTGACGGCTGCGTCGTCGCTTGACGATTTTAGATTGAAAGTGACTTTGTTGGGCGTTGTTCCGGAAACCCAGAGGACTCATATCTGACCATTTAGTAGCAGAATTGAAATGGTGATGACATATTTTCTCAATGCTCATGACTGTATGCAATTTAGAGAAAATCGTGGATCTCTAGGTCTACTTTCAAAACGGCGCCGGTGGTGTAGTGGTAAGCGTGGTTACCTCTCACCCCAATAGGCCTGGGTTCAATCCCAGTCGGCGCCGCCGGGATGTTCTGAGGCATAACATCTCTGATCACGCCTTCCTTCTGAAGGGAAGTAAAGCCGTTGGTCCCCGGTTCATGAGTTGATGGGTCGATAGGTAGGGTCCAGGTGTGGGAGCTGCCTTCCTGGCACGTCGGTAGCATTTGTGCTCAGCACGGAAAACAAGATCGACGGAAAAAACAAACCAAAAGGTCTACTTTCAAGAATTGACCATTGTCCCGGTGAATCCGAATTTCCGCAGAGCCGTCTCGACTGGCCAACCCCATAGGTCCAATTGGGTGTCTACCTGTTCCAAAAGAAAGTAGACAGCCATACCTTAATAATGATGGATGAATCATAACGATTGAACATTGCATTGGTCATAACCAGCCATGTCAACCATGAATCGACACGCATTTTGCAGCCTTGGTATTTTGAGAAAGTTTCGATCAGCTGATTAGGTAGCTTATGATGATGTCGTGTTGGCTAGATTATAGATTTTAGCCATCTAGATTGTACTCATGTTGTCGATACCTGTGGAACGGGTTTCCAAAAACCTACCCAAATTTGAATTCCATTTCGAAGGAATCCCCGTTGTAACAACTCGGCTGAGAAGATTCGTTATCAGTTCCACTCGATCGAGACGCCAAACTCGCGTCGCAGAAATTTGTTTACACTCTTTCGGTCGTCTCGTTCGTGCTCGCACAACCACAGCTGCTACTCACTACTCTTGCTCCATTCAAGCAGCGCGCTTCCGTTTCTTCTGCTCTCGACAAAATCGACAGTCAACCGCGGTACGCCCAATCTGATATTGCTGTTCACATTAGTTTGCAGGTTCGAAGGTGCGAAGATGCGTTCCCAACAGTGGAAGAACTTAGTGATCTTCAGCAGCGGCACATTGCTTCTGTTGATGTTGCTGTCGTTGATGCTGGTAGCCGTGCTGGAAGTGGCCGAAGGACGCACCATCTACTACAATCCGGCCAAGCAGGATTTGAACACCACGGTCAATACGTCGAACATCTTCGTGTCACCGCTGCGCTGCCCAGCTGGCTACGGGTTGGACCGATTCCGGCGCTGTCGCAAGCTGGTCTACTAGCTCAAGGCTCTGAGGACGGTAAGCTCGGTTATCGGATTTGTTTCGATTGGAAATCAAATCGTGTGTCGTAATAATAGCGCGATAAGATAGAGCTTGTAATTGATTTCATTTCGGGGGTGAGTTCATTATCAAATCAGTTACACGGGTGAGTCCATAAGTGATGGTGTATTGTGATGAGGTTCAATTTGATTTTTGTGATTACGTTTGCCATCTTGCTGGTGGGAATGTGCAACGGTTCCAATGCGGTTCGAGTCATTTTCCGAAAGTCGCCACTGCCGGATGGGACCAATCAAAAGGCCGCTCACATATTAAGGTCTCCCAGCGGAATACGAGCTAGCTGCGGATCGGGCCAAATGCACGACACCTACGGATTGTGCCGCTCGGCTGTCTACTTCTAGCCGGACGTGTAAGTTCATCACACCTATTTTTGGAAGTTACTCAGCTCGACGTCATCGTTTCTGAAAAGGTTTACTCATTTCTCGAATGTCTCGTTTCACCACTCAATTATGGCGTCATGATCCCGGGCATAGCATAGCTTCTAATGTTTGCTTTTACCTCGTTTGTCAAAAAGGCAGATAAGATAAGTCGGAATGTCGCATGCGGTCTTGTGTTTTAATATCGGTTGCAATCGACTGCACCGCTATTGGTCGTAGTTGAATCTCGAATGCCGCGCAACTTACAAGCGAAAATATCCACACCTGTTGGAATCAGCTATCGAGCTTGAATAATGAAATTCACAAAAATCTGGATCCTGCTGTTGGTGGCAGTGTTTAGCTTTGAGTCTGTACAGTCAGTTCGTGTAATATTTAGGAGAAGGGTACAATCCAACGGAAATGTGGCGCACCTTCTACGCTCACCGAATGCCACAAGTTGTCCCCAGGGGCAGAAGCTGGATCGACGAGGGGGATGCAGGCAGTCTGTTACGTTTTAAGATAGTTTTAAGGTGTGAAAGCTTGAGAGAACGATTTATCCGAGACATTATTAGTAATTGAAGCATTCTGGCCTTTCCTTTCAGGACCCGTGGATGATCGGACGAGGAATGGTACTACATGAAATCCAGTGAAACAAAAATGTGTAATCATGTGAAACGAACTTCTTGGAGTGAAACTTATGGTATATTTTGATTAGCAAATGAAATGTTTTTTTGCTTTTGAATAAATGAATTGTTCAATGCGCAATAAACAAAGATAAGACAAGGATATATTTTAAGTGGACAATCAATGACATCTGTGATAAAGCAACTATGAGTGAATCAGTTTCGAATTGACGTCAAGTCAACTGGTTGGGCTACCCGCCTGTGCTTAGGTCTGATGGCGACAGTTTTTCAGTTTAATTTCAAACTTCTCGTCGAATTTGACAAACGGGATCAGAGCTTTCCAAATCTCATGGCAAGTTTCATAAGCGGAGCCAAAAAAAAACGAGAACAGTAAGACTAGAAAGAACTGCCCATGTTAAAAAGTAAGAAACGCCCTTTAGTTGCAGATCAACGACTTAAAATGTTGGTATAAGTTTAATAGCCATTCTCTCCGGCCCTTGATGCTACTTCAAAGTCTTCAAAAAAAATCATCAAATTTCTAAATCAATAGTCGATTAAAACGTCTTGCTGCTTCTTAAAAGTCATCCGATCAAACATCACGTTTCAAAACACACTTCAAACGCCCTGCTGCTGCAGATCAAACTAAAATAATTTGTTTAGGTGATCTGTAGGCTTCCTTAAGGGGAAGTTTACCACTCCGAAAATAATAATTGCGTTTTGAATTTTCTAAAAATATTACCAAAAGATGTAAAAAATCTAACAAAAATCACATTTTTACTATTATTTCAAAGAAAATTGTCGCACAAACACATTATAAGTCATCATGGCATAAAGTTGGACTCAAAAAACCACAAAATTGACTATTCAGTTTTGCTGAGGGTCAATTTTTTTTTATTTTCACACGTAGATTTTCCCAGAAATCTAAAGGAAATACTGATTTTTTTTGGATTTTTGATAATTTTAAAACGATTACTTGCCAAAAAATGACTAAAAGTAAATTGATACGCACAAAAAGACCTGTAGTTCGTGATTCAAAAAGTCTAACAAGTCCATTGTGGTTGCTGTACAGTACTTTAATTAAAATTCAAAGTTACAGCATTAAATGGTTAAATTTATTCAGTTCGTATGAAATCTGGAACCTTCCTCTTGATGGAGCCCATAATCACAGTGAAAACGGACACGGAATCAGCACATTTCTTCCATTTTGCTGAATGTCCTTGACTACCCCGCCACTTCGTCGAACTCGCTGCTTTGAAATTACGCAGTATTTTTTCGATTGGTCGAAATGCCGGGCAATTCGGAGGATTCATTAGCTTGGGGACAAAATAGATCCTGTTGGCAGCATACCACTCCAGAACCACCTTGGAGTAGTGGCAGCTGGCCAAATCGGGCCAAAAGATGACTTTGCCTCTATGCTTGCGGATGAACATTCTTCGATGTAAACTTGGGATGTCATCGTCGAGGATGTGACGAATGGTTCCGTTTTCAGGTCACAATTGCAAATCGCTTGCCAAATAATGGCCTTCTTCGCGAACTTGTCGGCAAGCACGAACTTGAATGTTCCCCGCACATCCCCACGTCCAGTCGCGATGTAAAACTTTTGACCGGGAAGCTGCTTAAAATCTAGTTTGACGTATTTTTCGTCATCGATCAAAGTGTAGCCCTTGTGTTTCGTCAAAACACTGTCGTATAAGAGCCTTGCACGCTTTTTGGCCACTGAAGTCTGCTTCATGTGACGGTTCGGATGTTTACTGGCTTTGTACGACTTGTATCTTTCCCTGGCAAGAATGTTCAGCACTGGTTGAAAGTTGGCGTTGTACCTTCTGGCCACATCTCGGATCGAAAGACCAGGGTTGGTTTTAACGCACCTTACACCTTGCTGCGACCAACTGTTGTTTTCGGCATCTTCAGCACTATAGTCAGCTTGGAACCGGACCACTCCGGATTTTCCAGGTGTTTGTGCACATTATTTTTTCTTCTTTCGAGTTCCATTTGACGTTATTTCTGAACGCGATTGACTACTTTGATCAAACTTGCACCAGTTGTTCTCTATAGAAGTGTAAACAAACCACTGTCAAAGATTTACGATTCCCAATACTAGAGGCGTGCTAGCGGCACGCGAGGGGCGTACCAATTTACTTTTCGTCAGCCTTTACTAGTTATCCAAAACATCATGAACTTTCTTAACACACCTCTAATACCCTGTTGTTGCAGATCAACTTCCCATCATTTTCGTATGATCATTAGACTGATGCAAAATTTGAAATTTTCACTCCACAGTGCTCAAACAGTTCTAAATTGGGTTCTTTAAGGGCATTGAGGTTAATGTATATTCGTAATCTGCATTAAAAATGGAACCCAAACCCTAAATTTAATCAACTTTGGTACACTGGAACTATTTTAAATAAGTACGATTACATTTGCAAAAAACACCTTATTAGCGCCCCTCGGTGTCACTTTGTATGGGAGAGAGCTGTCAGTTTATCAGTTTAGTGTCAAACAGTGAAGTCATTATTTTGCTTTGAATCTTGATTTAAAAATCGAGATGAAAGTGTGTGGGTTCGAAAAAAATATCATTGTGCTCAGAAAACGAAGCTCTTTCAGATGATATATAAAAACCGATATATTTTTCAAAATTAAAGAACCCAATTGAGCCCTGATTAGTCTTTGAACTCATTTAGTGAGAAACTGAATTGGCGCAAACCATTTTAAGTTTATATGGGAATTACTATGGAGAAACCATAATTTCGGTTCATATCTATCTGAAAATTCACCAGTTCACTCTACTTTAAAAAATGATAGCTGAGCTCGTTCAGAATTTTCTCAGCTACAACTTTGTTGAAGACCAATTTTCGATCAAATGTTCTGGACTAGAAGAAACATTTTTGATGAAGTATATAATATCGATGTTTAATCAATGGCATAATAATAAGTCGTCAGATTTTTCTTTTGCTTCTGGAAACTTCGTAAAACTTCAAGGACTTCAAGTTCTGAAAAGTGCGTAGAAGTAGAAAATTTATGTATTTAAAAATTATCTCTGAGATGGAATCGCCGATTAAATTGATTTTTTTAAAACCATTCCGGTGAGTGGTTCTTACATCTGATGAAAGGTACTTCCCCCAGGCCCCTTCATCTTCGTTATATATTCAAGAATGTGTTGCCACGGGGGGTTTTTTTTTCAATTTCTATCATATATCTTACCTAACCGGTTCCGTGTGTTCCGGTTTATGGTTCCACATAGTCAAATTTGACAGGGGGTTTTTTTTAAATTATCGGATACATTGGGCTGAAGAGTCTTCGATTTCTTTGAAACTTCGCCCATAGGTAGAGTTCATATAGGGGAAATGGATGTAATTTGTAAGTAGCGGCTAGCTCGAAACGGGTACTCTTACCTCTATCTCAAGAATCGAAGGGGACAACAACAACACAGTCGGTATATCTGCAGGGACTTCTTGAGGGATAGTGGCACAAACACAACAAATTATCTCATTTACATCTTTTTATTTCTTCAAGGTTACATTTTGTAAAAGGGGGTTCGTTGCGGCCGTGGAGTCTGATTCATGCATGCTGAGAGAGAGAGAGAGACAGAGAGTGCGTGTGGTTCGTGATTACCTTAGATTCTGTTGGGCTTCCGGACTTTCGGACGGGAAACTGGTCCAATGCTTCTACCACTCCTATCGACGTTCCTCGTGCTCACTTCCGGGGCGGTAGCTCATCGGATATTGGGCACTAGCAAGCGGGGGCGGACCCACCAGACCTTGCTAGACCCTCACCTCCAGGGCTTCGGGTAACACTCGCCCGACGCGTGTGGTACGGTAGGGCACGACGTTTGTCCACCACCAGCACGGGGCTAGCAGATTTCTCGTTCCTCAATTGTCTCGACAGTGGATCGACTTCGTTGTTAGGGGCCGACCAGCGGGGGCGAACCCACACGGACCTGGCCAAACCCTCACCTTCACAACGTATGTTACCACTCACCCGTAGCGTGTGGTGCGGCAATGACGCAATGCTCGTCAGCCACCAGCACTAGGCTCGCCGAACAACCGGACAATCACTTCACCGGGGATCCACTCAACCGGTAACGGGGCGGTGATGTCCGTAACACACTTCTCGAAACTGAGACACCAGGGCTGGCCAATCACTCGCGGGCAGAGTTAATGTACACGTGCATCCATCCCGCGTGATAGCGACACGCTTTCTATCAGATCTTAGGTGCCTGGTACATTTCGAGACGAATTATTTCGCGTCTCTTTTTTGTTCCTACGTGCCTCATTCGTGTCACATGTGCTGTGTCTCATGAGTCAAACTCAGCGAGCTCCAGGGAGATCGGCAGCGTACCTACGTCCTGCGTGCATGCTAAAAGTGGCTGGTTGGTGATAAAGAAAACAACGGAGAACTGTTGATTGAGTAGTCATGTCACATTCTCGTATTGCTAGTACAGCTGATTGATTTGAATCCGTTGGTATTCAGTTTTTGAGCGTTGAGAAATTGCGATTTTATAGAAGTATTTCAAGCGGAAGATTACGAACCAATTACCGATCCATGCGCACGGAATTTTCATCGTTCAAAATATTGCTTTTGCTCCACCAAGTTCAAATAATTTCAAATCAGCTCCTGATCATTCTCACAAAATTTGATCTCATTAGGATGCGAACTCGTTCTGCACTTGGTCCTTTGTAGTTTATGTGAAAATTGAAAAATTGAGCGTTAGGATAATTAGCTATAATAGGACATAATGGGACAAACAATCCAGGCTATTATGTCATAAGGGCAAGATGCAGTGTTGCCCTGAAAGCAGCCGATCAATCCTACCAGAAAGTTATCAACTTGGAAATTAATTAATAACTAATTTTCTTGAAATTCAATTGAAAAGTGGTTTTCAACAAAGTTGTAGCTGGGAAAATTTCACGAAAGGAAGGGACATCTTTTCTTATAGCAATTCCCATATAAAGTTCAAAGAGCCAGTGCAGAATGAGTTTGCCATCAAATTAGCAAAGAAAGAAAATGTTCTGCATAAAATTCTTCCACCCATTGACTTACCATAACATTGCTGCATTCGTAGCATTCCGATATAATCTATTCAAATTACGTAACATCCCTTCTAACAATGCATACCAGTTGTGAACGTCTTGCAACGGTCAAATCCCCGTTCTAAACAATACACTTTTTGTAGCATTTTTGTCCATTACATATTTTGAAAATAACGTGACAAAAGATGCAAGTGCATTTAAGTGTTGAACCGGAAAAAAAATAAACAAAGAATATTCTAATCGACCGGCAAATGAATGGCTTTGGCTATTAGAGGATTTCAAGAATAAAAGAACTGCAAACATATCAAGACCAACGATTGAAATGGCCTCAACTCCATTTTGTAAACAAACCCTTACAACCATTTTCTCGGAAACCGAAACCTACATTCGCAATCCTAAACCACAATCGGGTAGAGGAGAACCCGACCTGTTCATTCTGTTGTTTTGCCTTGGCGGACTTCGGTTCGTGAGAAAATGGCCTTACAAGGTTTGTTTACAAAATGGAGTTGAGGTCTTTTCAACTGTTGGTCTTGATATGCTACCTTTCCTCTAAAATAGGAATGGTTTGTGGTAAAGCATTTTAAATGTCGGTCAAAGCAACCAAGTTTCAAAAGCCTGTATTTCGTTTACCTACACCTTGCAGAACTTAGAGCTCTGCTGTTCTAGCATTAATCGTAGCACATGATATGAGGCACATAGCGGCGCCGGTGGTGTAGTGGTAAGCGTGATTACCTCTCACCCCAGCAGGCCTGGGTTCAATCCCAGTCGGCGCCGCCGGGATGTTCTGAGGCATAACATCTCTGATCACGCCTTCCTTCGGAAGGGAAGTAAAGCCGTTGGTCCCCGGTTCATGAGTTGATGGGTCGATAGGTAGGGTCCAGGTGTGGGAGCTGCCTCTCTGGCGTCGGTAGCATTGGTGCTCAGCACGGAAAACAAGATCGACGGAAAACAAATCAAAGGAAAAAAAAAAATATGAGGCACATGAGATCAGCGTGAGCATCGCGCACGCCAGGATTTTCGGGTGTCGCATTTGTTTCTCGCTCGTATCTTATTCTCGCGTGTCTCTTTCCTTGCTCGTCACATGGTGTTTTCGTTGCGATGGGAGACGGTTTGTTTTTTGCACACACGAGGAAAATGTAACTCTGCTCGCGGGGAACCACTTTAAGAAAAACTGTACTTCCAGTAACTTCTGCTAACAGTCGTTTTTTTCTTAATATCTTCAGCTTTTGATCCGTTTTCTCCGAAGGTTGGAAACTGTTCCCCCGTTTTTTCAGCAACTCGCTCTCGTCTCCCTTTTTTCACCCTCTCTCTCCCCCTCAATCTACTCTCCTTCCTTCTCTCTCTCTTTTCCGGATATTCATATGCCAAATATAAAATGACAGGTCAATTTCGCCTGCTGATTTGAAGGCAGAGATGTAAGCCGTCTTAATGGGGTGTTTATACACATTTTAGATACAATTTTTTTTTAATTTAAATGTAAGTCCTAATCTAATGTGCCACTTATTTAATTTATTAATAACTTACCCTTTAATTTAATTCTTCGTTTTAATTCTTTAATTTAAATTATCTAATAAGTCCACCTGGATGTTGTCGTGACCGGACCGAGAATTCCAACCTCGGCCACGGCTACACGAATTAGCGATGCAGCTCCCACGGGTGCAGCTGCTTCTATTGCTGCTGCTGCTGCTGGTGGTGGTCCGTCACCTCCAATATTCGTTACAAGAATCACTTCAACGAACTTAGGTATTTCATATTTATACCTGCTAACCTATCAACATTCTCTAACCAATGAGATTCCGTTTACATACGGACTCTCACTCGATTCTACTCATTATTTATTCAACACTAACTCTATCTACTACATTCTTCCCCTCCTCTTCTCTCCTTAATTGCGGAAGGGGGGCATTAAATCCACCCATTTGGAGGAATTGCATCAATTTCATGAGGGCATCTTCAGCGGTGGTCCAAATCCTGGTTTTGGTCTATTTTTTTAGAACAATCTGCATAATTTTGAATCTGGTATATGATTTGATCTATTTTCGTCACAATTTGGAATAAGAAAAATACTGTTCCAAATCACTCTACACGCTCGTTCGAGCTATTTCAAAATTGAGTAAAAAGTCACAACAAAGTTTCTACTCAGTTGAATAAGATCTAGTTTTGCCAATAGTAATTTTCTCTTGAGTTAATGTTACTCAAATTCATAAATCACGATTACACATACTATGACGTTTCAAAGCATGATATGAAATTGAGTAACTTGTACTCAATTTTGAGTTAGCTCGAACGAGCGTGTGTTGGGTTTTTTGACAGACGATGGGAAATAAACGAAAACAAATAGATTCTTCAGTCAGGTGCTTGTTCGTGGCAGTCTTTTGATTTCGCTTGTCGTTTTCTGTCGGTGATTAATTCGATTAATGATAAATTTGTTTGCTTTCTGTTCAGTTGAAGGTAAGTTGTAATCAAATTGAGCATCCTGGAAGTTGAACAACAAAGAAATTTTTCCTGTAGAATGTCACAGCCACATCCCAAGCGAGGTAGCAACTGGTTGGAGGAGGAAGACGAACAGTTATGTCGATCGTGGCTAGCTATTTCGAAGGATGCTGTCAAAGGAACAGACCAGCATAGGGGAGATATTTGAAAGGCCGTGAAAGACCACGCATAGTCCCAAATTCCGTCTTTCGCCAGTCGCCCAGCTGATGGAATACGGCAGCGATTCGGGATGCTGAGCCACCATATGGCTAAATTTGTAGGTTGCTTCACGTTCGTAAACAGGCTGAACTGCAGTGGAACAACCAACGACGACTGCTTTCAGGAGGCAAGGAAAATTTTTCTCAAAGAAATGAAACTGAAAACATTTAAAATTCAGCATTGCTACGAAATTTTGAAAAACGAGCCAAAGTTCAAGGAGCTTCAAGATTCCCGGATTTTAATGAAGCCAAAACGGAAAGCTAACGTCTCAGCAACCAGTGGTAAGTTTGAAATCTGGTAACTGTTATTAGTTTAGAAATCATGGACATTTTAATTGCAGAGAGCGAACCTATTGCGTCAACGAGCAATGATGATTCTGTATGCCAGCCCTCAACATCGAAAAACAGTTCAACTCCACGACCGGTTGGACAGAAAAGAGCTAAAATGCTGCAACAAATCAAAGACTCTAAACCCAATGTTTCGTGGGATGAAGTGCTGCAGGAAATGAAAAAGAAAAACGAAATTCTTGAATTGCAAACCAAGGAAATCCAACGTGCATCAGATATAAAAATAATCACGACAACACTGGAAGGACTAGACGAGGTGTCCAAGAATCTTCTACAACGACTGAAGGAAGATTTGATGGTTAAATTCAATTCAGATTTTATTGAAGAAGTCCTTCAAGAGGAAGTTATTACGGTACCTGATCTGATCGAAGAGAGCATGATTGATCCTTTAAATGATTTTTAAAAGTATTTGTAGTGAGTTGTGTGTTGTTATTGCTGTAAAAAGAGACGTTAATAAACATATACAAGTTGTTTGAAACTAGCTTTATTTATCATTTGGGAAAAAACGAAGTGAAACTACATTGATCCTCCTTTAACAGCCCACAAATGTTCCAAAATGGCGTTCCTTATTTCATAGTACTTGCTCGGATTACGCAAGTTAGATCTCTCTTGGCATATCTGATCAAAAGATCGTGGTAAACCGTCGATACGCACAAATTCTGCATCAGGTTCATATCTATTAGTGTTGCCCATCCATTCTGCATCATCTTGATCGCCCAATATATCTGCCGTTTTGTATTTGATCCTCATGTTGTGCAAGATTATGCAAGTCAACATGATGTTGCGTATTGATTCTTCATCCCAGATCCTACAAGGATGTACTAGAATTTGCCAACAACTCTGAAGAATACCGAAACATCTTTCAACATCTTTACGGGCTGCTTCCTGGCATTTAGCATAATGTTTTTCCTTAGCAGTTTGGGGTTGAGATATTGTTTTTAGAAACAACGGCCAATCCGGATAGATTCCGTCTGTCAAAAGATATCCTTTGTCAAATGTTTTCCCTTGAACACTCCAAGTTCCCCCAAGAATATTGCCCTAGAATTTAAAATCAAAGGATATTGCAGTTGTTCAAATATTTGTCTTCATATGAATTACCTGCAACACTTCATTTAATAATGGTGAGCGATCCAGTACGTTATTTCATTGCAGCTGCCCCGGCATCCGAAAAAACAATGCCAAATATACGTGCAAAAACTTCCAACACAATCGTAGGTTTTCCTTCTTTTCCTTGGTATTGTCCTTTGAGTGCCACTGGACAGTTTCTCCATTTCCAATGCATGCAATCCAAGGATCCTACCATGCCAGGGAAACCTCGTTCTGTATTTTCAAGCATCAGGCTTCTTACCTCTTCCGGTTTAGGTGTGCGCAAGTATTGTGGGCCGTATATCTTAATGACAGCTTCGCAAAAATGTCTCAGAGTTAGTAGGCTGGTTGATTCTCCAATTCTCAAGTTCTCATCCAACGAGCTTGCCGAAGCCCCGTAAGCCAGTATCCTTAAGGCAGCAGTACATTTTTGCAGTGGACTAAGGCCAATTTTTCCAGCTGCATCGCATCGCAGCTTGAAAAAGTCATCAGATGACTCCAAATCTCGCATAATTTTAAGAAACATGGTCCTCGGTACGCGGAAACGTCAAAGAAAATGTTTTTCATCATAGGTCGGCGTTTCGCTGAAGTAGTCATCAAACAATTTCTGATGACCGGAACGGAAATTACGATCCACATTAGGGCGTCTTCCAGGACACGAGCCTTTCCGTTTTAGGTTATGATTTTCTGCTGCCAAATCACAAGAAATATATGATTATTATTTAGTATGATTCAATGAATGAATTTGCGGCTCACCTTCAGCCAAACTTCTTATTTACCATCCATCAGGTCATGGTTATTCTTATTAACTATCCATCAGGTCATGGTAATTCATATTTACCATCGATCAGGTCATGGTAAATCTTATTTACCATCCATCAGTTCATGGTAATTCATATTTACCATCCATCAAGTCATGGTAATTCTTATTTACCATCCATCAGGTCATGGGAATTCATATTTACCATCCATCAGGTCATAGTAATTCATAATTACCATCCATCAGGTCATGGTAATTCTTATTTACTATCCATCAGGTCATGGTAATTCTTATTTACCATTCATCAAGTCATGGTTATTTTTATTTACCATCCATCAGGTCATGGTAATTCTTATTTACCATCCATCAGGTCATGGGAATTCTTATTTACTATCCATTAGGTCATGGTAATTCTTATTTACCGTCCATCAGGTCATGGTAATTCATATTTACCATCCATCAGGTCATGCTAATTCATATTTACCATCCATCAGGTCATGGTAATTCTTATTTATCATCCATAAAGTCATGGTTATTCTTATTTACCATCCATTAGGTCATGGTAATTCTTATTTACCATCCATCAGGTCATGGTAATTCATATTTACCATCCATCAGGTCATGCTTATTCTTATTTACCATCCATCTGGTCATGGTAATTCTTATTATCCATCCAACAGGTCATGGTGGTTCTTATTTACCATCCATCAGGTCATAGTAATTCATATTTACCATCCATCAGGTCATGGTAATTCTTTTTTTCCATCCATCAGGTCATGGTAATTATGTTGCGAAAATTTCCTCAGTTTTACACTAAATGCTGCTACCGGACCGAGGTTTCCAGCCTCGGCCACGGCTTCACGAATTAGCGATGCACCTCCCACGGGTGCAGTTGCTTCTATTGCTGCTGCTGCTGCTGCTGCTGTTTCTGTTGCTGCTGTTTCTGCTGCTGATGGTGGCAATACAGATCCTGTCATTTCTAGGGTTACCATATGGTATCCTTAAGGAGGACATGTCCTCCTTTTTCAATAATTTTTCTACGTCCTCCTTTCGCCCAAAAATGTCCTCCTTTTTAATCCTTGCATTTTTCCAGTAACATATTAATAAAATTGTTTTCAAAAAGCGTTGTTTGCAGAGCTTATTTGTTTAATTATGTCGCAACTTTATCTTATCTAGCAAATGCCATTCGATGGTGGGACTAGGATTATACTACAGCTGTCAACTCGCCACTTTTAGGCTGCGATCAGGGTTGCTGTCCATTTCGTGAATTTAACCTAAATTTGACGTATGGAATTTTTTTAAATAAACCTGCATATTTCAGACAAACCAGGAATCAATTTTGACAATCAATTTCTCGAAAATCGGACGATCAACAACAGATGGATTTTCGAATATTATATATTATTTTCGAAGAGTCAGTGAAAATTCATCAATTTTTCTGTATTTTTACATAAATTTGACATTTTGAAAATAAATTATAATGTTCGATAAACTCTCTGGTAAATTTAACAGGTTGCTTAGATGTTCCATGTTGGTTTCAATCAGCGATGACATGTATCCTGATTTTTGTACATGATAAAGGCTGGGATGGTTTTAAGGCTGTAAAGCTGCAGTTTTCATTTCATGAATTAAATTGATATCTACCACAAGTTATGAACCATCTCAATTGAACCTTAGCAAATCATGAATTTTGTGATAGCGCACATATTATTAAAACGTTTGATAAAAACTCATTGTCCTCCTTAATCTCCAAACCTCAAATGAAATGTCCTCCTTTTCAAGTTTTTGATATGGTAAGCCTAGTCATTTCGTATTATGGACTCAGTACAAAACCGAACTTTTTGTCAGTGCGAACCTCAACCTGAGCTGGGTTTTTAAAACAAACGAGCAAACTGACGTTTGTCAGAAAACAAGCAGAACCAATCTTGATACCCGATCCAGGTTGGAATTGAATAATAAACGAATTCTCTATAATGGAATTCCATGAAACAGCAGCGGTCAGCTGATTTGTTTTTGTTTACCGAGAAGTTATGGCATTTCAAAGTTACACTTACAGATCTTTCCCATTGAAAACAGCTTTGTTTATATTTACATCTTACTTCGGTTACACCTGATCACTCACACACTACACGGTAACCGCAAAATACCCAATAATGACTACAAAGTAAGCATTTTCGAGGGAGACTGGGTCTACCCATTAAATGAGTAAAAATATTACCCATTTATGAGTATTTGTTACTCCAAAGTGAATACTTATTACTTGTTTTTGTAGTTGTAATTACTCATAAATTTAATTACTCCCTCGAAAATGCTTACTTTGTAGTCATTATTGGGTATTTTGCGGTTACCGTGTAAAGGCTGACAAAAAGTAAATTGGTACGCCCCTCGCGCGCCGCTAGCATGCCTCTAGTGTTGGGAATTGAAAATCTTTGACGGTGCACAGTGGTCCAGAATGAAACTTTAGACTAAAAATCTCTTCTACAAAGTTGTTCCATATAGTTAGGCCCTCATTATTATGACAATGAATTCTAGAGTGGTTCCTATTATCATTTAAATCAAAAATCTAACTTTTTTGTTTGAATAAATTAAGGTATACATTCTTCGGCAAAGTTATAGCTGAGCTAATTTCAAGCAACTTTAATCGAAACAACTTTTTTGCATCTCTTAAATTGGCTGATTTAGGGCTAATTTTTAAATTGAGTAAGGATAGTTCTAAAAAACCAATTGTTTTGCTCTAGTTTTCTTATTTCGAATTTCTCAGCAATGGTGTCTTCAAATAACTTTTAGATCTTAAGAAGCCGCAAATTTTTGCAACTCAAAGCTTGTCAATATCTTTCGCCAATCAAGAGTTATTTACGTTTTTATACTAAAAATATGCACTTTTCAAATGTTAATATTTCTAGTTGAGGCAAACAAAATAAAAGTTTTTTTTACGGCATTCGAAAGGGCTTATGTTATTCTCAATAATATGAAAAAATTGGAGGTATGTTATTTTTTAAACTTGTCTAAAATCAATTTGAATTTACTCATATTTTTTACTATATTTGGGTACATCTTTTTTATTAGAAAAGATACAGATAACAAATTTTGCTATAAATCATTCGTCTTAAAGAGTCTCTAGAAGATGACTTTCATGAGAAATTTCAAGTAAAAAAGTTAGAGCTAAAAAACTATTTTTTCCAGAAAGACCCTAAGCCAACTCCGAAAAATAACTCTAAAATGAGAACATTAGGAGAAAGAAAAAAAAAATTCTTCGACAAAGTTGCTTTCAATTAACTTAGCTACAACTTTTTCAAACAAAACATGTTTTTATTTTGTAAATCAAAAAAGTAAGTTGTAAAAATTTCCTAATTTGAGGACCACCCTGACGTTTGCAAACACCAAAAGAAGGGAATTTTTAAGAACAAATACGTCTTTGAATACACTTAATGTTCAAATATTGAAACAAATATACTAGCACATTTTATTTAAATTTGTCATTAGAGTGGTCCTATGAAATCCATCTTTTGCCAATAACTTTTTTATTTGAAATTTATCATGAAAGTCATCTTGTAGAGACTTTTAAAACTCTTTAAGACGAATGTTTTATAGCGAAATTTGTTGCCTGTATCACTTCTAATAAAAAAAATATACCCAAATATAGTAAAAAATATGAGTTAATTCAAATTGATTTAATACGAGTTTAAAAAATAACATACCTCCAATTTTTTCATATTATTGATAATAACATACGCCCTTTCAAATGCCGTATAAATTTTTTTTTTTGTTTGCCTCAACCAGAGATATTAACATTTGAAAAGTGCATATTTTAAGTATAAAAACGTCAATAACTCTTGATCGGCAAAATATATTGACAAGCTTTGCGCCTTCTTAAGATCTAAAAGTTATATCAAGACACCTTTGCTGAGAAATTCGAAATAAGAAAACTAGAGCAAAACAACTGTTTTTTTAGAGCCACCCTAACTCAATTCAAGAAAATAGCCCTAAATCGGCCAATTTAAGTGATACATAAAAAAAAAGTTTTCAACAAAGTTGCTTTAAATTAGCTCAGCTATAACTTTGCCGAAGAATGGATACTTTAATTGATTAAAAAAAAGTTAGATTTTTTATTTTAATGATAATAGGAACCACCCTAGAATTCAGTGTCATAAAAATGAGGGCCTAACTTTAAGGAACAACTTTGTAGAAGAGACTTTTAGTCTAAAGTTTGAATTTCAGGCTCAAAACATATCATTCCACCTAAATCCGCATTCTGGACCACTGTGCAGTGGTTTGTTTACACTTCTATAGAGAACAACTGGTGCAAGTTTGATCGAAGTAGTCGATCACGTTCAGAAATAACGTCAAATGGAACTCGAAAGAAGACAAAATATTGTGCGCAAGCAAAGTGCTGAAGATGCCGAAAACAACAGTTTGTTGAGTGCTCAAAACCTACAAGGAAACCCTGAATGTGGAAAGGAATCAGCGGACCAGGGATCGCCATCTGCGCAGCAAGGTGTTGAGGTGAGTTAAAGCCAACCCCGGTCTTTTGATCCGAGATGTGGCCTGAAAGGTACAACGCCAACTTTCAAACGGTGCGGAACATCCATGCCAGGGAAGGATACAAGTCGTACAAAGCCAGTAAACATCCGAACCGTCACATGAAGCAGTCTTCCGTGGCCGAAAAGCGTGCAAGACTCTCGTACCACCGTGTTTTGACGAAACACAAGGGCTGCACTTTGATCGCTGACGAAACATACGTCAAACTCGATTTTAAGCAGCTTCCCGGTCAAATGTTTTACATCGCGACTGGACGTGGGGATGTGCCGGGAAGATTCAAGTTCGTGTTTGCCGACAAGTTTGCGATGAAGGCCATGATTTGGCAAGCGATTTGCAGTTGTGGCCTGAAGACGGAACCATTCGTCACATCCTCGACGATGACATCCCAAATTTACATCGAATACTGCCTGAAAAAGCGTATATTGCCGTTCATTCGGCATAAGGGCAAAGTCATCTTTTGGCCCGATTTGGCCAGCTGCCACTACTCCAATTCTGGAGTGGTATGCTGCCAAAAAGATCGATTTTGTCCGCAATATAACAGGGTGTCTACTACCTGGTAAAACCTGGAAAACCGGGAATTTACAGGGAATTTTATTTTTCCTGGGAAAACCTGGAATATTCAAGGAATTTTGGTTCCACTCAGGGAATTTTCCAATTATCACTTCATTCGTAATTCAAAAGAAGTTTTTCGTTCAGTTTCTCGAAACGTTTCTTAAGGACACTGAATTTGACAAGCATCTGACAGCTAAGACAACGTGTGTGAACGAGACAAGTTCATTCAGAGAGTCTTGTCACGCTCGCTCTTCGCTGATTTGTATGTGGATGATCAAAATCGTCGTAAAAAGTAAACAGCCGAAAAAGGGAGACTGGCAACCGTCAAAAGGAGCATACGAAGCATGTATTGTATAAGAATAAGCATGCCAGACAGCAGGCCTACATAGAATTTTTTTGAGCTTCAGAGAGAATCGGAGATCTACTGAGAAATTTGTTGAGCTTCAGGGTAGTTCGTAGATCTTGAGAACAGAACTACAAACAAATTAAAAGTAATTAACAGAAATTCATAAAAACAAAATCACAAGAGAGATCGTAGATCTTCAGATAAATGTTCAAAGAAATTTTCAAAACTTCAAGCATGCAAAAATAATTACTATAAGCGAAATTTTGCAAATCTTCAGGGAAATTCGCATAACTTCAGACAAGTCCAAGAATCTACAGTGAAATATAAAGTATTTCACAGAAGAGGATCTCGAAACATTATTCAAGAATTTAAGAAAAGTTCGTAGATCTTCAGAACAAAGCTACAGAACTTTGAAAAAAATTACAGGACTTCTGAAAAAATCACAAGAATCTCAGAAATGTTAAAGGATCTTCAGGAAAAATTGCAGAACTTCAGGGAAGCTCGGCGAATTAAAAAAAATATTTACATGATTTCAGGAAAATTTGTAGATCTTGAGAGGGACATTTAAAACTTCTAAGAAGCTCAAATATTTTCAGATAAATTTTGACAACTTTAGGTAATCTTCAATTTTTAAATCTTCAGGGTAAGCCGAGAGGAATTTACAAAACATCAGAGAAGTTTGCAGATCTACTAAGAAATTTATTGAGCCTCAAGTTTTTTTTGTAGATCTTGGGAATAGAGCTACGGAGCTTAAGACAACTTTACAGAACTTTAAAGATATTTGCAGGAATTTGACAGATAGTTTCACAGTTTCACACAAATGTGAGATCGTCAGAAAAATTCGTTAAATGTCAGAAAAGCACCTCAATTCCAAAAACAAATCGCAGCGAAGTACAAAAGTACAATATTTTGCAGAACTCCATGGAAGTCGGAAAAAGATAGATCTAAAGAACTTCAGAGAAGTCCGTAGACCTTAAGAGAAGTCTGTAGAACGTCAGAAAGTTCGTACGTTTTTAGAAAAATTTGCAAAACTTCAGCAAAATTCACAGATCTTCGGGAAAGTTCGCCGATCTTTAGATAAATAATCCACAGAGAAATTTAAAGAACTTTATAAAAAGTTCGGAGATTTACTGTGAAATTTATTGAACTTCAGGGCAGTTCGTAGATCTTTAAAGCAGAAATACAGTACTTCA
Organism: Ochlerotatus camptorhynchus; assembly: GCF_037179485.1. Classification (NCBI taxonomy): domain Eukaryota; kingdom Metazoa; phylum Arthropoda; class Insecta; order Diptera; family Culicidae; genus Ochlerotatus; species Ochlerotatus camptorhynchus. Next base: position 1,610,579 of record NW_027040953.1, read on the forward strand.
GAAAACTATACAGAATTTGAAATAAATTTTAGGAACTTCAGAAAAGTTCAGAGGGTAGATCGTAAATCTACTCAAAAATTAGCAGATGTTTAAATAAATTTTCAGAATTTTACTGCGGTTCTTGGATTTTGAAAGACATTTACAGAACTTCAGTTAAGTTCACTGATCTTTAGAGATATTTGCACAGCTTGAGAAAAATTAGAAAAAACTTCAGAATACTTCCTAAAACTTCCGGAAAGCTCAAACATTTCTAGATAATCTTTTAATTCTTTCGAAAATTGTAAAGATGTTCAGAGATATTTGCAGATATTCATTGAATCATGAAAATCTGCAGAGAAAATTACAGAACTTTCGAGAAGTTTTTAGATTATTAGAAATTTTGTGAACATCAGAGATAATTATAACATAATAATAACAGAGGATTTTAAATCTTCAGGGATTCAGGAACTTTGTAGATTTTTAGGAAAATTTGCAGAACTTCTGAAGAACACACAGAACTTCAAAGAAATCTGTAGAACTACCTAGACATTTGCAGATTGTCAGGAAAGATTGTTGATCTTTAAAGAAATTTTACCGGAGAACAGAAACAAAACTTCAGGGACGTCAGAAGGTTTGAAGACCTTGCAGAATTGAGTTGTTAACAGAAATTTTCAGAACTTAAGGAATCATGTATTTCTAGTGAGAACTTTTCCCACTAGCTTGTTTAAAGTTGGTATCGACATCCTGGCGAAGTTTTGAAATCCATTTTCATCTTCATATCGCAGCTCTTGATGGACAAGATGAGCCAGATCCCTGCCGGTGTTCCCCCTGAGCAACCATTTCCTACTCCACAAAGTGCACCTTCTTTTTCTCATTTTATTAAAAATAATAAAAGCAAATACGTCTGCCGACACTAGAGTAATTTTCCGGTAATTCATGATGGAAGTATTTACTTTTGATTCCTGATACAGTTTTGTTTTGAAATCTAAATTGACAGTTCTTTCGACATGTGCAAGCAGTGTGAACACCAACAAGCAGGGGGGTTCGACAAAGTGTGTCGAAAGTAAATTCGAGCAGATTTTTCATTATAACGGTGGTCAAAATCAGACCAAGAAATCAGATAGTCTCAACGGACCTTAAGAGATTTTAGACATGTGAAACCATGATTTATTCTGTCTTCACGCAAAAAAATGGATTTTTGTTTCAGGGCCAAACGTATTTTGTTATTGATTCAAACGTATTGTATCCCTATTTCAACGAAACATATTTTTGAATCAACAAAATGGTTTTTAAAATCAACAAACAGATTATTGACTCTACAACCGGTTTGTTTATTCCAAAATATTTTCCTTTGAATTAACCGAATAATATATTTGAATAAATATCAACAATATATTAGGCCCTGAGCCAAAAATATAACCATTTGAATTTAAAAATCATTTCTCTGTGTGTTGGTCTTCAGAACAGAGTTGGACTCAAACATATTATCAAAATAATATTTTGTTTTTGAAAACATATTGTTATCAAATTTTGATATATCGTTTTATCGAAATAGTTTAGACAGGTTTCTTACTTGTATTTATATTCTTGAATTAACACAAATACCAAAAAAGAATGTAATATTGATTGACGTAATGCATGTTACTGTATGAATAACTAATGTGATTGCAAAAACCAAATACAGTATTACACCCATGGATATAATTTCTTTTCGCAAATTATGTGTAGGATAAATGCACCAATAGTGGAGGTACTTTAGTGTAATATGTTACTATGGTGGCTTATAGAGTCTCCTTAAGCCGCTATAGAAATACATTGTACTAACGTACCTCCACTATTGGTTGTACAAATTAATATTAAACAACCTATGTGCATCTGTTCTGCTGTAATATTCAATAACTTTTTTGCTGTGCCGACTTATAAGTACCAACGCCCAAGTTTGAACAATCGAAAATAACATAATTCAATAAGTACATAAAAGGGATTCCAGATGGATAAATAGATAAAATAATAATGTGTATAATTTGTATGCACCTGGAATTTTTTTCATCCGACCTGGAAAAACCTGGAAAACTCAGGGAATTTGATTGCTTGGATTGAGTAGACACCCTGTATAATGAATGCTCCGAATTGCCTGGAATTTCGACCAATCGAAAAATACTGCGGGCAAAATGGAAGAAATCCACTGATTCCGTGTCCGTTTCCACTGTGCGGGCGCTGATGGGCTCCATCAAGAGGAAGGTTCGAGATTTGGTTCGAACTGGAGAAATGTATATGCTATAACTTTAAAGTTTTAATAAAATTACTGTAAAGCAACCATGAATGGACATTTTAAACTTATTGAACCACGTAACAATTTGCTTTTAGTCAGCCTTTAACAGATTTTTGGCTTTGAGGTCAACTGCGATCACCTTATTCATTCTATGGTGAAACACGCCATTTATCGTCAATTAGCGATTTACCGATTTGCTGTTCTCATAAATTTATGTGGGCCCCCAAAGCCCATGTGCATTTCTAGGTGCACACTTGGTCATAAAAAAAAACTTCATACTTTCAGCACCTCCATTAATTAGCTGTACATCTGTCCATAACCAAACATCCTAAGTCATTGAAATCCACGCACCAGCCAAGATTCTCCTTTAGTACACGACTTGCACCGATCACCCGAACAACTTCCAACTACCGGCATGGATCTCCCGCTAAGATCCCTGCTGCTGCTAGTAACGTTCGTAACACTGACTACACCGCCGACGACCGATAGCTTTCCGCAAGGATGCTGCGTGTCCTGCTGTCCCACGTGCTGCAACCAGCAGGAAGTCACCACGGAAATCACGATGGCAAGGGCCACAATCTACCCACCGGGTGAGGATTGCGACGATTACGATCTGGCTGCGGAGGCTACCTATAATCAGAGCGGTTCGCCCGCTGTAGATGATCATATGCGTAGTCCTGGGAAGGGACGCGGTAGTGGTGGAGGTAGGAAAGGCGGTGGAAGTAAGGGCGGTGGAAGTAAGGGCGGAAGAACTAAAGGCGGTGGAGGTAAGGGAGGTGGTGGTAAGGGGGGTGGCGGTAAGGGGGGTGGTGGTAAGGGTGGTGGTGGAAAGGGAGGTGGTGGAAAGGGAGGTGGTGGAAAGGGAGGTGGTGGTAAGGGAAGTAGCAGTGGAAAGACGGACGCTCCCAGTTCTGGAGGTCCAGGAACTATGCAACAAGTTCAAACCGGTATGGAAACAATTACAGCAACGGCCAATCTGGCACAAGCGATAACAGGAGTTGTAAAAGTCTCTGGCGGTGGAGGAGGAGGTGAAGGTGAAGTAACAGATGGCGAAGCGGATGATGAACCAGAAGCAGGGGACGATGAACTGGCGAAGGCTAGGTTTGGTTATCTTTATTAGCGAGACTTTCATCCAGAGGCTGGTTCATCTCTTCGAAGTGACGAAATGGATTGTTTCTGTAACATTGATGAACTGTTGAGAAGGCAATAAAAGTCTAGTTCTAGATACTTGCTCCTATTTTTTCCATGCTCATACTCAAGTAACACTTTTTGATTTATTATGGTTTTGAAGAGGTTTACAAGACTTAGATTGGACTTAAAGACGGCAAAGTGAGTGAATTATTATCTAATATGGCCACCACGTAGAAGGTCTTGGTAAGCTGAACAACTTTGCTCATGAAAACAACTTCCCTGATTGTCAGGATTACGTCATACGTAAAAGTGTCGTGTAGTGGCAGAATTTGAAATCACACCAAAGTCCGAAATCCAATCTCATCCCCGGATACGTCACAAATGAATCATGAATATTAAAGTTACTATAATTTAAAATCAGTGTTCACTCGGCTGCCGACAGACGCAGACCACTCTCGATGTGTGCCACGCGATCGTCTGTTAACTTGGCAGCAACCATTGTGTGGTCCTCCTCAGTATTCTTCATCAGCAGTTCTTTCGATCGATGTGTCGTAGACTTTGGAAAGCAACCGTTTCGTGATGTGTGTGTGTGAGTGCTGACAACGTTTTGCGTCGATTGCTGCAATGGAAGCGCTCTGCCCCCCGTTGGTGCTATTGTCATACAATGAAACCACTGGAAGCAGCTCTCGTTCTGATGGAGGAGGCCTACTAGATAGCGGAAGATGAAGGGTTTATTGTGTTGTACTTTTTGACTATAGTTTTAAGATATTTTTTGTATAGTGAACAAGAATCCTTGGCTCTATACAGTTAATTCGATGGAGCCTTATAAAACAAATTAATAAACAAAAAATATGATTTTAAATAATAAGGGGACAGTTCTGGGGTGTTGTTTAACATCAATGCCTCTCACACCAAAGTCACGAGTTAAAATCTCGTCTCCAGACAAGTATCAAAGAGTGAGTCCCGCATAATTCGAACAGAAAGGTTCGAAGGAATTTCTAAAAATAATTCTGACGGCAATTCCGAACAAAATCTGATGAATACTGCAAGCTATATCAATCAAGATTTCCAAAGGAATTCAGATTCCAAAACCCTACAAGCATCCTGACAATAATTGTTATAGAGTTCTGATAATAATTCAAAGAGATTCTGGATCAGAAGGAATGCTAAGGTGATCTCTTATTATGATGCTAGTTAAGATAGGATTGATTCGGAATTACGAGGAAGCTTCAAATGAAAGTTTACGTAGCTTATCAAAAAAATAAATAAATTTGGAAGCATTTCAAGGAAATTTTTAGGATAGTACCAACGTTTCAAGAGTACATTTTTGAGAACAATTGAGGAATACTGAATGAAATCATAAGGCTTTTCCAGAAGAATATTGAGTTAGGGCTTCAACCAAAGCTCCCTCCGGTGGTACGTATTATTCAAAGATGAAAAGGAAAGTCTATTGCAGAATTCCCGGTGCCTCAATTAAAGATCTTTCAGGGTACCCTCGAAATTACATTGCCGGAAGCTCTCTGAACAAGCTATCCCAATAAATTATATGATTTTGATCAACTGTGTCAATTACCAACTTCTTATCAAATAAAACATCTATCTTTATTCGTAGAATATAAGTACGTTGAATTATCCATTTAAATCAAACAGTGTTAATTTGATGCTCAAGGACTTAGTCCTGATCCTTCTTCTTCTTCTTATGCTTGGTCCTACCCGCGGAGTTCAAGGCAGCAAATGGGCTTCGCATGTTTTCCATGGCGGCACCAGCATCGTCAGCCTTACCACCTTCATCCCCGGAGGCTTCCTTCCCGTTTTCCTGGCCCTTGCCTTTGTCTTTGTCCCTCTTGTGCTTGGACCTTCTACCCCGGGAATTGTAAGCAGCAAACGGACTTCGCATATTGTCCATAGCAGCATCGGCCTCAATATCTCCCGCCTCAGTAGCCGCCGCCGCCGCATTCAGATCGTCATCGTCGCAATCGTTGCCCGGTGGATAGATCGTGGCCCGAGCCAACGTAACCTCCGTGGTGGCTTCCTGTTGGTTTTGCTGGGAGCAGCACGTTGAGCAGCAAGACACGCAGCATCCTTGCGGGAAGCTGAAGGCTATCGGTGGAGTGGCGATCGCTATGTACGCCAGCAGCAGAATGGGTTTAACCGCGAGACTCATTCGCGTAGGTTTTAAGTGGTCGGAGTCAAGATAGATATGAACGGAACTCAGAGCTTGATGGAATTATATGGACTGGAAGGCTTCGGCATGGGCAGGTGTCAAACTAATTAGTTTATTTTTATGTTTGGATGATTTACACGGTTCATGTGGAATCATAGTCTGCTCTAAATTAATCGCAGCTTTAGGGCGACCTTCAGCGGTTTTAAGAAAACGATCCAAAAAATTGCAAATATTACAATGAACTTACAATGAATAGACTCATCTTTTCTCAAAATTCTAGAAGAAACTATTTCAAAATATTGCTCCGTGGTAAAGTTGTAGGTAATCTCATGTAGGGGAAATTAGCTCAAATGCACCCCGGGGCAAAACGCCCTATGCAAGTCTAAGTGCTGGTTTAGTACTTAAACTAGCATTTCGTCACAAGAAATCCCAGAACTAAGAGTGAAATAAATATTGCATATTGCGGGGTACAATTGCGGAAAGTTCGATCGATTTCGAACCTGGCACATTCTTTGCGACCACGTTAATTTTTACACTTGGCTTTCATGGGGCTTCATGAGCTTCATTAGTTTGAATACTAGAAATATGTAATTTGCGTAATGACCAGGTGTTTTTCCAGGAAGTTTGTTACGCCATGGCAATTCAGTTTTTCAAACAAAGATGCAACTAAATGTGCTTACTGTGGCAAAGCACCTCTTCATGCTTTGCAGGACTGCCCCGCGTACAAGAAGCGTACTAATAATGCGAAGCGTTCCATAAAAGAACGCTCCAAGCTGACGTTTGCAGAAATGGTTAAGTTGCAAAATGGAACCTCTGCTTCGTCGACATCAGCCGCTCAAAATGAAAACACTTTTGAGATTTTGTCTTCCGATGAACTGGACTCTGACATAGCAGATGAGAGTGAGTCTCCGGAGGTACACGCCCCCGGTAAAAGGAAGCCGACTAGCTCCCCGGGAGTGCGCCGGAAAAAAATAAAACCACTCGCAAAAGCATGCAAAAATCTGAAGGTAGCGGGGATTCATTGAAAAAGCCGAACAAATCGGTAATTGCTGCTTCATCTGATCCTTGCTGCAGCTTTTCCACCCCGCCGCTACCTAATAAAGGTAATCGTAAGAGGTTACCAAAAATAAACACCACGTCTACTCGCAATTCAAAGAAAACTCTCCCGTCCAAGCGAGGAAAGATTAAATTTAAGGACATTGTGGATAATATTTTGAATGCCCTCGGCTTTCCCGACGCATCGCCACTTCGAGGGCTTATTGACCTGCTTGTTCCTATAGTCGGAAACTACTTCAAGCAATTGATCATGGCCCCTCATTGGTGAATTCATATCTTTCGATGGATAATTCGTCGAGTGAGGATCAAGATATGATCACTTTATTACAATGGAACTGTCGTAGTTTAATACCTAAATTAGACTCGTTCAAGTATTTGATTCACAATTCTGATTGTGATATATTTGCACTCTGTGAAACTTGGCTTTCTTCTGAAGATGAACTAAACTTCCACGATTTTAACATTATCCACCTGGACCGAGATGATTCATATGGTGGCGTACTTTTGGGGATCAAAAAGTGCTACTCCTTCTATAAAATCTCAATCCCAATAATTTCAGGCATTGAAATTGTCGCTTGCCAAATAAATGTGAAGAACAAAGATCTTTGCATAGCTTCTGTATATGTCCCTCCAAGGACTTCCATAAACCGCCGTCAGCTTTGGAGTTCAGTTATTATCCTTCCATCTCCAGTTCTAATACTGGGCGATATGAACTCACACGGTACTGGTTGGGGCGAATCATACGTTGACAATAGAGCGGGTATTTTCTATGATTTGTGCGACGATTTCAACTTGACTATCTTGAACACTGGTGAAGCAACACGTATAGCAAACCCTCCTGATCGAGAGAGCCGTCTTGACATTTCTTTGTGCTCTAACTCACTATCACTAGATTGTCTGTGGAAGGTTATCAATGATCCCCATGGTAGTGATCACTTGCCAATTATTATTTCAATCAAAAGTGGTCGTCTAAAAACAGATCAGTCAATTCAAGTTCCTTTTGACCTCACGAGGAACATTGATTGGCAAAAATTTGTGTCGGCGGTAACTCTTGGTATTGATTCTACCGATCCTTTACCACCACTGGAAGAGTATCGTTTCTTTACCGAACTAATCTACAAAAGCGCATTAGAAGCTCAGAAACGACGTGTTCCAAGTGCATCCCTCAAAAGAAGACCCGCCACCCCTGGATGGGATGACGAATGCACAAAGTTGTATCTTGAGAAATCCGATGCCTTTAAAGATTATCGTAGACATGAAAGATCTGAGCTTTTTGAAAAGTATCTAAAGCTTGAAAAAAAGCTTAAAAACTTACTAAAAGCAAAGAAACGAAATTACTGGCGTACTTTTATCGAGGGACTTTCTAGAGAAACCTCGATGACAACGCTTTGGAAAAAGGCTCGCTATATGCGAAACCGCTCATCTTCCAATGAGAGTGAAGAATACTTCTCCCAATGGATATTCGACTTCGCTAAAAAGGTTTGTCCAGATTCTGTTCCAGCACAACCAACTTTACGGGATACAGCCCGAAGTAACGGTTCTCTGGATGAACCATTCACAATGCTGGAATTTTCAATGGCACTTCTTTCATCGAATAACTCTGCTCCGGGAAGCGATATGATCAAATTCGACCTTCTAAAAAACCTCCCCGATATCGCTAAAAAACGATTACTTAACCTATATAATTCATTTATGGAATTCAATATAGTTCCACCAGCATGGAGACAGGTTAAAGTAATAGCTATTCAAAAGCCTGAGAAACCAGCGTCTGATCACAATTCTTACCGTCCGATCTCTATGTTATCATGCCTGAGGAAATTATTAGAAAAAATGATCCTATTAAGACTTGACCATTGGGTTGAATCAAACAATCTACTTTCAAATACGCAATTTGGTTTCCGGAAGAGTAAAGGAACAAACGATTGTCTAGCGATGCTTTCATCTGATATTCAACTGGCCTTTGCGCACAAGGAGCAATTGGCTTCAGTCTTTTTGGATATTAAGGGCGCATTTGATTCGGTTTCCATAGACATACTGTTAGACAATTTGCACAGTAGTGGATTACCCGGTATTTTGAATAGTTTCTTGTATAATTTACTGTCAGAAAAACAAATGACCTTCAATCTAGGTCAACTGACAACTTCTAGAATTAGCTACATGGGCTTACCCCAAGGTTCATGTTTAAGTCCCTTACTTTATAATTTCTATGTTAACGATATTGATAACTGCTTAGATAATCAATGCACGCTTAGACAGCTTGCAGATGATGCCGTGGTTTCCATGAGAGGTCCACGTGCAGAAATCTTGCAAAGACCATTGCAAAATTCCCTAAATAATCTGTCTCTCTGGGCAAGAAATTTAGGGATCGAGTTTTCACCGCAAAAAACTGAGTTGGTAGTGTTTACAAGGAAGCGGTTTCCAGCCCAACTGCGTCTAAATATTTTGGGCAGAGACATTACCCAATCTTTAACCTTCAAATACCTTGGAGTCTGGTTTGATTCAAAATGCACTTGGGGTACCCACATTACGTAGTTGAAACAAAAGTGTCAACAAAGGATCTACTTTCTACGATCAATTTCCGGGACATGGTGGGGTGCTCACCCGGAAGACCTCATTAAACTATATAAAACGACTATTCTTTCAGTTCTTGAGTATGGCTCTTTTTGCTTCCTCTCGGCAAGAAAAAGCCACCTAATCAAATTGGAACGTATTCAATATCGTTGTTTACGTATTGCCCTTGGCTGTATGCATTCAACACACAATATGAGCCTAAAGGTCCTAGCGGGCGTAAAACCCCTGCAGAACCGTTTCTAGGAGCTCTCATTAAGAATATTGATTAAATGTAGTGTCAGTAACAACATTGTGAATGAAAACTTCGAAGAAATGCTCGAATTGAGCATCAAGTCTAGATTCGTGTGAATCGATCTTAATTATATGTCATCGGATATTAGCCTTCCTTGCTATAACCCCTCTCGCGTATGCTTTACTAACTACAGTTCCCCCATTGACTATGATCTCTCCATGAAACAGGCTATTCAAGAAGTTCCAGATCAACTTCGACCTATCTCAATTCCCCGAATTTTTGCTGAAAAGTACCAACAAGTCAATTGCAATAGAAGATTTTTCACTGATGGATCACGCATTGATGGATCCACTGGCTTCGGCGTCTTCAATGAATACTCAACCGCCTTTAGGAAACTTCAAGAACCTTGTTCCGTTTATGTTGCTGAGCTAGCAGCAATCAACTTCGCATTGGGGATGATTTCCGATATGCCCATAGACCATTACTTAATCTTCTCGTATAGTCTCAGTTCGATTGAGGCTATTCGGTCGATGAAACAAGGTAGGCACTCATCTTATTTCCTTTCAAAGGTAAGGGAGCAGATGAGTTTGCTGGTCGAAAGATCATATATGATTACCTTTGTATGGGTCCCCTCACATTGCTCAATCCCAGGCAATGAGAAGGCAGACTCTCTTGAAAAGGTGGGCGCACAACAAGGCGAGATTTATGATAGAAGAATTTCACATGATGCATTTTTCCCACTAGTACGTCTGAGTTCTCTTTTAAGTTGGCAAAACGATTGGACAAATAATTCTTTTGGGCGGTGGTTACATTCCATTATTCCAAATGTTTCTTCGAGAGCGTGGTTCAAAGGTCTGGATGTAAGTCGGGGATTCATTCGAGTGATGTCAAGACTTATGTCCAACCACTACTTGCTAGACGCACATCTCTATAGAATAAACCTCGTTGACAGCAATATATGTAGGTGCAGAACCTTTTATGATGACATCGATCACGCAGTTTGGTATTGCCCGGGTAATGACGCCTCCAGAGCACGACTATTGGATACCCTAGGGGCCCGAGGTAGACAACCCTTCCGTGAAGTAAGGGATGTATTGGGAACACGTGATCTTACCTACATGCAAGCGATCTACGAATTCCTTTGTTTGTCTGATGTTAGAGTTTGATGTGACTATCCCCTCCTTTCCAAACAATTTCCCGCCATTGTGTCCCAGTCTTATTTTTCTCCTGTTCCTGTGCTACTTGCCCCTGCCCAGCCAGGATTTGGTCAACCGTCCGAGAGTAGTATCTGAAGGAGGCTTCAGAAACCAGTTTCATACCTATATCCTTCCAATTTAAATTGTTACCCATTAACCTCGAGCCCGCCACGAGTAATTGGTACCCAATACTAACCTAGAAATACTGCTATTTAAAATGTAAATCAAACATTACTGATTTTGGCTCCGCAAAGTGTCACACACGACTGAGCCTTGTAAATAAACGAACTAGTTAAAAAAACCAATAATATACGGATTCTGAGGAATGGGCTCGATAAGTGGAAGTGGAGTATTGACATCCGCTGCCATTGGAATCCAAGATGGCGGACCAAAATTCAATATGGTGGTCCCGGACAAGGAATATGCATCTAAACCCATGCAATATAGGTATGTGCGGAATGGGCTAGATGAGTCAAGAGCCCATATTCCCTATTTGATTTTGGTCCGCCATATTGAATTCCAAAATGGCGGCGGATGTCAATTTTCCACTTCCCCTCATCGAGCCCATTCCGTAGATATTAATAATGCGTGGGTTTAAATGCATATTCCTAGTCCGGGGGCCACCATATTGGATTTTGGTCTGACATCCTGGATTCCAAAATGGCGGCGGATGTCAATTTTCCACTCCCCCTTATCGAGCCTATTCCGCAGATACCCATATTGCATGGGTTTAGATGCATATTTCTTATCCGGTGCCGCCATATTGGATTTTGGTCCAGCATCTTGAATTCCAAAATGGCGACGGATGTCAATTTTCCACTTCCCCTCATCGAGCTCATTCCGTAGATACCCATATTACATGGGTTCAAAGGAATATTCCCTGTCCGGGGCCGCCTATTGGAATTTGGTCCGCCATATTGGATTCCAAAGTGTAATACTGTAATGACTGTAATACCAATCTATTGATTTTCCGTTTGGTTTTTGTAACCGCAAAATCAGCTAAGGTTAAAATCAGTCTTGATTCTCTGCTTTGTGATTTTGCTACTCTCAAGATCAGCTAAGATAAAATCCGCCGTGAATTTCTGTTACTGGTTTTGCTGATCTCAAGGTCAGCAGTGATTTTCGACCGTTCCTGATTTTGCATTTTCATGATTTTTTCCATCACTGCTGCGAACAAATAGAAATACGTAAAACATATACTCATTTCACTAACACCAATGAACCCTTGGACCCAGACCTTATATAAACGTCATTGACCAGCATGCACCTTTCGGTCATAAGAGGCAAATACGTCCGTCGCAAAGAACTCACCAACACGTGTATTCAGCAGGCAGAGTCGCTTCGAATGTGGAGAAGGAGAAACGTCTGGAAGCCTTTTTTTTAAACGATATCATTATCGCTTCGAATCTTCCCGAGCATAAACATTAGCCACCGGAAATCATATAATGATGAAATATGTATCCCAACGTTTGCTTCTTCTTCGTGTTTTAAGCTGATTGCATATCGCATATTAGCTTATAGCGTGCTCTCAACTTAGTGTTCTAGATGCACTTCCATAGTTATTAATTGAGAGCTTTCGATGCCTGTACCATTTTTGCATTGGTATAATTGTGTGGCAAGTCCAATCATACTTCTATGCCCAGGAAATGGAAAAATTTTCCAACCCGAAAAATTCCTAGACCGGACCGGGAATTGAACCCAGCCACCTCCAGCATGGTCTTGCTTTGTAGCTGCGCCTTTACCGACTGAGCTAAGGGAGGCCCTGCAGTGTAGTAAATATGGTAAAGCAAATTTCAAGCACATGGTGACAATGGTGTTCTAGATTTGTGCTCTAGAAAATTTGATGTGATACTGCTATGTGTAGACTCTGTATCATATCACTGGAAAAACTGCTCTGACGACTGTTATACAATGTTCAAAGAAAAAGAAAATACCTCTCTTGGGAAGTTCTCTGAACTACTCGTGGGAAGTAATCTGAACTTCTGATAGGAAGTTCTCTGACCTTCTACTCGGAATTTCTTTGAACTTCTTGTTGGAATTTCACTGAATCTCTCCTTGACAGTTCTTTGAATTCGTTGAAAGTTGTTTGAATTTTTTCGACGTAACTTCTCTGATCCACTCCTTGAAAGTTCTCGTAGCATCTCCTCGGAATAGCTCTGAATTTATAGTAAGAAGTGCTTCGAACTTGTTGTCGGAGGATATCTGAACTTTTAGTAGGAAGATCTCTGAACTTTTCCTCGGAAATCCTTTGAACTTCTCTTCGGATTTTGTTGCAAAAAGTCTCTGAACTTCTCCTCGGAAATATCTCTGAAACTATCCTCACAAGTGCTCTGAACTTTTCATCGGGAATTCTCCAAAATTTCTAGTTGGAAATTCTCTAAATTTTTTCGTCGGAAAATCTCTGAACCTATCCTAAGAAGTTCTCTGAACATCTCGTTGGCCTCTGAAGTTCGCTGATTTTATAGTCGGAAGTTCTAAGAATTTATAGTGTGATGTTCTCTGAACTTCTCCATCAGGAAACTTCCGATAAGTTCGCGAAACTTCGGACAAGCTCATGGAGCATCTGATAAGTTCATGGAACTTCAGACGAGTAGTTCATAGCACTATTGATGAGAAGTTCAGAGAACCTTCGTCGAAAAGTTCAAAGAATTTCCAAGGTCAGGTTCAGAAAACTTCCGACTAGATTGTCGGTGACCTTCTCTGAGATTCTCGTCGGATGTGCACTGAATTTCCTCTCTGAACTTTCCTTTATAAGTTTTCTGAACTTCTCCCCGAAAGTTCTCTGGACTTCTCCTCGAAAGTTCTCTGAACTTCTCCTCGAAGTTCTCTGAACTTTTAGTCAGAAGATGTCTGAACCTCTTCATGGAAATTCTTGAAACTTTTCGTCGGAAAGATGAGAAGTTCAGAGAACCTACGTCGAAAAATTCAAAGAATTGCCAAGGGCAGGTTCAGAGAATTTCCAACTAGATTGTCAGTCAACTTCTCTGAGATTCTCGTCGGATGTTCTCTGAATTTTCTATCCGAACTTCCCTTCATAAGTTCTCTGAACTTCTTCTCGAAAGTTCTTTGAACTTTTTTAGTCAGAAGATGTCTGAACCTCTTCATAGAAATTCTGTAAACTTTTCGTCGGAAGTTCTCTGAATTAATTTTCGAACTTCTTATAATGTCTCGCCAAAAGCTGTCTGAACTTTTTTTATCTGAATATCTCGTCAAACTGTCTTTGAACATCTCATTGGAAGTTCACTGAACCTCTCCTTGACATTTCTCTAGATTCATCAAAAGTTTTCTGAACCTCTTGTCGGAAGTTCTCTGAGTTTCTTGTCGGAAGTTATTGGAACTTCTCCTTAGAAGATATCTGAACTTCTAGTAAGAAGTTCTCTGAACTTCTCATTGGAAGATGTCTGAACCTCTCCTCGAAAATTCTTTGAACTTTTCATAGGAAATTCCTTTGAATTTATTTTCGAAAGTTCTTAAACAGTTAGATTTTTTTGGCCGAGATTGGCACTTCCGGCATTTAGTTTTACAGAGATCTCAGCAAAGATTATGTTTGTTAGCCGAGATCTCAGCAAAATTCCCGTTTGTTAACTGAATTTCGGCAAATTTTTCATTGAAATCCAGCAAAATAGATTGCCGAGTTGCTCGATGGAGCCCATCTCGGCAAACAAATCTAAGTATGTACACATTTAGATTTTTTTGCCGAGATGGGCACCACCGAGCAGCTCGGCATTTAATTTTGCTGGAAATTCAGCAAAAAATATGTTTGTTAGCTGAGATCTCGGCAAAATTCCCGTTTGTTAGCTGAATCTCAGCAAGTTTTTTACTGAGAACCAGCAAAATAAAATGCCGAGCTGCTCGGTGGTGTCCATCTCGGCGAAAAAATCTAAGTGTGTACACAGCAAAAAAATAATTTTGATATCACATCAAAGTGGATGCACTACAATCATGTCGAAAATTTCATGTAATTTTTATGACCACATAAATAAACAAATGCAGTAAAAGCAGCGTAATGTCAGTTCATGCATTGTATTAATGATAATTTTGTCCTTTTTAGCAAGTAATATTACACCATATTTTCGACATGATTGTAGTGCATCCACTTTGACGTGATATCAAAATTATTTTTTTGCTGTGTAGGATGTTTCGCCAGAAGCTCTCTGAACTTCTCGCTGGAAGCTCTCTGAACTTCTCGCTGGAAGCTCTCTGAACTTCTCGCTGGAAGCTCTCTGAACTTCTCGCTGGAAGCTCTCTGAACTTCTCGCTGGAAGCTCTCTGAACTTCTTGTCAGAAGATGTCTGAACCTCTCCTTGGAAATTCTTTGAACTTTTCGTCGGAAGTTCTCTGAATTTATTTTCGGAAGTTCTTAGAATGTCTCACCAGAAGCTCTCTAACCTTCTCCCGGGAAGTTTTCTGAACATCTCTTTGGATTTCTCTAAAGTTTTCTGAACTTCCCTTCAGAAGTTCTCTGAACTTCTTCTCGAAAGTTCCCTGAATTTCTCGTCAGAAGTTCTCTGAAGTTGTTCTCAGAATTCCTTTGAGTTTCTCGTCAAATTTTCTCTGAATTTCTTATCGGAAGTTCTCTGAATTGCTCCTCTTTCGATAATTTCACGAAACTTGCAACAAGTTCACTGAATTTCTGACAAGTTCTCGAAAATTCCGATAAGTTCATGGAGTTTCCGACCAACAAACAAAACTTCCGACAAGTTTATCAAAATTCTGAGCAGTTCATGGATTTGCAGGGAAGTTCACAAAAAAGAAAAGAAGCTCAAGGAACTTTAAAGACGCTCACGGATCTTCAAAGAAGTTCACGGATCTTCAAAGACGTTAACGAAATTTCAGGTAAGCTCAGGTATTTTCAGAGTTCACAGTATTTCAGAGAAGTTCACGGAACTTTCGAGAAGGTAACGTATCTTTCAATAATCTGTCAGATCCGTCGAGAATTTCACGAACTTCCAGGAAGTGTATGGAACTTTCAAGAAGGTTTATACTAGAGATCCATTAAACATTTTTTGGAAAATATCAAGTGAACTTCTGGGAAGTTGGAAAGTTGGGCAGTTTCAATGGAACTTCTATGAAGTTTCTCATTAAATGCCGGGATGTTTTTAGCAGATTTCTCAGAACTTCTTCTTCTTTTTCTTCTTCTTCTTCTTCTTCTTCTTCTTCGAATTTTAAGCTTATTGCATATAGCATATTAGCTTATTGCGTGCTCTCAACTTAGTGTTCTAGATGCACTTCCACAGTTATTAATTGAGAGCTTTCGATGCCTGTACCATTTTTACATTGGTATAATTGTGTGGCAAGTCCAATCATACTTCTATGCCCAGGGAAGTCGAGAAATTTTCCACCCCGAAAAATTCCCAGACCGGACCGGGAATTGAACCCAGCCACCTCCAGCATGGTCTTGCTTTGTAGCTGCGCCTTTACCGACTGAGCTAAAGGAGGTCCCAGATTTCTCAGAAATCGTTGGAATTGTTCAGAAATTTTTAATGGAACTTCCCTGAAGCTCCCTCGAAACTTCACTACGTGTATTCCAGACATTCCCGGCGGGTACTCAAGGCGATCTCAACGGAGATTCCAGACTTTTCTTTCACAGATTCCACACATGCAGCATTGCAGATGCAGATTCTGACGTTTCCGGCGAGGATTCTAGCAGCTCCCGGAGATGATGTTGAACATTCCTGACGGGGATTCCAGCATGTTTGGGAGTTTGATCTGAACAGAGGTGTTGCAAAAAGAGACTTCAAATGTGCCCTACCTAAATTCTAGACGTTCTCAACGGGTATTTCAGATGACCCGGAAGTGATTCGAACAGTTTCCCTATGAGATTCCCCGAAGAGGAATCCAGATGACCCCAATGTAGTTCCGGATATTCCCGACGTGGATTCAGAAGCTCCCAAGTTGGAGTGCAGACCCTAGAGACATTTCAGACGTTTTCGAAGAGGAAAATTCCAGTCGTTGGCGACGAGGAATCCAGCAGTTTCCAACGGATGTCCACGACAAGCACTCCAGAATGTTACGGAAGTGATTCCGGGCATTCTTGACGAGGATTAAAGCAGTTTCCGAAACAGATTCTAGACGCTCGCGATGAGCACTCCAGATGTTCCTGAAGTGATGTGATGCCGGACATTCCCGATGATATTTCTAGCAGTTCGGGTACGATAAAGATTTTAGATGTTTCCAACGGGTTCTTCAGGCGTTCCCAAAGTGATTCTGGATATTCCCATCAAGGATTCCAGACGTTCGCAACTTGATTTTCAGACCTTCTGGACGTTTCTGAAGTGATTTTCTTTGAGGATTGCGGCAGTTCCCAATTCAGATTTCAGACTATCCCAATGAGCATTCCAGACGTTTCCAAAGTGATTCCGGACATTCCTGACGATAATTCCAGCAGTTCTCGATAAATATTTCACATGTGCCCCACGGACACTCTAGAAATTCCCAAAGATATTCTGGATATTCCAAACGACTGTAAGAAAGGGTTTTCCTACAATTGGGAGCATGCGACTTACCTTAATGACTCATCTCAGGGGGAGCCTAGCTTCCATCTAAAAGGTTAATTTCTACGTTGGGAAAGGGGACTCTCCGTTCCGCTGTCACGCCAAAGAACACCACCTTCACGAACGACACCAATTCAACGCGAAGCGTCCACTCGAACCGTAGTTTTTCCTTGGTTTTCGCCCCGGATCAGAAAACGGCGATTATTATTCCTCACGCACTTTGAGAACACGGGACAAATTGGATCCGCTCGCGGAACGAGATCGGGAGTCGGTCTTCAAATTACACTGCACTATCTTGGTTCCGGAACGAGAGTCGACACTTGGTCTCACTGTGAACTGGATGCGACGCAAGTGATATTCACACGACGGTTTATAATTTTTCACCACGGACTAGATTTTCGACCTTATCGTTGGGAGGTTGGTACGCAAGAGACCGACGTCTCTTTTTTTTCCGATCCTCCTCCACCTCCCAAGTTCGTTTTTGCGCGTCGTTGTTCGAGCGACGCTCGTTTCGGCGGAAGCTGCCCACCGATCGTTCTTTGCGTTTTGGACGCCTCATTGTGTCGGAGTGGGTGTTGGCGTTTTGCGGCAAGCCGGAATGCAATTTTATTTTAAATTTATAAACCTAACTACAAGCAATACTAAACAATTTTGATAATTAATTTTTGATTATCTTTGGGACATTGCAAATATGTAACACGACTATTCCAGTCGTTTCCGACGTTGTCTTCTTCAATTTTAGATGTCCTCAAAGTGACTCTGAATGTTAAGTTCAGAGGCAACTTTAGGCGTTCCCGAATTAATTTTCGATGAGCATTCCAGACGTTCCTAACGAGCTCCCCAGAATTTTCGCAAATGATACCGGACAATCGCACGACGATTCCAGAAGTTTCCCATTAGACGTTCACGATGAGCACTCCATTTGTTCCTCTAAGAAATTCCGAGCTTTTGCGACGATAATTCCAGTAGTTGTCGATATCAATGGGTACCCCAGGCGTCTCTAATGTAATTCTGAATATTCGCAATTAGGATTCCATACGTTTTCAAAGTGATTCCGGACATTACTGACGATAATTCCAGCAGTTCCCGATGAAGATTTCAGATTTTCCTGGTGGATACTCCAGACGTTCCTAAGGTAATTGCGGATCTGTCCAACAAGGATTCTATACGTTTCCATTTTAGATTTACGACGTTTCAGATGCCAAGCAGCAATTTTGGTTTTATCATGCTCTTCGAAACTATGGTTTAGGCTTGAAGAGTGCTTTAAAACCTCGATAAAAATTGAAATCTTATTTGGTTTCCGGCGGCAAATACAGACGTTCGCGAAATGATTCTTAACCAGCATTTCAGCAGTTACCAACGGACATTCCAGACAGATATCGTGGACATTTCCAATGAGGTTTCCAGGCATTACCAACGGGAACTCCAGACGTTCCAGATAAGCATTCCAGACCTTACAAAAGTGATTATGTACATTCCTAACAATGGTTTCAGATGCCCTGAGTGGATGCTCCAGAAGTTCCCAAAGTAATTATGGAAATTCCAAGCGAGTATTTCAGACGTTCACAACTTGAATTTCAGATGTTCCCAAACTAATTCTGTACGATTCAAGGTGATTATCTACGAGAATTCCAGCGGCTTCCGATTGAGATTTCAGACATTCCGGAAAAGCATTATAGACGTTCCCGAAGTAATTTTGAACATTTTCGACGAGGATTAAAAGCGTTATCGATGGAGATTCTAGACTTTCCCGAAAAGCGTTTTAGACGTTTCCAAAGTTATTCTGGACAACTCCCCTAGTAGCACGCTTGTCACAAATCAATTGTAGAAACTTATATACGACTTATTTCAGTCATAAACAAGTTGCTGTAGCTATTGTGATGAAAGTGTGCTACTCGGGTCCAACGAAAACTCCTGTTAATTCCAGATGTTCCCAAAGTAATTTCAGACATTCAGTGATTCTGGACGTATTCGGAATGTTTCACAACAAGGATTTCAGCTGTTCCCGACGAAGATTCCAGCACTTTCATGCAGAGATTCCTTACGATCCGATGATGATTTCAGACTTTCCTCGCTGATTTTCTCGACGTCTCCAATGGGTACTCCAGACGTTCCCAAAGTTAGTTCATACATTACCGACGTGGGTTTTACGTATCGTGGGTCACATTTTACTATTTGGATGTTCAAAAACATGGCCCCCAGCCAAGCCTCTGTTAACTCGCTATCGCATGTCTTTCCATTTCAGTCTTTGAGAGAACAGTAAAAGTGGTAGAAATTAGAATCCGAATCTCCAAATTGGGTCAATATGTACATTGAAGGACGTATTTTGCAAACCTTGACTGCTAAGAAATCTTTTTTGCAGATGACAAGCAATTTCTAGCGTCAAGTGAAAAAAATACAAAACTCAGAGCTCTACTCAATCCAATGAATTCCCCTGTAGCCTCCAGTTCTACCGTGGGAAATAACCATCTGACAATTTGAATTACTTTATCATGTTCCTAATAGTAATAAGGAAGCAGTTTCCATGAGCTAAGAAATCGCATCATAAGCTAGAACAATTCCAACTCTTTCCTTTCATTCAGGAGAACAAATCAAACATCTCTCCCACGTCACACAGTACACAACATAAGCTCTTTTGGCACCTCCCCTCGCAGCCATCCTGCTACTTAATGGGAATCAAGGTCTTAACATGAAAGCTCACAATTGTCGTTCCTCTCTCTCTCTCTCTCTCTGTGCTGTGTGCAGAAGCAAAGAAAAATCCCATAAAACATAATTAAGTGAAAATCCTCACCCAGATCCTTGCAACTGTCGGTCTCCGTTTAAGCCTGGGAAGCTCAGTGACATTATACCTACGTGTATGTTTGTTCGTATTATAGTAACACATTAAGATTTGGAGCTGACCAACCAACCAACCAACCAACCAACGAAGGAACTATTACCACAGGCGAAAGGAAACGGCTTAACACCGAGGTGATATTTCCTCATCTGAGTGAGGAAATACCTTGCGATTTGTGTGTGCGACGAGCTTATAAATAAAATCAGAATGTGTCAACTGATGTACGATAAATCCCATCCACCAGCACCACCTACACCCCAAGAAGCAGAGCTCTTTCAGTCGGAAGACATGAATTTACTTAGTCTCGGTGCCACACTATTTCCTGACTTAGCCGTCTTCGTTCGACCGGAGGCAGCAACCGCAAGGATCTATTTCGATAAATAAATAAATTTATAAAATTCTACCCTGCCGTAGTGCTTCCATTAGTCGTCCCGAAACTGGGAGATTTTGAGCGCCAGGAATAAACAGCAATAAAACTAAAGGTTGAACATTTAATGACAATAAATTAAATTAAGGTTGACAGCTCTCTGACACACTGCCGCCACTACCTAGTATGCTGCTGGAAGTCGGTCCGGTTCCGACCGTCCGTATGCGAATCATATGCGAACTGCTGTGTGAAAGCTATCCAAATACGATTGTGCGGAAGGAGCTCCTTCTGCTATTAGAAGGACTGCTGGAGTTGCTGGTGGGAAAATCGGCTTCGAACGTTGCTCCATTCCGGGACAAAGCGAGTCACACCGATTGTGAGTGCGGGAATTGTTTGCTGATAATAGTGTTGGCACGTGCCGTTTCCAGAGGCGGAAACATTTGAGCAGATCATGCCATAAAGGATGCGTGGACGTGAGCCATTTATTAATGCTACGCTGTTTGATTTGGGAGAGGATGGCGTTCGTGTGTGGAATGTGCTGGTTTATCTCGTAGCGTAAGATGCTGCATGCTGTTTTTGAACGAATTTAGCATTGAGGATATTTTAAGAGAAGCAATTGATCGGAATCACAGGTGATCCTGGGCAAATCTAGGTCAACGCACTTGAAAGATGTTCAGAAGTTATGTGGTATTGAAACCATATATCATTCACGTTTTTACATTTTCAGAGTTAAAATTACTCATCAATGAGAACAAAATTATACCCAAAACAGTAGTGTTGCTAGAGTACTTATTTTTAAGTACTTTCGATCACGATTTTGAGTTGTTTCTTCTTTCCGTGTGGTTAAGAAAAATCATGGCACACTAATCACACTAATCCAAATCTTATCGTATGTCATAAATTATGCCACTTGCGCATGGTACGAAGAAGGCTGCAATAGTTTATTTCTAATTAATAATTAATGAAGGTGTTTAAGAGATTTTCTGAACTAAATAACCAAACATTTCACGTGAAAATAATGGCCTAAAACTCTGATTTTCAGATTGGAGGTGATCATATTTCATATGATATTTTCACCCTTGTCCCCCTTTTGCACCATTGGAGGTGAACGTATTTCACGTCGGTAAATGCTGGGTAATGCGCATTACAGAACCCATTGAGATCACTAGCCACTTCCTAGCAACTCCTATCCCTACCACCACGTGGTACCGGCCGGAAGCTGTGAGCAACCTTAGGGAAGATCGGGTAACAACTTTGGTCATAGGCTGACAGGGAAAGGGAGGGGGGGGGGGGGGGTTTGCTTCGGCAAGCCTGAGCGTTTGTTCTCCAGGAGGAGCGGCTCACAACAGCGTCTGTTCCCCATGTTAGGGGCGGCTGATCTACGTCCGAGTGCCAGTGAAGGACTCTAAGCATAACTGTGCACCCTGGTCTTTCGGAAAGTTAGCGGGTTGGTGTTGGTGTCCACGCAAAGCGAACGACACGAGAAAGACCGGAAAAGGGATCACCGACAATAAAACACCAAGTACTCGTAGTTAGAAAAGAAAGGTTTAATTCGCGTGTTAAATGTACAAAGTACTGAACGGTAATGAAAAGAAAAATGTGCTTCGCGCCACTCCGGTGCGCGTTCGTTTTAGTTTGGTGAGGTTGGCAGTCACCCACTGAAAAACGTACGGATGATTGTAGCAAGGTGAATAGAACAGTAGACGTGTTGCCATCTCCGACACTCCTCCTCAACACGATCTTCGAGTCACCCTTACTAGCGCTTCAATGTAATTCATCAATCTCAAACTATAAACTCCATCTTCGAGCTGAACATCATAGCCCAGGAAATGCTTAACCGCTCCAAGGTTAACTATGTCCAGCTTCTTCTTCAGCGCTTCGAAAATCTCCTTAATCTTGGCTTGATCCGCACATCCGACCAAGAGATCATCGACATAAACGAGCAAGAAAATGGTGGTCTGCCCGTCATGCCGAACGTTTTACATTGCTTGAAACCCATTTTTATGAGCACTTCATGGAGGGCGCGGTTCCAGTACCGTGCCGCTTGTTTGAACCCATAAATGCTCCTCTTGAGGCGGCAAACGAACTCCTCCTTTCCGTCGACTGCGTACCCGGGAGGCTGACGCATATATATTTCTTCGTCCACCGTCCCATGTAAATAAGCCGTCCTGACAGCAAAGTGCTGGAGACTCATTTTGTTTTTCCTGCTACCGCCAGTAGGGCACGTAGGGTCTCATGACGTGTCACCGGAGCAAAAACATCCAAGTAATCCACACCGTAGCGCTGGGTAAAACCCTGCGCCACCAGCCTCGCCTTGTGCTTAACGATGTCTCCGCATTCATTCCGCTTAAGCTTGAATACCCAACGGGAACCTATTGCCTTCTTCCCAGTTGGCAACGGAACGAGCTCCCAGGTTGTGTTCTCTTCATGTGATCGCATCTCGGCGTCCATGGCATTCTTCCACTCCTTGACCTCAGCTGCCTCGCGATAATCTGTGGGCTCTTCCGCCGTGTTCTTGGCAACATCCACCACGTAGTCGTCGAACCGGGTTGGCAGAACACCCCTTGTTCTCCTATCCTGACGACGCAATCTTGTCTCCTCCTGCGCATGTTCCCCGTCGGATTCTTGGGGTTCTTCATCCGAACTGTCATCTGCACTGACAAAACCTTCAAACTCTGACTCGCTATCTTCATCACGAATGGACAACTCTGCTTCCGCTGTTTCGTTTTGTTCCTCAGTAGTATCCAGTGGGATTTCGATTTCACTTTCTGGGTTCTCGGCTGGGACAGCCTCACCTAGCTGCTTCTGTACTTCCGTTCCATCTCCAAACTCCAAAAACTTCGCATCCCGACTAACGGTGATGCGATTCGTGGAAGGGTCGAGGAAGCGATAACCCTTATGCTCCTCCGAATAAACCACGAATTTGAGTTTAACCGCCTTGTGATCCAGCTTAGAACTCGCCTCCTCCATCCGACCTTATGGCGACGGGTTTCCTTCCGAACAAATTCTCGCAGCGGCGCACGAACTCCTTGATTTTACCGGTGGCTTCATCCTTACGTTTGAGCAGGTAGACGGTGGTAAAACGGCTGAAGTCATCTATCAAGGTCATGATGTACCGCTTGCCCGAGGGAGTGGTGGTTTCCATTGGCCAACAGAGATCCGTGTGGACCAAATCGAGTGGCCGCTTCGCTTTCCGTTCAACCACGGCAGGAAATGGTTTCCTTGCAAGCTTGCCCTTTAAACAACATTCGCACGTTGTGCGAACACCACAATCGGATAAATTGAAACCACTTACCAGATCATCAGCTTCCATCCGACGTAAGACATCCGGCTCGCGATGTCCCACGCGACGATGCCAAGTGTGCTGGCACCGGTCGTTATGCTCACCTCCAGTCGTCAGCGATCGCTGCTGAACTCGCAGCCGATAGAGACTACCGACCTTATCACCGACCACCACCGTCTCACCTGCAGCGTTTCTCACAGTGCACTCCGAATCACTAAACACCACAACAAAACCTTTTGCTGCTAGCTGGCTCACCGAAATTAGTCCACCGTCCAGCTCAGGCACGAAAAGTACGTTCTTCAGCGTAATTTCCACTCGACCGCCACGTCCATCTTCACCAAAAAAATACCATCGCCGATTCCATTCACTTTCGTCTTATTGCCGTCGGCAAGAGTAACTTTCGATTCAACACTTGTGCACAGCGAGTGGAAAAACGCACGATCACTTGTCATATGCGCCGTAGCACCACTGTCAATCACCCAGCTGGCTGGCATCGTGTTGCCGGCCATAAAACACACCGCGCTGCTCGATCCCTGCGCATGCTTCGCCTTCGGATTGTCATCCTTCGGCCCTCGCTTTAATCATTCAAAACATACCGTGCGACAGCTCATTCCTAAGCAGTGCCGGTGGTGTAGTGGTAAGCGTGATTACCTCTCACCTCAGCAGGCCTGGGTTCAATCCCAGTTGGCGCCGCCGGGATGTTCTAAGGCATAACATCTTCTGATCACGCCTTCCTTCTGAAGGGATGTAAAGCCGTTGGTCCCCGGTTCATGAGTTGATGGGTCGATAGGTAGGGTCCAGGTGTGGGAACTGCCTCCCTGGCGTCGGTAACATTGGTGCTCAGCACGGAAAACAAGATCGACGGAAAACCAATCAAGGAAAAAATAAAAACTGCTCATTCTTCGTAGTTAATAGGCTTCATATAAACTTTAAGTGGATCATTGACTGCATTGTCGATCTCAAAACCACGGAGGAATCTGTAGCAGTGGTGCGTTTTTACACCAATACATCGCGTGCGACAGTTCTTTCTTCAATATTTTCAGTTTTCTTATGGTCTTTAAGTCTTATAAACGTCTTCAAAGCCATGACAAAAATTGTTACTTGGGTATAAGCATGTGATGGGAGAAAGGAACCAGTAGCTAGAACTAGACTTTTATTGCCATCTCAACAGTTAATCAATGTTACAGAAGCAATTCATGTCGCCACTTGCTCGTCCCCTGTCTCTGGTTCATCATCCGCTTCGTCATCTGTTGCCCCATTTTCCGTGCCACTTCCACCGTCACCTCCACCGTCACCTCCTCCTCCACCGCCAGAGACTTTTACAATTCCTATAATCGCTTGTGCCAGATTGGCCGTTGCTGTAATTGTTTGCATACCGGTTTGAACTTGTTGCATAGTTCCTGGACCTCCAGAACTGGGAGCTTCCGTCTTTCCACCACCTCCATTTCCACCACCTCCCTTTCCACCACCTCCATTTCCACCACCTCCCTTTCCACCACCACCCTTTCCACCACCTCCCTTTCCACGACCTCCCTTTCCACCACCTCCCTTTCCACCACCTCCCTTTCCACTACCTCCCTTTCCACTATTTCCTTTACCACCACCTCCCTTTCCACCACCTCCTTTACCACCACCTCCTTTACCACCACCACCCTTTCCACCACCTCCCTTACCTCCACCACTACCACGTCCTTTCCCAGGACTTCGCATATGATCATCCACAGTGGGTGAACCGTCCTGATTATAGGTAGCCTCCGCAGCCAGATCGTAATCGTCGCAATCCTCGCCCGGAGGGTAGATTGTGGCCCTTGCCATTGTGATTTCCGTGGTGACTTCCTGCTGGTTGCAGCACGTGGGACAGCAGGACACGCAGCATCCTTGCGGAAAGCTATCGATTGTCGGAGGTGTAGTCAGTGTTATGAACGTTACTAGCAGCAGCAGGGATCTTAGCGGGAGATCCATCCCGGTAGTCGGAAGTTGTTCAATTGAAGTCAAGAGCTAAAGCAGAATCATGGCTGGTGTGTGGATTTTAATGATGTTTGGGTATGGACAGATGTTCATCTAACTCTTGGAGGTGCTGCAGGTACGAAGTTTTTTAAGACCAGGTGAAATAGAAATACACATTAGCTTTGTGTTCGCACATAAATTTATCAGAAAAGCAAATCGCTAATTGACGATAAATGGCGATTTTCTCTATCGAATTAATAAGATGATCCATGTTTTGCAGTCGACCTGCTATTGTGAGTGTGTGAGTGATCAAGTGTTGCCAATGCAAGATGTAAATACACGGCGAAAGAGAACGACTCAAATTTGAGTTTAGTTCACTCATAATCGCCAAAAGTGCAGGAACTCAGCGATGAGTAAAATTTGTCTCATGGTTTCCTGTGGAAAACCTAAAAAATCTGCCGGAAAATGAGGAAATTGACGAAAATTTTATTCAGTCTCGGAGTAGTACCAATAGACTGAGTGAATCCAATCTTTACTTCTTCTCGAATTCAGGAATTTTTCCCTGGAAAATCCTGGGAAAACCTGGGAAAACATGAGGCAAATTAACTCATCGCTGAGTTCCTGCACTTTTGGCGATTATGAGTGAACTTACCTTACCAATCAGGCTAAGGCCTTGTTGTCCTCTGCTGTCCGAAGAAGTCGTCTCCACTCTACTCGATCCATGGCCACAGTTCGCCAGCCTCGTAGTCTGCGAAGGGTCCGCAGGTCACCTTCTACTTGGTCGATCCACCTTGCCCGCTGCGCGCCTCTTCTTCTTGTTCCTGTTGGGTCGCTTTCTAGAACCATTTTCACTGGGTCGTCGTGCGGCATTCTTACGACGTGCCCAGCCCACCGTAGTCGCCCAATTTGTGCAATGTGGACGATGGATGGTTCTCCCAGCAGCTGGTGCAATTCGTGGTTCATTCGCCTCCTCCACGTTCCGTCATCCATCTGCACTCCACCGTAGATGGTACGCAACACCTTCCGTTCGAAAACACCAAGGGCGCGTTGGTCCTCCACGAGCATAGTCCAGGTCTCGTGGCCGTAAAGGACCACCGGTCTAATCAGTGTCTTGTATACAGTCAACTTCGTGCGGCGGCGAATTTTATTCGACCGGAGCGTCCTCCGGAGTCCAAAGTAGGCACGATTCCCTGCCATAATGCGTCTTTGAATTTCTCTGCTGGTATCATTTTCGGCGGTCACCAGTGAACCCAAATACACGAACTCATCGACCACCTCGATTTCGTCACCGTCAATCTGAACTCGGGGTGGGAGGCTAACATTGTCTTCCCTAGAACCTCTTGCTTTCATGTATTTTGTCTTTGATGCGTTGATGGCAAGTCCAATCCGTCTAGCTTCAGCCTTCAGTCTGATGTACGTTTCCGCCATCATCTCAAAGTTCCGTGCCATAATGTCAATGTCATCGGCGAAATCAAGGAGCTGGATGGAATTCCTGCCACTCGTGTCTATCCCAGCTCTTCGGATCACACCTTCTAACGCGATGTTGAACAGCAGACACGAAAGTCCATCACCTTGCCGTAACCCCCTTCTAGATGCAAAGGGACTCGAGAGTGTCCCCGATACTCGAACAACGCACATCACTCGATCCATTGTCGCCTTGACCGATCGCGTCAGTTTATCTGAAAATCCGTACTCATGGATAATTTGCCATAGCTGATCTCGATCGATTGTGTCGTATGCGGATTTGAAATCGATGAACAAATGATGTGTGGGCACGTTGTATTCGCGGCATTTCTGCAGAACCTGCCGAATCGCGAAAATTTGGTCTTTGGTAGCGCGGGAACCCATGAATCCCGCCTGGTATTGCCCCACGAACTCTCTTGCATATGGTGACAGACGGCGGCATAGAATTTGGGAGAGTACCTTGTAGGCGGCGCTCAGCAGTGTGATCGCGCGGTAGTTGCAGCAATCCAACTTGTCGCCCTTTTTGTAGATTGGGCATACGACACCTTCCATCCACTCCTCCGGTAATATCTCCTCCTCCCAAATCTTGGCAATTACCCAGTGCAGCGCTCTAGCCAGTGCTTCACCACCGTATTTTAAAAGCTCACTTGGTAGTTGATCTACACCAGTTGCTTTGTTGTTCTTCAGCCGACCGATATCCTCCTCAACTTCTTGAAGATCAGGGGCCGGTAGCCTGTCGTCTTCTGTGCGTGCTCCAAGGTCTGTTGCCGTGACACCTTCGTTTTCTGCTGCTTCACCGTTGAGGTGCTCGTCATAGTACTGCTTCCACCTCTCAATCACCTCACACTCGTTCGTGAGAAGGTTACCGTCCAAGTCCTTGCACATATCGGCTTGCGGCACGTAGCCTTTGCGCGAACTATTTAGCTTCTCGTAGAACTTCCGTGTGTCGTTTACGCGGTACAGATTTTCCATCGCCTCGCGATCTCGATCTTCCTGCTGACGCTTCTTCCTTCGGAAAACCGAGTTTTGTCTGTTCCGCGCTTGTCTGTATCGCTCCACATTCAATCTCGTGCGGTGTTGCAGCATTCTCGCCCGTGCTGCATTCTTCTCCTCTACTAACAGTTTGCATTCGCCGTCAAACCAGTCATTTCTTCGGTCCGGGATTGCAGTACCTAGTGCCGCTGCAGCAGTACTACCTATGGCAGAACGGATGTCCCTCCAGCCATCTTCAAGAGAAGCTGCGCCAAGCTGCTCTTCCGTGGGTAGTGCAACTTCCAGCTGCTGCGCGTAGTCCTGGGCAATTCCGGCGTCCCGTAGTTGCTCAATGTTGGGTCGCGGCGTTCGACTTCGACGTGTGTTATGCACCGTCGAGAGTTTTGAGCGCATGCATACTGCAACTAGGTAGTGGTCCGAATCTATGTTCGCACTGCGGTACGTGCGGACGTTGATAATGTCGGAGAAGAATTTCCCGTCGATTAGAACGTGATCGATTTGGTTTTCTGTGTGTTGGTCAGGTGATCTCCAGGTGGCTTTGTGGATATCCTTGCGGGGGAAAAAGGTACTTCAAACTACCATACCCCGGGAGGCTGCAAAGTTCACGCATCGTTGGCCGTTGTCGTTCGATACGGCATGTAGGCTGTTTGGCCCGATTGCCGGTCTATACAATGCCTCCCGTCCTACCTGAGCGTTCATGTCGCCGATGACGATTTTGACGTCCCGTTGCGAACAGCTGTCGTACACCTGCTCCAGCTGCGCATAGAACGCTTCTTTCTCGTCGTCGGGTCTCCCTTCGTGTGGGCAGTGCACGTTGATGATGCTGTAGTTGAAGAAACGGCCCTTAATCCTCAACTTGCACATCCTCGCATTGATCGGCTGCCAACCAATCACGCGTTGGCGCATCTTACCCAGCACTACAAAGCCGGTTCCCAGCTCGTTGGTGGTGCCACAGCTCTGGTAGAAAGTAGCCGCTCGATGCCCGCTTTTCCATACCTTTTGTCCCGTCCATCAAAGTTCCTGCAGTGCTACGACTTCGAAGTTGCGTGGTTGAAGTTCGTCATAGATTAACCCATCGCAACCCGGGAAGCCGAGCGATTTGCAGTTCCATGTTCCGAGTTTCCAATCATAGTCCTTATTTTGTCGCGTAGGTCTGTGCCGGTTGTTCCGATCCGTATTTCTTTCTTCGGTATTTGCAACTTTGTTTTTTTTTCCAGGGTGGCTTGTTGGGCCTGCCCCAACCCCTGTCTCGCCGGGGGACCATCGTGCACAGCTCTGTTTAGAGTCCCACGCTGGCACTAGGACGGTGATCAGCCGCTCCTAACATGGAGAACAGACGCCGTTTTGAGCCGCACCTCCATGGTGAACAGACGCTCAGGTTTGGTGAAGCATTTCCTCTATCACCGTACTATGGTTACCGCGCCAGTGTTCGCGTCGCACCTCTTCACTTTGCTATTGCCGGACTGGCAACATTGCCCAAGCTACGCCACCCAGCTGTGTCCATGTTTCAGCTGGTAGTCTTTTGTTATCATATGACTCGAGGAGGCGTGAAGTAGGAACTTGTGAGGACCAGGGCTAGGTATTCCGCTCCTTCCAGGTTGCAATGGTCGAAAGGTACAGTAGCAGCACCTACTCCACCCGTGTCCCCTCGAGATCGTCAAGTCAACGATGACAGGAGCACATATCGTGGTATCGACGATGACAGGAGCACATATCGATTTGTACCTTCCTTAAAAGTTGTCCTAGCTCTCTATTCTAATATCTATATGCAATCTTTACACTGCCGTACTCTAACGGAACTATCAACTCCATCTATCGTATAAAAATTACCACTACAGTCTGTTATTCGAAATTAGCATCTTCAACTATGTAAATCGTTGACTTCACGTAGAAGTAATACTAAAACATATAGTCAAATTCCATGTTTGTTCAAACCCTTTCAAAAAAGTTGGAAGGGTTGTATACTAGATACGACCGCAGGGTTGGCGTTGGATAACGTCTGTTATGTGTTGTACTTAATTGTGTATATTATATTTTAGGAATATTCCTTAATAACTCTTTTGCGAAAGTTTGGTGGCCCTGAAAAGGTCCGTTTTGCTGGGCTGATGTTGTTGACAATGATGGAACGGGCGACCTTTTTGGACGCTTATATAGTAGAACAGAAAATATCAGAGGTGTCAGATACTCGCATACGTACGTTAAACTCTTTCTTGATAATGTTGTGGCCTTGAAAAGGGCCATTTTTCCAACTCGCTCGGCGTATTTGTCCTTGCGGAGCAGACGGTGAATACGACCGACTGAGAACTGCAGCAGCTGGGCATTCCATGACGGCGGCCCAGTATACCGGAGCACTGGCACCAACGGCGTAGTTGCCCTTTCGCCCCCAGGCTCTGCTTCCGCTGCTCTGGTACAGCTGCTCTGCTGCTCTGCTGCTGGGTCGACGATCGGATAGACAATGATGGAACGGGCGACTTTGTTGGACGCTTATATAGTAGAACAGAAAATATCAGAGGTGTCAGATACTCGCATCTGATGTCTCGGTTGGAGAAAGTATAAGAATATAAAAAAAAAAATCAATCGATTTTCACCATCTTTAGACAATGCACAGTGGTCCAGAATGCAGATTTAGGTGGAATGATATGTTTTGAGCCTGAAATTGAAACTTTAGACTAAAAGTCTCTTCTACAAAATTGTTTCTTATAGTAAGTCCCTCATTTTTATGACAATGAATTCTAGGGTGGTTCCTATTATCATTAAAATCAAAAATCTAACTTTTTTGTTTGAATAAATTAAGGTATACATTCTTGAGCAAAGTTATAGCTGAGCTAATTTCAAGCAACTTTGTTGAAAAGAACTTTTTTGTATCTCTCAAATTGGCCGATTTAGAGCTATTTTCTTGAATTGAGTTAGGGTGACTCTTAAAAAAACAGTTTTTTTGCTCTATTTGTCTTATTTCGAATTTCTCAGCAAAGGTGTCTTGAGATAACTTTTAGATCTTAAGAAGCACTTTTCAAATGTTAATATCTCTGGTTGGGGCAAACAAAAAAAAAGTTTTTTTGCAGCATTTGAAAGGGCGTATGTTATACTCAATAATATGAAAAAAATGGAGGTTTGTTATTTTTTAATCTCGTATAAAATCAATTAGAATTTATTTATATTTTTTACTATATTTGAATATATCTTTTTATGAGAAGAGATACAGGCAACACATCCAGCTATAAAACATTTGTCTTGAAGAGTTTTAAAAGTCTCTAGAAGATGACTTTCATGATAAATTTCAAATAAAAAAGTTATTGGCAAAAGATGGATTTCTTATAACCACTCTAATGACAAATTTATATAAAATGTGCTAGTACATTTGTTTCAATATTTGGACATTTAGTGTTTTCAAAGAAGTTTTTGTTCTTAAAAATTCCCTTCTTTTGGTGTTTGCAAACGACAGGGTGGTCCTCAAATTAGGGAATTTTTAAAACTAACTTTTTTGTTTTACAAAATATAAACATGTGTTGTTGGAAAAAGTTGTAGTTAAGTTACTTGCAAGCAACTTTGTCGAAGAAGTTTTTTTTCTATCTCTTAACGTTCTCATTTTAGAGTATTTTTTCGGAGTTGACTTAGGGTGTTCCTGGAAAAAATAGTTTTTTAGCAATAACTTTTTTATTTGAAAACTCTCATGAAAGTTATCTTCTAGAGACTTTTTAAACTTTTTAAGACAAATGTTTTATAGCTGGATTTGTTGCATGTATCTCTTCTCATAAAAAGATGTACTCAAATATAGTAAAAAATATGAATAAGTTCAAATTGATTTTATACGAGTTTAAAAAATAACGTACCTCCAATTTTTTCATATTATTGAGAATAACATACGCCCTTTCAAATGCTGCAAAAAAACTTTGCGCCTTCTTAAGATCTAAAAGTTATCTGAAGACACCTTTGCTGAGAAATTTGAAATAAGAAAAATAGTGCAAAAAAACTGTTTTTTTAAGAGCCACCCTAACTGAATTCAAGAAAATAGATCTAAATCGGCCAATTTAAGAGATACCAAAAAGTTCTTTTCAACAAAGTTGCTTGAAATTAGGTTAGCTATAACTTTGCCGAAAAATGTATACCTTAATTTATTCAAACAAAAAAGTTAGATTTTTGATTTAAATGATAATAGGAACCACCCTAGAATTCATTGTCATAAAAATGAGGGCCTAACTATAAGGAACAACTTTGTAGGAGAGACTTTTAGTCTAAAGTTTCAATTTCAGGCTCAAAACATATCTGCACCTAAATCTGCATTCTGTACCACTGTGCAATGGTTTACTTTTAACCATTTTTCAATAGTTTACAGAATGAAATCAATAGTTTTAAATTATTTAGCAAATTGCTAGAAATATTTCCAATCGATTGATGCCATTATCTCGTAAATCTATCGAGAAACGGTTGAGTTATTATCGTTCAAAATCTTTTAATTTTTCGTAACGCATCCAAAATGACTGTTTTCAATTTTGTACCCCCATATGTTGCCGAAAGACGTTATCCAACGTCAAAACAGTGGTAAAGTGCGGGATGTGCTTAGTAGGACGGAAATTAGATCAAAAAACCTACCATACCTATAAATCAAAATACAGATTTGTGACGGCAGTGATGCGCATCGCAAAAATTGAGAATAAGGAGCCATTTTCCCCTACCCCGTTTATTTTTGTGGGTGAGCTATCAGCTTTGCAAACGTTTGTAGCCATTACTGACCAAAGTACACTGCTAATCACTTGAACCTCGCTCGCAGCAACTTTCACACAATCAATTCAGGGATTCAAGAAAACATTTCAAGACGTCAGGAACGTGAATTCCTGACCCAATCTAGCCATCGACTACGTTCATCTATACCAAATAAATGTATTCCACATCACTTCAAAGATTGCATTTATAATGTTACCCAGTCGGTTCCGGCACAAAGTCATCCCAATAGACTGGATCCACCGGTTTCACTTTTTGATTGTTGGGGGCCAGTGGTGGGGGGTCTATCTGTCGAGCGGCATCTTCCTCCTTTGTACTTTCGTAGCGGATCGGTCCAACGCCATCGGGAATCCGTTTTCCAGGAGCTGGTGCTGCTGCTGCTGCTGGGCCTTTCGCTGGCTTGGCTCCACCCTTTGCTGGCTTAGGTACGCCCTTCGCTGGTTTGGCTCCGCCCTTCGCTGGCTTTGCTGCTTTCGGTGGAACTTTTCGTGCTGGTTTACCTTTGCCCTTACCGGGCGCTTTAGCGCCTCGCATAACGTTGTCCGACTGTTCATATCTCGCAGGCTCCGATTGCGCCGAATAGTAGCCACAACTGCCCGAGTCCGCCCGGTTTACTTCGCTTGTCACTTCTTCTCGATAGCCACCACCACCTCCTCCGCAACCGCAACAGCAAGGGCTGCACGCCATGCAGCAAGGTGCTCCATCGGTCACCACAGCCAAGTAGAGGAGAATTAGTGGAATTATTCTCACCACGATAGACATTCTGGAAGCGACGATCGGTTGCGGCAAACTGTCGACGAACGAGTTGTTTCAAGGGAATTATATGCTTTGAGCTTTACGACAGCAACAACCGGAGCTAATTAGTGTGTCATAACTTCGGTTTATGGTTACATTTACGATCAGCTGTTGTTGCATTCTTTAGAACAAAAACACAGTGCAGGGGATTTAAATTGAGTCAGTCGACCGAGAACTGACCAGTTTCAATAGAACCTAGAGAAAGATGCGATTGTCCGTGCTTACGCTGGCGATCCTGATCGTGACCGTGGGACTTTTAGTCGAGCAGACTATCGCCTACTCGCGGGATCTAACCGTAGAGGGGAACGAAAATCGGCGGCATCCTGCCGGATATCTACCGCCCTTGACAAAAGGACGACAGGATGTGGAGCTTGCCAAGCGGAACCGAGAGCGCCGGCGATCGGCGGTGGTCAAAGTTAAAGGGAAGGTCAAGAGGAGTACCTCCAACCGAGGGTGATTTTATGAGAATGCAGGTTACTAACTTTGTAACGTTTTCGATAAATGAATAAAGATTGAAACATCTGTGTAAGGTTGCGCTCTTAACTATATGCGATCTGGTATACACTAAGTTTTTTTACCGAGCTCGGCTGTGAAAATAAATTTCACTGAGATCTCAGCAAAAGTGACATGTGATTGCTGAGTCTCGGATAATGCTTAGCTGAATCTCTAATTGAATACAGATGACTAAAAAGGCAGGTCGATTGAGCTCCTATGCTAGAGGATTCTCATGAAGAGTCTGAACAATGAACAATTTTGCCAGTAGCACTAGCAGATCGAATCAGTCATTTAACGAATGTTGTAGCGCACATGGCCGAGGCTTGAAACCTCGGCCAGGTCATGACACTATAAAGATCGGGGATCAACCGATCCCCCTGAAAAAAACGACACGCATGTTGGGCGTTCTAGTTGATCGACACTTAACCTTCACGCAACACTTCCAGAGCGTTAAGGATAGCTGCAAGACCCGCATAAACCTTATCAAAACAATCTCCATACCATACCGCACCAACAACCGAACTATCCGGCTGCATGTAGCCAAGGCAGTTATTGACAGCCGTCTACTCTACGGTTTGGAGCTCACCGCAATGGTCAAGGACAAACTGTTGCAAGTCCTTGCACCGATTTACAACGGCTACATCCGGGTAATTTCAGGTCTCCTGCCCTCGACACCGGCCGACACAGCCTGCGCTGAAGTCGGGGTACTTCCTTTCCGGTTTCGAATCGACACCGCAGTCGCCATCAAAGCGGCTGCCTACTTGCCAAAAACATCGGGTAGCGAATGGATCTATCTCCTCGAGGATCTATCTCTGTCCTCGAGGAGAACAGAATCCTCCGTACAGTAGCCAATACCGACCTCCCCCCAATAGCCAAGAGCCACTGGCTGGGAGGAAAAAGTTGGCAATCGAGACCGTTAAACATCGAAAGCCGAATTAAGGACCAGTTTAGAGCAGGAGACAACTCGGCGCGGCTCAGATATTCCGTCGCGGAGATGCAAAACTCCGAATACCGCAGGTATACGCACCGTTTTACGAACGGGTTCAAATCGCACAACGGAGTTAGGATAGGCATTGCGGGAAAGATCTCGTCAACGAGCTTGAGCCTACCACCACAATGTTCTTTTTTTCTGAAGAGGCAGCGGCGATTTTCGAAGCAGCAATCACACCATCCGATCGACCAGTCCTAATCCTCACTGATTCACACAGTGTAATTTCTGCTCTCCGGTCCAACATGCCCACTCATCCGTGGATTCAGGGGATCATCAGACATGCCTCCCCAACACAGTATTCGCTCGGGTTTCGGGGCATTGTGGCATCACTGGCAACTCCGACGATGACAGACTGGCCGGCGTGGGACCATCTAGTGTCAGGTACACCGGTGAAGTTCCCCTTCCGGACATGGGGTGGGATGGGTTGAAACTTCCATGCAGGCTAGGTGGCAAGAAGAATGGTTGGCAAACCAAGGACCGCTTCTAAAGAAAATCTAGGAGAGCACGCGTCCCTGGAAGGACCTTGGGAACCTGAAGGAGCAACGAGTCATCTCCAGCCTTCACCCCGGGGACGTGGAGTTGTTCGCCTCCTCGTGGTGCACCCTGGAAATGATGGACCACCAGTGCTGCGGTACTGATCCAGTCGGCTAATCGAACAACAAACGAGGGGATGCGGAAGACGGCGCCTTGTGATCGATGTCAGTAAGATCGCAAGTATGTTTACTGACACACTGGCCGTATTTAGGAAACCGAGCGGAAACTTCACACAAACCACGCTACGGGCTGGCGGCCAAGGTATTTCATCCTCTTAGTACCGTCGTGCCACCCAGTTGGGAGACTGCGGTGGGAATAGGTGCGGTTGAGTTATTCCCGTCTTACGCGATCCGGCTCTGAACATAACGCCCCATGAAGGCCTATGTCAACCCTCGCCATGGACCTCACTGCTTGCATAGGCACCCACGGGGATCAAACAGCGACTATGCCAGTTGCACGGTTAGGATAGCGGTCTAAGAGAGACCCAATAGTCGGGATGATGGATAATCATCAAAAAAGCTCAAAAACCCAAACCCCCAGAGAACAAGTCGCCAAGGAGGCGACCGCGAACCCATTCGCGAAGGGTGGTCTTACCTCTGCCGAAACCTCTGCCGGACGCAGAGCTAACCGATGAGACCAGTGGACAGCCAGAGGAACAACCCATGGATGGGCCCAGGCTTATAAAAGCCATGAGTGGCTTTGGGGCCCTCCCTAGGATACTGGCTATCGCGGGTCAGCTCGATGCGATCATCGAGTTCACTAGCACGCGGAACAATATCGCGAAGTACCTCAAGCAGGCCTTGCGACAGCTCCACGCAACGGTGGACGAGGCCCAAGACGACGACAAGCGGCTAAAATAGCGACTGGAAGTCGCCGAGAGGGCGGAAAAGAGGGAACCGAAGTCTACCCAGACGGACGCCTTCAACTTCGCAGGCAACAGTACGATGGCCAACGAGGCCCTCCACTTTGCTTTGACACAAGGGCAACAGCGCGACTGGCCCTCACCAGTAAAGGGTGCGGCACACCTTAAGAGACGGAAAGTCTCAGCCCAGGTAGAGTGTGTGGCCGTGGTTGAGCAGTCCAAGGCAGCAGTGGACGAGCCGCAGAATTGACCTACAATAGGCAGTAAAGGGATTGAGAAAAGTGGTTCTAAGCAGGGCTAAGCGTCGAAGTACGCGGAAGTCTTGATGAAGATGAGAGCTAACGAGCCTCTTGTGGGGATGGGCAATAACGTGAGGAGCATCAGGCGCACTCGTACTGGTGAGATGCTCCTGGTGCTTAAGCGTGGCGCTAAAGACCAGGGACCGACTTACCAGAAACTGGCAAACGAGGTCGTTGGAAATGGGGTGCAGGTAAGATCGCTATGCTCGACGATCTCCATCCAGGTTAAGGACTTGGATGAAGTGACAGAGGTGACCGAACTAGCCAAGACGCTCAGGGAGAAGTGTCAAATCAAGGTACCGCCAACAGCGGTTACCTTGAGGAAGTGACTGTTCTCGACCCAGGTGGCTACCGTCAAGCTCCCGGCAGCTGATGCCAGGAAGGCGGCAGCCACAAGGAGGGTACGAGTGGGCTGGTCGGTTTGCCCGGTGAGCATCCCCCGACCGGTTATGGCTTGCTTCAGGTGCTTCGGTCAGGGCCATGTGGCTCGGGACTGTAAGAACACCGACAGGAGCAAGCTGTTCAGATGGTGCGACTCAGAGGGCCATAAGGTGCTAGGTTGCCAAAAGCCACCGAGGTGCACTATATGCGCGGAGAAGAAGAAATCCCCTACCAACCACATGGCAGGTGGCCCACGCTGCCCGGGGGCCAATAGCAATGCTACCCCGGCCAAGAGCAATGCTCAGCCATGTTCGAGGTAGCGCAGTTGAACCTGAACTATTGCTCGGTGTCCCATCCGGCAACGGGAATTGGGTCACGGATGCGTAGGGGATGGCGGCGATATGCACGATGGGGAGCTTCCCCGTTCAGGAGGTAGTCTCGTCCAACTCGAGCGAGGGATTCGTGATCGCCAGGGTTAATGGAGTATATCTAAGTAGCTGTTATGCTCCGCCCAGGTGGTCTATCGAGCAGTTCTCGCAGATGGTGGACAGACTCACTGCGGTACTTGTTGGCCTAAGACCGGTGGTCATTGAGGGCGACTTTAACGCATGGCGGTGGAGTGGGGCAGCCAACACACCAACCAGAGAGGATGCATCCTACTGGAGGCAATGGTCAAACTGGACGTTGTACTAGCCAACACCGGCTCGGTCAGTACCTACAGAAGGAATGGTGCAGAATCCGTCATTGATGTGACGTACTGCAGCCCGTGTTTGGAGGGCAACCTACACTGGAGGGCAAGGTTGCAAATACTCATTTCAGCTAAAACAATGTTTTTCTAAATTATGAAATAATTAGATGCCATGATCAAATTTTGAATTGGTAGGATACAAGAAGAGGTTGCAAAGAATGTGTTTGACATATTAAACCTGTTTATGTCACTTCATTAGAGTCACAATCAGCGATTTTTCACAAACTCACTCACTCACTCACTCACTCACTCAGCGATCAGCAAATCGCTGATTGTGACTCATAGAAAGCAAAATTTACAGGTTTTATGTTTCCAACGCATACTTTGTACCCTCTTCTTGTAAGTTACAAGTAAAACATGCCATCATACCATCTTTTGGTTTTATTATTCCGAAAAACATTATTTTAGCTGAAATGAGTCTTTGCAACCTTGCTGGAGGGTCGATGAAGGTTGCACACATAGTGACCATCAGGTGATTCGCTACAGCGTGGGGATATGTGAGAGGCGAGTGGCAGGAGGGAATCCTTCCTGCGCTCGAGGCTGGCGGACGTCGTTCTTTGATGAAGAGGTCTTTGGCGAAGCACTGAGGCGGGAGCGAATAACCCCGGATCTGACGGGGGAAGAACTGGTAGCATCGCTGACAAGGGCGCGCGATACAACCATGCCTAGGAGAGCCTATCCCAGGCATGGCCATAGACCGGTGTACTGGTGGAGCGAGTCGATTGCTATTCTCAGGGCGTCTTGCCTCCATGCGAGAAGGAGGATGCAACGCACTCGTACGACCGAATCTCGAGAGGAACGTCACGTCGATCTTCGAGCGGCTAAAGCGGCCTTCAACGAAGAGATCGCCAGACGCAAACGTGCGTGATTTGACAGCTTATGCCAAAGTGCCAACACGAACCCATGGGAGGATGCCTACAAAGTACTAGCGTGCACAGGAATCTTGTTAAGGAGGGGCAATTTTTTTCTTCTATGGTGCATTTAATCTGGGTATGGGGAGTACTCCAAAGTGTGTGGTGGATGGTGCTGTCCACCTACCACTAAAACAGTGCTACTGTTCAATTTAGCTAATTTTATTTATTTTTTGCTCCGGTGGTGGTTCATCTTCTACAATGAAAACTGCTTTCAGACAGCCAATAGAAATTGGCAGTTTAATCCCATCGACGATGTTGATGATGATCGGTTCATCAAATGATTGCGATAGTAGGTCTTTAACCATTTGCCAAATGGTTGCGATAGTAGGTCTTTAAACATTTGCTGCAATGTTGTTGCCTTGGTGGTTGGATTTCGCTGAAGTCACGTCAGATGAAGTATGATAGCACAGACAAACCGACATGAATGACCAATAATGCACACTGCGTCGACAAGTACAAGGTTCAAACAGTGCGCATAGCAGTGAACAAACAGTATATTGCTATTGATCTATCCAATCTTGATCAGTGATGTCGAGTTCTTGGCACTGATGAAGTCTGCAAGTAGAAGATGAAATACGCGTATCCGTCAAAAGATAAGCAATTATAACGGAATTAAAAGGAAATAAACCAACACACTCAAAGCCCTTCATAAAAGTATATAGCTGTTTTTGTCCTTGCACCTGGCTTGTACTCCAGCAGTGCTGCCAGCCATTGTGCTGCATCGTCAAAACATACTGCCATCACCTGCTCCCAAGAAATCTGCATCGCTGTCAGGACCTCAGGAATTGAGGTTTTGACATTTTTCCACGCTTCCATACTGCGATTGTGTTTGCACAGCAACTCGGTCGCTTTCTTCCAATTTCTGAACCCTGTAGGAATCGTTGTAATAATAGTTTGCGTCATGCTCTTCTTTACAGGTTAAAAAAACCCAAAGAAATATATTCTTCAAGGTCCTGGTATCATCTTTTATTCAGTTACCTTTCTGATGTTTTGTGCAGTACGTTTTTGTATATTTTGAAGGCATCGTTACAGTTTATTTTTGACTATTTCAAGGTTTTGTAAGCCTTATGTGCTGTTGTAGTTACACATTATCAAAACCGTTGTGAGTACGTTAAACTTTGTCATTTTCAGCAAAAATCGTAGTACATTTTTTTTTCTTCAAATTTTGATCTAAATGCCAAGGTTTAAAAAATATTTAATTATTGGAACAAAAGCGCACAAAACTATTTTGACATGCGAGTACAGGATTGTTAACGGAATGACGACTTGTGCGAAGGATTGAGCATGTCAACTCTGTCCCAAAGTACCACCAGTCGGGGTGACATAAAATGATGCCGAATATTTAACATGTTTTAAAGATGATATACAGAACAAACCCTAATTTATTGGAGCGCACATCAACAGCTGTAACTTTTTAACCACGGTAACAAATGGCTTGACATTTTCAGAGAAGATTCTTAGACGAATTTTTAGTACGACAACAATAGACCAAGGTCCAATGGCAAACTAATACCAACTTTTCAATTAGG
This sequence comes from Ochlerotatus camptorhynchus, assembly GCF_037179485.1. Taxonomy (NCBI): domain Eukaryota; kingdom Metazoa; phylum Arthropoda; class Insecta; order Diptera; family Culicidae; genus Ochlerotatus; species Ochlerotatus camptorhynchus. The sequence goes on from NW_027040953.1 coordinate 1,650,831, forward strand.
GAATCCAAAAGCTGTTTTTAATTTTGTATAGTTGCGAAAAATTCCATCCTCATAATTCCTTGAGGTTCTTTTCGAAATTTTTAGAACTCTATGAGCTCTTTTGAAATTCTTCTCAGAAGTCCACTGGAATTATTTTTAGAACTCTTCTTGTCTTTTACTCAGAACATCTTGGAATGAAATTCCCCTAAAGTTTCAGAAGAATTTCGTCTGTATTCTCCAGAAATTCTTCCCAGAATGCGCTTGAAATTATCCTAGGAACTCCCGTGAAATTTTCCTCAACATCCCTTTGGAATTTGAGGTATTCTCTCGGTTATATTTTCGAAATTATCTTGGAATTATCTGCAGGATTCACTTGAAATTATTCGCAGAATTTTCTTGGAATATTCCCCAGAAATCCATTAGAACTGTCCTCAGAATTCAATTTCTTTTAGATTTTTTTTCGAATTTTTTTAGAACTCTCCTTAAAGCTTTATTGTAATTCTTCTCAGAAGTCCACTGGAATTAAAATTAGAACTCTCCATATTTTTTTTCTCAGAACATCTTGGAACTGAAATTCCTGTAGAGTCTCAGATATTTTTCCCGAAATGAGCTTGAAATGAACCTCGGAATACGCTTGAAATTTTGCTAAATCCCTTTGGAATTTCACTCAAAATTAGATTTTCTCGGTATTCTTTTAAAATTATCTTGGAACTATCTATAGGATGCACTAGACATTTTTCACAGAATTTTCTTTGAATTCTTCCCAGATTTATTTTGGAACTGTCGTAAGAATTCAATATCCTTGAGGTTCTTCTCGGAATAGAGTAGAACTCTTTTTTTTTCTCAGAATACCTTGGAACTGAAATTCCCCTAAAATTTCAGAAGAATTTCCTCTGTATTCTCCAAAAATTCTTCCCAGATTGAGCTGGAAATTATCCTAGGAATCTCCTTGAAATTTTCCTCAACATCCCTTTGGAATTCCATTCAATATTTGATTCTCTCGATATTCTTTTCGAAATTATCTTGCATTCATTGGAAATTATTCAGAGAATTTTCATGGAATCATCCCCAGAAATGTTTTCTTTTGGAACTGTCCTCAGAATTTAATACCCTTGAGGTTCTTTCACCAAAACGTTGTAGATTTTCTACCAGAAATGTTCAATAAAGCTTGCCCCTCCATTCACCAGAACTATGTTATTTTTACATCAGGAATTTTCAATACAACTTGCCCCTCCAGGCAGCAGATTGTTGCAAATCTTACACCAGAAATTGTCAATACATACTTGCCCCTAGAAAATTTCAATTGAGCAGAACGGTGCGAATTTTCTACTGTTAATGCTCAATAAAAATTGCTTCTCCAATGATTGGTGCAAATTTTCCGAAAAGCTTGCCCATCCGTTCACTAGAACGGTGCAGACTTTCCACCAGAAATTTTCAATATAGCTTAATTTTAAATAAAACTTGTGCCTTCATTTACCAAACCAGTGCAAGTTTTCCACCAGAAGTTTTCTGTCCATTTCATTTATCAGAGCGATGCAAATTTTGCACCAGAAATTTTCAAAAAAGCATGCTCCTCCATTCACCAGAACGGTGCACCAAAAATTGTCAGTGAAGTTTGTTTCACCATGCAGTTTTGTGGTGCAATTTCGGGCTTTGCCTCTTCATGTAATTTTCCACCATAAATTTACAATGAAGCTTGCATTCATCAGAACGATGCTAATTATGCACCAGAAAAATGAATAAACCTTGCTTCTACATTCACCACGTTGCAAACTTTCCACCAGAAATTTTCAGTTAAATTTGCACCTCCAAATTTTTAGCGAGATTCCGACTATTCATTTTGATTAGTCCCTCCATGTACCACCTTGATTTCTTCGATTTACCACTACGTAGGTGATTTTTTTCAACCTTAAATTTACCCTCTTCTTTTAACCCTCCATGAACACCCTTGAAACAAAAATTTACACTTGAATTTTTTTGTATGCACTGTGGTGCAATTTTTTGACCAAAAAATTTCATTGAAGTTTGTCCCTTCATGCACCTTTCTGGTGCAATTTTCAGGCACCATCTCAAAGGCATTGACGCAATAAAAGGTTTTCAGTGCTCTTTTATTATGAAATGAAGTTATTTTACCTTCGAATCAAGTTATCAAGAAATCAAGTTATTTTATATCATAATTTTGTATGGAAAAATCTTATTTATAAAAGGAGTGGCAATTGCCCCACCTTGCCCCACCCTGTGCATGCCAGTGCTATAAAGTGGTCATGGCCAAGACCCGTGGCGTGGTGGCAACCCTGGAGAGATTGCCGCCGATGCTGGCGTCGATCGTTGGGTTTTTGTTTCCACGTAGGGACGTAGACTCCTGGCCGTGGGTCCCAGTTGCGGATCAGGGGGAAGTGTCTAGAGAGACAAACAGAAAACTGAGCGATATTGCCAAGTCGCTGGTTGTGGGCAAGGCTCCGGGCCCAGATGGGATCCCGGTTGTGGCTTTGAGGGCGGCCGTTGCGGAAAATCCAGACATGTTCCGTTCTGTTTTTCGGACCTGTCTGGACGTAGGCATCTTCCCGGATGCGTGGAAGCGGCAGAGGCTTGTGCTGCTCCCGAAGCCAGGAAAACCCCCTGGGGACCCGTCAGCATACAGGCCCATTTGTTGCTTGAGAGGGTCATCATCAACAGGTTGTCGGCTTACACTGAAGGTGTAGACGGCCTGTCAAGCAGCCAGTACGGGTTCCGTAAAGGCAGATCCACGGTGGAAGCCATCCGCGACGTCATCCAGACGGCAGAGGTGGTCCACCGGAAACGAAGGGGTATTCGTTACTGCGCGATGGTAACCCTAGACGAGAAGAACGCGTTCAACAGCGCGTGCTGGGGGGCGATAGCCCGCTCGCTACACCAACTCCGAATTCCCGGAGGGCTGTACAAGATTCTGGAAAGCTACTTCCAGAATCGTGTGTTGAAGTACCACACAGAAGATGGCGAAAAATGCGTTAGGGTCACCGCAGGAGTGCCACAAGGCTCCATCCTGGGCCCGGTGTTATGGAACGTCATGTACGATGGAGTGTTGAGGATAAGATTCCCAGTAGGCGTGAAAATTGTAGGTTTTGCCGACGATGTCACGCTGGTAGTCTACGGGAAATTCCTCGAGGAGGTAGAGCTGACAGCTGCTCACTCCGTCAAGCTTGTGGAGGAATGGATGAGATCCAGGAAACTGGAGCTTGCCCATCATAAGACGGAAGTGGTCGTAGAGAGCACAATTAGGTCTGTGCGCTCTCTGAAAATCTTGGGGTTTATGCTCGATGATAAACTCAGCTTCGGCTGCCACGTCGAGTACGTCTGCGAGAGAGCGTCTACGGCTGTGAGGGCATTATCCCACGTGATGTCAAACAGCTCGGCAGTGAATGCCAGTAAGCGCAGGCTCCTCGCTGGGGTCGTAGTATCTATCCTCAGATACGGCGGCCCTGCGTGGGCTGCGGTACTGGATATTGACTGTCACAGGTGGAAATTAGAGAGTACACACAGGCTTATGTGCTTGAGGGTGGCCAGTGCATACCGCACCATCTCGAGGGAGGCCGTCGGTGTCATAGCAGGGATGATGCCAATCGGCCTCATCATTAAGGAGGACGTGGTGTGCTATGACGCGAGGACCGTTCAAGGGGTGCGCAACAATGCGCGAGCGGTGTCGATTGCGAGATGGCAGTCGGAGTGGGAAAACTCCACAAAAGGGAGGTGCACCTGCCGCTTGATACCTTCCGTATCAAGCTGGGTCAACAGACGCCACGGGGAAGTAAACTTCCACCTGACACAGTTCCTGTCAGGCCATAGCTGCTTTAGGAGTTACTTGCATAGGTTCGGACATGCAAGTACTCCCACCTGCCCCGCGTCCGCTGGCGTCGAAGAGACGGCCGAACACGTTGTGTTCGCCTGTGCACGCTTCGAGCCAGTATCGAGCGTTATGCTAGCGATATGCGGAGCGGATACCAGTCAGGATAACATCGTTCCTAGGATGTTTGGTATCACCGAGAACTGGAGTGCGGTGGTGACTGCGGTCACCCACATAGTTTCGGAACTACAACGACAGCGGCGTGCCGAGCAGCAGTTGCCTACTACCCGTGTTGGCTGTCCCAGCGGACAGCACGCGCCCTTTTTAAATGCACAGCCCTGCCCCCACCGTGCCGGCGGCACTGATGCAAGGTGACAGCGGAGCTGTCCGTCAACGATCGTACATACCGTATGTAGGAAGAAGAAAAAAAAAAAACAACAAAATCCAAGTGGCTGCACACGCGATTATAACCGTTCTTAAAGTTAGTGATTAAATCTATCCTTAATTCTATACCTAAATCTTAACTTTCTACTATTGATGATGATGATGGTCCCACCTCTTACCCCTACAAAGGTTTGAGCTGGACGATTTATCTTTAAGATAATTGAATATGACATTTTAACCAGGTTGGCAAACAAAATCGAACTGGTTTCAGTTACAGATATAGATTCCCTCTCAAGTTTACAGTTGCTTCACAGCGATATAAATGTGGAAAAGCTCAGGCGTCCACCTCTTAGTTCGCCTTTTTGTCCACCTAAAATATTCATAAGTATTACAAGCAATCAAGAGTTAATGAACAATCAACAAAGCATCCTATTACACTAGTAACCCCGCAATCTGATGCTATCATAATTTTCAGCAATGTCAGGAATGCTCACGAACCCCTAACATTTGCCAGAAAACTTACTACTAACTCAAGGTATCTTTCAAATAAGCTTCAAAATTGCATTTTTTTTATCAAATGTTAAATTCAGTCCTCTATATCCGTAATACGCGCGCGAGGCTCAAACCTTTGTAGACTACTTTTTTTTTTAATTAATCTACTATAAAATCAAATATTAAAAATCCATCATCACCCTCGTGGCGAACAGAAATAGTTTTTGCAGTGCTACAATAATTATTAAAAAGTCGTTATGACAGCTATCCATATAAAATAATCCGTTAGAGATAACTTCGTCAAGATACATAATTTGTCAATTCATAAAAAAAATCACTGGATAACTGTTCAAAAGACAGTTTTAACGTGTGAAATGCAGTGTCTTTTAAATTCTGTAAGTGTTGCTAAACGTTTGATATGTCTAGGCATCGAATTGAAAACATTTATTCCTTTATAATATAATGAATTTTGTGAAGCACAAGTCAAGAAATGTGGTGTTCTTATTTCAACCGCGTTTCTAGTATTATATCTATGAAAGTCACTTCCTCTTTCAATTCGATCACACAAATATCGAGGCAGCAAACCGTTAACTACTTTAAAAATGAACACCATAGTCAAATATACAATTCTTTGCTTCACCGACAACCATTGTAAGGCGTCTAACATCAAAGTTGAGGAAGTGAATCTATTACATCTCAAAATCAAACGCATTATTTTATTCTGCAAGCGCTGTAATCTCGATATTTGTGTTGCATTGGCCAGAAATAAAATGGAAGGGCAAAAGTCAAGATGAGGAGAGATGATTGATTTGTATAGCTGTATTTTACTGGCAATAGTTAAATCGTTTTTCAGTCGACATAGAATTCCATACTTCTTGGCAATTTTCTTGATGACATTGTCAATGTGAGAGTTGAACTTAAGTGTGTCATCAATAATCACGCCAAGATATTTAATCTCCCGAACGCGATCAAGAGTCTCATCATCAATTACGACAGAGACGTTCTCATTTACTCGATTCCGCGAAATTACCATAAATTTAGTTTTACTTGTATTCAATTTTAACTGCTTATACTTCAACCATCTACTTAGAGAACGCAAATCTTCATTCAAGTGTAAAACGGCATCATCTAAATCCTTAGCTGCAATGAATAACACAGTATCATCTGCAAAAAGATTAATGTCGCAAAATCGTAAAACACGTCGCAAGTCATTAATATACATAATAAATAACAGGGGCCCTAATACACTTCCCTGGGGCACTCCAAGGTTATTCCCCACGGGACTGGAAACAGAATCATTAAAAACAGTCCGTTGAGTTCTGTCAGACAAATAGCTTTCAAACCATTTATATGCAGTACTCGTAATTCCAAAGCGCTTGATTGATCTTAACAATAAGGGCCTAGAAATTGTTTCAAAAGCGCGTTTAAGATCCAAAAAAACAGCAACAATCGTATCTTTACACTCCAAGCTATTTTTCCACTTCGCTAATACCAAATTCAACGCGGTTTCACAAGAATGACCTTCCCGATATCCCGATTGTTCTGGTATCAACAAACTATTACTATTTAAATACTCCAACAGCTGACCTTTAACAACAAGTTCTAAAATTTTCTCTAATGTGTGCAACATGTTGATGGGACGAAACTCTTCGGCTTTAATCGTTCCAGCAACTTTTTGAATAGGGACCACTAAGGATTCCTTCCAAATTTGTGGCACATGTCCAGTTTGTAATGATTCATTAATAAGGTCCAGCAAGATGTGGCCAATGACATGAAAGCAATCTTGAATAACTCTAGCATTAACATTATCTACTCCAGCCGATTTTCCTAATGAAAAACAAATAACTCTAAGTTCATCTAATGTGATTGGGTGAAAAACTTCAAATCTACAACTACTATTAACTGGCTGTTTTATTTCGTCAGGTTCATCGACCAATTCAATAGATTGATTAATCAATGAAACGCTATGTACGAAATAATCATTAAACTTAGCTGCAATTACTTGTTCTGACTGTTCTAATGTGCCATTAAAAGTTATGGACCGCGGTTTGCAATTACTAGGTTTTAATAAAGATTTCAAAATTTTCCATAACTCTTTGCTGTTGTTTTGATGTTGATCAATCTTCCTTTGAACATATTCACAACGAGTTTTCTTTATCGATTGTGAATACTTATTACGCGCGATTGTGTACCTAGTCCAATGATTGTCATTATTAGATCTACAAAACTTTTTGTACAATTTGTCCCTTTTCCGTTTAAGACGCAAAAGATCCAAATTGTACCAGCTGTTCGAGTTTTTCAAAGAAACAAACTTTTGCTCAACTAGTTGATTGGTACACGTTTTCAAAGCGTTATTAAGAACAGCTGTAGATTCATCTAAGTTACCGGCCGCGAATGGAAAATCCAGGCTTCTCTCAACAAGATTCGAAACAGCTTGCTTCGAATATTTCCTCCAGCACTTCAATTTTACAAAATTATCGTTATCGTTAACATGGTCTAAGACATTAATCACTAAAGTCTCATGATCGATTATTTTCAAATCAGTATCCGTAACTGAACAAATGGAATCAAAATTGGAATAAACGTGGTCAATTAAAGTTCTACTGTGCCTGGAAATACGCGTATACTCATTTACCGTTTGCTTTAAATTAAAAAACTCAGCTAAACGCTTCAAATGATTCGAATTATGGTTATCACGCCAATTAATATTAAAATCACCAGCCAATATATTTAATTTACTAGAATCAAGGAATGTCTCAAACCAGTTCTCTAAAACTTCAACAAAACGCTGGTCACTAGAACTGGGAGAATGATACAAAACACCATAATTACCCATCTTCATGCCACGTACAACTGTAATGCCCAAGAACCAGTTGCCATCAATAACTTCGTTGGTACGAAGGTTGAATTGAACTGATTCTTTGACATAAATAGCAACACCGCCAGTGTGTCTAGAATGTGATAAACAAGCAGCAACAATATATCCCGGAATACTATACTGATCAAAAGCTTCAGTTTCTACAATATGAGTTTCAGATAAGAAAACTAAAAGAGGACGTTTTTCCTCAACAATCTGACGTAATGCTACGTAGTTTGTTGACAACCCCGCAATATTCAAGTATAAAAAATCGAATTGATTCACATTCCTGGAACTTGGCTGCTATTTATTGAAACGCAAGCTGCTTTTCTTCTGATCAAAAAGTCTTTTATAGAGCAAACATTCCGAGCTAAATGCGGCATGGTTGACGTCCAAGTTCATTTTTCGTTCTTTATTCGTTTTCAAACAATTAATACATTTCAATACAGTTGACGTACACTCCGACGTTTTGTGTTGTTGGCTGCACCTAGAGCATCTATCACAATTTTTGCAATCCATGCTCTTGTGCCCAAATTCTCCACATTTGAAGCATCTCAACACATTAATCGCGGGAACTATCGAGCACCGATCAAACCCTACATTTACTTTTTTCGCACATAACAAACATTTATAAGTATCGACATCGACTTCAATTACAACACTAAACTTGTTATAAGTGAAGCGTGGATTTTCAAACATGTTCACTACTTTAACATCATTTATAGCGATGTCTTCATTTTGACTTTTTAAGTAGTCAATGAAGACATCGGAGGAAAACTGATCGCTCATGCCCACTATTTTCAATCTTGGCACCGAAGTGGGAACAACAGCACTATATTGTTCACCCAGATTGCTTTCAATACCAGTTTTTACATCATTAAGATTAGCTCCTGTTGCACACTCAACAATAATAGAGCCATCTTTACCATTCCTAAAATTACTGATTTTGTGTGAATTCAGGTAATTTAAATTGAATAATTATTTACAAAATAACTAAATGATATATCCTAAATAGTGTTTAAAGCTACTATCAACCATTTCTACGAGCTACACCTAACCTACATTCCTAAAACTAAAGCGAACTCGGTAAGAACAAGTGAATTATGTCAAGCTTCGAAATCCTAAAGGAACTTATTACAGCATATTCTATCCCTACCTCCTATGACCCATCCGGAACTACACTAGGGGAATTAAACGTAAGTCACACAAAACTTATAATAAACCACTACTACATGCACACTCGTATTTACGCTACCAATTATGTTATACACTATGCTAACAATCTTGTGCTTCTATATATACATCCAACGAAACAGGATTTTAAAAATCTCCCAATAAAGAGCCGTGTAACACATATTGCTCAGGTGCGATAGATGGATCCATTTCACGTGTGTTGGGGTCACCCAAGAAGTCGAGAATGGCAACTGGTGTTGCCCCAAATGTGTTGCTGCAACCGGGGCTCAGCCGTCCTCGTCATCTGCCGTAAATCCCTCACAATCCACTTCAGGAAATCGCGTAGAGCATCTGAAGAAACAGTTCAACTCTCTCGGAATTAGTAAGCCTTGCAATACGCTGTCGGAGTCGATAGGAGAACGACCGGCTGATGATCATGGAGTCATGAACTATAGTAAAAAGGCATTCTCGTTGAAATCGACGTCATCACGAAGATCTGTTCTGGCACTACAGCTTCAGCGACTAGAGGAAGAACGAGCATTTGAGCAACAACAGGCAGAAAAGCATCGGGCCTACCTTGACAAGAAGTACGGTTTATTGGAGCAGTTGCAAAGTGAGGCCGAATCCGAGTGCAGTGAATCACAGGATCGAGTCGAAAAATGGGTTCAAGAAGCAAGCCATATTCGCTCGGACGATGAATTGCATCCCCCAATGGCTGAAATCTTTGATCCACAAAGGTATTCTACAAAGAACTTCTCAGGACAAGTTCAAGCTGGTTCATATATACCTGCAATCCAGTCACGCTCAAACAAGTTGCGGAATGAGAAGATCAGAGAGCACTGTGATCATCCTGTTCGATCTTTAACGAGAGGTAATGATCTAGCAGATTCTCATGTGCAACGTAGTCAACAACAACGAACCGACAGAAGGACCCAGACAACCAGAATACACGTATATTCAAAGTTGTTTTCGTGATATACAAACATATATACAAACAAACCAGTCGTATAGAATGCAAAGAAATTACTTATACGTACAAAAGTGGAGGCCATATACGTGCATATTTTCGTATAATTGTAAACGTCATATACGATTTAATCTGTAATAACAAATCAATTTTAAAAATTCTTACGATGAAATCCGATTTAATTTGTGATACAGTACGACGGAAAAATGAGTCATCGCATATAAGTCGGGAATTTGCATTCTATGCGATTTAACTTAAACATAATGCGAGGTATGCCATTCTTATATGCGATTTTGACTTAAACTGTAGCAATTTACGATACTGTGTGTACGTTTTTATACGACTTCTGGTTGTCTGGGGACTGATTGCCAGTCAAGACGCCCAGAAGAAGACCTCGAACCGTTTTCGTTCCGTCCTCTTGCGAGAGGGACTGGGCTTGTTGAATCCGGCGAGCAACACAGTCAACAGCAACCAAGGACAAGAGACGCAAATCTTCAGTCAGGACGCCAAGAAGAGGACTTTGAACCGTTGTCGTTTTCCAGACAGCAGCTAGTAGCTCGCCAAGGCATATCCAAAGAATTGCCTAAGTTCTCCGGCAAGTTCGAGGAGTGGCCGGTTTTTATGTCCATGTTCGCTAGTACTACAAGTATGTGCGGCTTCACGAACGAAGAAAACCTTATCCGGCTCCAAAGATCCTTAGAGGGAAAGGCATACGATACGGCACGCAGTCTACTGATGCATCCGTCGAACGTTCCGGCGATCATCCGAACTCTTAAGATACGATTTGGACAACCTGAAGCCGTCGTTCACTCATTGATCCTGAAGGTGAATGCACTTCCGGCGGTACGAGAAGACCGACTAGAGACGTTGGTAGAATTTGCAGTAAACGTGCAGAATTTCTGCGCTACCGTGGATGCATACGAGCTCGAAGATTACATGTACAACGTCTCTCTCCTCCACCAACAAGCTACCGTCATCGCTCAAACTAGCCTGGGCACGTAATCGACAAACCCTGCCGCGAGCCAACCTGGTAACCTTCGGAAACTGGCTATATTCAATGGCGGAGGCAGCCAGCACCGTCGCGAGCCCAGTCGATTCGAACGATTCGAAGTCATTACGTTACGAAGGGCGAGGAAACAAGAAGTCAAACGTATTTTTGAACGCTCACTCCGAAACAGTTCCCGAAGCTACCAGCCAATCGAATCCCAAACCTAATGCGACTTCGAAATTTAACAGCAGTACGCCAGCCTTGAAAAAGTTGGCTCCCGTTACAGAATCCTGTTTAGTCTGCAAGGGTGGATGTAAAGTTGCGTCTAAATGCAAGCGGTTTCTCGAACTATCCAGGGAGTCTAGATGGGCCATCGTTAGGGAGTTTGGGCTATGCCGAAAGTGTTTAAACCGGCACAAAGGAGAATGCAAGGCTAAACCGTGTGGACGGAACGGATGCACATATAAACACCACGAGCTGCTCCACAATGCCAAGAAAGCTTCCAATCAAATCGCCATCTACATCCACAGCTCACGATGAAAGAGCAACATCATCTGTAGTGACCGCTCCAACGCACGACTGCAACACTCACCAGACAAAATCAAGTGCAGTGTTATTCCGATATCTTCCCGTGGTACTGCGTGGACCTCAAGGCTTCATTCACACCTACGCGTTCCTTGATGAGGGGTCCCACCTAAGCCTGATAGACCAGAAATTGGCGGACCAACTGAATCTAAAGGGTACCACAATACCGCTATGCCTCCGCTGGACTGGCGGAACGCAGCGCCGTGAAAAAGACTCACAATCAGTCACTTTCAACATCTCCGGAACAGGCAGAATGGCTCAGAGCTTCCAGCTAACCGGAGTAAGAACCGTGGAAGAACTGCTACTACCACATCAGACGCTAAACGCAGATGACTTGAGACAACGATATTCCTATCTCCAAGGCCTTCCTATCGGCTCTTACTACGATGCACGGCCAAGAATCCTCATCGGTATGAAACACGTTCAAGTCAGCTTGGTGTTGAAAAGTAGAGAAGGAAACGTCGGGGATCCAGTTGCGGTCAAAACACGATTGGGTTGGACGGTTTGCGGTGGAAGAAATGTAGAAAGCGACAACATAGGCAATCTCGTTCACTACACCTTCCACGTTTGCTCATGTGAGCGAACGAAAGACGATGAGCTGCATCAGGCTGTGAAGAATCATTTCTCCCTAGAGAACCTCGGCATTACGAAACCGAAGAAGCTTCTTCTTTCCACCGAAGACCAACGAGCACAGGATCTTCTGAGGCAGCTAACGTCTTACGATGGTGAGCGGTATACAACAGGGCTTCTATGGCGTCACAACAATGTTCGCCTCCCAGACAACTACGCTATGGCCCTTCGAAGGCATCAATCCTTGCAACACCGGCTCACCAAAGACCCAGAACTGGCCGAAAAACTGAATCGAATGATGGAGGATTACGTTTCGAAAGGTTATGTCAGGTAGCTCTCAGAGAGTGAACTCAGTATGCGGTACCCCAGAGTGTGGCATCTTCCGGTATTTCCGGTGATGAACCCGAATAAGCCAGGAAAGGTGAGACTTGTCTGGGACTGCGCAGCATGCTCCTTCGGTATTTCGCTGAATTCCGCCCTACTTAAGGGCCCTGATCAACTCTGCTCACTACTGTTCATCCTGTTGCAGTTTCAAGAGAATCCAGTGGGTCTTACCGGGGACTTACGTGAAATGTTTCACCAAGTGGGAATCCGCGTCGAGGATCAACAGTGCCAGCGGTTTCTATGGTGGAACGAAAAGGGAGAAATCGTTGTTTACGTGATGCAGGTCATGACCTTCGGGGCCTGCTGCTCAGCCAGCTGCGCGCAATATGTCAAAAACATAAATGCGGAGCGGCATGCAGAAAGAGCAGCCGAAATTATCCAGAAACGGCACTACGTGGATGATATGCTCATTAGCCTGGAAACCAAGAAGGAGGCAATACGAATCGCAAGGGAAGTGAAGCACGTACACCAACAAGGCGGTTTTGAGATCCGTAATTGGATTAGTAATTCGCCGGAAGAAAGAACGGACGAAAAAGATTTGGACCTTACGCCAGAAATCAGCACGGAGAAGGTTCTGGGCATGTGGTGGTGCACCGCATCTGACACCTTCACCTACAAGGTCGGGTGGAACCGCTACGATCGCGCCCTTCTGCTGGGTCAAATTCGCCCAACTAAACGAGTTGTTCTACGGGTGCTAATGTCGATGTTCGACCCTCTCGGGCTGATCAGTCATTTCCTTATGTTCCTGAAGGTCCTCTTACAAGAAGTATGGCGCTCAGGGGTGCAGTGGGATGAAGAAATAACTGACGATGCGTTTACGAAGTGGCAACAGTGGTTGAAGGTATTGCCTCAGGTCGAGCAAGTCAGAGTTTCCCGTTGTTACCGATCGCTATCCTACGACTCAGCTGAGGAAGTAGAGCTCCACGTATTTGTTGATGCTAGCGAAAACGGTATCGCTGCTGTCGCATTTTTGCAATTCATCAAAAACAGCTCCGTCGAATGCTCAATAGTCGCCGCGAAGACCAGGGTAGCACCACTAAAATTTGTATCGATTCCACGTTTAGAATTACAGGCTGCAGTCGTTGGCGCCAGGCTGTCGAGGACGATAACGGATGCCCTGTCCATCGACGTAGCCAGGAAGTACTACTGGACAGACTCTCGGGACGTACTGTGTTGGCTAAACTCAGACCATCGACGGTACACACAATACGTAGCGTTCCGTGTAAGTGAGATTTTGGATCTTACCGAGGCAAACGAGTGGCCCTGGGTCCCATCTAAGATGAACGTTGCAGATGACGGTACCAAATGGAGCTCCAAACCCGATCTTACACCCGAAAGCAGATGGTTTGTAGGCCCAGACTTCCTACAGCGGCTGGAAGCGGATTGGCCTCCACAGCTAACGAAGAGCAGAGCAACAGAAGAAGAACTTCGTCCTAACCTGATGGCGTGTCACACTTCATGTGAGCCTACAATAGATACCAAAAACTTCTCTAGCTGGAAGCGTCTACTTAACGTTGCTGTTCTCGTCCTCCGCTTTCCTGTCAACTGCCGCAAAAAACTCTGCAACGAAACAACTGTCACTGGACGACCAACTACAGAAGAACTGATATCAGCTGAAGCCTTTCTTCTACGATCTGCTCAACGCGAGGGTTATCCGGAAGAGTCCGCATATCTAAATAAAGCACAGAAAAACTGCCTCAGATCGAGCACAGTGCCGAAGCAGAGTAGCCTGTTCCAGCTAATGCCTTGGTTAGATAGCAGAGGTATCATGCGGATGCGAACAAGAATTGGAGCCTGTCACTACGCAACAGAAGACGCAAAGAAACCAATAATTCTTCCACGTGATCACCCCACTACCAACCTATTGATTGCACACTACCATCCACGACTCCATCACCAAAATCATGAGTCAGTAATCAATGAAGTTCGGCAAAGGTTCAACATTCCGCGCATCCGTGCTGCATACGCCAAAGTTAGGAAGAGCTGCCAACGATGCAAAAACGATCACGCTTCACCGAAACCGCCGATCATGGCTGATCTTCCGTGTTCTCGCCACCTTTCACGTATACAGGCCTTGAATTTTTTGGACCGATTGAGGTCTCCGTCGGAAGGTGCATCGGAAAACGTTGGGGAATGCTCGCTACGTGCCTAACTATTCGTGAAATCCATATTGAGGTGGTACACTCACTGAGCAGTGATTCCTGCATAATGGCGATTCGCAATTTCATCTCCCGCCGAGGGACGCCCAGAAGGATCGACTCCGATAGAGACAAGAACTTCATAGGGGCGTCACGTCAACTGGAAGAGGCCGCCACAGTGGTGAACGTGGACGAAGTGAACGCAACTTATTCTTCGCACGGTCAAACGAAACACATTCACAGAGGGACGATAATTTATTGCAACACCAAACACTTAACAAACTTTGTTTCTAATTTCTAGGACAGAGTATATTTGCGCGCAATTTGGTTTCCTCTTGCAAACTCAGTGGTGGCTGATGGCAAACTATATTAAAATCGTTTCTTATTCTATACTTTTCTAAGTCTATCACCGAATCCGCCGTAGTATGCAGATTGTATTGGTGAGAGAGAAAAACGAGAGAAATTTATACGATGTTACAGCATTCAGCTACTTAAACACTGGTGGCTCGTAATGAAAAAACACACTGAACCTAAACACCGACTTTTTCAGCAATTCAAAAACCCAGTGAAAAAATACTGACTCCTGTAAAATCATCTAAGTGAGTAGGCTGTAGCGTGAACGTGATATTACACATCGTCTTCGATGGCTCCAATGTTGAAAAATTATGATAAATTAATCTCGGTAAAATTTACAATTTCGGATGAGGGAAAAATAAAACAAGTTCGAACACCGTTCTTCTCAATAGCAATTTTCCTCTTTTATTTTAAACAATTGTTCATATATATATATGCACTGATTTCATCATCTCCTACATTTTGTTCAGTTGCCAGTGCAAATGAATAGCACTTAACCCCCCGCTCTTATCCCCCCCCCTCTCAATAATCTAATGCCCGTTATAATACAACGTCCTTTCACCGCAAGCAGATATGAGTCATCGCATCGCGCGTGTATAATATGGTATTTTGGTTTGTGCAAGTTTGTCGATTTAGTTGTACGTACACATCGCAGCCATAAGCCTTTTCCCAGTAATTTTCGACTAATCAATTAGGATCAGAGTTTTTGCTGTCGTTACTTAGCCGTGGTGTACCCATCCCTCCCCGATATGGTGGCCATCCAAATTTGACTAAACAATTATACATGAGATATGTTACTCAATATGTGTATGTGTAGGTTTGTTTTGCGATAGCTACGGGAATTTTGTATTCTTCTTTAATTAACTAATTTGTTTATTGACTCTCTTGCTGACTTCATTTTGCGTTTGCTTTATCATAAGTTTGATTTGTTTTGTTTTGTTTTAATTTGGATTGTTTGTTTTTTTTTTTTTTGTAATTACAAATAACTGATTCACTTTGTCTCTCAGAAGTTTCGCTTTCTACATTCTAAGCTGAGTAGGGTTTTTAATTCCATCTTTTTTTTTGGGATATGATGCTTTCCTTATGTCCAGAACAGTTTGCTTGTTTTTGATTCCTTTAAGTTGATATTTACACTTCGATTAGTGCCTTGATTGGTTTTTAGTATACTAATTTAACAGACTTTAATTTTGTTTTTCGCTTTCACCTTAAGCCTTTCAGCTGAAGCTTTTCAACCATCGCGCGTACTCAAACTCAATTTAACAAGCCAACAGGAAACTTTTGTTTTGTTTCAAACTTCAACTGCAAGCAAAACAATTGATTTAAACTTTCAACCTGAGATTTTGCGGCGCCACAATAAATGGAAAACGAGAAGCATCCCCGCAAACATCGAGTTGTTGGTGCGGTCAAGCGTCGCTACCACCAGAAAGGGACACGAAACTTAATCAAAAGTAATCTCCTGTCTAGTCGTTGCTTGCCATTGGTGGCCATCGTCTTTCATCCGGGCTGAATTTGATTGATGATCCTTAACCTCTTTCGTCCGAAGAGGGCTTTGCTTTCAATTGTTGGGGTCGCCAGATTACTCGAGGGAAGGTTTTGTGGCACCCCGGAACCAGATGACATTTATAAGGTTTGCTGGGCTGCCTGATTAATGACAGGCTGTCAACTCTTGCTTTCGACAGTGGGCGGTGCCAAAGGGCCGGGTTGACAGTAATCAACTGAGCTTGAGTGTTGTTCCAAAAGAAGAGACGTATGTGGATAGAAGTTATTTGACCACGCAGACGCTTGTAGCAATATGCTGTCAAATGGTTTGATTATTGACTTCTTGTTGTCTAAATACATAAAAAAAGAATCCCCACCCTCATTGAAGCCAGCTCCCCACCTAAGCCCGGATCATCAAAATAAAAGTTCAAACTGTGTTTTCCCACCCATCCACGCCGCAGGGTCATTTTCTCACAATTTATACTCCATCAAACTACCATGAAGCTTATTCAGTAGTACCTTGCCACCAGTTCTGCACCCGTCCTCCTGCTCTAAAACTGAGAAAAACGAAAAAGAACTAGTAGTACCACCCGTGGTATGATCCCGTCTATGTAGGAGCATCCTCTCGTTCACCTTCAGCATTTTTTTCTACTTCGTTCACTCTCCAACAAACAAGCTTTTCACAAACTGCTTCCTGCCCTCCTCATCGCCTCAGAAGCACCAGCAGCAGCTATCACCTTTTTTATAGTCTTCTCAGCTTGAAATTTATTTGCTACAATTTTCCTCCTCCCCTTCGACCATGCATCCGTCCCGCAGCATCTGCTTCTACTGCTTTGCTTCAACTACTAGCGACGACGTTGTTTTTTACATTAATATTATTTACAAATTATTTCAAACTTTTAATAGAGTTTCCTTCTTAGTCTTTTAGCTCGTCCCGCTCTCTCACCCACAGTTTTCCCCGTTTTTTCGCTTTCAACATCCCACGCTTTTCCATTTTCACCCGGATCCCCACTCAGTAGGGTGGGATGCGCACGTGATGCATTTTAAATTCAACTGCTTGCATTCGATACTTACTCACTCTCACACACACAAACACAAACACACACAATTCGAGCCAATTTGTCGAGTTGGGTGAAACAATCTTCTCCGGCGTCGGCGAACCAAACATAAACAATCCGATTGAGGCGAAAGTGGTAAATACAGCGCAGCGAAGAAACTTAACTTTCCGTTTACAGTTCAGCTGATTCTTGGAGTCTGATTATGCTTGGTTTGTAAGTTTAACTAGTTGCAGTTCTATAGCAATTTGTATTGGTATTCCGTTTATTCACTGTACAATTGGAAGCATTTTTGGATGAAGTGGTCACCTTGCGTCCGCTGGCTGTCTCTTAGCCAAACGTGACCAAACTGTCATCATCGCGTTCGTCTTCGTTTCCGTGTTCGGATCCGTTCGGATCAGACTGCTGCTGGCGTTCAGTTGTGTTTCCAACTATTAGCTGTTTTCGGGAAGACAAACAAAGTGGAAAATGGTTAGTAATAGCGAAGGAAATTTCAAACATTCAATCTCAGAAAGTTTCATAATTGACGCATTTCGCGCCAAATCGAATCGAAGCTGGCAGCACCCTCTCAGATTTCAATGAAATTTTCTGGATGTGTGGACTTTGTCTAAATAAGCACTTTTGCATACTCAGTTTTTCCAAAATTTAACTAGACTAACATTTGAGAAGGGTCAAACTTTTTCTGCCCATTTTTTTTCAAAAAAATATTTTTGAAAAATGACAACTCCTACAAAAATGTGTTGTATGGATGACTTTTAGGAAATTGTCCAAGTTTTCGAAAGAAAAAATACTGAAAAAAATTCCATTTGAGACCTACACTGAAAAAATCGATTTTCAAAATTTAAAGTCAACTAAAAAAATTACCGGGTTTTTTTTAGATAAAACTTTGCCTCAAGATAGGTAATTATGTTTACTACCTACAATCCGTCCATACATCGCAAGATGGGCACTGTTCAGGACGGTGGCAACTACGGCCGTTCAGTTTTGGCAAACGGAGTGCAGCCTTAAAACTTACGTCGTTGAAAACAAAGAACAGTACACGAAACACTCAAAAGTCTATGAACTACCATACACAGTACACAACACATTACGGTATCTCTTGCTCTAGTGAAAAGTGAAATCTAGCTAGACTCTGTACGCGGAATTGTTGAACTATCGGATAGTTAACAACACAAATAGGGACTAAAAATGTAAGTTCTGGTTAATAATCACACTATTCAATATTGAAACTAGATTACTAACATTATTTGAACTTATGTGCTACCATGAAATATTGTTAAAGTTAATGCTAATAAAACCTGTGAATTTCAGCTCGAAGCAAACTCCACCAAAATTCGAGTTTCGCTATTGGATTGTTCGAACTATTTCTTCGACTATCTCAACATGCACTTTTAAGGAAAAAAAGTTTTTCTTACAAAAACTGTTTCATGATGATTTTTTAACGTACCATTTTCACACAAAACTAAACTCAAAATCATCTCAGAATCCAATGAAGCTCAATTTGTAGTCTAATTTAAAAAAAAATCATTGCTTTGAATTTTCGTAAAATTTGTCAAACTTTATTTGTTTTTACGGATTAAATCGTATATGATGTCAAATTGAGTCGTAAACAAAGACATTTTAAAATTACACGTAGGGTTTTTGATCTAATTTCCGTCCTTCTAAGCACAACCCGCGCTTTACCTCTATTTTATGAACGAGTTTAAACAAAAAAAAAGGAATAATTCTGTCAAAGATTACTTGTAAACTTATTCATCTTCCCATCGATTGGTTTTGATAAAGAGACACAAATTGTTTTTTTTTTTTGGTAATTACTTTATTTGTACAGGCTCAATCAATCGAATAAACTTTACAGAGCCAAGTTATCATTTTCTTTATACATTATAAATGTCTTAAATCTAAAATTAAAGGATTGGAACCGATTACTCGCGGTCTTCTCGAGGTTAGTGGATGACAATTGTTTGGATTGGGAGAGGGAAAAGGATATTTGGAATATGATTTATGATTCAAAAATTTCACTATTTCTAAAACATATACTTAATCCTATCGACGTTATATCAACTCTGTAATTATACAATTATTACAGAAACAAATCTACAAAAAATACACACACACATACAAAACACAATCTAAACACAAGGTTAATCAAACTTACAATCTATGGTTAATATTCTTCAAGAAAACATATATGAGTTGCATAAACTCCAGATCGCGTCTAGCCAAAATATCCCGAACTGGAACATTAGGTTGTCTACCTCGAGCCCGAAGCGAATCGTACAACTTGGATCTGACTCCACGGTGCTCAGCACATGACCAAATAATGTGATCTGCGTCCTGGTAACCTTGTCCACATTCACAGAGATTACTGTCCCCCAGTCCAACACGGAACAAGTGAGCGCTTAGTGAATAGTGATTGGACATGAGGCGAGACATCACACGAATGAAGTCTCGACCCACCTCCAAACCTTTGAACCAAGGACACTTCGACGAGGAGTGCTTTACCGGCCTCATGGAGCGAATGGCCTCGACAGAACTGAGACTATCCGTAAACATAAAACAATGATCTGGTGCAAGTGAGGCGATCGTTTCTAGCGTATAATGTATTGCCGCCAGTTCCGCAACATATACGGAACAAGGAGCATGAAGCATTCGAGAGGCGCTATGAAATTCGTTATAAATACCAAAACCAGCGGACGCCTCTATTAGTGATCCATCTGTGAAGAACGATCTTGCGGAATCAACTTGGCCAAACTTTGCAGCGAAAATTGACGGAGCAATCATGGAACGATGATGCTCTGGGATTCCGCGAATCTCTTGCGTCATGGATAAATCAAAATGAACAGAACTGTCGAAGTCGGAGAAGCAAACACGATAGGGATTATGCTGCGAAGGGCTGACATCCTGTGTTATGTACACGTAGAACAATGACATAAAACGAGTTTGAGGGTTTAGCTCAAGAAACTTCTCAAAGTTTGCAATCACCAGTGGGTTCATAATTTCACAACGGGTGAGGAGCCTGAGGGACAATTCCGAGAACCGATCCGATAGTGGCAACATGCCCGCCAACACTTCTAGACTCATCGTATGAGTCGAGTGCATGCATCCTAACGCGATACGAAGACAACGATACTGGATACGTTCCAGTTTGATGATGTGAGTTTTAGCCGCCGACTGGAAGCAAAAACTACCGTATTCTAAAACCGATAAAATCGTTGTCCGGTACAACGTTAGAAGATCTTGCGGATGGGCTCCCCACCACGTTCCGGTTATTGTTCGGAGAAAATTAATCCTTTGTTGGCATTTCCGCTTCAGATACTCAATGTGGGATCTCCAGGTGCATTTTGAATCGAACCAGACCCCAAGATATTTGAAAGACATGGAATGAGTGATCGGCCTACCCAAAAGTTGAAGCTTCGGTTGTTCTGGGCTATGCTTCCTAGAACAAACGACCAACTCAGTTTTCTCCGTGGAGAATTCGATACCTAGCTGGATAGCCCAAGTAGACAAATTGTCTAAGGTATCCTGTAAGGGTCCTTGCAGGTCGGCCTCTCTGGGCCCTGTCATAGACACTACTCCGTCATCTACAAGTTGTCTCAACGTGCAGTTGTCCCTTAGACAATTGTCAATTTCTCTGACGTAGAAATTATACAGAAGGGGGCTTAAACATGAGCCCTGGGGGAGACCCATGTAGCTAAATCGTGAAGCTGTAGAGTTTCCATGAGAAAAGCTCATATGTTTCTCTGACAGCAAATTGTACAAAAAGTTATTAATTAATGGAGAAAGGCCACAAGCGTGGAGTTTGTCTGAAAGGACTTCAACCGATACTGAATCAAAAGCCCCCTTAATATCCAAGAAGACAGAAGCCATTTGCTCTTTCTTAGCAAAAGCTAACTGAATTTCCGAGGAAAGCAACGCGAGACAGTCGTTCGTTCCCTTGCCCCTACGGAAACCAAATTGAGTATCTGAGAGTAGGTGGTTCAACTCAACCCATTTGTCCAGGCGAAAAAGGATCATTTTCTCCAACAATTTTCGAATGCACGATAACATCGCGATGGGACGATACGAGTTGTGATCTGACGCGGGTTTTCCAGGCTTTTTAATGGCTATAACTCTCACCCGCCTCCAATCATCCGGAACAATATTAAGCTCCAGGAACTGACCAAACAAGTTCAACATGCGCCTCTTAGCGACGTCTGGGAGGTTCTTCAACAAGTCGAACTTGATCCTATCAGCCCCCGGAGCCGATTTGCGACACGAAAGGAGCGCGAGTGAGAGCTCCAGCATTGAAAAAGGCTGGCTGATCTCGTCTACCGAATTCGTCGTTTCGCGAGGAATCAACTGCGACGGCACGGAATCAGGACATACTTTTCGCGCGAACTTGAGAATCCAACTATCGGAGTACTCCTCGCTCTCGTTGTTTGAAGACCGGTTACGCATCCTTCGCACCGCATTCCAAAGCGTATTCATCGACGTTTCGCGCGATAACCCGTCCACGAATTGCCGCCAGTATCCGCGTTTCTTGGCTTTGATGAGGCTCTTGAGTTCGCGTTCAAGAGCCGAGTACGCTTCGAAATGTACGGGTGTTCCACGTTTCCGGAAAAGCTTAAACGCGTCGGACTGTTTACGATAAACCTCAGTGCATTGCTGGTCCCACCAAGGGGAAGGAGGTTTCCTATGGAAAGACGTTCCTGGAACCGGCCGAGTTTGAGCTTGAAGCGCGCTGTCTAAGATCAGATTGGAGAGGAAATTATATTCCTCCAACGGTGGAAGCCCTTCTACCGACGTTAGGGCATCTTCTATCACATTCTTGAACTTTGTCCAATCGATATTACGGGTAAGATCGTACGCGACGTTAACGGATTCCGACGGATTGAACCCACTGGCAACTGAAACTTTGATCGACAAGTGATCACTACCGTGGGGATCTTGGATCACATTCCACGTGCAATCCAACGATAATGAGTTAGAGCAAAGTGTGAGGTCTGATCTACTTCCATTCTCCATTGTTAAGAATTGTCATATTAAAGCTGTCGCAGAGGTCATATATCAAAGTAGAACGGTTGTCATCATACAGTTCCCCCCAGCCTGTACCGTGGGAATTAAAATCTCCCATAATCAACCGTGGAGTAGGAAGAACTGAACAGATATCTGAAAGTTGTTTTTGACTAATCGAAACTCGGGGAGGAATATACACAGAAGCAATACAAAGGCTCTTGCCTTTAACAAAAGCCTGACATGCGACAACTTCAATACCTGGAAATTGTGGAAGATTCACTCTATAGAAGGAATGGCACTTTTTGATCCCCAAAAGTACCCCTCCTCCACGCGAATCCTCACGATCCAGTCGAATAATGTTAAAATCATAAAAAGGAAGATCGATATCTGAAGAGAGCCAAGTTTCACAAACAGCAAATGCATCACAATCATTATTGTGAATTAAAAACTTAAAAGAATCTAATTTAGGAATGAGACTTGGACAATTCCACTATAGAACAGTGATCAAATCCCCGACCTCGTTTGGAAAATTATCCATCGAAGGAAATGATTGCTGCAATAAGGGGCCACTTCAATGTCAATTGCTTCAAGAGGGTCTTCACAGAAGGAAGCATTGCCAGAACAATGCTTTTGAGAGGATCAGAAATATTGAGGTACTTGAGAATATCGTCCACAATTTTATCAAATGAGAACAACCCGGATGAAAAAGGGGATTCTGTTCTTAAAAATGGGCCATCAGGGGTTTTGGATGTCCCCGGGAGAGATGGAAAATTCTGGTTATAATCAGTTCTGCGGAAACCAGGAGGAGTTGAAACTTCCTTTTTTCCATCACTCCTTGATTTGGGCAAGCTGATTTGGGGTTCCTTATCTGCAACTTTCCGCGAACGGATGCGTTTTCGTTTCCGTGCAGAACCTTCCCGAAAACTGAAAGAAACTCCCTCCTCAGCCAAGTCAGAGCCAGACTCGTCATCAGACAGAACAGCAAAGGGATTTTTGTCGTTGGTTGATGGTGTGGCTGTTTTTAGCATTGCTGCAAAAGACTGCCTGGAACGCTCCTTAAGAGAGTGTTCTAGTTTCTCCCCGCGTTGTTTGTACGCCGGGCACGATGAGAGACCATGAGGAGTTCCCTTACAGTACACGCATTTTGGTGCAGTGACTGTGCAGGCGCCATCCTCGTGCTTCTCCCCGCATTTGGAACAGCGTGCCTTGCTGCCACAGTGAGAGGCCGTATGTCCCAACTGTTTGCAGTATTGGCAGTTCATGACCCGAGGAACAAACAAACGCACAGGTAGCCGAAGTTTTCCCAACTCGATGTAGTGAGGAAGGGCTGAACCAGAAAAGGTCACCCGAAACCAGTCTGTGGGGGTAAAGCTCTTTTTACCCTCACTGAAAGATACTGAGTTCAGCTTCTGGACTTCCAGTATCTCAACCGTGGGAAGCAAGGGGTTCTTGAAACGGCCAACCGCTTGCTTCGCCAAGATCTCGGGGGTCAGACTCGCTTCGGTGACCACACCTTCGATCTCCACATTACGAGCTGGGATGTACACTCTATACTCGAGTGTAAAGAGCTGGGAGGCAGCAATCTCGTTAGCTTGTTTCAGGTTAGAGACGACAACGCGAAGTTTATTGTACCTCACCTTCGAGATTTCGGTCACGGCCGAGAACCGCTTCGTCAGATCATTAGTAATTTGCATTACATTCAAAGGTTTCTTTTTGGGCTGAAAGTAAACAACCCATGGGCCAGTCGAGTCTTCTGGGTAGGCTCGCGATCGGGGGCTTATCTGTCCCTGCCCATTACCAGACTGAGATGACGAAGCAGGGATGGCATCATCTGATTTCTGGGACGACAGACGTTTTCGACCCTTCTTGCTATCGCGTGGCAAAGTGGTGTCGTCTTCCGACAAAACGTCCATTTCGTCTTCCGACAAAATGTCCATTTTGCCGTACTAGTGGGAGCGAAAAACGCTCTACCACTGCAACGATAATCAAAATGACTCGGACACAATACACGAAGAAAAAAAAAATACTAACACAGAAACACAAACTTAAAATTTAACAGATGGGAGAAAGAAATAAACAAGAACAAAAACTTATCTGATAATCCTATACTACTATCACCGAGCGTTTACACAGCAGCGGAGCGACGCGCAGCTTTGATGATCTTCGATCCGCGTGTGCGGGCGGTCTTTGTTGGTGTGTGCTTGTATGAAGCTCGGCACTCAGCTGAACACACGATGATGGATGAGCGGTTTGAATGTGGAGGCAGATGCTGACACTCGATGACGATGATCCGTGTGCACAGGTATTCGTGACCACGCACCGATGGTGCGCAAAATGATTGGCGAATTGCCAAACGCAAAAACAATTTTCGATGATGCCGAAAACACACTTTCTTCTCAGAAAAAAAACTCACTTTTTGATAAATTTATCCGGAATTATGCCAGGAATCACTAAGCGAGAAAAACTGATTATTTACTTCAGATAATAGCGAGAAAACTTCCAAATTAACGGAGCGCGAAACAAGTCGACCGTACTTCTTGCTAGGACGCAGTGGTGTGAGACACAAATTGTGGAGCTATTGTTTAAAATCTAATTCTGCTTCTTGATTCTAAATTCGTTCTATGAATTTCAGTTCCGTCCTAAAGCAAACCCCACACGCATCAATATATTGACGCGAAGGGGAATTATTGACAATAATATTGATGATGTGAATTCAGAAATATTGTCAATCTCGATATATTGACGTCAATATAGCATGTATTGACAATACGATTATTGTCAATAAAAGCAATCGTGTAGGGTTCACTTAACGCATTGAAACGCCATTGGATTTTCTTTGTCCTACGGATAAACGTAGAAAAAGGGGATTCGCTAGAAGTGCTTCTTTTGTTTTGAGAACAATGAGCGTAAATATTCATACAATGCGCTCCAACAGGATTTATGTGAAATCATTGATATTATCATTGGCGTAGCTAATGGGGGTGCCAGGGGGGCCAGGCCCCCTCGAGAATTATCTAGACCCCTCCATAATTGTTGGTGTTTTTTTATTGACTCACCGGTATTTTTTCAAGCTTGTTAAATTCGATGCTACTAATTAAATTAATAAAATTGGATGACTAACAAAGATTTTCTTAAAGTCCTTTATATTGATTACTTTTGTTATGTTCTGGACTAGAAGAAACAATTTTGAGAAATTTTATTAAATCAAATCGATGGTAATAAGACGTCTTCATGCTCTACAAATTGGCCATGAGCCCTGGGATTTTTCTTTAACTTGTGGGAAATTCGTAAAACTTCAAATAGACGTTCAGGGAAGATCGTAGGAATTAAGTAAACTTGGTAGAAATTCTGGAAACTTCATAGACCTTCAGAAAAAAATTTGTAGAAAAAAGGAACTTGGAAAGTTCTGAAAACTGCGTAGAAGTAGAGAATTCATTTAAATTTGAGGAGCTTCTAAGAAGTTTCAGGAACACTATTTTATTTTAGAGAAGCTCATTATTGATCGGGAGCCTCTACATAATTTCAGGTTTTTCAAAGCCTCATGGACTTGGAATAGTTGTGGAAATAACGTAAAAATTCAAGAAATTTTGTTCATGTTCGCGGAAAATCAACGGGAAACGTAGAAGTTTTCGTAGCCCTTTGAGGAGCTGCGTAAAATTTCAAGTAAGTGTAAGGAATTTTGTTCAGGGAATTTTGCAAAAGATCTAAAAATAGATCAATAAACTTCTAAGAACTTCAGGGATCTTCGTTTCAGTTTGGGGAATTTCGTTGCCGTTTCCCATTGATCTTACTCCAAAAAAGCTCCATGAGCTTCTTGGAGGTTTTGGGAACATCGCTAAATTTCAAGGAACTTTCTATGTGTTCAAGAATATTGGTAGATATATTAGGTGTCTTTTCAGAAGTGCAAAGATGTTCAGAGATCTTTGTAAAATTATTAGAGATGGAAAAAATATGGAATTTGGAATAAATTCAGGGAACTTCGTTGAGGAAATTTTGGAAAACCTTTGGGGGGTTTTGTAGGTGTTCACTGGAAACGTTTCAAAAGTTAAACGATATTCTTTCAGACATCCTTCCTAGACAGCAGGAAATATTCGAAAGATCTTCATATAGTCGAAGATATTAGTAAAATTTTGGCAGAACCTAATGCGTATAAATTTCTTTCTTTTCGCTGAATTGTATGCCCGGAATTCAGCTGCCGGATCGTTTGCATGGATTAGCTCAAAAAAAAAGGGTTTAACTGCAACTACCTTAATTTAAAATATTAAAAATATCTCAACTTTTGTAAAAATAAGTTAAATTACTATCTAGTTATAAACAGGGACACAATCATTCAAGTTTCGAGTTCATTCCTTTCGATTACAAATATAGTTAAATCTTGATTTTTTATATAACTCCGAATGTTAGTTAGTCCGATGCATCAAATAAAAAATTTTCCTGGATAAATGCTTTATTACTTTTTTTTTCTCTTCAAATATCAGAATCCGGTATCTTAAAAACCTGATGAAATTAAATGCTCAATGCTATATTATTAGTCACGAAAAAAAAAATGTACTAAAAAATAAGTTGTCTGGACGCAATTTGAGTGAGTTTTTATTTAACCGTAGTTTTGCATAATTTAAAAAAGTGCAGCAGGATCAAGGACTTCTCCAACAATGCACCGTTGGGCGGAGGTATTTTTAAAAAAATCGAAAAAGAAATTTGCTCATATTTTCCACGATCAAATGACGAATCGAATCGATCAAACACGACCATCTCTGATTTGCATGAAACTTTGCTTGCTTGCCCTTATCATTCGCAGTTTTGCTAAAACTTGACCATTTTGGATCATGTATTTTTTCGACTATGACATTTACCAATGAAACATTGACGATTCGTCATTTGGTATGGAGCTGTTCAATACGGGAAATTTAATATCACTGCAACTGTCTGGAACGAAAACATTAGAAGACTTGAGTGCCGATTGGTTCAAAACCGCGAAAATGCTCAACTTTACCGTCACTCCGCGTGGTGATCAAGTGTGCTATGCGCGCTGCAAACAGACGTCAATAACAACGCACGGTGGGGTTGAATTTGTGTATTACGCAACCGTTAATTAACGACCCAACATGATGTGTGTAGTACGAAATTGCGACAAAGCTAAACAAGATAGAAAGTTGGTTTCAAAAACAGAGTTGTAGAGCGCATTAATAGGCATCTTTTGGTTAGACAAAACAATACACTTTGTTATGTGTTTTTTTAATAATAAGGGAAAACCCATAGGAAAACACAAGTTTGCAGCTAACTTAAAGTAGAAGTGCAAGACCATGCTGTAGGTGGCTGTGTTCAATTCCCTGTCCGGTCTAGGAATTTTTCGGGTTGGAAAATTTCTCGACTTCCCTGGGCATAGAGTATGATTGTATATGCCACACAATTATACTAATGCTAAAATGGTACAGGCATCGAAAGCTCTCAATTAATAACTGTGGAAGTGCATCTAGAACATTAAGTTAGAGAGCACGCATTAAGCTAATATGCGATATGCAATAAGCTTGACATGCGAAGAAGAAGAAGAAGTTCAATAACTCAGTAATGTTTGAGATTTTATCATATGCGTAGAAATTTTTTTTACTTCAAATATGATCTTCTATTGCCCCTTAAATAATTATCATCCTATATAATAAATGTTATTTGTTAACTGCAGCAGGAGCTTGTGTTCTGTGTAGGAATAGGAATTTGAACGGGTTTCTCTCTGTTTATACTCTTTAGTATCACTATGATTGCCCTGCAAAAGAACCTTTTGATGTGAATTTTCTGTGAGCTCATGTTCTGAAATTTAACTCTTTTGAAAAATATTGGTCAAAAAGGGCCGATGGTAGACCAGGTTTAAAGCCTTTGGAAGATGATGATGACGTGTAGGCAGCTGGATCAGCAAATCGGACCGGACAATCCCATATTCTTCGGGTCAATGATTGGGCACTCGCAAGAGTCTCGGCCCGGCTGCTGCTAGACAGGGTTTGAACTGGTGTCTGTGACAGGTTGGAAGGTCACTGAATATCAGTGTTCACCCAGCTAACTACTACTATTTACTACTTTTCCAATAGTTTCTTGTTTAAAATCAACCGTTGCATTAATATCGATGCGTAGAAATATTTCTGATCTATTGGCGATAAAATCATTGAAATTGGTCCAGGGGCAGCTGAGTTATTAACGTTCAAAATCTTCCATAATTTCGTTACATATTGTATTTCCGGTTTTCACAAAGTGTACCCCCATAAAGAAGTCACAGACGTAGTATTTCCAAAATACCACTGACAGAAAGCAATCTGACTGGATCAGTTCAATAGATTGATATGTGAAGAGTAAGATATTGAACTTTAAAATTGGAATGCGATATATTTCAATCTTAGAGATTCTTGGATATTTGAAAATTTTCAAAATACTTAAGCTGAATCTTGGATACCTCGAAGGAATTGTGATTGTGATTGGAATAATAATAAGAAAGTCTTCTGATGAGAATTTATGAGGATCTCTAAATCGAGTTTATGCGGAATTCTGATACATAACAATCAATTCTGAGAAGAAATCCAAGCGAATCAAATCCTAATTATAGCTTTAAATAGGATCTGAAGAAGATAAACATTTTAAGGATTATTTCATGGGATTTTAGGAGTCAACTCTAAGAAATATTCCAAATATAGTTCCAAAGAAGAGTTTCAAGAGAATTTAGAGAACAAATCCAAAAGAACTTAAAAACTACTTTAAAGAAAATCCTGATGAGTATTTCATGGTTTTTATTGAAAAACAATCTAAGATAATGTGAGAGTAAGATTCCAGTACCATTCTGATAAAATTGGCATGTCAACTTTAAGGGACACGGAAATTTCCATAGGGTATTGAGTTGAGGTGAGGTGAATTGAGGTAAGGTAAGGAGAAGTAAGGCGAAGTGTGGTGAGGTGTGGTTAGGTGAGGTGAAGTTAGTTGAAGTTAAATGAGGAGAGGTTAGGAGGATTTAAGTGAGGGGAAGTTACATGAGGTGAGTTGAAGTGAGATGAGTTGAGGTAAGAAGAATGGAGGTGAGGTGAAGCGATTTGGGGTGAGTGAGGTGTGGCGAATTGTGGTAAGGTGTGGAGAAGTGAGCGGAAATGAGACGAGATGACATGAGATGTGGTTAGAAAAATTGAGCAGAAGTGAAGAGAGGTGGGCTGAGTGAGATGAAGCGAATTGAGTTGAGGTAAGTTGATGTGAGGTGAAGTGATACGAGGTGAGATGAGGTAAGATGAGATGAGATAAGTGTGGTAGATAGAGTTGAGCAAGAAATAATAATAATAATAAGTGTGGGTAATTCTTGTTCAAATATGAGGTGAGGTAATATAAGAAACGATGTGATGAGATGAAATACATTGAGTTGAGTAGAGGTGATATGAGGTAAGGTGAGGTGAGGAGTGTTAAGATGAAGTGATTTACTTTTGTGCCTGTAACTTCAAACGGGTTGGTTGAATCTTCAAGATGCAAACATAAAAATTGTTGGAAATTCTAGGCAATTGCTCAAAAACATTAGCCACCGATGGCACAACACGACAAACATATGAAAAGGCTTGTTCACATGAAAAATCATATTTTCCAAATTTACAAATTTATTTTCTAAATATCTCGAAAATGAAATTTAGAAAGATGATCACCGTGAGCATTTTTGTTCCAAAAGACATCATAAAT
Source organism: Ochlerotatus camptorhynchus (assembly GCF_037179485.1). Classification (NCBI taxonomy): domain Eukaryota; kingdom Metazoa; phylum Arthropoda; class Insecta; order Diptera; family Culicidae; genus Ochlerotatus; species Ochlerotatus camptorhynchus. The sequence goes on from NW_027040953.1 coordinate 1,680,743, forward strand.
CGTTTTTTTTTCCTTGATTTATTTTCCGTCTATATTGTTTTCCGTGATGAGCACCAATGCTGCCGACGCCAGGGAGGCAACTCTCACACCTGGACCCTACCTATCGACCCATCAGCTCACGAACCGGGGACCAACGGCTTTACTTCCCTTCCGAAGGAACGCGTGATTGAACCCAGACCTGCTGGGGTGAGAGGTAATCACGCTTACCACAATACCACCGCTAACCATCTTCTGCTTCATCTTCATCCATTTTCACTCCATCTTCTTCGATTTCCTCTAGGTCTGTATTGCCATTCAGCATCTTCTTCATTCGTCCGAAATAGATTAGACACGTACCAACTCATCAATTTTGTACGCGGGTTCGTGGCTAGGATAAATATTTTCCGCGAACACGGCGGCAGATGTCAGTTTTGTACTTTGATAAGAAATTTCTTTGTATGATCATTCATGTCGGTTTGTCGGTGCTTGAGCAACTTACATCGTAACCGACAGATCTAAGTGAGAGAGAGAACGTACTAAGATAGTTTTTTTTTCACGACGTAAATGAAAGATGACTGTCTTCATACGGAATTTGTCATGCGCTGTTTGGAGTGCGACGAAGATAGTAATAGAATATTTTTCATGATTGACTTTGCTCTCTCTACGTTTTTGCAAGACAGCCCTGCCCACAGTATTCACATGTTCAGTAGAAACTCGTGCGTAAACCTAGTATGACCTATGCGCAGACGAGTAAGTAAGCGTTGATCGGCAGAACTGTACTGATCGATCCACTTCTTCGTTTCCCCTTTGACCTCCTTCAGTTTGACATCTTCCCATTGCTGACGAAAGACTTGGTTCATGTTATTGATGGCAGCATTCCTTGGAACAGCGATGTTGTTTGGTGGACTGTTTCGTGCTTCTGCTTCTGCTTCTTCGTTACCGCGGATTCTGGCATGACCAGGGATCCAACAAAGGTGCGAATAAGTGCTCGATTTCCTGGATCCACGGATGCTGCAATCTTCCACTCTCTATGGTTGAAAGACTACACTGTGACGGAAGACCTATTGCTTGCTGAATGATGTTGCCAAATACACCTGCTCCAACTATGTTCTCGCACTTAGAGCCATGGCTGCAGCCGTATAAATGGCCATAGCACAGTAAAACCAGTTTGCCAGCAACTCCTGCACGATGGGACTCACTGTATTCGGGAGATCCCTAGCTTTCACCTGCCGTTTCACATACCAAACAATATGCGGTTTGGGTTCATACTCGCGATGTTTGGGAGCTCCACATCAACCATCTCAGGCGATAGGACGCTCGTTCCATAACTGAAAGATTGATATTCCTGGAATCTTTCTCCATCAAACAAATTTCGAACACGAATTATAGCGTGCAGAACTATTAGATCGATCCGCAATGTGCCTGCTTTAGCCATGATCGCTGGAATCGAACCAGACCATCCGGTTGTAGATGGGTGCAAGAGTCTGCACCACCGAATCTTGTGCTCTACTGACGAGCCCGATACCGTAGATAAGTCGCGATGTGACGATTGTCGATGCCCCAATCATCTTCAAGATCCGCAGCCTACAGTCGCACGTGGTTTTGACTATCTTGCAATGGTGTTTGAAGTACAGTGACCGGTTAAGGTTGACGCCAAGAACATTCAGTTGATTCGTCCTCGGTACAGCTGCACGGTCGATGAAGATATCGTTGCTGGATTCTCGACGGTTTTCGCCCACTTGTCAACAGCTTTCCCAGCAGCCTGTAGATCTCGATGTATAGGACGCTCCTTATTCCTCCGTACCACCAGCAAAATATTGTCCGCATACAGAAGCACGGTGACAGAATGCGGCACCACTCTGAAAATCGGCTGCATCGCAATAAGGAATAACGTAACGGACAACACGGACCCTCGCTGGACTCCGTTCTCCAATGACATTTCACCCGATAAATGTTCTTCCACGTTCACCCGGAAAGACCTGTTGAACACGCACCCACCGATCTGCCACTTCCGCAAGCGATCAAGCGATCAAGCGATGCTATCCAGCAGTGTTCGTCCCGATTTGGCAATGACCTTTCCAACTCGGCCAAGTATGTATCAACGCCTCTCGTCCAGTCGTTCATTCGATTCCAACTCAGTCCTCAATCTGCGGTTTACGATACGTTCGAACAACTTTGCGATACAGTTGGTCAAAGTGATAGGCCGGAAAGCAGCAGGTCCAGATTCAGAACAGTTTGGCTTCGGAATCGGCACTGTTATTCCGGGTAAACGTCACTACGCCAGAGTCTGTTTAGAAGCTGCAACAGTCGCGATGCCAGGAAGCAAATCCACACGATCCCGTTCCGCTCTTTCCTTCGCTGTTTGAATCAGTTGAGGATAGCTTGAGGTTGCCGATCTCTCACAGTAGTGCTTCTCCGGGTAGCCATCGGGTCGCTTGACAACCGCCTTGCTGTATTGTTGTTTGCCTCTCAGGGTGTTCATCGTCCGCCACATTTCTGCCGTTGTGCTGCTATGTGATATTTTTCCGACAAAGTCCTCCCACGAATGTTCCTTAGCTTCCTTCACTGCCTTCTTAGCCGCTGCCTTCGCTTCCTGGAACTGCTTCAAAACATCCGCTGTGTCAGATCCTGTTGTTCTGCTGCGCTTCAGTGCTCTCAGAAGTTTACGACGCCGCTTAATCGCCGTTTTCACTTCTGGGAACCACAACGGTACCGATTTGGGACCATCTCGTCCTGATGTTCAAGGAACGCTAGCGTTTGCTGCTGATAATATCCAATCGACAAACTTATCAACGCCAATCTCGTCATCCGGTTTGATGCTGCTGAAAGTCAGTCGTTCGAACGATGTCCAATCCAATTGGCCGTATAGCCGTCTTCTCCGTTTCGTGGTGACCTGTGAGCATTCAGGTGAAGAGACGGTGCTTGGAAAGTGTCCGCTGCTGTGTGTGCTAGTACCTCCGAACTGATCGATAGATCTATGGTAGAAGATGAACTAGTTGCTGGATCAACCCGTGTGTGCGATCCGTCGTTCAAGATTATCAGCTGTTCCTTCAGTGTTTTTTCAGCGATGTAGCGGCCGACCGCATTCGATGCTGAAGAACCCCAGGCGAGGTGGTGCGCATTGAAGTCGCCAAGTACCAACATTGACGTGAGCAGACGGTCCAAGAAATCATTTAGTTCTGTTGGGCACAGTTGCTGAAATTCGTAGGTCGGCGTCGGAAGATGGATGCGAACTGTAATGGCTTGAATATCATAATCGATAACAATGCGCTTGAATGGAACTCTCTCACGGATGGCAATAATAATTTCCTAACACTTCACTTCTTTCTATGATGCTTAGTTCATGAGTTATATATTTCCAAAGTACGTGATGTTCATGAATTTCAGCTAAAATGTTGAACATTGGTACTGCTTTCACTAAGTGTCTATTCGTTCCAGACATGGCAGGTTAAATATTTAAGAGACTATCCACTTCTGTAGAATACATCATCGGAAAAGTGTCATCTTTTTTCCAACTGAGACTTGAGTTTTTTCCACGTAAATGTCTCCTTGAGTTTTTCGGAAACCATCGAAAAGTCCCCAAATTAACCACCCGAACCACCCGACCCAACCCAACCTACCTTTATAGTGAACGTCCTTGTACATAGTTGGACATATTTTTCCCCCCTTTTCCTGTTTATTTCGAAAGTCAATGTTCGTCCGCACGGGACGATGCAGCAGCGGTTGCGGTGGCCGGAAGTTGTTCCCCAGCGGTGCCTTCGGGTGGTCAATGGCACCCTGCATCAGCCTCCGGAATCCATGGAGCTGCATGTGAGAATGGTAAATCGAGTGAATCCTCTGAAAAAGTTCAACCAAAGTCCACGCAATTACCTGCTGCTTGGTGATGTAGATCGGTTTGTTCATCACAATCCAGGTGACCGTCTCGTGGCACGCCGGTGCCGTCGTTGAGCCTTCGTAAGTCATATAGTGCTCCGTGTCCGGCAGGAGATCTCTCACCGAGAGCCTCCGAATGGGTACCGTTGCCCCACCGAATCGGATCTTATCTAGCTGGTCTGTTAGCATTCGCAGCTCCGGACTGGAAAGATCGCCCAGCTGGACCAGAATGGCAACGCCGACGATTCCCTGCGCCCGGAAAACCGCATCGCTAAAGTTGGCGTACAGTTGCGAGTTGTAGCCGAAGATTTGAATCTGAAATGAAAATAAATGTCTTACATATTGGTGGATTGGTTGCGAGTAAAGTCGGACTAACCTCCGCTGGGAAGGTGTAGCCTTCCACGCTGTGCTCGGAGCCGAACTGATCGTGAAGTCCGTAGTGGACGTGAATCTCATGGAAGCGATACCGATAGGACAGGGGTCCTCCGGTTAGGTTCACCGGCACCTGCAGTATCCCACTGGAGGGCGCCGTCTCGTTGTTGACCGTGAAGATTACGCTGTGTCCGGTGTTGGCTATCGATCCACTCACCTGAAAGTGGTATGGTTTAATTTTTTTATTTAATTCAATCCCCATTTAAAGGCGGAATCGTACTCACTCGGTGTTTGTCGATATGCACGGGTCGTAGGTTTGGATCGAACAGAAGCCGCTGTGGTTCCAGGTTCACCGGACTCTGCCGGCGGCCTTTGTTGCACAGGGACCATTCCGGGTTGATTAGGCCCCAGAAGGCTGGACCTGGAGTATAATGAGAGAAAGGAGAGAGAAATCCATTAGCGTCTGAAGGCAATCAGATTGCCTTGAGAATTATCGATTCGCGATTGCGAGGTGAATTTTTGTTACGTCATGATACAATATCAGGTTGATGGGCAACTGATGGCGGAAGTGGTATCAATAGCGTGATGAGAAATGTGGCGTCATGATGTTGTTTGATACTTAATCTTCGTAGGCTGCCTGTCTGCAACATTGCAAAACATCAGCGATGTTTTGTGAGAGCTGATATTCGTGCTCTTGAAATGTTGAGGTGGTAATGAAATTAATCAGAAGAAAAAAATGCACTCACAAAAACGGGGTGCACAATTTTGCACCAATATTATGCAACATTTCGTAGTTGATCGGGAATATCTCCATTAGAAAGTTGACGGAGAGAATCGATCAAAGCAGATAGGATCTTTTGAATTCGACAGTGAGCATGAACGCGATGATCGATTCTCTTCGTCAATTTTCTCTTTTGTAATAATTCGCTAGAATTAACGTTTCCCGGTGCGTTTGCTGTTACAACTCTGCATTGAACAAATTCTAGTTTTTCAATTCTCATGTGATTTGATGTGTCGCATGATGAGTTTGCAATCTTCAGAACCAGTTGACCGAATCCAATAGAATTCAGTAGCGTTTAGTGGGACCACAGTACCTTTCCTTTGGCGCTAGTTGTGTCCACTTCGGTATAACGGTTGCTGAGAAACATGAGTGTACTTATTTCATTACACACCTGCACTCACACACACATGCATTTTCCGATATCGTCGAATTGATTGGTATGAAACACTCGGTCTCGGATCGAAAGTCGGTTTTCCAAGCGGTATACCCTTCTTTGTAAAAATGGTAAAACAACAGAAAAATCCTCCAGAACAGAACCCAAGTAACAGTTTGCGTTTTACGATGGTTCTGTGGAGCATGATTTAGACTTGTCGAATGCGTACACGATTTAGACTTCTAGAAAACCACGTTCAAACTTGCAATGTTAGTTGGGAAGCTTCCACAAAAATGTCCATCAGATAATTCAGATGTTCCCTGCCTGATCCTTAGCTTGCGACAACGTTGCCGGCAGCAACAGCAGCACTGGTAGCGCAATAGAGCTGGAACTCCACCAGTATCGTTTCGTATCGTACCGTTCTCGTTTCAGAGACAATCGAGCAAATAAATCGGTTTGTTTTGCAGAAGAAATCCCAACACCGAAAGAAAACAAAACAAAAGTTGAGTGGGACATCTGTCAAACTGGTTTGAAACAGTGCTTGCATTGATCTAATTCAGTTCAAAATAGATCGAGAATTGTACTGGTTTTCAAAAAATACATTTTATAACTAGTCTAAACAAAATGCAGACCACCAGTGCAAGGGATTGGTCTGGAGCTGTCCCAAAAATTTAGACCAAACCAGCCAATTAGACCGCCGTTATGGATTCCCTCAGTCTTCATACTTAAGCCCGGTTTTGACTAAAAGCCCTCTAGTTAAAGTATGGACGACTGTCACCACAAAACTGAAAAAAGCTGTTCCAATTTAGCAAAGCGGTGCATTTTGACGGTTCGATTGGAACAAGTTTTGACAAACGTCCGTACTTTTACAGTAGGGCTTTAGTTTAGACTAATAATTTCAGAAATACGTCTCTTGATAACAGAAGGCAGAAGTTCGGAATCCGATGGCGAACCGTTTGTGCATAGTAAAGGTACCGCTCGATGGTAGAAAGTGATCACAAAGTTTTTTTCCGGCCTCAGAGCAGAAGAGTGAGTCTCGGTCGAGTTTCGTTTGCGTGCATTGCGAGGAAGGCGAAGGAAAAAACTACAAGGGACAGCCCTACCCAAGTAACAATTCAAGCTGAACATTAAGCACAGAAGCTGATTATTGGTTGATTTAAGGTGTACAAAGCTGATAAACATCAGGCTGAATATATAGTTGATAAGTAGTGCATAGTATCCCCATAATCCAACCTCAATAGGTTAGCTGATCCAAAGATTATTTAAGCTTAGCACAACTCCACAAATCAGCAATGCGTTACACATATTTAGATAGCTTGATTTGTTAAATGTCGTCAGTGTCTGTGTCACTCGTTGCATGTCCGGCATTTTAGTTCTACCTTTCTAATCACAAGCTGTGGCAGCAGTAGAGACAAAGATGAGGAGATTTGTAGGAATAGTTCCAGGTACTTCTGTGTTTTGACTGTTCACCACTTTATATTGCACTGAATTTTCAGACCGCTTTCCAAAACTATTACTCAATTATGGCACTAAAATAGCATCCAAATGACCATCAAAATAAATCGCGTGATTGTATCACCATTGTGCTAAGTGCACTTGAAAATGAGAGGAATGTTCAACTAATACTCTTCGGGTTGCTGTTATTCAACTTAAATTTGACGTGCTTCAAGTTAATGATCATACCTTTTACCACAGATATGCCTAAATGGTCCAGTAGGTATGGTTGACGCCTATTGTAGAAACGTCTGGTTCGGTCCGAGGTACAACTGATAATGAATATTTATTCTCATGCTTTAAGGTTGTTACAAAACCAATGGTTGCTTAGATCCTACATTCCCTCCTTAAGTTTAATATTTTAAAAATTTAATATATTCAAAGTTTATAATCTGCTAAGTACTTAGGTACATGTTTCGAGCGCTTGCTGGTAGCTCGGCTAGTCTCAAGGGCGTTTTCGACCATCGCATCGTGAGACCATCTGAGGTTCCGTAGTAGTTTGGCTGGTAGAGGGTTGTTCCGTTGGATTCGTAGTACGTTCAGCAGCAGTTGGAATGGCTGGTCCCATGTCATCTTCTTCTTGTGTGCCCTCAGAGGTTTTATGATTATCTGCGTCATTCTCCTGTTTCATCATGGGATTCGCATTTAGGATTCGTTTGGTGTGGTTCACGTGTCGATTGGAGATCACACTGCATTTAATGTTCTTCAAGTGGAGCCGTGATCCGTCGCGTTGTATCACAAGATGAGGTTCGGGGTTGAAAGTGGTTGTTAGCTTATTTTTCTTGACAAAATTTTTCACAATCACATAATCGCCAACATCGATATTGCATTGCTTAGCTCTCCTTTTTGAATCCCCATACATTCTTCCTTTTTCTTTCGCCTTCCTATCGTTTTCTCTTGCTTCAGTTTCATTGACTGGTCTTGAGTTTCCTGGTATTTTATCCCGAATGTTCCACCCAAACATCAATTCCGACGGTGAAAACTTTGTTATGCTGTGAGGTGTTGCTCGGTAAGAGTGAAGAAAATCTTGTAGATCATACCGCCAATTACGTCCCATAGTACAGCTTATTTTCAAGGTCTTCAATAAATGCCTCTCGACCAATCCATTTTGAAAAGCTGCATAAGGAACTGTATGCTTGATTGAGATTGCATTTGTATGACAAAAATTCAAGAATTCTGCTGAAGAAAATGGCTGACCATTATCGCAAACAACTTCAATAGGATAGCCGAACCTTGCAAAAATTTCCCTCATTTTAGTGACTGTTACTTTTGCTGTCATTGAAGTAAGTATAGCAACTTCAACGTACCGGGAGTAGTAGTCTGTCGCTGCAAGCAAATGGTAACCGCCAGGAATTTCCATGAAATCCACCGCTATTTTCTTCCACGGTCCGTTAGGCATCTCGGTTCTTGTTATAGGAAGTGTATCAGGTTCTGATACAAGCGTACATCCTGTGCAAGATTGGACGAATTTCTCTACCATAGAGTCCATCCTAGTCCACCATACTTTAGATCGTAGTCGACGTTTCATTGCTGCAATTCCAAGGTGAGGTTCGTGTGCAAGCTTCAAAATTTGGGTTTGTAGGATTCGAGGAATTACAATTCTTTGATGAAAACAGCAGCGGGAAAAGTGTCCCACTTGACCACAACTTCTGCATTAGAGTGATTTGGCTGGACACGATGGATCTTTCGAATCATGTCTGCCATTGCATCGGAAACATCTGAACCGCCTTGGTCCTCCGAGTTTGGAGCGTACCTTCAAAATTGACTCTTCATTGGCCTCCGTTTCGACAGCGCTGACTTTTTGTAAGTTTCCGTTCCGATTGTCCAAATCGCTCATCTGTATTTGAACAGACTCGTGGGTACGACCGATCGCTACGATCTCCTTGAAGTTAAAGTCTTTTTCCAGGCACTTCCTCTTCAGACTCACATCCGTTGTAGTTGTAATAATTTGGTCAGCTACCATGCTTTCCAGCTGATCTCCAAAATCACAGTAGGCTGCCTGCTTTTTCAGTCTGATGACAAAAGTGTCAAACTTTTCACCTACAGCTGGTTTCATCTCGCGGAACTTCTGACGTTCGAACGTTTTCGAGAGTCTCGGTACAAAGTAATCGTCCAACATTGACATGGCAATGTGGTACCGGTTCTCCATAGCGTGTGATTCGTCAACATGAACTTGCTTGACCACTTTCCGGATGTCTGGTCCACCGAACATCATCAGGGATTTGAATTTTTCCTCCTGATTGTCAACGTCTTTCCATGCTAGGTATGCTTCAAAATGTTCACGCCACTTCTCCCAGCGGGCAGACACTGGTCCGTCGGCATCTTCGGTAAACGGAGGGATCAACTGGTTTACCTAGAAAACACGCATTTTAAGGTACTTTACGAGCTACACTACGTCTGTGACGTATTTTTATCAAAATTCATGTGATCTGCGTACTACACAAAACTCAGGTTCCGCACTGAAATACATATACACAGTACCACTCTGCGTACTTCATCCCAAATGTTGGGTTCCGCATTTAACATTCTCTAAGTTCAGATTTACTGCGTACTACATCCGTAAACGTCGGATTCCGCTTAAAATATCTCATATTTTCCTGCGTACTTCATTCCAAACGAAAGGTTCCATCCTCGTAGCCAAAATGTAGAAACGTCTGGTTCGGTCCGAGGTACAACTGATAATGAATATTTATTCTCATGCTTTAAGGTTGTTACAAAACCAATGGTTGCTTAGATCCTACACCTATGAATCAGTGACTTCCGTTTCGAATCCCAAAATGCGTAGGTAATTTTTAGAATTATATTAATAATATAAATATGTTAATCCAATCACTCAGCAACAAGTTAAAGCATGGAACTGCTTTAAATGCATAAGATATGCAGCGGTCTTCCATTATTATTTTTGAAATAAAACTAGAAGGCTTAACAAGGGTAGGAAAAGACTGTTATTTATTGCCTTTAAAAGCTTATAATGTATATTACTGTTAAGCTTTTGGCTGATTAAAATCATAGTTGTTTAAAAGCTGGACAAAGGTTAACGTGGTCTATGTACAGCAATTATTCAATCTAAGTCTGAATTGAAATCGATTAATCAACACTTGTTATGCATCAAACTGTTACCTGGGTATGGGGTTGTACGCAATGGTGACGTAGAACTACGTGGACTTATATAATAAATCTTATTTGTTAGCTGCAGCAGAAGCTTGTGTTTTTTGTAGGAATAGGCATTTGAGCGAGGTTATCTCTGTTTATACTCTTAAGTATGACGCGCTTGGCATAGTTGGCCTACAGCAACTCACGAAGAGCTACTGATTCCGATCAATAGCGCTGCGGCTTCATCTTTGTTCTTTGGATCCTCATTAGACTGATGCAAAATTTGACTTTTTCGCTCCACAGTGCTTAAATGGCTTCAAATCAGGTCCTGATTAGCCTCCAAAAGTTACAACTCATTTGGTTAGAAACAGACTTCGCACAAGCCATTTGAAGCTTACATGTAAATTACTATGGGAAATCTCAACTTTTTGTTCATTGCCTTCTAATCTTTTTTCCATATTAAGCTGCGAAACGTTTCGATAGCTGTTCTTATAGAAAATTTTTTCAGCTACAACTTTGCTGAAAATTGTTTTTATGAAAACGAGACAGGAAAAAGTTATTAATTATTTAAGAGTTTGGTTAACTTATGACATGATCAAGTAGCTGCTCTGTAGGCAACACTGTATTTTGCAGTGTGATATAGTAGCCATGATTTTCGTGTCCTATTCAACGTCCCAAAAACACCAATGTTGCCTGCTGAGCAGTTGATTGAGCATGATCATAAGACATCAGCGCATTGAACCATTGATAACTTTCGATCCTTGCATTTAATCAAAAAGTGGTCTTGAGCAAAGTTGTAGCTGGGAAAAATTCCTACAAGTACAGTTGAAAGTTTTTGAAGCAGTCCGATATGGTGAATTATTAGATAGACATGCACAAAAATCTTGGTTTTACCATAGTAATTCCAATATAAACTTCAAATGGTTTGTGCCATCTCAGTTTCTCACCAAATGGGTTCAAATTTTAAGAGGTTAGTCAGAATCCGATTTGGAATCGTTTAGGTATTGTGGAGCAACAATTTTAAATTTTGCATCACTCTAATGCTCATATGGGCTGCAACTCGTTGCTTGCAGAAAGCCCTTTCGTTGTATACTGGAGAACACCACCACTCACCACGCTGTGATTGAATAAACACCGTTTGGTGAGACCGGATGGAATTCAACTTTGAAATCTGTGTTAGGGAAATCACTTTTCACAGGCAACCGGTGCTCAAAGCAACAGTTGCACATTCGTGCAATTTTCAATTGTGACATTTTGAAAAATAATAACGTCTTTAACTTGACAGATGCGTAGAAATATATCTGATCGATTGGTAATATAATTGTTGAAATTGATCCAGGGGAAGTTGAGTTATTAGCGTTCAAAATCTTTCATAATTTTGTTACATGTTCCATTTTTGGTTTTCACAAAGTGTACCCCCGTATAGATATCACAGATGTAGTCGTAGTCCTACGTCAAAAGGTCGCCATGTCAGTCGTCGAGTTGGCTCGATCTCTTCTGCTGCAGCGGCAACCTCTGCACGGCCATCCCCTACAACTCTTCGACTGAATTCAATTGACTCAGAGCATTTACTTTCCATACGAAATTTACCCATATTTGAAGAAAAAAACTGCAGTTACTCATAGCTAATGAGTAACTGCAGTTTTTTTTTTTCAAATATGAGTAAATTTCGTTTGGAAAGGAAATGCTCTGAGTCAATTGAATTCATTCGCTGAGTTGTTGGAGTTGGTCGTGTCATTTTCCGAGCCGAATTTTTCACCGAGTGTAAACAGAAGCAAGAACAGCTCAATTTGAAGAGGTTCAATTATTATTTTATATGGGCGTGGCCGGCAATGGTAATTGTCATACTTTACCTGTACTAAACTTTGTTTGAAGAGCTATTCACTCCCAAAAAGGTTTCTCGAGGCAATCAAAATAAGAACGTTAAAGTAAATACATGACAGTTGCCAGTATGCAACCTACGAATTACTTCGTTACAAACGCAACGCAACGGGAAATAACCGCGATTCAAAATTGTTAACCCCGAACACCCCTGGAGATCATGAGCCTATAAACACCTCTCAAACCGCGATTTAGGCCTTAATTTAGTTTAGCTTAGACTGGCTACATAATTCAATGGTTGCTCCTCCGTGATGGATCCGAACCAGTGAAACTGTACAATGAATCAGCAGAATGACTGACTGGGAGTGGCCGTTCATTCTCACTGCACAATTTTCAGTGATTACAAATAGCGTGATTTTTGCCGTAATGGAGACCGAGTATACCTCTGCCTCACCACAAAGAGTTCACGGGAGGGTATGATCAGGTTGATGTTATTATGGTTTTGATACTACGTATTGTTATGTTACTAAAATATAAAATTAATTTTATATAATAGTATAAAATTCTTGGAGTTGCCTGAACGAAGGTTGAAAAAGTGAATCTAAAGATGCACAGCAAAAAAATAATTTTGATATCACATCAAAGTGGATGCACTACAATCATGTCGAAAATTTCATGTAATTTTTATGACCACATAAATAAACAAATGCAGTAAAAGCAGCGTAATGTCAGTTCATGCATTGTATTAATGATAATTTTGTCCTTTTTAGCAAGTAATATTTCACCATATTTTCGACATGATTGTAGTGCATCCACTTTGACGTGATATCAAAATTATTTTTTTGCTGTGTGTTTAATCATTGCAGGGCTAAAAATAAACCTAAATAATTAAGAACAATTGATTTGACTTGAACGAAAGGTGAAAGAAGTGAAATTAAAATTGCTCCATCATCGAAGACCTAAAAATAAACTTAAAAAGTTTAATTCAACAGATCTAGTCTAAACAAAAGCTCAAAAGAGTGGATAATTTTAATAAAAATCCAATGATTTTCCACCCAAATGTATAAAACCGTTCTTCAACTGGAACAAACTCACCAAATCAAACCATGATCGTTGTCCAATTGTTCAGATTCATACATTTTGAATTCAAATTGCACTTGATTCAGAAATCGAAATCAAGCTGCATACAAAGTAATATATTAACAAAATTACTAGTGACATCCCAACTAACAATTTTAGCTGCAGATTAGCTTATGCAGCCAAAAATTGGCTTATACAGCTAATTTATGCCTGTGTAAACTAGTCTGCAGCTAAAATTGTTTGTTGGGATATGGGTCATTCCAGCTCAAGTGGGTACAGAATTTAAAAAAGTTGTGATCGATGTCACCGATTTGAACCAAACTTGGCCAAAACTCTTATTTTGGCATTCTGAACAACTGAACATTCTTTATAACTGTAATAAAAAGCATTCTTGCTTAATTACTCAAATAAAGGTATTATTCAAGTAGCAGCTGTCATCCACAACTAAAATTTTGTATACCTGCTAATTTCATCGTAGCACGTTTTCCCAAGTAAAAATATTGGTTTTATTATGGTTCTGTACACCATGATTTAGACTTGTAGAATGCTATAAAACCTCTATAAAGCTTGCAATGTTACTTGGGTTTGGATGTATCCCATAGGAACGTAATTTTCACTTTTAGGACCACAATTAAATTATGGATAGATGTAAATAAATGAGCTAGTTATGATTTCATGTAATAAGAATCCAGCCCAGAACATGTGAACAAAAACATAAAAATATTATTGTGCCATCAGCGTGAAGGGATTCAAGAAAAAATAAAAATATATTAAATAGCATTGATTTTTCACCAGAAAAGCTCAAAATAACCTCCAACTCATCTGTTCATATCTCAAAAACTATTGGTCTAAATCATTTGCCCTTGGAAACACATCAAGAACAAAAGTTTTCCAAAGTGTGGGGAGAATTTGAGCCCAAAATATTAAGAAATAAAAAAATCCCGCCCATGGTGAAAATAGGCCATTTTTTGACAATTTTAATACCTGCCGGTAATAAGTCTGTTTACTGTAGTTACTATAACAAAAACAAAATGTGGGTACACCTATAATAATAAACATTAAAGAACCTTCAAATTGACGTTCTAAGATCACGAATAGCTTATTTGGTTGTGGAGTAATCTCTTCTGAAAGTTGAAATTTTTAAAAATATCGAAAATACAGGGTTGTAGCCCAGAAGGATCTAGGCGCGTTAGAGCAAAATCAAAAAAGGTGTTTGTTCAGAATGCCAAAATAAGCGTTTTGGTCAATTTTGGCTTAAATCGGTGACATCGAACACAGGTGGTGTACTTGAGCTGGAATGACCCATATGTTGCTAAAATCAATACATTTAAAAATCCACAACTTTCTGACAACAGAAGTTCACTATACATTCAATCACATTTAACCAAGAGTTCACCTATCTAGTAATTGTCATTCACCAACAAAATCTAGCATTTAAAGACTTGTTCTATGTTGTTTCAACAGCTTCGCAGATTCCAGCAGATAAAATTTAAATTTCATTAGCTCTATTCATGAGAACGGCCAAATTGTTCCTTCCGGGTATAAGAAGCAACCAAATGAGACAATTCCGACACTGAATCTCGTTCGCTTTCCACACACAAAAAAATAACCTCAAGTGCATTCAAACACTAGGTTTCAATTTCCCGACTCCGACCTCGTTCGGTTCACCTGAATGGTAAAAGGAATTTCATTTTGGCCCTCTCGATTTCGCTGTTCGGTTTTATCACCCTCGGAAAGTGGAGCTACCTGTTCTGCAGCAGAGCAGAACAGTTGCTTCTGGAAAAACCCCCGTGAAGGGGACCAATCTTAATTAAGTCGAAATGAGATTGTTGAGATAATTAATTCGGCACGGGGCACGGTCTTTATACCTCTGCCTTGGACGATTGATTGATGAAAAACGCTTCGGAGGAATTTTATTAGCTACGGTGGAAAATGATTGAAATGCAAATTTTACCGCTTCTTAAGGGAGGTGCCAAACGACCTAGTGCCGCTTTACGACGGACTTCTGATAGGAGTTCTAAAAATGGAGCGGACCTTTTGCAGTTTCAATAAAAGATAATGTTCTTTTGAGTGGGGACTTTTAGTTCGAGCGGGCAGCACTCGCTGTCGAAGCGATTAAATCGAAGCCGTCCACAGTCACCAGTCAGCCTTTACGGCGTATCGATACTGAACGATTTTAATGAACCGATCGTGAGATTCGTTTCGGGATAATTTTGATCAATGCTTGAAAAACGTAATTCCAGTTGAACAGATCAATTTTATCCCTAGCTGAAACCCTCGTCCCAGCATGCCGTGCAATCCCGAAAGCCAATCCGTAATAATGTTGTCTGCAACCCCGCCCGGACCATTCTCTGGGCTTCCCAAAAGTCAAAGTTCTGACAAATGATCTTACTGCTGATTGCATGGGTTATCCACTTTGCTTCTGCTGGCTGCTGCTTTCTGCGTCCTCTGGAATTTTTATTTGCTGAAAGTGGGCGTCCCACCCTCGCCCTACTGCCCCAACGGGTGTACCTACTCTATCATCTTATCGTGTTAGCATTGTGGAATTTTCCGGCTTTGTGTTGTTGTTATTTTTTCGGCTCTTCACTTTTGCACATACACACACACACCCACCACTCGGTATAGATACAAACCATGAGAGCTGTTCTGCGAGGTCGGGAGACACAACAAAAGAACAGCATCAAGGATTTTCGTGTTGCTGTGTTATGTCATTTTTTTTTTCCGTTCCAAGATTTGTCCCCAAGGGGCGGAGGAGACATCGCCTGCTGAGGCTGTGAAAAGAGGATTTGAGTAAACGAAATAAATCTCGTCCTTCATGTTTACCGTTCGGTTGGCTGTGAGGTAAAAGTTTTCCTTAAAGATTGGTGTTGAAGTTAAGGAATTCGATGGTACCTTCATGTTTGTCCGATACTCAGCTATTGATGAAGGGGGAGGGGGGGGGGGATTG
Source organism: Ochlerotatus camptorhynchus (assembly GCF_037179485.1). Lineage (NCBI taxonomy): Eukaryota > Metazoa > Arthropoda > Insecta > Diptera > Culicidae > Ochlerotatus > Ochlerotatus camptorhynchus. The sequence goes on from NW_027040953.1 coordinate 1,696,556, forward strand.
AATTGGCATCAATGTTTTGCCCGCATGCTTTCGATGTTACTGAGGTTATGAAGATGAGTTACTTTCTCATGTGGGGGTTAAATGTTATTTCAAGACCGACAATTGAAAAGGCCTCAAATCCATTTTGTAAACAAACCTTGTAAGGCCATTTTGTCGAGAATCGAAACCTACATTCGCAAACCAAATTTGCTTATAAAGTGAGACAGAAGCGTCTTTTCAACTTTAGTTCATACGAAATGTTTCATTATTATTTAAAGATCTTTGTCATATCAGGCCTGTTTTAACGAATGACCACCTTTTTCCCCCCTCTGTTCGGGATCTAACACCACTGCGACCAGTAAGTTGATCTATTGTAGTATATCCCGTGTCCTTAGTTTAGTGCGTTTTACTCCATCACTATTGAGAAATTATGAAGTATTCGATTTTTTTACAGTTGTCATTCTCGCATTTATCGCAAGTATCCGACTCTAATTGAAGGGTCCCGCTATTTATACTTTTCGGAGTGTTGAAACACCCTCCAAAGGCGCGCCCTTTTGTCAGTCAAAATTGGATTCCTTAGCAACAAAATTAAGGAATGACACCGATAATGACAATGCATCAGAACCCTAGTCTTAACCACTTCAAACTAGAGAACACGAATAGAAGATTAGGAATCACATAGATGAAGACTAACTATTTTTTTCCTTGTTTCAAGATCATCCTCGGTGGACAAAGCCAAGTCTTGTCACTATCAACAAGCTTGAGCTTGAGCTTGAGCTTGATTGATCACCCACGGCTGCTACTCTGTTACTGCCAGATCAGCTGTAATTACACAGAGAACCAATAGACGATGCTTGGGACTAGCAATCATCCTCAATGTTTAAAAACTGGTGATCTTAAATTAGGCAATACCAGCGCCGGCCGCGCAGGTCACAGGTCAAGAAAGGAATGGGAAGGATTGTGTTGACATGACACTCGCTTTGATGGAAGCCGAGAACACCTCTGCACTTCCACGAGGAATCACTGGGATGTTGGATAAGAGGGTTGGGTTTGCAGCAGGGTTCGTTTTGGTAAATGATTAGCTGAATTGATGTCCTAATGATCATATAACGCGAAGGAGCTTGGGACTAAACCCACGGTCTTCTGCTCAGTAAGCAAAAACGTTTGCCACTAGGCAGACGAGCACCTTTTTAATCACCAAGTTGCTGTTATTACCATGTAGTCATATTTACAAATAAAACGATTGACGAATCTTGAATGTGGATGGGCCTGAGATTAGACTCATGATGTTCTGCTCAGTAAGCAAAAACGGTTGCTCTGCCACCGAGCCCCTCATATCACATAATACCGTTGCTCAAATTTGTGTATCCATTCAAACCCGGAACCAACGACAACAACGAGTTTCGCAAAATACACGATACACAAGCGATTTTACCATAAATCTCTTTGATATGTAAGGACCTGGGACGGCGTTTTTCTGTACCACTGTAACCGACGATCTTTCAAATCCGAAAACTAAAAACTACGAAAAAGTACTTAGACCTTCATTAAGTTCCACTGTCACGCGACGTTCCATGACAGGGTCCTATCCAGGATTACATCTGAAAAATCCAAATCTTGCCAACGCCCACCCTAAACCTAAACCTGTTCTAATCCACCTGAAATGACTAACGAATGGAAGACTTTGACTACCCAGCCATGCAATAGTCTCATTCCGTGCCTTATGGCAACTTGATGATTCTATTGCGCTCATCTTTTGGCACCACCCAGGGGAGACATGGTCCTGTACCCAATGCTTAACTTATCTCCATTCCACTCAGCTACTCGCAATTTCTTGTGGGCGGAATATTATTATATGAGACAATTCAATGCAGCCGTCTTTCCAAATTTGGCAGATCGACAGGTAATCGGTGAGTTACCACGATAGTTGCTATTCAACAACTCGACAGCGTCCCATCGTAAACGCCTGCTATGAGAATTCCCCATTGCAGACGCCAACGAAATGACGTCATCGAGCTATCGATCAACTACCCTGGTTATCGCCTGGTACCTTATAGCACGATGCTAGGAGGCGAACCGGAAGAATCGATTAGCTACCACCCCCCCCCCCGAGTCTTGTCACTATCAACAAGGCATAAAAAGTAACAGGGACTAAGATGTGTTCCTTGGATTACTGAAAAATCCTGTTCCCCTAGTTTGAAGTAGTCAGGACTAAGAATCGGTGGTAGATCTTACATCCCGTAAAGTACCTCGAAAAGGTGATCTACCCACGTTACGAGGCACCACCTTGCTGGGATTGGTTTGTTTTATATTGGAAAAAGGAGACTACTCATAACTACTATTAACAACTACAACTAACCTACAACTGCTATATACAAATTGCTTAACAAAGCATGTTCTGATTTCACTTTTCATCCCACAGGTGCAAATCGCCTGCCAAACCAAGTATTTTTTCGGGAACTTTGACAACTTTTTCTGCTTAAACCTTTCCTTTTCCGGTAGCCGTGTAAACTCTTGACATTGGAGCTGTTCATTACACCGCAATCAAATTTTTGACGCAATCAATCTGCGTGGGAATAATTTGCTCAGGAATGAGCTGGCTAAAAATCAAATCCATCCGCTGTTCAATCAAAATTGACGCTGGCGGACTACAAAGCTGTTGGCACATTTCTTCAGCTGATCCGGATTGAGTTCTACACTCACGACGTCCCTGGAAGCAAACCACTGAAAATGATGATCCGTGGTCTTCCAAATCTCCCTGTTGCGGAGATTCAAGTGGAATTGGAGCGCCTTCATCTACAACCAATCAACATTTTTCCCATTGCGAGACGTGATGAAACCAGTGCATTCCGCGACCAGTTGTACCTCGTGCACTTCGATAAGGGCTCCACCAGTGTGGCTGCTCTGCGGCAGATTCATGCGCTGTTCAACATCGTGATTCAGAGGGAGTAGTATCGCCCTCAGCACCGTGACGTGACACAGTGCACTAATTGTCTGGCATTTGGGCACGGTTCGAAGAATTTTCACATAAAGGCTCGTTGCGGCAAATGTGCTGGGGCTCACAATACTACCGCCTGTGATTCCAACCACTTGGGCAGCGATAGGAGATGTCCCAAGCGAACGGCCTTCATCCAGATCCGACAACAGGCTTCCAGGAGGAACCAACCCGGTTGCCACCGCAATAATCGTGCTCCTACTGTCAACATGGACACGTTTCCAGTACTTCAGACTCGTCGTATGGTCCGAACATAGCTTCCACTAAACCTCCCGTTTCAAGTCCAACATCACGTCAAGCGGGTCCCAGCCACCGTTCAGTTCAGCATCGCGTCACCGCCGCTGCGGCCCAGTCGAGTCATGGCTCTACTGCCCCCAGATTATCGTACGCCCGTACTGTGTCAGGTGAGTCAGCAGACAATTCTCCACTCACAAGCGACGAACTAGTGATCCTCGTGACTGAGGTGATCATAATCTTGCGCACCACCAAGACACTACCTGAACAGCTTCGTGCAGTTATGTCCCTCGTGCAAAAATATGGACCGTGAAGCCATCAAACTAGCCAACAGGAACGCTTGCTCGCTCAGGGGAAAAATCATTGAGTTCGTTGATTTCCTCAATGTGCAATGAACATCGCCGTCATCACCGAAACACACCTGAAGCCGGAGATAAATGTTCACCTCCCCGATTTTCGGCTCGTAATGCTAGACCGGACCAGCTCCTGTGGAGGAGGAGTGGCTATCGCATTCAGCAGTGGGTGTGGAAGTCCCCACTCCTTTCGGCCCTATTACCATCATTGCGGTCTACTGTCCCAAACAAGTCTCCATCAGGGACGGGTCTGCAGCAGTCCTGCGACTAACTCGACGGCGTAAGAAGTACATCATCACTGGCGACCTGAACGCCAAACACCAGGCTTGGGGCAACAGTCGACGCAACCAAAACGGCACAATCCTGAACAACAACATCATCTTAGCGCCAGACTCTCCCACCCGGTTGAGCCGGTCTGGCGTACACTCTACCATCGACATCTTCGTCAGCAACATGGGAAACAACATCTCGAAACCTGTGACACACCAGGAGCTGAGTCAACCGATTTCAAGCTTCCCGACGCAACTACCATCGCGTCAGCTGGGATCAGTTCCAACATTGCATTGTGCCGACTCCACTGTCGACTATGGTGTCCTTCCGGAGACGCCCGAAGACGTTGATTGGTGTCTGCGTTCCATCGAGGAGGCGATAACGCGGGCCCGGGAACAGCACGTGCCAGTATCCAGACAGGTGAGCAATACTCTGAACCTTGATAGAATTACAAAAAATCTCATTAGACTCCGTAACTCCATTCGAAGGCAATACCAGCGTTCTGGCTTGCCTGTCTTGAAGACCCACTGTAATCGCATAACAAAAACCATCATCACAAATCAGAACTTTGCTAACAAGATTCGCTCTCTCTTAGATTGTGCAAAACCCTTTTGGAAACTAACCAACATCTTTAAAAATAAGCCAAGACTCATTCCATCACTGACCCCACTGGATCGTCCCGGCGACCCAGTGGTTCATCTGATAACTCCTGAAGAGAAGACTGCCGCGATAGGTCAACACTTCGTCGGCTCCCATAATCTCGGACAAAACATCGTCAGCCTTCACGAAGCTGAGGTTGCTGAAAATGCAACCAACCTCCATCAGATTCCTAATATTTTCCCGAGGCATCAGAAGGTATGGCTGACGAACTGTTGACCTTTATCAAATCATCTAAAAACATGAAGGCCCCAGGTTTCGAAAATATCCTGAATCTGGAACTCAAACACTTGAGTTCCACATTCTACAACCATCGTGTTGGAAGTCAGCGTAAGTCATACCCATCCGGAAACCTGGGAAGGATCCGTCCTCTCCTTCAAGTTATCGACCAATCAGCCTTCTCTCAGGGTTATCAAAACTGTTCGAAAGAGCACTGTACCACCGGCTCCTAACATCTGCCGATGAAATCAACTTGTTACTCGTGGAACAGTTTGGTTTACGGAAAGGTCGTTAGACCGTCCACCAGCTGACTCGAGTAACAAACATTCTCAGATGGAACAAGTATGTTTCGAAAACATCTGCCATGGCGTTGTTGGACGTTGAAAAAGCGTTCGACAATGTCTGGCATGATGGCCTGGTGTTCAAATTGCAGCAGTACGGTCTTCCAATCTTCCTAGTGAAGATAATAAACATCTATCTATCTGACAGGACGTTCCGAGTCTCTCTGAATGGCATCACATCGGATGCTTTCAACATCGGTGCTGGGGTTCCACAAGGAAGCATCCTTGGCCCCATCCTATTCAACCTGTTCACCTTCGATATGCCCGCTCTCCCTGATGGTGGATCGTTGTCTCTGTTCGCAGATGACACATCCATCGTCTACAAGGGTAGGGTCATCGAAGCTCTGACTGCCAAACTTCAGAGAGGCCTGGACGTCCTGCCTGAATATTTCAACAGCTGGAAGATCCGTATCAACGCGGCAAAGACCCACGTCATTATCTTTGCACACTCTAAATCTCCCAGACTTGTTCCGTCGGAGATAATAAGATCTGCCTTAATGGCATAGTGGTGGAATGGTCGAACGAGGTAATCTACCTCGGCTTAACACTAGACAGCAAGCTGATTTTCAGGGAACATGTTGACAAAACGAAAACCAAGTGTTACATCTTAATAAGATCACTGTATCCACTAATCAACAGCAGGTCTACCCTGACCCTGAAAAATAAGCTTTCTGTCTACAAACAAATCATCCTTCCCGTAATAGAATACGGGATGCCAATCTGGGAGAGTTGCGCCAAATGGCATCACCTCAAACTCCAAAGGACCCAGAACAAGATCCTTAGGATGATCCTTAACAGTCCCCCGCGAACTAGAAATTCTGAGATCCACCTCCTGGCTGGAATTCAGAGATTAGAAGTTTTTACGTGATCTAGCACGTTAGGTTAAGTTATACTCGTAGTTAGGTAGGTTATCACTTTTCTCAATTCAAACATTACACATCTCCCAAGGGGTATTCTGTAGACTAAATAGTAGAAACATATGAATACGTAAATTAGAATAACAAACTAAACAAAGATGAAAAGCCTGATAGGCAAATCAATTAAAATGTTAAAACAATGTATAATCATAGTTAACAGAAATAATCGTAATTTTACTACTACTACTACTACTACAGTTTTCTTGGTAATTTATTTTCCAGCAACACTAACCTCGAGACGACCGCGAGTACTCGGTCCAGTTCCTTTAACTTTAAATATAAGACAGTAACAATGTATAACGCAAAGGATAACTCGGCTCTGTAAAGTTTATTCGATTGAGCCTGTACAAATAAAGTAATTACAAAAAAAAAAAAATTTCCAGCAACGGACGAATAAGCGTCGGACACGACGTATGAGTGGAACAGCATGCATCGCACCAATACGACGAATACGACGAATGCACCCACATCGACCGGAGGAAAGGTTTCCCGCAAGAGAGGCATCATGACTGGGCCACCGTCATCCGGTCGGCATCGACTTGCATTGGTGTGAAAGAGCCAAGTAGCGCTAGTTGTTCTTTCACAACAAACCAATGCAATGCTGGCTGGAGCACGTCTTGGTCTGGTGTGAACGCTGTCATATACTTGCAACCAGGAACGCTCCAGTCCGCGTTGCAATACTTCGGCCACAAATGTGTCATGAGATCCACCGCTGTGTGCCATCATCGTTAGGTGCATTGCGCGTTACAGCGTCACCATCATCGGCGTCGTGAAGCAATGCCATCTATGTACCAGGTCCGGGCGAGTGGATTTGCTTTTTCAGGGCCAACAACCAACTAACAAACGGCCCTTTTCAGGGCCACCAATTCAAAAACAGAAGGAGTTGAGCTTATAGATTTTTGAATAATTGAAAGAACTAGCAGCAAACACTTTTGTTTCGACCACTCACGGACTTTGCGCTACATATTCCAGATCTGAGATGTAAAATATTCATCACCTATTTCTCTTACACTCGGCCTATACTTACTGATATAGGTAAGTAGTAATATCATCAATTCTGTACTGTAATTTTATATCGGGCATACGACGACCGACCGACCTCTAACTACACCAGACCTGGGCTTCCGGTCGAGTCGGCGCGCTTTTCGGTCACTAAGGACACCACTCACTAAATAATTTCCCCTCAAAATATTCACACGAAGTGAAACAAATCAGATACACTGCACTTAATTGGATATAAAATGCCCGATAGTAACTTTTTCTGCTTTTCAGACTTCGTTCGAGAAACCGCGATCACCGTAAACTAGTGTTTTCTATCCTTGTCTTCACGACTAGCCCCGATCCGCATGTCCACATGCCTTATATACCTCCTTCGATCTCGAACTTCTCCAGCATCTCACTCACTCACTCTCTCTAAATCTTGCAAATAGCCCATTTCCTTTTTCCGACAGATTCAGCAGACGCCAAGTTTGTAGGATCCCCATCGACAGTCTCTCGCCGATTCAGCAGATTCCGTAGCTCACTGATGTCGACGGTTAATATTTCTTCACTACTTTTGGGTTAATTTATTTTGAGAATGGTTCCGACGCCACTTTTGTTAGAAACTCTATCTAGAATGTGCAACCGAAATTAATAGTAAATATTTAAATGGGGCATCCACCGCCCTCTTTTATAAACAAAACTATTTATTTAGTTTTGGGTGTTAGTATGGGTTGATTTTCATATTGATAGTGACATGCTACACTTTACACATTAAATAATAATTTGATATGATTTGCCCACTATTCAGGGTATAAAATATATATATTTGAACCACTCTCACGTCCATGGACGGTAACCTAACCCGAGCTTGAGACCCGAAGATTCCACGATCTGCTACATGGTTAGCATTGGAAACGTATCTCATACTCGGTCGGCGACAACACTCGCCTGTGTTAGGTAAACGACCATGGGTATCCATTTATTTGAAAGAAATGTTGGAGGCAACAAAAAAACAGTGTTTATTATTATTTTTGGGGTCATCACGTACCGATTGGAACCCGTTGGTTACAATGTTAAACTTCAACATTTAATGGATTTGAATGTAAAGCTGCTGCTTTGAAACTGATTGTCATATCTTGAAAACGATTTCGTCGATTGCCAAATCGACAACAATGCTGATGATGGTACAGCACGCAACACCACCCTACTGCTTCTCTCTGAGATCACTACGTCATGGCGAGAGGAACAAACATTTAGTTTAGCTTTATTTTAGAGACTTTCAGCACCTGGCTGGTTCGCCTCATTGGGAAAAGCGGGTGGGAGCTCCTGAAGGGAGCCCCCTAGTTACAGAGATTTGAAGGGTGGAAAGTCCAGTAGGGAGCCTCCCTAGTTTCGGAGTTCCCTCTAATTACAGAGTTTTTGTTTTACAGAGTTAATTGCCGAGTGGTATCTAGGGCGTAGTCTTGGTTCATTGCAATGGTTCGGTCAACAGGTATTCTGTAGTTGCTTGTATTGTAAGAGCAGGATTCCGGGTCATAGTCAGTGCGAATTGCAGGTGTCAAAAAAGGATCTTTTTTGGTACACGGTTCAGGTGATTAGACCAAGGTTGTTCGTTGCGTCGTATAGTTGCAGGGTGTCGAATACCTGGAGAAACCTGGCAAATCAGGGAACATCAGGGAATTCATTTTTGGACCTGGAAATCTCAGGAAATTTCATTCAATTTCAGAATTAGTTTAGTTTAGTTTTCTTTATAAACGAAACTTTCAGCACTGGGCTGGATCGTCTCGTACCTAGTTGGAGGCTTCGGAAGAGAGCCCCCCTATTTACAAAGTTTGTAATGGGAAGGGACTCCAGAAGGAAGTTCCCCTAGTTCCCATAAGGGAAGCCCAAAATAACAGAGTTTAAAAGGTGGGAGCCTCAGAAAGGAGCCCTCCCTTAAATCATAGTTTTAGTTTCATCAGAGTTGTTTCTGTCGTAGTTGCTGTCGTGACTGTCGTCCGGTTGTTGTTGTCGTATAAATCATCCGTTGGCGTTATCCATAAGAGACATAGAATGTGCGTCAGGTATTGTCGGTCGTTCATGTTTGTTTTCTGGTTAGTAGCTAAGGTTGGTCTTTGTGGGGTTGTGCAGAATCTGATCGGGTTCAATATACAAGTGTTAGATGCTTTCCAATAGTTCGGCTTCTCGGAGAAAACCGAGTAATGCCGCGGTTCTTGTCGGGTCCTCACTAACGGCATCTCTGATAGTTCCCGGTATGTCATAAAATTTCCGGGGCCCCTCATATTTAGGCAGTGGCATATGGTGTGCTCTACCGTGTGCGGGACATGGCAGATGTCACACATCCTGCGGAAAGGACCGTTCCCAGTAAAGTTATGGGAAATGTTGGTGTGCCCCGTTCTTAGGTGAGACATCACGATCTGGGTACGGTGGTCTTGTGGGTCCTCCCACCTATGTGTGAGCGAAGTCAATCGGCTGACCAGGATTTCCAGATCAACTTTGAAACCCAGTGTTTCAAATCCTTGGCTGGGACATTCAATTTCAGAGAAATATTTCTTAATAACAGAAACTTATTAATAAGTATGACTAACTCAGCTTGTTTCAAACAACTTCATTACTCGGTGTAGAGTCGGTTGGAAATACTAACATGAAGCTTTAGTGTGATAATTTATTAGCTAGAGAATGATCTTTAGAAGAGGGTAGGTGGATAGTTCCTTTAGAGTACGGCAGTATGAAGATTGAATAGAAGTTGAAAATGAGCGAAGGGCCATTAATGCGACAGTATTAAATCAAACGCACATCTCTTGCCTAACCCGTACGATGTACGCGGAGACTTGAAGTATGTCGGTGTAGTTTGCGGATGGTTATCATTTCAATTTTTAAATAGAGTTTCGAATTTGTTATTTCTCAATGCTTGTTGCATTTTTGCAAGTTAAGCAAGAATTGCTCAAATAAATGGGTATTTTGATGATCTTGAGATCCTGAGGGTTGACAAAAATCTATTTCCGTAGACACTTAACGTTGTTAGTTGTTGCAAAATTAAACCTCCAAATGGGTATGTTTGTCTCTTAATATATGTTACACCTAATTGCGTCTGACGTAGATCCTTTGAGCGCACTGGAGCGCTTTTGAGTAATTGTTAGAATGGCAAAGAGTTGAGAGAGGAGAATGATTTTTTTTCTGAACACTTGTAGTTCTTGTTCCTTATTGTGTTTTAACAGCCTGATTAGCTCAGAGAATCAATTAAATGAGAATTATCGATAATAGTGAAGACATCAAATCAAGCAAACAGGCAACTCTGTCAGAATCCAAGTGACAGATACACTTCCTTGGGTGGATTTTTTATGAGATTGCTTGGAGTAGCACTTTTATGATTGAATAATGATTCAAAGAAACGTAGACCAAGCATTGCCTGACAGCAGAGTGGCTTTATTGATTATTCTAGGTCTTCATTGTAAATCTGGTTAGCACGGCAATTCGCTTCTCAGTGAAGTTTTACTATTGCAATTGCGATGAAATTAACTTACAGAGTTTTGGAGGCGAAAGCGCTGTTTTGCGATTTCCCATTATAGGAATCTGACCTCGAATTAGCGTTTGGTTAAGCATTATAATTTTCTTGCGGGGCTAGGTCTCAAATTGTGCTCAAGGGAAAAAATAAATAAAAGGGATTAAAGACAAGTGTTTCATATGTAAGATGTAGGAGAACTGGGTGAATGTATGCCCCTAGCGTTGAGCTCGGAAACAGTCAGAAAAGAACTTCTCAGCAGAGTTGAAAAAGTTCACTATATTTCACGAAGTCCAACAAAGTTCGCGAGTCATAGTGAGTTTTGGTGAATATTTTCAACACTGCTTCTAAGGGTGAGAAAATTGCCATGCCAAAGACCTCTTTGCATATCATGGAGTCAATCGAACAAAGTCCTTCACACATCGCTATTAATCATGAATTGAAATGGCGCCTTACAGCGATTAAAATTTGTGAACTTAGAAAAATGCAGTGCCTTCCCGTGTTTGGTAACACGCGATATTTGTCTTTTTTGCATTCTATAAAATGTATCGAACGCTTTGTTCAATTGGAGGATATACTAGGTCCATGTGGTATTTCATGAAAAAATGTTCAGAAAGCACTACCCAACGAATAATTTTGACTGCAGACTAGTTTATACAGCCAACAATTGCCTTATGCAGCTTATTTGTACCTGTATAGGCTGGTCTGCAGCTAGAATTGTTTGTAAAGTAGTACATATCTGGGGAAAGTAATAGTCGAGTTGACAAAACCATGTAGACCCTTAACCTGTTTTTTTATTTAATTATTGGAAAATCAGGGAATATCACGTAATTTGGTTTTCTTCATTGAGTCGACACCCTGAGTTGATTAAGGTTAGTTTTGGTGGTAGATAGACTCAGATCTCCATGTACAGTCCGGTATCCATTTTTTCGCATATCAAGCTTATTGCTTATTGCATATTAGCTTATTGCGTGCTCTCAACTTAGTGTTCTAAATGCACTTCCACAGTTATTAATTGAGAGCTTTCGATGCCAATACCAATGCATGAATTTGTATATTGTGTGGCAAGCACAATTGTACTCTATGGCCAGGGAAGTCGAGAAAATTTCCAACCCGAAAGATTCTCTTGACCGGACTTGGCATTACCGTGCCTTTACTGACTAGGCTATAAGGCCCCGGTATCTTTTATGAAGCATATTTATGCCGTTTCAGTTGACGAGTAATTGGCCAGAGCATTTCGAATACTCGTCGGGATTCAGAATGTCCCGGATGTCTTGAAAACAGGGGCAGTTGACAATGATTCAACTGTCATCCTCGTACTGCAGGGTTCACATATCTTCCTGCAAGACGATGCTCCTACCATATTGTGGGTGGAACGTGTATGTCCGCATCGGAGGACAGATTTGGCTAAATTTTTGGTATCTGAACCGGGAACATAATTTGTGACCAACTGACCAAATCGGCCAGTGGCTGCAAGGTGGTCAGCTTCGGTATTGCTTTGGATGCCGCAGTGACCCGGAATCCAGACAAAGACAGTATCTTGGGGAGCCCACCTTTGAATGCCTTGTATCCACGGATGTTTGGCTATCGGAGATTTCACAAACAATGTTTGGGTAAAGAAGAGTTGTACTATAATACACCATCGCCTGGAAATGCTTTCGGCAGCGTGGGGCGTTAGGTAGTGATAAACGTCGCTAGGACTATTCCACAGCCGCACACATTATATTAGCAAGTCAAACACGCACTCTTTTGTCTATAGATTTGAGGAAATATGACAAAACCCCTCACCCATCTAGTGAGCTACGCAAGGGAGTGCGCACTTGAACAGTGTTGCCGCATTAATGGCCCATCGCTCAATTTCAACTTCTGTTCAATTTTCACACTGCTGTACTGCCTATAATCGCATATCAGTCCCATATGGATTTTCTTCAATTTTAAGATAATAACTCTATCCACTATCAATTGGCATCTACTTTCATATTACGTGATAAAACTACGGACTTTGATCATGAAAAATGTGAAAACAACATCAAGTCAGTTTGTCCCATCAAGCAAAGTAATCGCATATCAGTCCCATCCTGAAATTCAATCGTCCAGAGGTCTAGCCACATTTCTGTTTTTTAAATCGCCATATTTTTCGTTAATATAACAATACATGCAAGCTTCATTGCAACTGATTTTAACTGGACAAAATTGTCGATTAATTTACTATGATTGTTTTAATATTCACATGGAAATTGCACTTCTTAACTTCAGCTGCCATTTTCTCAATGCCTACTTTTTCCATATGGGACTGATATAACCCGGCAGTGTACTCTAACAAAACTATGAATCTTAAGACCTTTCCAAGCTAATCAATTATCGCACTAACAGCTTCATTTTGATATTAGTATAGCATTTCCTCCCAACTCTAGAACCTGTTAACTTCACGAATGAAGTAACAAAACATTTTGTTGAATGGGATTGATGTCAACTTATCGGCAGATGTCAAACTGCCTCCTCCCATAACGGTTTCAAGTAGTGAACAAAGATCTTTTATTTAAAGAGTTGACCCATCGGTCAGCTGGTTCTCCAAGCTCTTGAACAAGGAGAAATGCTACTCAAACCAATGTTATAAGTTCTTCGGCAGATTTCTTGTACACCACTAGAGCGTTGAACAACATCTTGAGCTGGACGAACTCCCGGTTGTTCAAGAAGCAAAGTTTGAATGCCTTCCGCCCTACAAAAAAGGGCGATTTCTAGCTGACTGCGATTGGATTGAAGATGCGCACTGCTTCTCCTTGGACGAGTCCATTATTGCTCATACCATAAATTTTTAGGCTACTGTGAGGATCGTAGTTGACAGGTATTTTTTCCTCAATCATCGTCTCAGTGAATGATCTGTCAAATTGCAATAAAACACAACAATATCCCCTCATTACGCAGGTAAGTATTAAAACATTTTGACTCGAGAATTATCATAAAATTAAAATAATCCTGTATTTTACATCAGGAATATTGATTATCTGTACCACCATGTCTGATATCTTGCTGCAAGATTCGCAGAAGCGGGCATCGGGTGAATACAACATATCATGCACTTTACGGATACTTTTTCCTTGGTCTATCTATGCAAGCTAAGCTTGCAATCATCTATCGGAAGCATAAGTCAACCATTTCCAAATGGATTTCCACGTTTGAACAGAACGGATTTTTTTTCCCGAAAGGAATACGAACCCGTCGTGAAAAAATTTGGTGCAGATAAGCGGACATGGCTAGTTGAATTGTATCGCTGCAAACCGACTCTATATCTGGACGAAGCAAAGCGGTTGTTTGAAGACACGTTCCGGAACGCCATTTCCGCATCATCAATTTGTCGAATCCTTCGCCAGGAATCCAGCTGGAAAGCACTCGAAAGACGAGCCATTCAAATACGTAGCAAAGACGTCGTCCGGTTTGCCTCAGAAATGAGTGAAATCAAATGGGATTATCAAAATTTAATCATCCTGGATGAAGTTAGTTTTGATAATAGGTCAATGCTTAGATCTAGAGGATACGGAGTAAGAGGTTTTGTCAGTGTTTGTCAGAAAACCCTAAATGTCACTGTTATGCTTCATTGGACAGGAAGGGTTAACTGAAGCATTCTCGACTTTTAACAGAGCAAAATTTCTCGAATGCTGTAGAAAATTTGCTTTGGTATCTGGACCTGTTCTGTGCCACCCTGGGTTCCATTCTGTTTGGCTTCTTGATGGTGCGACGCTGCGATAATATCCTATCTCTGGTCATTGGGCATTTATGCAATATTCCTGCCATCATACTGCCCTTTTTTCAATCTGATAGAATTTGTATTTGGGATGATCAAACGAAAACTGAAGAGGACGTATCAAGATTTAAGAGAATAATAATACAAATATTGATCTTGCACTGACGAAAGCATTAACAGACTTCTCGAGTTTCCTGAAACTCCCCAGTTACCTGCATCTTTTCCTGAACTCTTACCCTTAAACTCACGAACCGATACCAGCAGCTAACAGCCAAACAAGCCACTAGGCAGCATAGATTGAGCGTAGCCACGATTTTCACCGGTTAAATTCAACTCATAATCTACAATCACGGCCGAGTCATCATCACAATCAGAGATCAAGCGTTCTTCTCTTCCTTGGCCATCTTCGGAATATTCCATCTCATCATCGGGGTTGGAAAGACGCGACAGATTTTCTGCTTCCGGATTTTCCGAAGCTTCCAAGCGACGCCGTTTTTGGTTTTTCTCCATACTCTTGCAATCTGTGCAATTGCGGAAATCGTTTGATTAATTATTCCACAACTGATATTTGAAAATACCCACCTATCGATGAATGTATACTGGTACAACAAACTTTTATTCCGAAATGAAGCGGATAGGAAAACAGTGGAACAGAACAATTGAATACAATCTGACAAGCGCGTGGAAAATAATCAAAACAAATCAAGAAAAACGATCCAAGCATGCACGCTTCTAGGTGAGGTGAGGGATCGTGATTGAGATCAGGAGTCTACTAAGGTGCAAAATGCGCAATACATTGATGCATCTTCTCGACCAAGCCGATGTCTCTACGGAAACCTACAACTAATTGCTCTCCAAACATCCACTAAAACTTCTGAAGATCCAGCTCAGGACACCGAATTTGAAACATTTCCAACTAACTATGTTCACCATAGGTTATTTATCCTACCCTTGTCACTCGGATCGAGACCGTTAAATCCCGCACTGGGAAAATTAGCCTACCACAAACTCCCTCCACCTGCCTTCCAAAATCCAGACATAAATCACCCACCCCAAAAGGGACATTCCACTGACAATCATGAGAACGGCCGCCACGCCGCACGCGAAATGATCGCACCGCGTGAAAAACAAACGAACCGTACACGAACCGGTTTCGGGGGGTGACGAGAGTGGACCAAAAAAGCGAAAAGACCGACCAACAATGTCAAACAGCTGATCGGGTTCTCACAATTAATTTTCATAATGGATTGTCTTGGAGGCGAACAAACTCAACCAAGCAGCAAGTGTGCTCAGCAAGGGTCAGGAGATAAAGAGGAGGGGGGATGCTAATGTTGTCGGATCATCCTTTTCGCCTATTTGGAGGGTTTCGGGGTTTGGGAGAAGTAGATGATGATGATGATGATGATGATGAGGGCAGATTGTGTGCCGGGATCGGGTTTTTCCTGAAGGGTCTAGACACTGTGGGATGTTTACCCTACTGCGGACAATTAAGCTTTTCAGCGGGCTAAGACTAATGACCCGTGATCTGTGGAAAAGATGAAGTGGAAAAACTTCTCCACCGAAAAAAAAAATAATGTGGGAATGATTTAGCTACTTCACCTGTGTTCGGCTTCAGTTCATTAAACGGTTGTCTTACGGTTTGCAGCAATTACTCACCGGAGATGCCATCGTAGGTCCACCACTCTTCCCAACTGACGGCCGAGATTGCTGTAAAAATGAGAGAGAAAATGAAAGAATCGATTATTTGGTGTTTACTTGATTTCAGGCCGAACTTTATATTGAAACTAAATCAGAAAGTGAGTACCTAGTTTTCCGTCAGTCAAGTCAATCAATCATCTGGAGTGCTCCCGGGGCAGTGCAAATTTAAACCACAACTGATTGGCATGATTTTGAGTGGTTTTAAAAACAAATCCCTCTATTGGGCGAAAAATGGTACGAAAATAAATTCTCAAAACTGACAAACTTTTCGGTTCGAGTTTTGTTTTCCCACATGTAGGAAGTAACCGTACGTGGTTCGGTGCTTGGTTACTCAATGGCTTTTGCCTATGGCTTACAAATACCTACTTACAGACGGTGTGAGAAGATGGATTGCAGTTTTCAACCTGGATTTTATGATATTCCTGCGATTACCTGAAGAGCCCAGGGGGGAAAGAAGGGCGAGGGCTGTTCGCTCATTTTGCTATTAGTGGGTTTTTTTTACGACTTTATGATTGGTAGTAAATTTAACTAGCTCTGGAGCGATCGATTGAGCTGCAGTCGAAGGACGGAACGAATGTATATGGAAAGGCACATACATGAGTAGGATTTTTTTTTTTCGCGTTATAAACAGAGAAGAAAAATAACATCATAGATGATTGAGAATTGCAGTTCGCGCATACTGCTCATAGTTTTACGACAGTTTCAGTACCTTCACTTTATCGGTTCACAATAAGGTTTTCTCTGCTCAACTGCATCTACAGTTGAAACGAATAACGATCAGATTAAAAGAAAAGGCCTGCGCCTTTCGTTAGGCTTAAACGTGCACGAACCAATAAAGTACAATCGGTATTATTAATTGTGGATGAAAATCGTTCGATGGGTGACACTAAATCGGCGAAATATGAAGAAAATATAGTTAAGTGAAAATCAAATCAAGAATACGGAAATAGATAGGTATTACATATTGAAAAGGGAGCCCACAGGCTTCCTGGCAGGAATGAAAAAAGTACTCAGTATTTCCAGAATGAGACAGTCAAATAAGTTTTCGAAGAATTTTATAAAGTGGAATTGTGGGCTAATTTGGTAGAGAGTTAAAAGTAATTAAAATAGAGTCAAATGATGATTATTTTCTATAATGAAATTATTAATTATGCAGGGATTATTACAATCAAAAAGTTTTCATTACAAAGAAAAAAACGAAAGCCGTGTGCGATTTATGGAAAATGTCAAAAGTATGATAATTAAATATTCTATAAAAATGTTAAAGCATCCTAATGAAAGCTTTTTAATTGATAGGAAAAGAATAGTAAAGTGAGTCGTTGAAAATAGTAAAAGTAGTGAAGAAAAGAAAAACAAGCTAGTGGAAGGTAATTTAAGTGTGCAGATGATGACTGTTCCATAACTGTAAGGCAGCTTTTTCCACAAGCGAAGGTTCGTAACTTCCGGACAGATTCTTCCAGTGCCTCGTCTACCAACGACCAAGCGTCGAGCCCTGCCCCACATTCATACGGGGTGCTACTGCCTACGGGTCGGTCATTTTAGTACTTCCGCAACGGAACCCCAGGCGTCGGTAATCACCAACACCGACATACTCGTGGACAACATCATCAGAACGAACAGACAGCCATTCGAGCGCGTCCTCAACGAATACCAGGCGTAGGTAATTTCTCCACCGACCTAGGGGTGCATCATCACCGGGACGACCAGAAGGCCTCTCGACTGCGTGATCAGGCGTGGCTTCTTACACACGTGGCTTCGCTAAGACAATCGTCCAGACCCGAGGGAATAGTCGACTTCTCCCAATAAGTACTGGGACTTGTATGGGCATCCCTATAAAGTCCTGTGAATTTCTCATCGAAGTCCATACCAATTGAAACCATTGACTGGCAATGATACGTAAGGGAATACGTAGGAGAAAAAGATTAAGAAGACCCTTGGCAAGACCGGGATTCAAACCTGGCCAAAATACAAAACCCATCACCC
Source organism: Ochlerotatus camptorhynchus (assembly GCF_037179485.1). NCBI lineage: Eukaryota > Metazoa > Arthropoda > Insecta > Diptera > Culicidae > Ochlerotatus > Ochlerotatus camptorhynchus. The sequence goes on from NW_027040953.1 coordinate 1,714,427, forward strand.
ACACCCCCAACCTTGTGAAGCAAAACAAAAATCCTCCGCACCTGGCACAATATTGTCGTCGTTCAGAGGATTTTTGTCCATTCAGTTCGCCGATCTCATTCCGCACCGTACCGTCGTATTGGACGATCTTAAAGGCATTTGACCAACTGCTGCTGGAGGGAACCCATTTTGGCCATCTTGACTATCGTATCGAGCCTCTCGACCTGGACCTGGAAGCAAGGTTGCAAAGACTCATTTCAGCTAAAATAATGTTTTTCGGAATAATAAAACCAAAAGATGGTATGATGGCATGTTTTACTTGTAACTTACAAGAAGAGGTTACAAAGTATGCGTTGGAAACATAAAACCTGTAAATTTTGCTTTCTATGAGTCACAATCAGCGATTTGCTGATCGCTGAGTGAGTGAGTGAGTGAGTGAGTGAGTTTGTGAAAAATCGCTGATTGTGACTCTCATGAAGTGAAATAAACAGGTTTAATATGTCAAACACATTCTTTGCAACCTCTTCTTGTATCCTACAAATTCAAAATTTGATCATGGAATCTAATTATTTCATAATTTAGAAAAACATTGTTTTAGCTGAAATGAGTCTTTGCAACCTTGCCTGGAAGAACTCTGTTGGCGTGAAGCTATTCTGGACGAAAACTCGAGCCGCTGGGATTTTCGCTACGAATCGGATGAGATAACTTAGTTTCATGGTGCAGACGGGTGCAGGCAATACTGACAGCATTTTTCCTTGGAATCCAAACCCAATGTGAAGTCCAATGGAGTTAACAAAGAAGTTAACCTTAGCAACGATTGGCAAAACGTCAACTCTCGACAGTGATGCCGTTTTAAATTATGTTGATTGTATCCTACTAGTCAACGTTTGTCCTAAAGTGTCGAATAGTGTCCCATGCTGTGTTTCGGCACAGAGTTGATTACCCCTTGTTTGATTGAGCTATATTTCGAGTCTGTTATGACTTAAATTTTGACTAATTGTGCATCAATATTGGTATTTTTTTTAATCAGGGTGACGTCTAGAGACCAGAAATCGATATCCGACGACAGTTTGAAATCCAAAAGGGCTGCTTCCGTTTTCAGAAAAAGTAGGAAATACTAATGCCAACCCATCAATATGGGTATTTTTGGAATCGGGGTGAAGTCTAAGGATCATCCAAAATGGTGGCTGCCGGTTGAAGAAAATGTCGGAAATACAGTCAAATACCCATTAATATGGCAAATTTTTGAAATCAGGATGACGTCTAGAGGATGGTAATCGATCACCGACGCCATTTTGAAATCCAAGATGACAGCTTCATATTGTAGAAAAAAGGGAAATACTGTCAAATACCCATCAATATGGGTATTTTTAGAATCGGGATGACGTCTAGAGAATGAAAATCGATATCCGTCGCCATTTGAAATCCGTGATGACAGCTACCGGTTTAAGAAAAGTAGGACATTCTTAACTAATGAAATTGGGTTGTTAGCGGAATGCTTAAATAAAACAGCAACAAAGGTTATATTCCATTTAATTCCACTTAATTAGTTTCGGTATCTATGACACATGCGTATTTCGACTACAATGTGCATTCTTCATCCGAGTCATTATCACTAACCTTTTTTGCTGTTTTATTTAAACATTCCGCTAACAATCCAATTTCATTACTTCATTATGATGGCTACCAAGTCTTTGGAAATTTTTCCTTAATAGAGAGTTGTATAGATTTTTCTCCTTAATTTTATTTTAATCTTTGTTTTTTTTAATTAGGTACGTTCCGATTCCACACATTGTAATTTCATTTTTATACCTGTGATCTTGACATTCTTACCTCGGGGATGAGTATTTAAGGGGATTAGATTTTCATAATCCATTAGTGTGAATGACCAGGGAATCAAGGAAATACCCAGATTGCAGGGAAATGTTGTTTCTAAAATCAATAGCCACCATCTTGGATTCCCAAATAGCGGCAGGCATGCCATCCCTGTTCCGAAAATATCCACATTGCAGGGTAATCTTAGATTTTCAAATGGTGGCGGACATCAATTTTCGACAGTTTTTCTTAAATCGATGGCCACCATCTTGGATTTCATAATGGCGGCAAACATCGATTTTCGATCTCTATACGTCATCCTCATTCCGAAAATTCACATATTATAGGGTATTTGATTAGCTTTGTCTTAAATGGGGAATTTTCAGTGACGGCAGCTGATGATGATGATCTGAGATTATCGCTATTTCATATGATCATGATCTGTTACACAAATGATAATCGCATAATCGTTTCCAGAACTGTTCATTGTGATTTATGGATTTGTACTAATCATGAGTGTAACCAAAATGAAAATGCCATTATCTTTATCTGAATCTTTCATTTTGTTTCCCTGGGAATGACACTGATGAAGACTGCACATTGTATTCGAAATACGTATCTGTCATAGATACCAAAATGAATTAAGTGGAATCAAAAGAATGATAACCCTTTTTCCTGTTTTATGGGAAATTCTATCAAATACTCATACAATCGATTTTTTTAGAATGCGGGTAACGTCTAGAAGACGAACTTCGATGTCTGATGCCATTTTGAAATCCAAGACGGCGGATTACGATTTGAGGAAAAGTGTTAAATACCCTAAAATATGAGTATTTTCAGTACGGGGATGATGTCGAGGATCGGTGTCAGACGCCATCTTGAAATCAAAAAAGGGTGACTTCTGGTTTCAGAAATGCTCAAGATGGGTATTTTAGAAATCCCAGTAACGTCCAGGCCAGGCCAGAAACCATTGTTTGACGCCATTTTAAAAACTACCTAATATACCAAGTATGTTATCTAGAGGCCGGAAATCGACGTCCGATGACATCTTAAAATTCAAGATAGTGGCTTCTAATTTCAGAAGAAGTGTCAAATACCCCACAAATCTAGATAGAGCTGGAATTAGGGCGTAACAGCTTTTGTAAACAATGACTTCTCTCGATGATTTCTAGAAAGCCAAGACTCACTCACTCAAAGCAATGTCACCATCGGGTAGGGGAAGACTTCCCCTTCTCGTTGGTTATGTTGGTTTGCGTGGGCGTGCCTTGAGTTTCGAGAAATCATCGTGAAAAGTCATTGTTTACAAAAGCTGTTACGCCCTAATTCCAGATCTGTCAAGAAATGGCGTCAAATATCAATTTTCGGCATCTGCGTGTCGTCCCCGTTTCGTGGATAACTTAGGGTATTTAACACTTTTTTCTGAAACCCGATGGCCGCCATATTTAATTCCAAAATGGCGTCGGATATCGATTTTTGACATCTACGCGTCGTTACCATTCCGAAAATACCCATATTTTAGGGCAATGGAGACTTTTCCTGAGTCCGATGGCTGTTATCTTGGACTCCAGAATGGCCCGTTAATTTAATATTATATAAAAAATAAAATAACATTTTCTTACTACATATAATTCGGATGCCATCCTTATCGGCAACCGATAATGTGCGAATACTATCCGGATACTATATGTTGATGCCTGACGAAGCGACGCGTGACAACTCGAATGAGCCCCGAATAGAATTGAAAGTGGATAAAACGAAAGGAGCAGTTTCGGAGTCATTCATTGCGTTAATTGAAACAAGTCTTTGCTTCAAATGAAATAAACTGAGGAATGTTCATCATGCCTTGAACACAAGAAACAAAATGACATACACGAAAATTATATTGCTCGAAATAAAGCGATTCTGCGGAGAGTTCATTTTCATTTCTTTGTTTCGAAAATGCAGACCCCTGCCTGTAAGTACGCAAACCCCTTTTTTCACGGATACACTGCCTGAACCCGAGCACACAAGTAGGGGAAAACAAACAAACCAGGTTAATCACGACTCACAAATCATGCAGAACCTTCTCCACCGAGATGGCGCGAAAAATCCGTTGCAACTTCCAGGAACTCCCGCTGGCAGTATCTAACGTCTCCGAAATCCCGCATAGCCTTGTTAGTCGAGAATGCGAGAAAACACCGTCGATATTACCTGGAACTTTCAGTGTTCACTCGGCTGTCGACAGAAGCAGACCACTCTCGATGTGTGTCACGCGATCGTCTGTTTATTCGGCAGCAACCATTGTGTGGTCCTCCTCATTGTTCTTCATCAGCAGTTCTTTCGGTCGATGCGTCGTCGACTTTGGAAAGCAACCGTTTCGTGATGAGTGTGTGAGTGCTGACCACGTTTTGTGTCCATTGCTGCAATGAACGCGCTCTGACCCTCGTTGGCATACAACAATTTGCCATGCAATGAAACTACTGGAAGCGGCTCCAGTTCTGATGGAGGAGGCTTTTTGGATAGCGGAAGATAAAGTGTTTATTGTGTTGTACCTTTTGACTATAGTTTTAAGATGTATTGTATAGTGACCAAGAATCCTCGGCTCTGTAAAGTTAATTCGGTTGAGCCTTATCAAATAAATTAATAAACAAAACAAAAAATTACCTGGAACTTCCGTCAGCAGCATCCAATCTTTTCACTGGTATCGTGCAGAAGCTCTTTTGCGGAAAATGCGTGGAAACTCCATGAGAACCTTCGTTACCAGCATCTCAATTCTCGAGGGAAGTTTAAAGAGGGTTTCGGATGGACCAGGAGGAATAAAACGATTAACAACGCGATTTACAAGAAGCGATAAAAAGGTTAATGTGTATTCTCTCGTGTTTTGTTTACAAGTGATGAAAAATGAATAATGAACACCAGCAAAAGAAACTACAGTGGTGTAGGAAAAAGAGGGGCACCAAAGGTGCAGTGGTTGCCATCTCAACACCCCTGCTCAACCACAGCATCGTCCTAGTCCTAGCAACGATCGTAGATGCTTGAATGGTGAGGGCGGAAGTCCCTTCGTCATAATATCAGCCTGTTGCTCCGATGTACCGACGAATTTAATCTTCAGTACGCCCTGGTGTATCAAGTCCTTCAAAAAATGATATTTGGTGTCAACGTGTTTTAGTCTGCCATGATCACGACAGTCCTCGGCGATCCGAATGGTAGACTGATTGTCTTCATGAACCACTATCGGCTCATCGATCTTCTGGCCCAGATCCCGTAGCAAGCGTATCAGCCACAGCGTGTGACAAGCTGCTGTGCACAACGCCGACAACTCGGCCTCGGTCGATGATAATGACACGGTGTGCTGCTTCCGTGTTATCCAGCTTATAGTGCAACCGAACAACTTGAAGATGCAACCGGTTACGGAACGACGATCAACCAAATCGTTAGCCCAATCTGAATCCGAATATACTTCCAACACTGGCGAACACTCATCATCCCGGAAGATCAGTCCAACATCCAGAGTCTCCTTGACGTATCTTAACATCCGTTTGAGGTGAACCCAATGATTCTCGTTCGGACAAGACTGGAACTGACTAAAGTAGTTCACGGCTGCTGAAAGATCCGGTCTCGTCGTTAGCGAAGCGTACATTAAGCAGCCAACGAGCTCGCGGTACGGCTTCGACGTCCTCTGTTCTTCGATTCCTCGCGTCAGCTTCAACCGATTCTCCAAAGGCGTGGATATCGGCTTGCTGTCATTCATCTCGAAACGTTGCAGCAAGTTTTCGAAATAGTTGCGCTGATGAATCCGCATGATCCCGTTCGGCGCATCTCGTTCCACGGAAATTCCCAAGAACTGCTTTACTTCTCCTGCATCCGTCATCTCAAATTCCGCCGAAAATCCACGCTTCACAGCTTCCAAGACTTTCAGAGACGAGCTGGCCATCAAAATGTCGTCCACGTAGAGCACAACGATGACTTTGTTTTTCCCTTCGCCTCGTACGTAAAGACACTGGTCGTTCTCGCTGCGGACGAAACCCATCTTCACTATGAATGTGTGGAACCGTTCATTCCACGCGCGGGACGCTTGCTTCAAGCCATACAAGGAACGATTAAGACGACAAACGAGGCCTTTCCCCTGCTCAAACCCATCTGGCTGAGCCATGTAAATCTCCTCGTTGAGTTCTCCGTTCAAGAACGCAGTCTTGACATCCATTTGGTGTAGATGCATGCGTTCCTTATTCGCCAAGACCAAAACAGCTCGAAGGGTATCCAGCTTCGCCACTGGAGAATATGTCTCGGAATAGTCGAACCCTCTCTTCTGGCTAAAGCCCCTAGCCACGAGTCTGGCCTTGTACCGGTCGCCCGCTTCGCCGCTTCCATGCTTCACTCGAAAGACCCATTTGCAGGTAATCGCAGTTCGGCCTTCAGGAAGTCGCGTCAGCGTCCAGGTGTTGTTGTGCTTCAACGAATCCATCTCATCTTCAATCGCCTCCTTCCAGCGACCCCAGTCTTCGCGCTTCCGCAGATCAGCAATCGTGCTCGGAATATTATCGATATAGTTCAAAGCACTCAATGCGAATCCCGCGTACTCGACATCGAAATCGTCGTGCCATTTCGGTGGTTGCCGGTTACGTACCGGCCGATTTCCATCAACTGGCGTAGACTCCTCCACCGGCTCTGCTTCTGCATTCGAATTCGCATCTTCCTCAGCTGGATCTTCCGAAAAGCTTCCGAATTCATCATCCGATCCTTCTTCATCCGATTCTTCTTCATCCGTTTCAGCGTTCCGACTTTCCAGATCCTCATCCAGTTCTTCGTTCCGGCTGCGAGGCAAAAACAAGAATTCACCCTCGGGGTTTGCCCGGCCCTCGGTCCGGCCATCAACCTTCGATGGTGCTTCGGTCTCCACAAACACCACGTCTCGAGCCACAACGATTGCTTCCTTCTTCGGGTCCCATACCCGATACCCATTCGGAGAGTAGCCAACGAAGATGCCTTGCCACGATTTCGGATCCAATTTCCTCCGCAGCTCTTTCGGAATGTGAGTAAACACTCGACATCCGAATACTCGAAGTTTCGAAATATCCGGCTTTCGCGACTCCCACAATTCGAACGGAGTTCGGTTCGAATCAAGCGCACTGGTCGGGCTCCTGTTGATCAGGTACGCAGCCGTCTGGACCGCCTGACCCCAGAAAACCTTGCTTATTCCCGAATCCTGCAGCATCGCTCTCGCTTTCTCGACAAGGGTCCTGTTCATGCGCTCGCTAACCCCATTTTGCTCCGGGGTGTACGGCACAGTGAACTCTTGCTGGATCCCTTTCGACCTACAGAACTGTTTGAAACGCTTTCCGCAGTACTCACCGCCGTTGTCGCTTCTCAAGCGGGAAATCCTCCTCTCGAACTTGGCCGTCACCATGGCTTCATACGCCACGAAACACTCCAGCACCTCATTCTTTGACTCCATCAAGTACACGGCGGTAAAGTGGCTCCAGTCGTCGATGAAGGTCACGAAGTATTTCGATCCATACAGCCCTGCTGGCGTAACCGGTCCACATACGTCCGAGTGGACCAGCTCGAGCTACCAAGCTACCAGTTCGGAGTTGTTGAAGATTTTAGCTTTGCCGTCTTCGAACACTACCCGCATGCCACCTCTTTCCACCTTCAACACCGAGAACAAATTGCACCGTAGCTGCGGAACGTACAGCACATCGTTGACAGTGCAATCGATCGACTTCCCGTCCACCACCGATACCACTTTCACCGCACCGGACTGTTTCGCGACGATCGATTCGCCGTCCTTGGCCACAGCGATCTCTACCGGCTTCTTCAACGGACGTAGCTCGGAAAATAACTCCCGGTCGCGCACTAGGTGGTCAGACGCACCGGAATCAATGAACCACCTTGTCTTCTGCGGTTCCATCCCGCCACTCACGCCAACAAAACTGACACCATTTCGGTCGGAGCTTTCCGCAACGTTCGCCTTCGTTTTCTGGTGACCACTCGGACCGGAACTCTTCTTCTTCTTTTCCGGACACTCGGCCATCTTGTGGCCTTCCTTCTTACAATAGAAGCACTTCAGTTTCTTCGGTTGCTTCACTCCCGACTTCGTACCGGAAAACGCCGCAGTATCACTTTTCGCGGTAAACAATTCCATATCTGCTCCCTTCTGCTTGGTCTCTTCGTCCAACAGCCGGCACTTGACGAACTCCATCGTCAGATTGTCCTCCGGCATCGTCTCAAGAGCAGTCACAACAGTAGCGAAATTCGGTCCAAGCGTCAGTAACAAGTGGCACACTACGTCCAAATCATCCATCACAGCACCTGTGCCGCGGTACTCCCGAACCAGTCTATCGAACCGCAAGAAATGCTCTTGGAGTTGCCCACCTTCGAAACGCATACCAAGTATCTTCCGTTTTATGTGCATCCGGCTGGCAATGCTCTTCCGCTCGAACACTCTCTTCAGCGCGTCCCAAACTTCCTTGGGGGTACGCTTGTCCTGGACATACTCCAGCTGGGAGTCGTGGATCCTCGCTATCAGGAGAGATTTACACTTCTTCTCCTGCTTGGGCCGTTTCTCACGGGCGGCCGCCTTCTGCTTCTTCACTTCTGCATTATCACCGGCTTCTTCTTTGATTTCAGCAATATCAGCCAACTCCCGCTCGACGCAGTTGAGCAAGTCGTACTCCTCAAGCAGCACCGTCACGCGGAATTTCCACGCCGAATAATTGCTTCCGTCGAACAACGCCAGATGATACCGATCGTTCTGTATTTCCTCCACCATCGTAACACCGTTACACTTTACTCGGTTCCCGACATTTCCGAAGCGACCTGGGCCCACAACCTAAAGAGGGTTTCGGATGGACCAGGAGGAATAAAACGATTAACAACGCGATTTACAAGAAGCGATAAAAAGGTTAATGTGTATTCTCTCGTGTTTTGTTTACAAGTGATGAAAAATGAATAATGAACACCAGCAAAAGAAACTACAGTGGTGTAGGAAAAAGAGGGGCACCAAAGGTGCAGTGGTTGCCATCTCAACAAAGTTTCGGCGAAGTTTTAACGTGTTCACGGCGGTTGAGATTTTTTATGTTAACGGCGGAGGCTCCGGGGAGGTTCGACGGAGTTTTCACATGTTCGCGGCGGAGAGGGTTCCGGAAAATTTCGGTGGATATTTTCGGTGCTGTCAACGGAGGATCGAGTCGATTTCGACAGTTTATCGTCTCCGATGCTGCCAGTGATTCCAGGGAATTTCGACGGATTTATTTCACGTTCTCGGTGGAGCTTCCGCAAGGTTTGGGTGGATTCCTGATGCTGACAATGGCATTTTTTTGGGAGTTTTCTCGCGTTTTTGGTGGAGGAGGTTCTGCACAGTTCCGCTGCTGCCAACGGAGGTTCCCGGGTAGGGGCCCATGCATTAATTATGTCACGCTAAATCGAGCAAAAAATTGTTTACAAAAGCTGTTACGCCCTAATTCCAGCTCTATTTAGAAATGAATTGTTTACAAAAGTGTAAAAGTAATCAAGAATAAGCTATGTCGCATTTTTGGCGGCGGAGCATCCACACTAGGTTGGCCCAAAATAACACTTTGTCCTGGGGGTTCACCCTCCATATGATAGCCATGGATGTTATTTATTTATTTATTTATTTATTTATTGCACACCGTCTTCGACTACGTCGTACAGACTGATTACTTAAAACTAAAACTTGTTTAATCTAAACCTCTTATTCTTTTACTAAACAAATTTTTGGACATAGTAAAATCAAACTCATTACAAACATCATTAAAGGAACGCAAACATGAATTAAAACAGATATTGAATCCAAAGTTAGTTCTGTAGAATGGAATTGTCAGTAATGGGGAGCTACGAAATCTACGAGGAGGAATATTCCATGGAATCCGTTCCAGGAGTTCGGGACAGTCCACATTGCCGGTGATTAGGTCGAAGATGAACAGTCGTTGCAATTTGATACGTCTTGCTGAGAGAGATTCCAAATCAATCAGCATGCATCGGTCTGGATAACTGGGAAGAGTGACTGGACCTTTCCATGGGAGCTGACGTAAAGCAAACCTCATGAAGCTTTTCTGAATCCGTTCAATCGTAAGAATATGCGTAGTGTAAAATTGAGACCACACTGGGGAAGCATATTCTAAGATACTACGAACCAGTTAGCAGAATAGAGTCTTGAGGCAATAAACGTCGGTGAAACCAGAAGCATGACGACGAATGAAACCAAGCACAGTGTATGCTTGGGGCATGAAGTAGTTCGCCTCCTCGTGGTGTGCCCTGGAAACGTTAACTATCGAACCCAAGGGAGAGATATTGCGGCTAAACGAACTACCGCCGAGTAGGGACGCTGGAACCCCATCCAGCTCGTCCCAGGAGGTTGAGAAGCCCTGCACAAACCCTCGTTGTGCAAAGGCAGGAGTGACGCCGGGTTCTTAGAGTGCTTAGCACACGCAGCTGGTAAGCGGTCACATCTGTCCTAAGCTGCCCTGTTGGACAGTTGGCTGGCTATCACGTCTGCTCTAGAACTCGGGCGAACAACAAGAGGAAGGCCCTGCACAGCTGCTCACTGTGCAGTAGCGAGTGTCACGTCGGACACAACACCAAGTGATGCGCCATAGCGCAACCGGCCCCCTCCCATGACGTAATGCTTTCGGGCGGTTCCGGGGAGGGCAAGGGCCTAGAGCACAGGGTAAGGTTTAGTGGGTCGGGAGAGCTATTTCTCCCATCCCCACACCCTGAGTTATCTTCTCAGTAGTCTGGAAGCAGATTCCCCCTGATAAAAAAAAAAAACAGTGTTAACCTGGAATCGATCGTAACGCCTAGATCGCAGATGGATGAAGAGTAACTCTATTGCTGCGGGTGAAGGATATCACTTTGCATGTTTTGCTGTTGTCTCGCATGCCGTTGTCACCGCACCAGACTAGCAAACGATTTTTATCTTCTTGTACTGCAACACAGTCAGCAGGAGAAACAATTACACGAAAAAATTTTAGGTCATCAGCATAAGACAGTTTGGACGATGAGAGCAGCTCACACAAGTCATTCACATAGATGATAAAAATAATAGGACCGAGAACACTGCCTTGTGGTACGCCAGATGGAATCGAAGGTCCTGGAGCGTACACAGCAAAAAATAAATTTTAATATTACATCCAAGAGGGTGCACTTCAATCATGTCGAAAATCTCATGTATTTTTTATGGCCACACATATAAAGCAACGCAATGTCAGCACATGCACTGTATTAATGATAATTTTGCCCTTTTTGGCAAGTAATATTACACCATATTTTCGACACTTTTGTGATATTAAAATTATTATTTTGCTGTGTACGGAATTTACCACAATGAAAGCATTGCGGTCAGACTGGTACGAGTTGAGCCATTCCGTGATCCAGGTGGGGAATCCAATATGATTCATTTTGCTAATGATGAAATTGTGCGGAACTGTATCGAAAGCTTTCGCAAAATCGACGTAAACCGAATCCACTTGCTGTTCTGATGCTGGCTGATCGGGGCAGTAACTCTGCAGAGAGCTGTGTGGATCAGTTTCTCCAACATCTTACTGAGAGTGCAAAGTATGGATATACCACGATAATTGGTGACACATTTTTTATTTCCAGACTTGCGGATTGGTACTATGGATGCCGTGTTCCATGCATTTGGGAACGTTCTGTCTTGGAGCGATCGGTTGAAAATAGCAGCGATGGGCGACGCAAGCGTAGCGGCACAGTTTTTCAACAACACAGGAGGCAGGCTGTCCGTTCCGGGTCCTTTCATTGAATCGAGATTTTCGAGGGCTTTCTGAACATCGTCTGGAGAAAACTGGATGCATTGTAGATTTATGTTATAAGACGGAATCTGTCCGTTGAACTGGTGATGCTTTACTAAATACGCTCTCAAAGAAATCAGCAAAGAGATTAGCTGTCTCCGAGCATGAGCGAGAACTGGTTCCTTCGAAGTTGACGCGCGAAGGATTTTCCTTGACGGTTGTCTGTATCCTACACAAATAGTTTTCGTGTGTTGTAGAAAGGGTGACTTTGTACTCCAACTCAAGCTCAACGAGTCTAGCTTTATCGGGCACATTTTTTGTTTAGAAAAACCTGTTACGCAGCTTACAAAACTTGTTACAAAGCGTACGTAACTCTGCAGTCCACCACGGTTTGTTGAAAGCAGAAATCGGTGCTTGTGTCTTTCGAGGTACATGATGATTTATAACTTCAGAGAGAGATTCGTAGAAAGCTGATAACATCTGGTCTACTGAAGCATAACTTGATAATTGTTCCCACTCAATATTCATTAAAATATAATTCAACAAGTCAAAGTCGCTTGCCAAATAGTCAAATTTGAAACATTTGTCCTGGTCGTCAAGTACGGATGGTCTCATCAAGTAGTAAAATGATTGGTGTATGATGATTATCAACAGTTAACAGCGATGCAGGTGCTGCAATCAGGTCAAGATACTCCGGGAGATTGGTGAACGCCAAAAAAAAACAACTTTTGTATGGTGGCAACACTTAAAATCAAGATTGTGATATTTTTGAAAAAATGGTATTTTCCATAGTCATAGCTGAACGAATATTTCTCTTGCATCGACATTAGTGAAATATAACTATTTTATATGTTTTACACATTCTTTGGGGTTCCTACAATATGAGAAAAATTTGCCATGTCCTGCTAGATGCTCCATTTTCTCATGATTTTTTTTTATCAATTCTCAGAAATCTCGATTTTGTTGGTGCCTAATGACATTCAATCATCAAAAGTGGGTTCTAAAATAAAACCTATAGTTGATTAACTGTATTACAGTTAAAAGGTGTAAAATTTTATGACAAACAACTTTGCGGAAAAAAATATGCCGTTTGTTGATCTTTATTTAGTTATTCATGGTTTTCTGGAGAAAGGGTAGACAAAGTTTTGCAAATTTTGTAAAAAATCTTACGATGGTGTCAACGGGAATTTTGACGGATTTTCCCGTGTTCTCGGTCGAAAAGCTTCTGGAATTTCACGAGTCAAGAATTTAGATTCGAGCGAACCGAGGCAAATAAAACAAAACAGGACAAAACCTTATGCATGCATATATTAGTACGAGCTTGTACTTAGGGCTACATGCAACAAAAATTGCACTGAGAAAATGTATTTAATACTTAATAATACTTTTAATTTTATAGTTATTTTGCTTTAACATGTTTATTTTATTGCCTTTTGCCTTTGCCAAAAATGAGATCTTGTTAGTGACTTTCTCATTATTTGTTTACAATTGCTTGATTGAGACAACAATTTGTAAAGGTCAGAATAAGCTTTAAAATGGATATCAAGTAAGAAACTTATCAATAACAATCATGTCATAAATCTACAGTCATTAGAGATTATTGCAATGAATCAACCGTACTTTTTCATCGGTATGAATTAACTAAGACATTTTCAAAAGATACATTTGTTTAATAACATTACAATTTAATTTAAGGATTACTTTTTGAAAATACTATCTGTTTAAGGGACGTAAGCGTTGGTGTTGGTCCTGATCGTTGGATTTTTTTGACAACCATTTCGAGTGACTCTGCACCACGTAGGTTATAATAAGTGCCCATTAAGTGATCTGCCCCCAGGCAGAGTACCTGCTGGTTTTAGAAATTTCTCATACAACTGAGTAGAAGTGACACTCTGTCTGAGTTATTCTCAGTAGCCGTGTACACAGATTTGAGTTCACCAGAACATTCTCGAGCATCATGTATAAAAGGCAAACAAGCCAAACGTAAGTAATGAATTTAAACGCCAATTGTTCTCGAATTACAACACGCCCACATAAACTAACTAGATCATCTGATAGATCAAACTTTTTTTCAGATGCTGATGTCGGTTTGCCAGCATGAGTCTATATTCACGAGAAATCGCCGTTTGAAGTCATCGTTTACATTTGGCAAGTAGGTCCTTTACATGTTGCTCCAGTTACTTGCTTCCTCTATCATACGTCAAATCAAAAACGATAAAGTTGACTGTTGTGGACTGGACTGTGGAGTAAACGTTTATGTGCAATCGTTAATTTGTATTCGACAGCCTTGTTGATATGGAGCTGTCAACTGCATAGTAACCTAGTCACTAGTTAATTTATTATAATTGATATAACGCTCCATTTATGTGAATCATAGTGACAGAAATTTACTTTACATTTTTTAACTTTAATAAGAGTGTATTGAAATGTTTGCACATTCTCAAATTCCATAAAATTATGGGCTCTTCTTTTGAGCAGCGCATGGATTTCAGGCCCCACACACCTCAGAAAAATCAGTAACCAGCTCTAAATTTACACTGCTTTTAAATATAAATTTAAATCTTAAATGACTGAGCAGGAAACTTGAATTTCATGATGTACACACACTGACTAAAAGTAAATTGGTACGCCCCTAGCACGCCTCTAGTGTTGGGAATCGAAAATCTTTGACAGTTGTTTGTTTACACTTCTATAGAGAACAACTGGTGCAAGTTTGATCAAAGTAGTTGATCGCGTTCAGAAATAACGTCAAATGGAACTCGAAAGAAGAAAATATAGTGTGCACAAACACCTGGAAAATCCGAGGTGGTCCGGTTCCAAGCTGGCTAAAGTGCTGAAGATGCCGAAAACAACAGTTTGTCGAGTGCTCAAAACCTACAAGGAAACCCTGAGTGTGGAAAGGAATCAGCGGACCTACGAAAAAACTGGAACCAGGGATCGTCAGCTGCGCAGCATGGTGTTGAAGTGCGTTTAAGCCAACCCCGGTCGTTCGATCCAAGATGTGGCCAGAAGGTACAACACCAACTTTCAAACGGTGCGGAACATCCTTGCCGGGGAAGAATACAAGTCGTACAAAGCCAGTAAACATCTGAACCGGCACATCAAGCAGAATTCCGTGGCCAAAAAGCGTTCAAGGCTCTTGTACGACCGTGTTTTGACGAAGCACAAAGGCTGCACTTTTAACGATGACGAAACATACGTCAAACTCGATTTTAAGCAGTTTCCCGGTCAAGCGACTCGACGTGGGGATGTACCGGGAAGATTCAAGTTCAAGTTTGTCGACAAGTTCGCGAAGAAGGCCATGATTTGGCGAGCGATTTGCAGTTGTGGCCTGTAAACGGAACCATTCGTCACATCGTTGATGATGACATTCCAAGTTTACATCGAAGAATGCCTGAAAAAGTGTATATTTCCTAATTTCAAATAACAGACTGTAGTGGTATTTTTTATACGATAGATGGAGTAGATGAAAGCATAGAGTTGATAGTTCCGTTAGAGTACGGCAGTGTGAGGAATGTATATAGATATTAGACAAGCGAGCTAGGACAACTTTTAAGGAAGGTACAAATCGGTAAAAAAACTTTTTTTTAGTTTGCCCCAACCAGAGATATTGACATTTGAAAAGTGCATATTTTTAGTATAAAAACGTCAATAACTCTTGATCGGCGAAAGATATTGACAAGCTTTGTGCAGCAAAAATTTGCGCCTTCTTAAGATCTAAAAGTTATTTGAAGACACCTTTGCTGAAAAATTCTAAATAACAAAACTAAAGCAAAACAACGGTTTTTTTTATAGAGCCACCCTAACTCAATTCAAGAAAATAGCTCTAAATCGGCCAATTTAAGAGATACAAAAAAGTTATTTTCAGCAAAGTTGCTTGAAATTAGCTCAGCTATAACTTTGCCTAATAATCAAACAAAAAAGTTAGATTTTTCATTTTAATGATAATAGGAACCACCCTAGAATTCATTGTCATAAAAATGAGGGCCTAACTATAAGGAACAACTTTGTAGTAGAGACTTTTAGTCTAAAGTTTCAATTTCAGGCTCAAAACAAATCATTCCATCTAAATCTGCATTCTGGACCACTGTGCAATGGGACAGCAACGGTTCCATAATCACCAGCTCGAATAGCTTCGAAACGATATAATTCCTCGATAGTTATCCACAGCTCGTTTCCTTCCTTTTTTGGACGGGAAACATGTGCGCAAATTTCCAGCAAGATGAAAATATGCCACTGGAGAGAGACATTCGGAACAGGCGAAGAAGCGGAATGAACAAGCTAGCAATATGTCTCTTCAAAAATACAGATGGAACTCCATCAGGTCCAGGATTGAAGGATGACTTGAGCAGAGTCGCGGCGTTAGAAATCATCTCTGCATTAACATCAATTGCACCCAGCGTTTCATTTACTGGAACGTTCCTGGCAGCCATGTTAATATGGTCGTCAGTTAGTATCTCATTAGTGAATACACTGGCAAACTTTTCGGAAAAAAGGTGGCAGCAACTTCTCCGTTGAATTCCATAGACGATGGGAGGCCAGATTCCCTGCGTTGCTCGTTCACGTAGTTCCAAAACGATTTCGGGTGTACCTTAAGTTTGCGCTGGATTCCTCGCATCCACGACTGACTCGCTGGTACATGTGATTCAGCCTCACATAATGTAGTTTCAGAGGAAGCGTGCGGTACTTCGTAAATCTTCTCAATGCTGCTCTCTTGATTGACTTCAACGTACGTAGCTCTCTCGTCTGCCAGGGAGGCACTTTGTGGTGAGTTCTTTTCGGGACGTGTCTGTCAATGACATATGCCAAGAAATGTGAAAAGGTTTGCGCTGCAGCCTCAACGTCATCTGGATCAAGGATGTTCTCCCATACCATGTTAGACAATACATCTATGATGCTACGGTGGTCAGCTTTACGGGAGTCATAAGAAACCGTAGCAGGATAGTCGTTGAAATCACGCAGTTTGTCCTCAGCAGTGACAATTAGAGGAGGGTGATGTGGACCTAGCTTAGTTAGTGCACAAATTGATGGAGCCCTGTCCTGTGTGGTCACAAAGCAGAGGTCCAAACTACGATCATTCTCGTTAACTACATGGTTAATTTGAGAATGCGTCGCTGCGCTGTAGTTGTCGAGAAGGCTAATAGCTCCTGCGTGAAATGTAGAGCTATCAGGATCTGGGTACAGGAATCCGCTATGAGATGGACTCCACGAAACGCCTGGCAAATTGAAGTCACCAAAAATGAATATCTCTGGAGTGGCACTTTCGATAACTGTGAAAACTGACCGACAGTGAGTATCGATGAGTTCATTGTCGTGGACTCGATCAGGTGGAATGTACAGAGCACATAGAAATAGTGTGCGATCACCCAGATTGATGGCTGTCCAAACCTGCTCCACATAGTTCCAGGAATCGTTTTCGATGGCCTTTGCCTCCAATGCACCACGGACAGCTACAAGGACACCTCCACCAGTAGATTGACGGCTGTTGTTAGGATTCCGATCGCAACGAAAGACCTCGTAGTCTGGACTGAAGACTTGACTGGAAAGCGTTCGATAATCGAGCCACGTTTCGCACAGGATAATTATATCGTAGCAACGATCCGATACAGCTAGGCGGTACTCTTCAACATCAGAATTCATTCCACCGGCGTTTTGGTAGAAGATCACGACGTCCTGCTTGTGGCAAGCAATCGAACGACTGCTCTCCCTGGAAATCACAGATACATAAGGCAATAACTGACCATCATCAAGTCTCATTAGATATTCGCCTTGGGAGTTACAGAGACATCATCACAATGACTAACATAGTCAGAATTCCTGAAAATTTGATCGGCTTCAGGCAGTGAATAGTCAATATATTGATTGTACTTGCTTGTAGAGGCAAGGTGGAAGACTCCTGATTCATATCCAGCCACAGGTTCAGGACGACTATGCTGAACGCTGGCAGGAATCGGCACGACTGGGCTGGAGTAACCAAGAGCTTCCAAAGAGCGGTCTATTGTGCGCCCCGGAGATGAATTATATATTGCTGCAAAAAAAAATCAACTTCTCATCGTCGCCCACTGGTCACCCACCATAGCCGGTCGAACTCCGGACGAAGCTAGAACAGCACAACCGTTCATACTGGCGACAACGCTCTGATGAGACAACGAAACCCTACCCCAAGCTCCTCCCCTGATCCTATCCTTCGAAAATGTACCCTTCTAACCTCGAGTAAGCCGCGAGTAATCGGCCCAACTCCTACTAGACATAGAATTAAGTGAATCTTGTTACACACAGTGAACAATGAATTATCGGCTCCGTAAAGCTAACGCGATTGAGCCTTCCAAATAAACGAACTAGATAAAAAAAAAAAAAAAAAAATCAACTATCCGAGAACCCAGAATCTTCAGAGCCTGTCTATAGACAATCGCGAGTCCATAGAAAAGCATGTTGAACACGTTTTCTCAAATACCGATAAAGATTGTGCATAGTTTTATGGAGTTTTGGTCATTTTTTTTATTAAAGACTGATTAAAAGTAAGCTAGCACGCCTCTAGTGTTGGGAATCGAAAATCTTTGACAGTTGTTTGTTTACACTTCTATAGAGAAAAACTACTGCAAGTTTGATCAAAGTAGTCGATCGGGTTCAGAAATAACGTCAAATGGACCTCGAAAAAAGAAAAACATATTGTGAACAAACACATGGAAAATCCTGACTGGCCCGGTTCCAAGCTGGCTAAAGTGCTGAAGATGCCGAAAACAACAGTTTGTCGAGTGCTCAAAACCTACAAGGAAACCCTGAGTGTGGAAAGGAATCAGCGGACCTACGAAAAAACTGGAACCAGGGATCGTCAGCTGCGCAGCATGGTGTTGAAGTGCGTTTAAGCCAACCCCGGTTGTTCGATCCAAGATGTGGCCAGTAGGTACAACACCAACTTTCAAACGGTGCGGAACATCCTTGCCAGGAAAGGATACAAGTCGTACAAAGCCAGTAAACATCCGAACCCGCACATGAAGCAGAATTCCGTGACCAAAAAGCGTGCAAGGCTCTTGTACGACCGTGTTTTCACGAAATTCAAGGGCTGCACTTTGATCGATGACGAAACGTACGTCAAACTCGATGTTAAGCAGCTTCCCAGTCAAGCGACTCGACGTGGGGATGTACCGGGATGATTCAAGTTCGTGTTTGTCGACAAGTTCGCGAAGAAGGCCATGATTTGGCGAGCGATTTGCAGTTGTGGCCTGAAAAAGGAACTATTCGTCACATCGAAGAATGCCTGAAAAAGCGTGTATTTCCGTTCATCCGCAAGCATAGAGGCAAAGTCATCTTTTGGCCCGATTTGGTCAGCTGTCACTACTCCAAGGTGGTTCTGGAGTGGTATGCTGCCAACAAGATCGATTTTATCCCCAAGCTCCTCCGAATTGCCCTGCATTTCGACGGGAATTTAGCCCGGGCTCCATCAAGAGGATGGTTCGAGATTTTGTTCAAACTGGAGAAATGTAACCACTGAATACTGTTACTTTGAAGTTTGAATAAAAATGCTGTAAAGCAAACATTAATGGACTTTTTAACCTTATTGAATCACGAATTACAGCTCTTTTTGTGCGTACCAATTTACTTTCAGTCAGCCTTTGATGATCCATGGGACCATTCTTATATCATATATAGCTGAAAAAATCAACTATCCGAGAACCCAGAATCTTCACAGCCTGTCTATAGACAATCGCGAGACCATAGAAAAGCATGTTGAACACGTTTTCTCAAATACCGATAAAGATTGTGCATAGTTTTATGGAATTTTAAACCTCCCATATACCAACGCAGCCAGGCACGCAAATTTACTGCCCAGCGCCAATTTACACCGGTCGGTGTTACGGCCAGCGGCTCCTACAGGCGATGAGCTACATCAGCAGCAATAATGAAGACACCACCTTCACCTCGTAATGCACGATCCATTAAGCTCCAACGGCCGGGAAAATGGTTCCACCTTACCCCTTTCACGGCAGCTTCTCCCACTATCACGAAGACGACCGACGGCAAAAAGCGATACGATATGGCAAGGATAAACGGTTTATAAATTATGAAAACAAAAATTACACGTCTTTTCACCAGCAGCGCATTCGAGTTTTTCCTCCTTCGAGCTCCGGAGCTGGTGGGCGGGGGGTGGTCTGTGATCCAAAGAACAATGCACATACACAGACCTAGGTGCCTCCGGAACATCCAGGGAATAAAAAAGGCGGCGAAGAAGGTGCGATATTATTAGCTTATACAAACGTCTACAGCTACCGCCCTCCCCCCACCATACTTTCCTTGATTTCACCCTCCCAAAACGCTCCGAGAGAAGGTGAGTAAGAATAACCTCCAACACCTTTCGCTTTAAGGGTGCTTTCTTCCGTGTGTGTGCGGCGGCTTGGCATATCCTTGGGCGAAAGGAGTACTGTTGGAACTTTTTTTTTTATTATTGTGCTGAAACAACAGGAGAATGGCATTCGTAGCGCTTCCCATCTTGTGCCCCCAGACCGATGAGGGCAAGAAATGCAGCCGGCAGCAGTCTCGTAGCATCGCCGTCGTCTACGTCGTCGCGTCAAGGGAAGATGATGCCTTGCTTTGTTTCGAAGCGGAAGATTTCCCGTTTTCTTTTTTTTTTCGTTACTCAAGCTACCGTTTGGCACCTGGCATTTATGCAAATTATAATCTTCCGGTTGAGAGAGAAAACAACGGCGAGCAAAGAACAGGGAAGCGATTTTCCACTCGCTCCGTTTATGAAATATGGTTTTGATTACGCTAATCAGGGGATCAAATCTTCTGCAGCGCTGGGTTATTGCAGAACTCGGAAATATGGCAACCTAATGAAATTGTGACACAAAGTAGACAAGTGAAATGCGAACGAATGAAGCCGAGGGTCTGACGAAATAATAACAAAAAATTGGCAAAATATTTAATCGTTCAATTTGAAGCACTTAACATAAAAGCAAGCGCATTTAAACAACGTCAACAACGAGCGGGACTTAAAATTGTCACATTCATCGACCCCGATTATTACTCGGACGTGATTTTCGATTGTGCATTTTAATTTCGATCGGGCGGTGGGTGGCGGGAATGTGAAGTTTGCCTTGTTTCGATTGTGAATGCAAACACAGCCCTTCCACACGGCAAACCTGCTTTAAATGTGTTTTAACACCTCCGCCCCCATTCCTTTGATGATCCATTATGTTGCTCTTGTGAAAAGGGTTAATCAACATTGACGCGTAAATGATGGCCAATGCAATGTCGGACACTTCCTGTTCAATAATGGCATCCCCTTTTTTGGGGCAGGATAAGGCTGGCGCTTCTGTCGGTAATTATCATCACTGGATGAGCCGATCTTTGTCCGTAAGAGTTTGGGGTTTTAATGAACAATTGGTCGCTGTCAATAGGCACTGCAATTAAAGAAAAGGCCATGAATGAAGCGAAACAAACAATGGAGATTGGACTTTTACGGAAGACAACAAGAGCATTAATGACCGTATAATTCATAGTTGCCGACAGGGTTGCTTCCACTCACTTGCTATAAAAAAATATTTTTCGGAATTATGCAATCATTAGATGTTATAATGCTGTGTTGCACTTGTAAGTAACAGGAAGAGGGTGTAAAGTATGTGTTTGACTCATAACACCTGTCAATTTCGCTTTGAGCGCGTCACAATCAGCGATCTTATGATTCGTGAGCGTTCACTCAGAGTGAGCGCTCACGAGTCGTAAAATCGCTGATTGTGACGCACTGAAAGCAATATTGACAGATTCCATGTGTCAAACACATACTTCATGACCTCTTCTTGTAACTTACAAGTATTAATTAGCATTATAATATTTCATGATTACATAATTCCGAAAAACATTTTTTTATAGCAAGTGAGTGGAAGTAACCCTGGTTGCCGATCCGTGATTGGCTAGAGTCAACGAAATATGCAATAAGAACCAAATGAGTGGAACTTGGGATTAGTAATTTTATTCTCCGTGTGAAAACTTTTCAAGAAAATCAATTGCCAGCGCCACATACCCAAAGGGTATGGGTTCAATCCCAGCCGAGGTCGGTGAGATTTTTCTGAGGCATAAAAATATTTGGTAACCGCTTTCTTTTGGAAGAGCCGTTGAATACCGGCCCATGTGGGTCCCGGTCCATGTGTGTTGAATGGGTGCGATATCCTACGCAGGAGTGGAAGCTGCCTTCCTGGATATTCGATTGTCGTCAATGGATGGCAATCGATGTCCGTCGGTGATTGGCACTAAATTGCGGAACAGAAACCGACGTTAAATAAAGGAGCAATTCTCATGATAATTTCTGTTCACTCGGTAGTGACAGCCGATAATATCGTTTCTCTATCGGCATTTTTTTCCGGTGATTATGAATTTTCACCCTTCCCGAGAACGTGATTTTAAGGTGTCTTCAGACAAAACCGAGCTTGTGTCGTACGCGACTGGATTTGCGGCGCTATGAGATAAACCAGCACAGTCCCAGACCCGCTTCATTGTCTGCTGGACGAACCAGATGGAAGAATTGCCCTTCTTGGTCACGACACGAATCGAAAGGTTCAGATTGCGCTTGAAGTAATCCCTCACCTTTCTTTGCGTTCACGGGGTTGGTTGTCTTCGCTTTTCTTCCGCTGCCAGCTCACTGCCATTTTTTTTTTCGAGTACAATCTTTATGTGATGCGTTTTAAAAAATGGCGACAGCAAATTACCGAAGGCACCTTATCAAAGCTTTTTTGTTCACGGTCCTGCTGAGGGTTAGCCTGGAGAAACTTGAACAGCACTACAAATCACGCGGGATTGATAAGTTTCTCTACCACTAACAGGACTAGTTCATGTTGGCATTTGTCAAGCAGACTGTCTACAATTTGGACAATTTGGATCTTTTCACTCGAATAACGCTCAGGGTTCACTCGGCTGCAGACAGAAGCAGGCCACTCTCAATGTGTGTCACGTGATCGTATGTTTACTCGACAGCAACCATTGTGTGGTTCTCCTCATTATTCTTCCTCAGCAGTTCGATTGGTTGTCGACTTTGGAAACCGTTAAGTGATTAGTGTGTGAGTGCTGACCACGTTTTGAGTCAAGCGCTGCAATGGAAGCGCTCTGCCCCCCGTTGGCAATACTGCCATGCAATGAAACCACTGGAAGCGGCTCCCGTTCTGATGGAGGAGGCTTTTTGGATACCGGATGGTAAATTGTTTATTGTGTTGTACCTTTTGACTATAGTTTTAAGATTATTTGTATAGTGAACTTTAACGGCTCCGTAAAGCTAATTCGATTGAGCCTTATCAAATAAATTAATTAACAAAAAAAAATCCAGTAACTCTGGTAGATAAAATTTTCTTGTTGCGTTACTGGAGTAGGATTTTTCACCGGGCCCTAGTCCTGAACAGGAGTTTTCAGTAAACAAAGGAACGCATTTTGGACCTTGTTATTTTTTGTGCCTTGTTAGTAGTGGCAAGACTCGGGCAGTGACCACTCCAGCTATGTATTTTTATCAAGGGGTGTTCAACTCTGCACATTCCAATCTGTGCCGAAAGCTAGGTCAAGCGTTGTACCGAACGTGCCGAAGTGTGGCAATCAAGGCATCAGTCCCAGCAACCCATGAGTTTGGCAACCTTGCACTTATGACTTTGGAGATTGTGTGCTTACATTTTCAAGTCAAGTAGGGGACGACAGCCCAAAATGCACCCATGGGGTAAAATGCCCACTTAAAGAAAAACGACGATATTTTTCCCAAAGATGCTTTTGACGATCAAAGGATTGCATTTATTTTCAACAGAAGGCATTGCACATTATTTCTGGTAAAAAAAAATCATTCACTCATAACAAATTTGCCGTAAAACGGGTATTTTATGAAGCACATTACACAAACAGTAAAATCAACCATTATAAAATAAGCTTCTAACTGTGTATATCATAACAAAATTAAACAAATTCACTTGTGGCACCATGTTATGTATTTTTCTTCATTATTTGCATTCAGTTGCTTTATTCTGATTTAATCTTCAATACAAAATATTCAAATAATCCTCGAAATAATCATATCAATTACCTCTAGGCATTATTATCTCTATAAACACACGACCAATGAATCATACCGAATTTGAGTTCAGTTTACTTAAAATCGCAAAAGTGCAAGAACTCAGCGATGAGTAAATTTGTCTCATGTTTCCGTGTAAAAAACCTAAAAAACCTGAAATCTGAACATGAAGAAAATTGACGAACTTTTTACTCAGTCTAGTCTAGTACCAATAGACTGAGAGAATCCAGTCTTCAGTTTTCTCATATTCAGGATTTTTCCTGGGAAAACATGAGGCAAATTTACTCATCGCTGAGTTCCTGTACTTTTTGCGATTTATGAGTAAACTAGACTCAAATTTGGTTCGTTAGCATTGACTATGCAGGCTATGGCATATATATTCAAGGGGCATCCTTCAAGTACGTTACACTTTATTAAGGAAGAAAATTCAATCCCGCTACCAATTTTATCATGATTTTACTCATATTTTATGCATAACTTATCACATATCGAACGCCCACACCCTGTTTACTTATTATGCCACGCAATTATTGGATGGACCCTTGAAAGAGAAAACAACAAATTAAACGTCAAAATGCTTCGATTGTTTTTTTTTTTTGTTTGATTTATTTGTTGTGGTTTTATAAAAAATGGCCCGTAAGTATGTCCGTAAAACAAATCGTCAGTCATGGACCCAACCATGTTTGGAAGCTGCAATGCGAGCGCTGCGCCTGGGTCTACCCAAAAGCAAAGTTGCTAGAATCTATGGAATACCGAAAAAAAAACACTGATGCGTTATGCTGCAAAGCAAGAAGAGGTGCCAATTATATCCCAGCTTGGATCATTTAAAACGGTTCTGTCGAGTGATCCGGAGGATGAGCTGGCCCAGTATATAATCCAGATGTGCAGTTGTGGGTTTGGCTTAAACCACAAAGAAATCCGTCAGCTAGCGTTTCAAATCGCGGAAAAATATAAGGTGGATCATCCGTTCAATCGGAAGCAAGGCTTGGCCGGCTCGGACTGGCTCCGGTTGTTCCTCCGACGACACCCGAAACTTTCGTTGCGGAAAACGGAAAATACGTCGTGAATGCATACTACGATTTGCTGGAAAAAGCTATGAGTGATGTCCATTACTCACCAGATCAAATCTGGAACGTCGATGAGACCGGATTTAGTACAGTATATTTCTGCGCCAAATTGTTAACAGCTGATTAAACAGATTTTTTTTTCGTCGTAGGTGCAAACAAGACCAATAAAAGTATTTGCCAGGAAGGGACAACGACAGGTATCAGCATCTTCTTCAGCGGAACGCGGAACGAACACGACAGTGATTTTGGCAATGTCAGCGTCAGGAAAATATGTGTCTCCAGCTTTCATACTTCCGAGGTCCAGAATGAGCGATGCCCTGAAAAGTGGTGCTCCTGAAGATTCTCTATTTTTGTGCAATCCCAGTGGCTGGAGCACTGTTGATACGTGCTCACTATGGTTTGACCACTTTTTGAAGTACGCTCGTCCCTCCGCAGAACGGCCAATTCTTCTAATCCTCGATGGTCATTCGAGCCACACAAAAAACATCCATATGCTCGAAAAAGCAAATGCTAATAATGTCCGCATCTTGACCATACCGCCGCACACGTCTCATAAACTACAGCCACTGGATGTGACTGTGATGGGTCCTGTGAAAAAAGGCTACTCTGATGCAATGCTACGCTTCACGACGAATAATATTGGAAAAGTGGTATCGATTCATAGCATTGCCAGTTTGGTTAATGAGGCGTTGACTGCAGCAGCAACGGCATTAAATGCTCTTAGTGGATTCCGAGCAACAGGAATCTATCCGCTGAACCGTGGCATATTTACCGACAAAGATTTTGCCACTGCTGATTTCTTGGAAGCCTCAATCAACAAGTCGAAGAATGAATTGATGATCAATACGCCTTGTAATGGCAGCACCAGCGAAGTCGATATAATCTTTTTTTTTGACCCTAATGAAATTTTATATGTTTACACTAGTATTTTTTTTTTAGAGATAATGATTCCTACAGTGAGCAACGATTATTCCGTGCATTCTGAAGTCACACTCATTGAGCACACACAGCAAAGTGTCCCAATGGAAATCATGGAAGACTTCAACAACGCTTCTCCGCAACTTCCAGTTGACACAGACGAATCGAATTGTGTATTGGATATTTGTTCAATTGAGGACTACAGTACGAATTTAAATCCTCATGAATTAACGATTTGTGAAATGAACGATTCCGGTGGTGTCGCATGTCCGAATGATGATGTGGACGGGGTGATTGTACTAGACCCAAACATATACTATGTAGTAGGAGAAAACGGAGAAATCATCGTTGGTTCGTCGTCACCAGTTGAAGCAATGTCTCCTGAGATCCAAGAACATTTCCATTTGATGGAATCATCGTCAGTCACAGAACAGATTGAACTTGAGCAATATATCCCCTCTACACTAGCAGCCAACACCATGGTTCCTCCCAAGGTGAATTTACAAGGATCAATACTGAAATGCAAACCTCTAAAACGAAAGGGTCAAGCGGAGGATTTGACATCAACATCATACCGAAAACAGTTACGTGAGGCTAGTGCATCGAAACTCATTAAATGTATTAAGAAAAAAGGACGCAAGCGAATAGTAGCGGAAGATCCAACGGACTCTCTTTGTCCTATCTGTGGTGTTTCCTTCAGTTCAACAGTAAATGGCGATGGCTGGAGCAACTGTTCTATGTGTCTCAGTTGGTTTCACGAAGAATGCAACTTCAATTCATCATTAATTTGCAATTCATGCGGATAGATACGTTTCACCGAAATGATTTTAAACTTGAATCTGGAAAGAAAAAACCTTTACCATTTTTCAAACACATGTTTGAAATTTTTATTTTATATATTTTGTTATAATAAAAATGAAGTTTTGTTTGTTTATTGTTGATGTTGATTTATATTTCATGTCATGTCCATGTTTTTATTATACTACCTCATTTGTAATAATCCCGTCACACAAACCGCTGACATATTGCCGATCTTTTTGTAAATTTACTTGTCTGCTGATGCACAATGATTCAGCATCATAACGTACATGAAAACAAAATACCATGATATGGTGTTCAAGCTAAATTGAATCTTATTCTGTATAAGGCTATATAATTACATTGTTATCATCCAAATCAATATTCTTGACCATTAGCTAACCAGAAACTATTGTGGTAATACCATACGACAGCGGAACTATGCCATTAGTGCGAAGTATTTTTACGCACTTGGCTTGGCGCTAATTTAGAGATACATAATAATTATAACGCTCATTTACAACATATTATTATTTAACAAGTGGAAATAATGAGAGTGGTTTATTTTGTTATTGAGGAATATTTACAGGGAAAATTTCAAGATGGATAAAACAACTGGATGATTGAGGAGGGTGAACTGAGCCACTCTTCGTGCTCTTTGGTGGCATGCTGTTCGCTTTGACCTTGCATTTGACAAATACTTAATTTATATGGACTTACCATACAGATTTTGGATGCAAAAAATCGTGTACCTAGGCTTCAAGCTTGTCAGGATGATTGGGATCCAAAGTTCGCGATAAAGTATCCTGGTTGAATATTTTCAATTTTTCCTCGGAAATCTTTGAAGATATCTCTTCTACATACGGGACAAATAATACGAAGCCAAATCCTTCTCCTTTAAACTTCTTTGAACGTCAGAATCAAGCAGACTTCAAACATAAAATCAGACTACTGTGATAAAAAATAACGTGAATAAAAATAATTTTAGATTCTTTATTTCAATATGCTTTGTTATGCCTTGTTAATAGTACGTTCAGACTACAGAGTTATAACATGTTATAGCGCTATCTTGATGGTGGTTTTTGTGTTGTAATTATTTGACAACCGTTATAACATGTTATAACTTTCCAGTCGAAATCGACAATAACTCATGGCGTCAATTAAAACCACAAAAGAAACATAACCTCTTTCAAGCAGTGCGTTTTGCCCCCATATTATAGTGCATTTTACCCCCATGTTGTGGTGCATATTACCCACAGAATCAGGCATTTTACGCCGATGTCGTTTTTGACTCAAAATGAAAAATCATCATTTTGGACCTTAAAATCACTCCTTCATTGTAGTAAACTTATTAAAGAAGCATAATCAATTACTACTTCTGTATTTTTTTCTTCTTAAGCCCAGCATTTCATGATTTTGCTAAAACGGTGCAAAGTTGTGAAACTTAATTCCAAGATAATATTTAACGAGCTGGTTGCCGGTCATCTGCTTCATTCCACACTCTAAGTTTATCCTCTCCGCAAGAAGACATTTCTATACCGTGCGAAGTATCCAACCGGCAAATGGAAGATGAATCTTGTCTGCATTATCATCATGCTACGCGGGTAATTCTTGAACCTGAAAAACAATAAGGACTCGACCTAAAATGCCCACAGGCGCGGTAGTAGTAGCAGCAATCGACCTGCAGTGTTTCCCAGTACCCGAAGTCGTGGTTAGGTACTAAATTCGTTTAACTGTAGTGAGGAGGGGTCAAACTACTTCGTCCACGGTTTATCCAAAAATGTCGGCTTAGGATCTCGATACTGGTTGCAGTCATTTGATGACTACCTCCTCCTTGTATGCTGCTTGTGGTTCCTTCATATTTGTTATCCTTGGTCATACCTTAACGTACTCCCTGAAATTGCTGCCGGTTCCGATTGCGTTCATTAATAATACCGCGATTCACATTGGCTCTGTTACCTCCGGTGTGGTTACCTTCACAATTCTGTTAGCAGCATCTTTCTTAATGTTGCCGTCGGTGATACGAAAAGTTTCGGAAAGAGCGTAAAGAGACTGCAAACCGGTAATACGGGATCCACTGACTCCACCAGCTTCCACAGTCAATCGAATCCAAGTTCAGCTGTACGGCTTACTGATTGGTGAACCATCAATCGTACCGGGTGGTTCTGCTAGAGAAACAGCTCGATAAACAGCTGCGATTGCAGATAGATCTGAAGAATGGAAGAATCGTTCGGACTGTTGTTGACACCGTACACTATCGCTGCAATGCTCCTTACCCATACAATTGACTCTCGGACCGGAACTTAAGGCCATCGAGTTAATACTTAATTCTAGCTAATTCTGGCCTGATGACTCTGACCTATTCGTTTCGACTTCTCTGAAACTATGGACGCCTCTCAAAAGCCGGGTGGACTTTCTGTAGAGGTTCATCCCCCATAAGGCACAAGGACAAAGAGAGTATCGTCAATTATACAAATTTCGCTAGAATATGGCATTGACAAAAAAAAACCCCTTTCCCCCCTACTTTGAAGTAAACGAAGAAGTAAACCTTAGCAACGATTGGCAAAATGTCAACACAAAACAGTGATGCCGTTTTTTATTTTATTTAGTTTGTTTGGCATGACGTGCCGATCAGTGTGCCACGATGTGTTTCGGCACAATGTGCAAAATTGATTAGCCCTTGATTTTATATTGTGTATTTTATATCGAAAATAACGTCGCGTGAAAGTTGAACCTAATCAAGGAATAAGTGCTTTTTCGTAGCTTTTAGTTTTTGGATTTCAAAGATCGTCACTTGCAGTGGATTGCTTACTGGGCAGAAAAACACGGTCCCAGGAATATGGTCAAATCGCTTGTTTATCGTGCATTTTTCGAAACCTGTCGTCGTCGTCGGTGCCGGGTTTGAATGGTTACAACAACTCGAATAACCGTATAATGCGATATGAATGGCTCGGTGACCTTAGAGTGACCGTTTTTGCTTTATGCGCAGAACATCGTGAATCTTTATCTCAAACCCATCTACATTCAAGATTTATCAATAGCTTTTTTTTTTGTAATTTGACTATATGGTACTAACAGCAACTTGATGATTAAAAGGAGCTCGTTTGCCTAGTGGCAAATGTTTTTGCTTACTGAGCAGAATATTGTGGGTTCAATCCCAAGCTCCTTCGCGTTATATGATCGTTGGGACATCAGCTTTTTTTTACCAAAACGAACCTTGCTGCAATCCCAACCCTCTTACCCAATATCCCAGTGATTCCTCGTAGAAGGGCAGAGGTGTTCTCGGCTTCCATCAAAGCGAGTGTCACGTCAACATAACGTCCCGAAAAAACGTGCTCAACTTTTTGGCTCAGCTCTGGTACTATCTTCGGTCCCAAGCTAATCGATACACCCCTCGAAACATAGGAAAATCCACGAGCCCCTCATTTTATCTGTCAAACTTTTATATCGAATCAAAACAAACATAGTGTAGGATTAGAATTTCGACTGAAATGGAGTACGTTAATCGGTTTGCTTGGAGTCAATAGGCTAGTCAAGTAGCGAGCAAATTTAATCGTTAGTTTTCACAGGTTGTAGAAAGTGTCTAACATCACATCAGGTAGATGAATGTTTCCTCAAATCGCGTATATGAAACTGGCTGAAAGACTGACATTACCTGGATCCTTAGAAACCTATTGTAAGGCTTTTTGAGTGATTATTAAATGCCCCTCCCTCCCTTGTAAGACTCTGCAAAAGTTTTCAGTTAACAACCCTTCCTCCGAAAATCTTCCTTATATATTACAATTTTCAGAAAATCGTTAGATATTGAGTTGGATTATTTTTTACACGAAATGGCCCATTTAATGTAGGGTAAATGCAGGTAATGTCGGCTTAAGTGGCCCTAATTTGGCCCCATACATAAATTCAGCAATCGACTAAATTTTCAATAGCAACCAAAAATATCCATTAGTAACGTCCCAAAAACGCGTTCATCTAGATAAAATTGATAATGGGCCCAAGCTTAGATCCATAGGCCAACATTAGAGACATTTCCCCTATATGGAGATGTTTTAGCTTTAAATCCCTTGAGATCGATTTATTTTTCCCCTTACGCGATTGTATGTATGCAAATGTCAACCACCCCTCTCGCGCCGTTGTAAGACACTGTATGAAATGCTGATACTCTCACTCTTCTTATATTCCATTAGATAATTTGTGAATGTCCCAAATTGTTGGAAAAGATACAAAAAATCAAAGAAATATTTTTTTTGACGCAGTGTCACTGAAAAGTGTCACTATTCGACACTGTTTTGAATAACATAATGGCCTACTTTTCCTAACTACAATTACAGTGTCGAAAAGAACTACTCTTCAGCACCCAGTGGTCTTTGTGGCCAATCGTATATCAAAGATACAACATGTGATAAAGGGTGAAATCTGGAATGATACTGCGGGAATCGAGAATCCCGATGATATTACTTCGAGAAGAGCCACTCCAGCTCAGATAGCGAGCAATTCTCTTTGGTGGAATAGTCCAGAGTGGCTGAAGAAGGAAACCCACGTCGATTCGTCGATCCTAAAGGAGAGACTGCTAGTGACAGCAGTCCTACAGACTCTGCCTCCAAGTGAGATCTCCACGTAACGTTCCACTCAATTAAACCTTGTTAGTCTGACCGCTTGGTTACACCGGTTTTCTATTAACTTAATTCGGGGTTTGCAAAATAAGTTGTAACAGCCGCTGAACATGAAGAAACTCTGCTAGTTTTGGTGCAGTCAGTCCAATCGATTTTTATCGACTGCTTCAAACAGAACTATGTTTCGTCAACTCTGTGCAAAGTTATTAGCAAATGAGCAGTTCGTGAGCAAAACTGTGTATGCCAAGCATGCCGGTCATTGCTTCTATTACCGAAGATCAACTCAGCTAAGTATCTGTGTATGTGTATTCCCTCTAACTCCCACTGGCCGACAGTGTTATTGTAGAAGAACTCTCTCTACAATGTCGCATTTACGGTCATTGTAGACAGATTTAGTCCGGGAGTTAGAAAGTGATAGCTCTATTGCAACCCATTTTAGAATGTCTGGAGAGTCACCCCCATTCCGAGGTTACTTTTTACTTTCAATAAGCCCCGCATGTATGTATCACCGTTGTCAAATGGATATTGGTATTACATACACGCTTCCAGGTTCAAATATATTCTTTCCAAACCTGACACTAAATACGTGTTTTAATTTTTTTTTAAATTGTAAAATGTATTTGGACTGGTCTCACCATGTCAATTTGATCCTTCAATCCATGGGTTCCGTAATTTTGATTTTCTCTAAGCTTTGTATCTAATTTTGGGATGCACCTTTGTCGTAATACTTCCTTTAACGAACACAAATGTTCTTGCATTGTCATGGTCATCTGGGAGGAGGTTTGCGTCTAGTGCTTTCCCCAGGAATAGTTTACGGCCACCAACTGCCACCCGCCCAGTCTTGGGCGTATCCAGCGAGGCATCTTTCATATTGCTCGCTATCTCAAACGCCGGCGAGAGACCAGCAGCCGAGCACTTTTGCAAGCGGAAAACTTCTTGATTCACCGCAACGTCAGCCACCGCATCACCACCAAAACTCGCGACGGACACATTATCAACACGTTGCCGGGCTAATTCACCAACCGGACCGATCTCTCAATAGAACTACACGCCGAAAGTGTAGCATCTGCTCTCGGGAGGCAATGAAAACCAACACCGACTAAAGCTGCGTCGTATATTTTGGAGGTTAGATTCAAAGTCAACCGAGTCACTCAAGGCAAACACAGGCAAAACACGATATATCACTAAATGATACTTTATGAACACTTGAAACTAAATTTTGAAACAAATGTATAATTCGCTGACGAAAAATAAGCAGCAAAAGAAAAACACGTCAGCTTTCAAGCGCGGCCTTCTACGATTCTTCAAGATCAACTCAGCTAAGTATGGTCCCATTTGGAGCAAAATTGGCGGTTCACGACACACCAGGTGATCTGGAAGCATTGGTCAACTGATTACCTGTCAAACCTGCAGAGTCGCAGCAAATGGACAAAGTATAGGAATAACCTGGTCGTTGGAACTTACGATTCTATTCAAGGAGGACAGCGGCCATCGCTGAATGTTCGATTTTGCTGATGATTGCGGGAAATGGTGAAGTGAAAACTTGATTTTAACGAAGTTCAAAAGTTCCGAGGGAAAAGTATGGAAATCGGAAGTGGTTATCACAACAGGGGGACCTTTGTCATCTTGGCATTAGGCTGGGAAAGTTTAGTGAAGTTTTGCCTGGATGATGCTGCATATCTGCAAATGACAAAATGACAAGTGATCAACGAACCGAATGATAACGCTATGTCAGAACTGGAAAGCAATAATGATATAAGCTTCTTCCTTTTTTTTCGTGACAAGTAGCCCGTGCGACACAGCTCACTCGGGGTGCACAGTGGTTTAAAAGTGAAAATTCGTGAACTTAATTGTATCCTGATGACTGTGTACATGTCAGCCATATGACGTGTTCCAATGATTTTCATAATGGTTTGTTCAACAACTTTTGGAATATTCCTCTTAAATTGGTTAAGGTGCAACTGTACTTCAGAAACCTAACTTTTCCATTTCATCAAACAAGAACTTTGCATCTTAAGACAACATGTTTGTCTCCTTTTTGGGGTTTTGTCGCATACTGGAGATTAGTGGGTCCGATGATACAAGCAAAAGACGAATCAAGTCAAGGTTCAAGATCATTCTTGAGCATTTTCTTGTATGATCTTGACGATATCGCTTGAGATCTTTATTTCTAGATTCCTGAGCCTGTTCGGAAAGCTGGCCTATTGGAACATTTAAATGATTGATAACCTGGGCGCCATGAATCACCACCATGAAATTTATGCACCGCATGCTGGCATGTTATACCACGAGTATAAGTGAACCAGATACCTCGCTGTTTCGGCACAATAATCTTAAAATCGTTTTGTGTTGATTTTTGATCCAAATGCTAATTAAATAAAATAATTAGACTTGGCATTATAATCCCATATTATTACCTGCAATATTGTACCACATCGTTCTAGTGCTGTTACATCCAGCCTAGTTATGGCAGATGTTTCATTAGCATTTGAAAAGAAACGACTTGCAGTATTCCCATCATTCGATGATGCAGACCCTCCCGGCTTTGGCATGTAAACAATCAGCCCGATTTCGATATTAAACCTTTTTGAATTAGCTTCTTTCGAATCTTCATGTCTTCAGCATCCTTTCCTCTTATCTGCCATTTTTTAATGTCAAGACGGCATGACACGTGGGGGAAGTATTCGATGAAACTTATGAAAATTAAAATTAGATTAAACCCTAATGCACTTAAGTCTAACAAATCTCACCGAATCCAGGCATCCAAACTGAAAAGTTTCACTGTTCTCCTCGCGTTGCTTCACATAATCAATATCATTCATTTGCTTCGGTGCTTCCTTGCACATGTAGCAGATCTGTGATGATTTATTACCCGAGACAAAATTGCAAACTTTTCCATCTACCATCGTCAAAACCATTTTATAACATACAATAATGGTGCTGATCTTTACCTACTGTTGGAGTGAACTGGTCAATTTGATTATCTATATATTTCTTCTCGCTAATCGACACTTCCGTCATTTCACTGGTAAACTGAATCCTCACTTAATTGAAACTAAGGAAGTTATAAACAAATCAAAAGTTCAACCTGAAGAAGATAAATCTTTTGTTTAAAGTCGCTCCGACGAAAGAAAAAAGTACAACCTTCTTAAGATCCTCTTTGTTCACTGAGACAATCCTACTGGAGGAATAGTCCAAAAGTTTTTGAAGATTTACTTCAATTTTTTTTTTCATCGACCACGATGAACTGATCCTTCTGATAGCACTCTTTTTTAGCAATGACAATTTTGTTGTAAGAAGGATAAGTTGGTTAAGTTGGCATCAATGATCAGTGCTAGAGCTTCCAGATCAGATTATTCAACGGTTTGCTTCTCCTGGGAATTCCTCCAAGAAACAAACATTTTAGATGCTCGAGTAGGAGTTGCCATTGTTGCTTCCTTTACCACTTTTGCCGCAGTTAATGGTCCACTTTCACGCAGTTTCATTTGCGTAGCGTAAGCCAACTTGCTAACAGAATGACCTCGTCTTAGGTTAGTAGTCTTTCAGCGCTTTAGAGCATCAGAACTATCCCGAAAATAAATCGGTGTTCTTCCTCGGCTTGCTGAGTGTGGGGCGGTAGAAGGGAACGAGCAAATTGTTGGCATGCTACCTAACGAAGTAAAGGCGAAGATGATACACGTGTGTTAATGGGATTTTTTTTTATAAGTCTTTCTCGATTCAGATCAATATATCAAGAACAACATTTGAAAAGGGCATACAAGCTTTTTATAAACAAACTTTCTTATGCCCTTTTTTCGCCACAAATATAACACCAACGCAAACCTTTAACATCACCGGGTAGGGGAAACTTTCCCCTTCCCGATGAAATTGCTGGTTTGCGTGGGCGAACCTCGGTTGGCGAGAAAAGGGCCTACAAAGGTTTGTTTACAAAAAGCTTGTATGCCCTTTTCACATGTGGCAACATATTAATATAATATAATCTTGATATGTCCTCATCCGTGTATATTGCAACAAAGCAGGCAAGCAATATATTATTATCCTCCTACCACTCCGATCGACCTATGTTACAGAGCGAGTTTGTCATGGTAGTCGTAGCAACCTTTTTTTATGTTACCGTGATTTTTAGCCGTAGGCTAGTTCATCACATTATACAGCAGATGGTCAGGCTAGATCCTGCCTAAAAAATAGGTTTCAATTTGACATGAACGTGACGTATAACCGGCTCTGATTACCCAACGAATGAGACAGACAACATTTTAAAAACTTAATGTAAGGTGAGGATTATATCGGGGCTGTGGTGAGGACTGGGTGCGCGAACAAGATAGAGCTCCACCGTAGGAGACAGTGCCTGGTCCAGTTGAGAAACCCCGACGGCAGAAAAAAAAAAATAGAAACGTGAGGAAGACACGATCAGTGCAGCCACCGACCCCCCGATTTGGTTATACAAGTGAGCTTCTTTCAGAAAGGCGATCAGTCCAGCCAACGTCGAGGGATCGTAACCAAGCAGATTATTGACGTTCTCCGGGAGTCCATGTTGTTCGCGTAGCTTCTGGAAATCCGGGTAGACACACAGCACGTGTTTCACCGAGGCGGGGATGCTGCAGATTGAACAGACCTTGCGGAAAGGTGTCCCAAAGAAATTACATGAAATCCTCGCATGGCCGGTCCGGAGCCTTGAGATGATCCGCTGGTCCTTGTACTTATGGCTGTCTGACTAGGAGCGTACTATTCCCTTGATCTTCCTCAGGAAAGTGGTCCGCGACTGGAACCATTCCTGCTGCCAGGCTTCCATAATGGTATTCACAATCCAACGCCTGACGTCGAGGAGGGGTACGTTCCTGGTGTACCGGGGACGGGATGCGCCAGATCCCGTCAGTCTGTCCGCTGCCTCGTTTCCGGGAGCACCGCAGTGTCCGGGAATCCACGTAAAGACGGTTGAAGCTGGGTCGTACCGTGTAATGGCTTGTATCCAGGGGTGGCTCGGGACTTCGGCTTCCAGCGCTTGGATGACGCTGTGTGAGTCAGTTAATACGAGGATCGGTTGATCTGCCGGAGTGATGGCTGCGTCTAGAATAGCTGCGGCTTCAGCGGAAAGGATGGAACACTCCTCCGGTAGACTTTGACTCGTTGCAGTTTTCGGTCCTGCCACTCCGAGTCCAACTCCAGCCTGCGACCGCGATCCGTCAGTAAAACGATGAACGTGCCCCGGATAAACCGACCCGAGAAGCTCTGCAACAGAACGTCTCAAAGCTACAGAGTTATCCCCGGTTTGGAATCCACTCTTAATCCGCTTATCTATTTTGACGACGTTTGATCGCCAACTCTCCTCTCAGTGCCAGTGGATCCTGGCCACCGGGAGGAGGTCACGGTTGGCTGCAGTGTGGAGGGCTCTGTTCTGGAGAAAGACCCTTTCATTCCCGGACGTCTTAGCAGTGAGGGCAGCGGCTTTCGTAGTACTGGCTGCAGCAGATCGATAGCGGAAAGGGAGTATTTAGATTTCCACACATGCGGCGTCTGCAGGCGTGCAAGGGTAAAAGGCCGGATACGATGCGTACGTAGGTATTGTATACTGAAGCGAGGGTGTGGTTGAGCCGTAGAAAAGTCGACTGTCGATAACAGCCCGAGCGACACAAAGGCAGATCTCACGGTTGCTGGAGCGATGCGGGCGGGAGATTGTCCTGACTATGTTGGTGCGGCTACGACAGTTATCTTTCACCTTCCTGAAGTGCTGGTTGAAGCTTAGGGTACGACCCAGTACTACCCCCAGAACACGCACTGTTTTCTTTAGCGGAATCGGGTGAACTTGGATGGTGATCGGTGGTCCTCGAATCAGAGTGACAGATATGGCACCGTACACTCTTCGGAGCGGAGAGCTGGAAACCAACCGAAAGCGCCCACCTGCTGACGGCGGAGACTGCTGCTTGAGCTATGTTCCTGGCCCGCTTAGTCGTTCGTCCCGTTACGACGATGAGTACGTTCTTGGGCAATCGGCTGAATATCCCGTTCATTGCCACCAGGAATAGCGTTACCGCTATGATGGACCCCTGGGGCACTCCGGTTTCTTCGGGGAACGGATCCGAGCGAGTGTCCCCGACGGTCACCTGGAAGGTACGATCAAGGAGGAAATTCCGTACAAAATGTGTGATGTGACCTTCCAGGCCCCAACCGATGAACTGCCTGATGACACCAGGTGTCCATGCTCTGTTGAACGCCTTTGAAAGTCGTAGCATCCGTTTTGTCTGTATCGTTGGTTGGTTTATGTGTTTGGATTTGTTGTCCGTGAGCATATCAAATTGATTGTTCAAATGCATTTCATCAGAAGGGGGATCAAGAGATTGCCCCTTTCTTTTGCCTTTAAGTGCCATGGCGGCAGTAAAATGTTTCTCCAAATCGACTTCCAAGCAGATTACCATAAGAATCTGAAGGATCAAAGAGGAATTTTCCAAATCGATATTCAAGCAGGATTGCCTAGGGTAGGGTCCAAACAAGAATCGAACAAGGTAGAACATTTGCAGGTAACACTGAACTCTGAAAAGTGCTGTTCAAATTTGCTGTAACTATAGGTAGCATCAGCACTTCCTTCAGCGAAAAGCACTGCAGACTGTTGCTGTCTGCTGCGATTGTTTCCACTGCAAGTGTTACTCGAAAGAAACACCTGGCATTCCCATCGCACATTGCATCGAAATCATATAACATCATCAGCCGTCAATTATAAAAAAAAAGCTAAAATCACTCAACAGCTGCCCCTTTGGACTTTTCCTTTGATCCATTCAATCCATCGATCGCGATAAGTGGCCATAGAAAAGTCACGGCCGGGAAGCCATTTCCCGGTAATAAACAGATTATCAGCAAATCCCAAAGCAATTCAAAGCAATCACAAAAGCCGGAGTCAATAAATCGGTCCATTCCCGTCTCGTAATGCCCGCCTTGGTGATCAGAAAAAAAAGCGGGATCCATTTCTAAAGCGAATGTAGTGAGAGAAAAAAACAATTGTATTACATGCGCTGGGAAATTAGACTACCGCCTATCGAGTTGGTACGCAATGATCGGAGTGTCGACAGCCAATCGAAGTTTTTGCCCTGAATCTGCGGCTGTGGCATATGTGGAAAGGCATATACACATCCCCGGGATCTTGAACCACTTGAAGAAGGAAGCAAAAAGTCCATGACGATGCTGGTGTTCGTTCAGTGTCGAACGTTCGGAGCTGGGGGAATCCATTCAGGAAGAAATCAAACACTTGCTTTGGTTCCTCCTGCTGCTGCTGCTGCGAAGAGACGTCGGATGCTACCGCCCCGTATCGATAAAAGGCGATAAGCGACGCAGCAGCAGAAAAGGAAGTCAGGAAGGAAGAAATTTCGTGGAACGATGATGCTTGCTCTGAGTGCGAAGGTTGCGGGAGCTCTCCCTTGGGAGGTAGGTGAAAGGACGCTCGACGGGGGGAGGAGTCAAACGAGCAAAAAAGTAAATCAGCTTTGATCCAGTTGAAAGGACTTGATTCAGTTTATTTACATTTATTACATCATGTTTCCATTCGATACACAATCGCAGTGCGTTCGGGATAAACCGTTCCGAGGGGGAGTTTGTTTTGAGATTTATTTAATGATGTGGATCAAATTAAGAGGATTAAGGTGGAAGTACTACAGTTAGTTGGACGGGAGTATTTTCGTGTTGAAATTTGTGGGTTGGTTTTAACATTGGTTATATTGAACTTAACATTTCAGTTCATGATTTCAAGCTTAAATCCTAGACCGGGAGAATCTGGCTGTATTTTATAATTTTATAACGACAAGATAATTGAAAAATTGCATCATTGCCTGTCCTCACCCCGCTACCAATCCACTTCTCTAGAAAGTATTTTTCCAAAACACATGCTCTCCTTAGTTCTACTCGGCCGAGGTGGGCTCATATGTGCAAGCGTAATTGAATATAAAAGCTTATGCGATTTAGAGTCTTTTTTCCTTGTTCCTAGTGGTGTGGTTTGTGCTTTAGCTTTCCTATTGCAACACAAACCCCTCTCCCTTCCCCTCCCACTACCCCCACTGCACCAAATGCAACAGAGTACCTACTGTACTTAGAAACCTGGCCATCTTCTCTCCCAATCGGAGAGGATTATAGTGGTCTCGGGCAAAACTTTGTGCTCGTTTCGACCTACCACCCGGCCGACCAGCACAGAACTACAGAACTAACACAAGAGGCATTGAGGATTTCCTCGGCAAATTCCAACCGATTATGTGCTATTATCGTTTGGCACAGTCGTCTCTCGCTCTGCTGGGATGTGCACATTCCTTGGCCCGGCTAGTGAGGTTTAAAGTGATTCGAAAAGTTCCGAGTGTTAAGACGAGTTCCTTCTGCCTAGTGCGGGGGAAAACGCACAGGGGGGGGGGGGGAAACAATTTATGCTACGTGAGTCAAGGAATGAACGAAATTAAGGATTAATCCGGTGGCTTTTGATGTGATTAAAATTTCAAATATTCATCATAGCCGCAGCGAATTAGCACCTCAATTTCTCCCGTTAGGAATTCCTTCACGTCGTTGTTGGTTTAGTGAAGTACTTTTCCTCACAGGTAGCTTGAGAAGTTAATTTGTACCCCGTCTGGGTGCTCACTGCTTAAGTTAAACCTCTTGGCTCGCAGCTTATCGGTGAACAGATTTGAGAAAGTTCCCTCAGACGAAGATTTTCTATTGAAGTGGAATTCCTCCTGCTGTGAGAGGAAATTTGCACCAACTTGAGCTTGAATGTGGGGCAGCCAGCGCAAGAAGTTGTCTGACTTTTCCACCTGAGCTGGTGTCTGCTAATCGTGCACCGTTACCCTACATGAGCGAATGAATATGTTCACACATTCTTACTGGGGAGGACGACGAGATGGAAAGTTTTGAGTCTGGAGAGAAAAAGATGAGGAAGCTTCAGCCAGGTGTTATAACCGGGCATATCACCTTTCTTCGCGCTTCCAACGTTCTCTGTTTTCATCATCATCATAAATTTACGCTCGTTAGACGTCGCTTGGTTCGAGCTGTACAATGGGGATGGGAGGAGTTTTGAAATATTGGAGAGTAGAAATATGGGTAAGCTTGGTTGAAATCAGAATTTGGCTTGAACTTCATCTTCAGTATGCTCCCTCCCAAGCAACAATGTTGGTTTTATAAGGGTTCTGTAGACCATGATTAAGGCTTGTACAACACTTAGGTAGCTTAAGTGC
Organism: Ochlerotatus camptorhynchus; assembly: GCF_037179485.1. NCBI lineage: Eukaryota > Metazoa > Arthropoda > Insecta > Diptera > Culicidae > Ochlerotatus > Ochlerotatus camptorhynchus. The sequence goes on from NW_027040953.1 coordinate 1,754,600, forward strand.
TTTAAAAATGCCAAGGTCCATGATCATCAACATCATTCACCGTGTACTTGTGTAATTGTGCAAGCTACAAGAACTCATATTGATGTCTCCTGCTGAAGAAGCAGAAGGTGAAATACTTTCCATACGTAATAGAGGCCAACAAGCCGGCCTACTATCAGAGGAATTGAAGGCAAATGAACTCAAACCGATTCAGCATTTCAAGATGGCTCGTCATGATGCCACTCGTAAGTATCGTGATCTGCTGTATCTGGTCCAATATAAGGAATCCTTCATCGCTTAAAATCAGGATATATGGAGATCCAAGAGGATACACTGGAGGCATACATGTGAGAACATTGAAAATCCTTCACCAACTACGACAATCGGATGATGGAAAAAATACTAATGGCCCATACAGGCAACTGAAGATTGACCTCCTCCCATCTATAGATGAAACGTTGAAAAAGTGTAAGGCGTACGAGTCAATTGCTAGTTTCAAAGCCTATTATACCTGGCTAGTAAAGGAAGTTGGAAGCTAGCAAAATATGCGTAGCCCCTTTGCCACTCGCTCAGTTAACAGCACACAGGAATTCGCACATTAACTTCAGACATCCGGAGAGATTCGGGAAGATGAAGTCATGGTTTTATTTGATGTCACAGCACTTTTTCCGAGTATACCAGTAAAGAAAGCCATCTACCTTTTAGAGGACTGGTTTCTGAAGCAACGTGAAAATTCTGTTTGGAAAAGCAAAGTTCGGTCATATCTCAAGCTTACTCGGCTTTGTATGAAGGAAAATTAGTTAATTTTCAGAAATTTTTTATAAACAAACTAAAGGTGTTCCCATAGGCAATCAGCTTTCCTCATTGTTATGTGAATTGTTCATGACTAAACTAGAAAATATTCTGGAGGATAGGAATTTGTTGCCCAAGTGTTGGTATAGGTACGAGGACGACATTTCTAGCATTGTCAAAAGGGAAGATTTATCAAAAAATTTAGAGGCCGTAAGCTACGTTCACAAGGACATCAAATTTACAAAGAAGTCACCTCTCACCCCAGCAGGCTTGGGTTCAATCCCAGTCGGCGTCGGCGGAGTGTTCTGAGGCATAACATCTCTGATCACGCTTTCCTTTGGATGGGAAGTAAAGCCGTTGGTCCCCGGTTCATGAGTTGATGGGTCAATAGGTAGGGTCCAGGTGTGGGAGCTGCCTTCCTGGTGTCGGTAGCATTGGTGCTGAGCACAAAAAACAAGATCGACGGAAAACAAATCAAGGAAAAAAATACTCACGAAGAATAGAAAGACGGCAAACTCCCCTTCTTAGATCTTCTCATCATCAGGGAAACGTCTTTGCTCAATTTCGAAACAACAAATGCAAAGAGAGTCACACCAACCGGTGGAAACTAACGATTTTAAATTGGCTCACTACTTGCCTAGCCTATTGGTCCAAAGTACATCTATAAGCTTACCCCATTCTAGTCGATATTATAGTACTACACTATGTTTGTTTTGTTCGTGGTTTTTCGATTAATTTGGGACCGAAGATAGTACCAGAGCTGAGCCAAAAAGTTGAGCACGATTCTTCGGGACCTGCTGGTCTTAGAGTTACCTCTATGGTAATACCAAGCTCTTCAAACCATTCCCATCACCACCGCTTTACACCACATGGTTCACAGGATGCAAACTCTTCCTCTTAGCGATATACAGGAAATAGCTCACATTTTTTAAATCCCTAGAATTAATGGGTATTCAGAAAAAAAAAACACAATGCAGGTAGTAATCGATAAAAGAACAAGGGGCCATTTTAGGCGTACTTCGGCATCTCTTACACCAGCAACTGAGGGTTTAGAACGAGTAGCGGTAAATTTTGACAAAAACATTACCAAACCATTGAGTTTGAAGTTAAAAAGCTTTGGCCTAGATTTACTATTCAGCAGCAGGACAAATAAGCTGAAATCACTAATAGGATCAATAAATGTCTTAGGAAAACCGGTGTCTACAAAATCTCTTGTCCAGATTGTAATATTATCTACATTGGTCAGACGAAAAAGACTTTGGAAACAAGGTTTAAGGAACACATAGCAGAGGTAAAGGCTGACTAAAAGTAAATTAGTACGCACAAAAAGACCTGTAATTCGTGATTCAATAAGTTTGAAATGTCCATTAACGGTTGATTTACAGTACTTTTATAAAACTTCAAATTTACAGCATAAGATGGTTACATTTCTCCAGTTCAAGCGAAATCTCGAACCTTCCTCTTGACGGAGTCCATCAGCGCCCGCACAATGGAAACGGACACGGGATCAACGTATTTCTTCCATTTTGCCCGCATTTGCTGGATTTACTTGACTGCCCCGTCGCTTCGTTGAAGTCGCTGCTTTGAAATTGCCCAGTATTTTTTGGTTGGTCGAAGTCCCGGGAAATTTGGAGGACTCATTAGCTTGGGGATAAAATCGATCTTGTTGGCAGCATACCACTCCAGAACCACCTTGGAGTAGTGGCAGCTGGACAAATCGAGCCAAATGATGACTTTGCCCCTATGTTTGCGGATGAACGGCAATAAACGCTTTTTCAGGCATTCTTCGACGTTAACTTGGGATGACATCGTCGAAGATGTGATGATTTAGCGGCACCGGTAGTGTAGTGGTAAGCTTGATTATCTCTCACCCCAGCAGGCCTGGGTTCAATCCCAGTCGTCGCCTCCGGGATGTTCTGAGGCATAACATCTCTGATCACGCCTTCCTTCGGAAGGGAAGTAAAGCCGTTGGTCCCCGGTTCATGAGTTGATGGGTCGATAGGTAGGGTCCAGGTGTGGGAGCTGCCTCCCTGGCATCGGTAGCATTGGTGCTCAGCACGGAAAACAAGATCGACGGAACACAAATCAAGAAAGAAAAAAAAGGATGTGACGAATGGTTCCTTTGTCTAGCCACAACTGCTAATCACTTGACAAATCATGGGCATTTTTCACGAACTTGTCGGCAAACACGAACTTGAATCTTCCCGGCACGTCCCCACGTCCAGTCGCGTGAAATCCGTTTAACAACCCACAATAAACGTGTGGCGGCATTATATTAAAACGCGTATTTTTTCAACATCCTGGAAAAACGCTATGTGGTTGAGCGGTAGCCTGTGAACCCTAATAAAATTGTTATGGTTATTTTGCTTAAGGACGAATTCCGGGTATCATCCAAAACATTTGTTAAATAGTTCTTTATTTGGATTATCGTTCGTTTATGGCTATTTTTTCTTAGGGAAGTGCTCAATGTTTTCAGTTGTATTTTTGTACAGGCCAGATCCGAAGATGTTCCGGATACCCCCGTGTCATGACCGGACCGAGGTTGCCAGCCTCGGTCACGGCTACACGAATCTCGGCTGATACGCTTCCACTGCTACTGGTGCTCCTGCTGCTATGCTGCTATTGCTGCTGCTGCTGCTACCGCTTGCCCGTTGCTTTCAAGATGAGTCACAAGAATAAACTCAACGAGCTTAGGTAGCTCGTATTTATACCCTCCGTATTTTCCCCTCGTTTACCCAGCACTGCTTGCTGTGTCAGAATTTCCCCTCATTAAGCATGAGATTTTGATCGCATCCAGCTTGCCAGTATTCCAGATTTATCTGGATTTTCCAGATTTTCAGTCGTCTAGCCAGATAAACAGACAGATCACGTTTATTTCCAGATTTTTTAAATATGTTCCAGATTTTCCCAGATTTTTAAAATGTGTTGCTTTATAAATATCACTGCAATTAATGGACCCTCTAATTAAAAAAAGTAAAAACCCAAACTTACTACTTTAACTACTTAAGGCCATCAACGTTGGACATTATTGCAACATCAAACATGGAATTGTTACAACATGTTTGCAATGGGTTGCAGAATCATGAAAATTGAGGCATTTTCTAAACATTATTGGCTGTAAAAAATCTTAAAATTTTTAAAAATATCGAGCAAGGATTTTTTTTTTATTTGGAGTTTTTGTTTAGATTTTGGCTATAGTTATTTTTTTTTTTAATCTTGGATTTATAAAAATTAATATTTCAATATGGAGGAATTTTCCAAATTTTGGAATTTAGAGAAATCGAAAACTGTTTGATTGAAAACAATAAATTGAGCATTGGAAAATTAGCAAGGCTTTTGAATCACTTTGAAGTATGTTCGTGATATTTTTGAGGATAATTAATTAGATTTTAAAATAGAATTTTAAAGTACCTGTGAATATTGAGTTACTTTAGCAGTCTGAAATACTTTAAAATTCTGAATTTTCCCTAGATTTCAGAATTTTAAGGGAATTCTGAAAATAGTTTACAATGAAGTGTTAGTATGCAGTCTGACCTTTGATTGAAATGAAGACGCTATAAATTGTCTTTTTCAAACTCTGATGACAATTGTATGGAGATTTTGTGAAGAAAGGAAATAGTTCGAATTCGGAAGAGAAATCATAGAAAATTCTTAATATGAAACTTAAGGAGAATGCTGATATGAATCGTGAGAATTATTTCAATGGACTCCCATATTTTTATCAAATTTTAAGACATCTGGCAATTTATGGAAGACTTTCAAGGCCTTTTTGGCAAAGTACTTGAGTACTTAGGAAATACTGAACAGGATTTCACAACGATTCTGATCTTACCTACAAAGCAGTTCAAAGGATAAGTCTGATAAGAATGTGACGATCATTCTGTAGAGGAAAACCAAGGAAATTATTAAGAATATTCTAAGGGAATTTCAAAGAGAAAAATTGAGACAAAATTATGCCAATTCTTGGAAATTATGATCAGTTTGAGAGAATTGTGGAATCAAAGAGCGATTTACAAGATATTACAAGAGATAATGCTAAGCACTCTTAGAATGATACTGAAAAAGTTTGAATATTATCAAGATTAGTTTAAGGGAATCCAGAATAGAAGTATGATAAAATTCTAGGATGATTAAAATAGATCTCTGTAAATGAAGTACATTCAGACTAACAAAAAATGTCATGATCTGGAACCCAGGGAAAATATAAATTCCAGAATTTAAAATAATTTCAAGCTCCTGAGACTTCAAAAAATGACGCTTTCAGACTTTCATTTTTGGTATATAATTATATTATAATTAGGCATAATTTTTTTTATAATGGTCATGTGGAGTTACCCAAAGTTTAGGTAAACTGTGTGTGAGTACCACGATTTTAGGCTTTGATTCTCACAGGAAAATTTTAGTTTAAAATCAAATAGCCTACTGGTCTACCGAGTGTTGTGAGTTGTATGATGTCAAGAATGAAATTGGAAGTCTGATCAATCGCAGAGTAATATTACAATTATTTAAAACTAATAAAAATTTAAAACATATGCTGGTACTGCATCAAATATTAAGGACTAAATCGACTATTAGTTAAAAAAAAATCATCCCATCAAAGTTGCTTGACTCTTTGCTGCTTCAGAACTCTGAACAAAACTTCTGCAGTATTTTACCACAAATTAAAATCAATTTTGAAATGCTGCGTCATGGATATATAAACTTTTTGGGAACAATGTGTCAATACTTTTCTTAACTTTTGGATGATTTTAGCAATGCTAACAAGTTGGCTTTATATATTTTTTTAAACATGGATTTCATAAACATTCTGGTAGACTTTGAATAAATTCCAGATGATCATACTGACCAACTTTTACGGAAGATTGACACATCACTTTGATTTCATTAGCATTATGTTAAAAACAGGATTTTTGGAGCATTCCAGATTTATCCAGATTTTATGTTTAGACTGTTCCAGAATTTTCAGAAAATGACCTGGCAACGCTGATCGCATCTCACTTCTTTCACGCTGATTTAGTTTAACTCAAATTGAGTGTTTCATTACTTGACTCACCTCTCAAGTTTTTATTTATTTATTTTATTATTATTATTCCACACCTACTCTATCTACCACATCCCGGAGAAGTAAAACTTGAACATACATCCACATGTAACGCATCAAACTGCATAATAATCCAATAATAGGAACAGTGGTTACCATATTAAGTACTCAGAACCACGCTGGTCATACATGTTCCGGGTGCTCTCGGGGAGTTTAATAAATTTCCCGATATTTTCCTGAGGCCAATGGGACATCTCCGGAGTTCTCGAAAATTTCACTGAAATTCTCTTCAGAACTACTGTAAAATTCTTCTCAAAATTACTCTGAAGGTCTCCTCAGAACTACTCTGAAGTTCTTCTCAGACTTACTCTGAACCTCTCCACAGAATTACTCTGAAGTTGTCGTCAGAACTACTCTGAATTTCTTCTGAAACTAACTCTAGATCTTCGATGAATTTTTCAACATTTTCCTGATATTTATGAAAATCTTTTAGATCTTTAAACTTTCCCAATAGTCGGGACTTCCCTAAAGATATATTAACTTCCCACAAGATCTTTTAACTTCCCACAAATTAGAGTTCTCTGGACTTCCCTAAAATCAACGGAACTTTCCTTAAGCTTCCGCAGGTTTTCTGATATTCATAACTCTAACGAAGCTTTCGATAATTCTCCACGCTTCAAGGTACTTCTTCCAAGTGCTCCCCCATTTTTTGAAATCAATGCAAATTCAGAGACGATCACTGAACTTCGGTGAATTTTAAAGCCCCTTGGACATGTTTACAAGAATTCAGATTAATTAATTATTCAGAAGACCTGAAACTGATATTTCTTCACTACGTCAGCTGAATCAGAGATTATTAAAATAAAGATTTTTTCAAAACTGTAACCGCAATGTAGTCCCATCGTGATTTTATTAATGTACTGTGAATTTAACTAACCATTCACCAATTGCAAGCGTTCTTTTTGTTGGCTGACCAAGCGTTTCTTTAAATATACTGTCAGTTGCATGCTATTTCGAAGACACAAAACACCACTGCGCCACCTATTTTTGACCCGGTAGTTAAAACTCCATGTTTAGAATTTAAATCAATTGCGTCGTAGAGAGTTGAACAGATTCTGGGTATTATATTATTAAAACAATAAACGGCTTCGTTTAATCTCTCTGTAATCTACCAATAGGAGGAAATTGCGTCATCTTATTCAATTGTATGGAGTGCTTTGAAGATATAAGTCGAAGTTATTTCGAAGTGGTTTGAAAATTGATAAAAGGTGTTAATTTAAAAAGTAATAAACGGTTTATTAAACTCGAAGTAAGTCTTCGCGCGTTTAGTAGTAGTATTTTTTTTTTCATGTTTCTAACAGATTTTTTTTAGTACATTGTCGAACATTAGCGACTAAATTTTGTCGAGCGAAATAGTGTTCGTAAAGAACGTGAATATCTGTGAATTATTTAACTACGAAATTCAGGTAAGCCTAATAACTGTGCGAATAGTGAGCAAATTTATAAAAATAATCCGCGTTGAATAGGACCAGTGATGCAAAATATCATGACACTCACGTGACACTCGTCTTTGCATCAACCGACTATCGCTGACAGATCGTTTTGTCACGCAGTGAGAGTTAGAGCCATGGCAAACAACAATCACCAGTAATGGTCGCTGCTCACAAGCAAAACGTTACACTCGCTGCTGATAATGAAAAGCACAACGAAAACAGTGAAGACTTCTACAGTACGATCATGAGAAAAAGCGAAACGACAAAAGAAAATGAAAACAATGCCTACGCATTCCAAGTTCGTCTCGGCAGGCGCGAGTGTGTGAGTTACAAACAAAGCAGGCAACATTAAACGGAAGCTGTTGGGCTCACTCACCAACACACTCACATAAGCAAGCAAAGCAGCAACAGCTTCAAAACAAGCACAGATGAGTGTCGTGATTGTCAGGAACAACCCCTGAGTATCTAGACAGAAAACCTTAGTTTCACGTACCCACTTACAAATTGTAGATGTCTCCACCGTACGTAAACAATGGGGTCAGCCATCGTTGGTGGCACAACTTTTTTCACATCAGAAAATATGTTTTTGTTTCACTTCATGTGGACGTCGAACTCAAGCCAAGAATAAATTATCATTGAGACGCATTACTGATGTTGCATTGTTTTCCTCATATAGATCCTTATATAAGATTGGTATTTAATCGACTTGATGAAAATTTGAAAAATTCATTATTTAGCATGATGAAGTAATTTGTTTTGTCACATGATAGGTTTTATTCCTTACCGGTCAAATTTAATATCATGGTTCACATTCTCCGGAACATGTTCCTACCACATTTCCTGCACCAGTTGACCAATTCTGAATCTGTTCAATAATGTTCTATAGGTGAGGCTATGGGATCATGATACTTTTCGTTTGGTGGTTGTTGCGAGTAATTCGCATTAGTGGTTACCGATAAATATGACTTAGTTCCCAAAATACATGTTTTTCGGAACTTGTGCCGCCCATATCTCTAAAAATAGTTGACCGATTCAAAATTTTTTCAACAGCATTCAATGTGATCATAATACCTTTTATTTGCTTGTTGTATCGTTTAATTCTGTTATGTGGTTACCGAGTACACCACTTAGTTCCCGAATTCCGTGATTTTCGAATATTTTTCCGTCCAAATCACCGGAACCAGTAATCGATAAAAAAAAAAAATCTGTTTATTAACATTGTATAAAATCATGCTACCTTTCATTTGGTGGTTGTTGCATTCAATTCGGTAGAGTGGTTGCCGAGAAATACGTTTTAGAAATATGTGTTACGCGCTCTCATACACACATACATTGACAAACATTTTCGGATCCCGTCCAGCTATGGCAATTGGAAGATTATTTAAAAAATATCAATGTTTTTACAAAAAATAGAAACAACAACAAAAACTCAAAAACGTGAAAAAAGGAGTTAATCAAAAATAAGACCAATTGTAAATTTACTCCATCATTATTCGATTTGACAGAACCAGAGAACCAGAATTTTCGGGGTACATAGACATTACACTGGAGCTGTCAAATAGCTCCCGGGGTGGTCAGGAATGACCAGATCGGTGATGGATCACAACAGAAGACGACATTCATCAGTTGCTTTTTACTTCTTACGTCAACTTGATGGATGGTCATGGAGAGAGCTTCGACAAGCACATTGATAGGAATGTACAAAGCGTTGCTACCATCAGCTGTTTGTTGATGGTGATTGTGATAGGTCGCAACTCTGAATCGAGGGGGGCGACACATCTAAATCTCAATTCTAGATGCTCAAAAAATCTCACACTAGCGAATCAATCTTCGAAAAATCATCTTTCATTTCTCGCATCTACTTGCATCGCGCTTCATCTTTTTGCAGGAAATCTTCAAAATCGACATAAATCTTCCTTCTATCTACTCAGCGTGCGTGCAGCTAGCCACAGCAAAACACAATCTTTTTTGCATCGTAGATAGAGTCGTCCCCCTCGCTCTGAATAGGAAATTTTGTCAAAGCAACGTGAGCGGTTAAGTGCGGGTTCGTACAGGAAGTTCGCCCAGGAGGCTAGTCCGGACTCAAGCAGTGCCTGAGTTTTCGGTTGGCTTTCAGTTTTGCTCTTTCGCCCAGTGTGCCGCGAAGACACCGACGTATATGTTGAACCGTTTGCCAGCGGCTGCTTGCGAATTCCGACCAGTTCACCATCCGTCGGACCCTGGCCGTGCAACATCTTCCGTTCGTCGTATCACAGTGTTTTCGCAAGGCAATAAGTCGCAAGGTGTCGACCAAGCTTAATTCTGGCTGGTAACTCCACGCACAGTGGACCACGTGAGTAGATCCACAACAGATAGAGCCCGAAGCCGCCAACTTGTTGATGACGACCAACGCAACCGAAAGGTTTTATCGATTGAGAATTTGGCATCTCGTATCGTGGGATCCTATCGACTGACTACAAGGGACGTCCGACGTGGGAGCTGCGAAGAAGTTTAAGGTCAGATCTGAACAGTTTTGTTGCTCACAATACACTCTAGTACTAGATAAATTTAAACTCTAAAAACTAATCAAGTGTGACGTCACCTTAGGGCATTAGGTTTGCTTGAATTCGAAACAAATTTAGCTCTGAATTCGAACTTTACAACTTCAAATATCGGTTGAGCTTGATAAATTTAGTCGTTTTGAATTACGCGATCGATTAATAAATAATAAATGACTTCTAGTTTAGTTGTAGCTCTCCACTTTACTTCGCGTCACGCAATAAAATTTTAATTAATAATTAGATTGGTTTAAGTTTATTATTTCCTAAAAAATTCCCCTATGATAGATTATAAAGTTATCTTTTTTTTTAGTATTTTTCTGTTTTGATGTAAATATTGGTTGAATTTTGTTTGATTGCCGTACGACGTTTGGGTTCAAAAGTAAGACTTCTGATTCTGGGACAACTGTGTAACCTGCCCTGAGAAGGCAGTTTAATCCCGGGTAATACTACCTGAGCAACGGTCCTTCTTCTGAAGGTGGCACATAAATCCTTTACTTAGTGGGAACAGAAAGGAGCGTTACAAAACAATTCTGTTTACATGGTTAGTTTACGTGCGCGCATGCATTGGGGGTAGGAATGCGGCATAGGCGCTGCGGTAACCCAAGTAGCACCTGTAACATCTTTTTTTAATAGAGCAAGAAAATATGTATCACAATTATTGCATAAGAGTAACTATGAAATATATGCAGTTACATATCAAGTCAACATGAAGCTACGTCATGACCTTCTAAGTAACAGGACACATTAATGTCACACAATGATCATTGGTAACTTCATAGTCAGATTTTCACGATGTTAAGATAAAATGCGACTAATCTGGTCTCAATGATGACACAGTATAACCTTTTGGTGTCAATCTGGACTGGAATTGATTGAACTGTAACTGAGTTGCCACACAATGTTGACCGAAGATTTACGACCTGTCAAGTTCGTGCGGAAAAGTTGTTGCGCTGAAACTTTATTTTTATGACGAATATATAATTTGGCAACACTAATAGTCGTTTGTCTCCAGATGGTAATACAAATGCAATCTCTATGATCTGGAAAAATTAAAGCTACACTGCAGTTCAAAAATGTTTCTCCAATTTCAATCTATTTTTTGTTCCTTTATTTTTTATCCAAATGGTAAAATATTTAATTAATGGTGATGCGATTGTGAATGCTGAGCCTTATGGACAAATTAATAGAAACGAGTTTTAATTCTAATGTCAATTTTTTTTTTCATATCATAGAACTTTTTGTTAGAAGCGTAACTATCAAACCGAGTACACAGAAGATTTTTTCTTCGAATCACATATGACCAGAAATATGATTATAATTAAATTAAAATATATGATGGCGCATAAATATAAATTTCCCAACTTCACCGTAAATATTGAATAGCATATTTTTTTCTGATGAGTGTTTCGTTACAAATATATCTTATGATTATTATAATTTTATCAACGTCTCAATATGCTTATGCCACAAAGGCACTCTGTAAAACAATATTCATCGCCGAATTTAAACAAAAGTTATTCAACTTTACAAGCAGGGATGGAAAATCATTTACATTCATTTCGTGCATTCATTTACATTCATTTGCCTCTAACTTTTTTCATCAACAGAATTCCATAAAATAGAGTTAAATGGTTTAGTAGGTTTTGATATTAGCTACATCTTTTGTGAACAACTCAAATATTTATCTCTTATGCATGATGAATCAGAGCGATAAGAACCCACCATTATTTTTCAGTGAATGTAAATTGCATTCACTGAAAAACAATAACATGTTCTGCCAGCTCTATTTCTTCATGCATAAGAGATACAGATTATAGCTTTTAACAAAAGTTGTAGTTCATATCAAAAGCTACAAAAACTTAATGCATCATTTTACGGTATTCTGTTGATGAAAAAAGTTATAGGCAAATGAATGTTAATGAATGCACGAAATGAACGTAAATGATTTTCCATCCCTGGTTACATGTTAACTTATTTATGACTGTATGTAATCCAATATGGTTATTTCGTCACTACTGTGTAACTAATTTTGTAACATCTTGCGCCTTTTTGGTTGCATTGCTGTTGTCTTCATGGTTTGTAATGAATCTACGACACATAACTTGGTCACAAAATAGTGGCAGCAACTTGTATATGACAACATGTGCTACTTGGGAAATTGCGCGTTTCCCGCTGTGCCGTTATGCCGCTATGTCACCAAAGATGAATGCTAAGATGAAACTGTCGGAAGAAAAACTTTCTATTTTATGTCGTTTTCGTTTTTGCGGTGTAGCACTGGTGTAGTGTAAGCAGGAATAAGTGCGAGTCTTTGACAGCACAACATCATTTATTTGTAAACAAAGGTGCACCCTATATCTACACCCCAAAATGTTTCGGTGTACGGCAGTGTAGCACCGGTGTAGCTACACCGCAAAAACGAAAACGACATTAGTGTCCTCTTTCACGGTCCCTTTCATCCAATGAATACCCCCCGTATTCAAGGTAATTTTGTATTTTTGCTTTCCCCTCGGTAGATATGAAATTTTGCGCTCATTTTGATCAAAACAATCACATTAAAATCAGAAATGTCCCATCTTTTAATTACTCGATTAACAACTAATCGATTTTTTTTTGTTCACTGTGCTGCCATTTTTCCACCAATGAGAGTGCAGCACATGTTTGAAACGATCGGTGATGATCCTCTGGAGATGTTAATGCTTATATCGGCATGATATAACCGATTACAAATATTTTACTTTTCCGTTCGTTAATCGATTAATCGATTATTCAAATGAAAATCGGCCATCACAAGATGAATGTGAAACGTCATTTCAAATATAAAGACCGTACATAAATAATGATACAATTTGAAAGGGACCGGGGTTAATCACAAATTACGTCCCCACGGTAACTGAAATAAACACGAGTGTTCACCGGTTGATGTCACTGTCATTGTGCTCAGCGGGATCGGGATCGAATAAGATTCAGCTAAGTATCATATTTCAAAATCAAATTATTTTTAGCACCTTACCTAGTTGCTAATATTGTAATATGGTGAATTATGGAGGACGTTGCTTATTTTGCAAGGGGCAAAATGCAAATTGTTTTGGTTATGTAGGTATATTGTTTAAAAATTCATTTGGCACCAGTGTGGAAGTTCGTTTCAATCTGCGGATACGAATAGTGAAATCCAAGTGAAACTTATGCGCCACTAGTGGCGGGAAGCGGTACTAGTCGATGGTGATAAATTTATGACAGCCGGTTCAAATTTTAGTGACGAGGCTCGGTAGCTCAGTGGTTACCGTTTCTGCTTTCTGAGCAGAAGGTCGGGAGTTCAATCCCAGGCTCGTCCTCTTCCTTGCAATTTTTCACTTTGCCCACTAGATTTTAATGAAAACAAATTCTTCTTTAACACCGATCGCATCACTTTAACACAGTGTGGGTCTTGATCTAAAAATAGAAATTGGATGAGTGCGCGCGCGTGTGTGTGTGTGTGTGTGTGTGTGTGTGTGTGTGTGTGTGTGTGTGTGTGTGTGTGTGTGTGTGTGTGTGTGTGTGTGTGTGTGTGTGTGTGTGTGTGTGTGTGTGTGTGTGTGTGTGTGTGGTGTATTATAATCGCTCTACCAAAAAAACGATCCCTGCGTGTGCGTGCAACCTTTCCCCCACATCCAACATCCCAGTGATTTCTCGTGGAAGAGCAGAGGATTTCTCGGTTTCCTTCACAGCGAGTATCACGTCAACACATTCCTTCCCATTCCCAAGTTGACCTGCATTCGGACACGGCCGGCGCTGGTATTGCTAAATATTAGATCTCCAGTTCTTACACATTGAGGATGAATGTTAGTCCCAAACATCATCTGTTGGTTCTCTGTGTAATTGCAGCTGATCTGGTAATAACAGAGCAGCAACCGTGGGCGGTCAATCTGATTTGATTTGATTTGACAGCCGGTTCAAATTTTAGTGTTCGAATTATAAAGTACTCAAAAAAGTTCAAAATTGTAAGCTACGACCATTATCATTGATGATGCAGGTAGGAAATTTTTCAAAATATATAATGTTATATGAATTTTCATTGCAGTGCCATGGCAAGTTGATGAAAATGCGTTTTTCACGGAAAAGGAATCCTACCATTCAAAAAACGGGATTTATAATCCATTTTGAAGAACCATGGATCGGTGGTAGTCCGGATGGGATCGATACACTTTGCATAATCATGGAGATTAAGTGTCCTTTTTCCGGGGAGGCTAACGGATTGAACTGGCTTGTGGATAATTGTCCCGCTACAAAACGGTATGTGAAGGTAGACGAGTATGATGGTGAAATTAAATACACGCTGAACAAAAAGCATGCCTACTATGCACAGGTTCAAGTCAACATTGTGCGTTGTTCGAGTATCGGGGACACTCTCGAGTCTCTTTGAATCTCGAAGGGGGTTACGGCAGGGTGATGGGCTTTCGTGTCTGCTGTTCAACATCGCGTTAGAAGGTGTGATCAGAAGAGCTGGGATAGACACGAGTGGCACGATATTCAGGAAGTCCATCCAGCTCCTTGGCTTCGCCGATGACATTGACATCATGGCACGGAACTTTGAGATGATGGCGGAAACGTACATCATAATGAAGGCTGAAGCTAGACGGATTGGACTTGCCATCAACGCATCAATGACAAAATACATGAAATAAGAGGTTCTAGGGAAGACAATGTTAGCCTCCCACCCCGAGTTCAGATTGACGGTGACGAAATCGAGGTGGTCGATGAGTTCGTGTATTTGGGCTCACTGGTGACCGCCGAAAATGACACCAGCAGAGAAATTTAAAGACGCATTATGGCAGGGAATCGTGCCTACTTTGGACTCCGGAGGACGCTCCGATCGAATAAAATTTGCTGCCACACGAAGATGATTGTCTACAAGACGCTGATTAGACCGGTGGTCCTCTACGGCCACGAGACCTGGACTATGCTCGTGGAGGACCAACGCGCCCTTGTTATTTTCGAACGGAAGGTGTTGCGTACCATCTGGGGTGGCGTGAAGATGGATGACGGAACGTGGAGGAGACGAATGAACCACGAATTGCACCAGCTGCTGGGAGAACCATCCATCGTCCACATTGCAAAAATTAGGCGACTACGGTGGGCTGGGCACGTCGTTAGAATGCCGCACGACGACCCAGTGAAAATGGTTCTAGAAAGCGACCCAACAGGAACAAGAAGAAGAGGCGCGCAGGGGGCAAGGTGGATCGACCAAGTAGAAGGCGACCTGCGGACCCTTCGTAGACGACGAGGCTGGTGAAGTGTAGCCATGGATCGAGTATAGTGGAGACGACTTCTTCGGACAGCAGAGGACAACAAGACCTTAGTCTGATTGGTAAGGTAAGTCGATTGTAGTGGTGTGAATTCTCCTCCAACAGTTTCAGTGAGATTGGGGCGCATCAAACCATTCTTAACAAACCATTCTGTAGGAAGCCAAATTAGTATTGCGAATTGCGTGATTCGATTTGTTGAATCGTATCGTTGGAAGGAGATTCTTAATTTCCCGTGGATTTCACGTAAGTGTCTCTGCTTATGGGTCCACCCCACTGTCTTTAGCCCTTCTTACAGCGATATTGTAAATTCAGATCGGTAGCTCAAATTGATCTTGCTATTAAGTGGTGTCCCCTGGCGATGGTGACTACTAGAGTGATGCAAAATTTGAAATTTTCTCTCCACAATACTTAAACGATTCCAAATCAGATCCTGACTAACCTCTCAAAATTTGAACCTATTTGGTGAGAAACTGAGATGGCACAAACCATTTGAAGTTTGTATGGGAATTACTATGGGAAAACTAAGATTTGTGTTCATGTCTATCTAATAATTCACCATATTGGTCTGCTTCAAAAACTTTCATTTGTACTTGTAGAAAATTTTCCCAGCTACAACTTTGCTCAAGACCACTTTTTGATTAAATGCAAGGATCGAAAGTTATCAATGGTTCAATGCGCTGATGTCTTATGATCATGCTCAATCAACTACTCAGCAGGCAACATTGGTGTTTATGGGGCGTTGAATAGGACACAAAAATCACGGCTACTATGTCACACTGCAAAATACAGTGTTGCCTACAGAGCAGCTGCTTGATCATGTCATAAGTTTACCATTCTCTTAAATAATTAATAACTTTTTCCTGTCTCGTTTTACATAGAAACGATCTTCAGCAAAGTTGTAGCTGAGAAAATTTTCTATAAGAATGGTTATCGAACTGTTTCGCTGCTCAATGAGGAAAAAAAAAACCTAGAAGGTAATGAACAAAAAGTTGAGATTTCCAATGGTAATTTACATGTAAACTTCAAATGGCTTGTGCGAAGTCTGTTTCTAACCAAATGAGTTGTAACTTTGGGAGGCTTATCAGGACCCAATTTGAAACCATTTAAGCACTGTGGAGCGAAAAAGTCAAATTTTGCATCAGTCTAGTGACTACCTTACATGCATACATACAATTTGCTTCCAGATTACGGTATTTCGAAAAGAAATTCAGATGGAAATTCCAACGGAACTGCAAAGAATGGAATGTTTTATAGAAAATACAAGTACCCCGTAATGGAACTCCAATGGACGAATTTTGAAAAGAATTCAAATCGAAGCCTAAAGTAAATTTTAAAAGGCAAATTCATTGAAATTATGAAATAACTATAATTCTTCACCCATCAGAGTCAATCAACTTACCACACAGCCAAGGGCAGAGTCTAATTTTTATGTCAACCTAGATTTCATCGTACTGACGATGGACTCATTCAATCTCCTCATCGTAGCCTATGGGCAGTGGTAATGAAATTATTCCTCTATTCCACTACATTTCCCCATATCATTGCCATTTCAAACCGGATGCCGGTTCCAAAATAGATAAAAAACAAACTATCCCATCCATTGCATAGTGCCATAGAGAGATGTACCTACTATATAAAACAGAGATGGCCCGCGAAAGGCAACATTGTGGCAAAAAGGTGATTCCCAGTTTTAGTGACCAGACAACGCCGATGACGACAGCCCATGCAAATAGATCCCGATCCCTACCTGCGCCACCGGCAACAACAGACACAGGGGAAATGCAACTTTTTACATTTCCGCTGCCCACAGAGAGAATGATTTGAGTCACGCTTCCTTCCACCTACTGCTGACGGCGGCGGCGGCGGCTGTGCGGTAACATGCTGTCTGGCCTCTGGAACTGGTGGTGGCATGTGCAAGCAAGGTGACGTCACCGGTCGTTGGTGGTGTTGCATCCAAACTCACAACGCGAAAAGGGTACAATGTTCACGGCCAGCCACGGAACTCCCGCGGGTGTGAAATATTGCCGGTAATATCTTTTTACGGCATTCATTAGCCCGACTATGAGTTGTGCGGGAAGTGTTGCCAGATTGGTTTTGTAATTGAGGGGACTTCCGTCTGAGTAGATTTGCTGGATGCCGGCAACCTCCGGTTAACGGAACTTAATTGTATACACATACACACTCAATATAAAACAGGCATGTACTGCACTTTGATGAGCATCACACACACACTATGTATGCGTGATACTGAATGTTTAACCACAGACCGATTCTAAACTGAAGTCCATTCTGCACCACACGACCCGGATGATGAATGGCTCTAAATCAGTTTTAATTTCTTCTGTTACAAATGGCCCGTACGCGAATGCATGTAGGATTAGCTGTTTTACTGCCTACTCCCCATATGGGACGGGGACAAATAAATGACCAAAGTCAGGGGACATCGAAACAACGTGAGTCGAAAGTGATAAAATTCCAGTAAAACGCACATTATTTCACTTTCTGCCGGGGAATGTTCTGTTTGAATAATGAATGAATCATAAACGAGCTAAAGTGAGACACAGCAAGAGGGATGGTGGTAATAATTCCGGTGCCACTAAACTGTCCCTCATCCGAGTGCAGTGACGCTCACTTCCTCTACCATTGCGACGTAAGTTTACGACAAGGGGCATGGAAAATGTATGAAGATTGCCTTCTCATTCTCCTCGTTCTTCTGCTTATGATGATGATACATTTATGGGATTGTTGAAATATGTTTAACGACAACGACAACCGCACTGCCAACCATAATGGTCATGGATTCAAAAGACAAGCACCTTGTTCATCTCTAATGGTTTGAGGCAATAAAAGTATAAAATATGACAGGACTGTAAATGCTGGGCCTTGCTCGATTTTGAAGAAATTGTTACCCCTATCGATGGGACATTTGTTGAACTTCTTCGAAACGGTGAACTTTGATGACAGGGGGCCTTACGAGCAGCATCATACTCAACAGGTAGTGAAGGTGGCATTTGCCACACAAAAAAAAACCTGATGAACCGAAAAGACACAACAAATTTCCTTGAACGTCTGCTACAAAGTTCCCTAATCATTGCTTCTTGAAAATTGAAAATCAACTTCTTGCAAGTGTCATATTGTTTTTTCAAGTTCTTGTATTTGACCAATATCTCAGAACATCCATGACCTTCTTCAAACATCAGGAACAGTGTTGGCAAAATCATCAATCAAATTATATTTTTCCGCTGTCATACACTCTCAATATAACGCGTGATATTGGAACAAAATATCATGCTTGATATTGATCATACAAGCTCCTTTGATATTGCGAGACTATTCACAACATGCAAGCTGAGAGTTGACTCGACACAAAAATCATTCCGTTGCACATCGTTTTCTTAGAACGAGAAAGTAAAGCTTGCTATCGCTCTTTTCTCTTCACCGTTAGCAGACACGAAGCTGCTGCTACCCGCAGTGACGGTAGTTTCGGGTCACGTTCGAAAGTAAAGCAAAAATCATGAAGCTCAAACTCACCACGGTTTGGTTAGAATTGTAGCTGGTGAGTTTTGATAGCTTGTGATCTTCGGAATTAGTGAGATTTGATTTATTGATATTTTCCGAACACTGATCAGGAAAGACCTAGAACCTTTTCTATGGATTTTCCTATATATCTGGGTGAAACTAGGATCTCAAAAACTCCAAATCAAACCCTACCTTCCTGAGCATCTGCGAAATTTACTGAACTTCTACAATTTTGGCTGAACTCCTACGAAGTTCCTTTAACTTTAAAACAACCAGCACTTCTATGAAGTTTAACGAAGTTCCTCGAATTGGTACGTAATTCTTTGAACTTCTACAAAGTTCTCAGAATTTATCTGATGTTTGTACTTACCTTACCAATCACGCTAAGGCCTTGTTGTCCTCTGCTGTCCGAAGAAGTCGTTTCCACTCTACTCGATCAATGACCACACTTCGCCAGCCTCCTATTCTACGAAGGGTCCGGAGGTCGCCTTCTACTTGGTCGAACCACCTTGCCCGTTGCACGCCTCTTCTTCTTGTTCCTGTTGGGTCGCTTTCGAGCACCATTTTCACTGGGTCGTCGTGCGGCATTCTCACGACGTGCCCAGCCCACCGTTGTCACCCAATTTTTGCAATGTGGACGATGCATGGTTTTCCCAGCAGCTGGCGCAATTCGTGGTTCATTCACCTCCTCCACGATCCATCATTTATCTACACTCCACCGTAGATGGTACGCAACACCTTCCGTTCGAAAACAACAAGAACGCGTTGGTCCTCCACGAGCATAGTCCAGGTCTCGTGGCCGTAAAGGAACACCGTTCTAATCTGCGTCTTATAGACAGTCAACTTCGTGCGATGGCGAATGTTATTTGACCGGAGCGTCCTCCGGAGTTCAAAATAGGTACGATTCTCTGCCATAATGCGTCTTTGAATTTCTCTGCTAGTATCATTTTCGGCGGTCACCAGTGAGCCCAAATACACGAACTCATCGCCCAACTCGATTTCGTCACCACCAATCTGAACTCGGGGAAACGGGAAGCGAATTGGAACACCATTTTCGGGGACGGAAACCACCTTTCTGCAATAGTTCAATTAGTTCTTCACGAAGCAGAATAGCCTCTTCGATGCTATCGGCTCCGGCGAGGATATCGTCCACGTAGGTGTTCTTCTTGATGGCCGTGCTTGCTTTCGGGAACGGGATACCTTCATCTTCGACGAGCTTCAAGAGTGTTCGTGTAGCCAGGAACGAGGACGGAGCGAGGCCGTAAGTGACAGTGCATAGTTCATACTCCTGAATCAGTTGTGAACTGTTGAAGCGCCACAGAATTCTTTGCAGGAGACGATCGTGTACATGCATCAGTATTTAGCGGTACATTTTCTCGATGTCAGCCACCAAAGCGATCAAGAATTTCCGGAAACGGAAAACGAGACTGAATAGCTCGTCCTGCATGACGGGGCCGACTAGCAAGGAATCATTTAGCGAATGTCCAGAGCTCGTCTTCGCAGATCCATCAAAAACAACTCTCACCTTTGTGGTGGAGCTCGAATATTTAAGGACGGGATGGTGGGGGAGGTAGCAAGCCTTTGGATCGTCTTCCTTGTCCACAGGAACAGGAGCCATGTGGCCAAGGGATATGTATTCATTGATGAAGTCATGGTATTGGGTCTTCAGGTCATCGTCCTTTAACAGCCTTCGTTCCAACAGCTTGAATCTGCGCAGTGCAGCCGGCTTCGATGCTCCAATCATCTGCTCGTGGTCAGTGTGTCTTGGCATTCTCACGATGTATAGTCCAGTAGCGTTACGGGAAACGGTCCTTCGGTAATAATCCTCGCACGTCTGTTCTTCGATGGAGTAATTCGACCCATGGAGCTCTTCCACTTGCCAAAAACGTTCTAATTGTTCGCTTATGGAAGCGACGGTCACCGTATGGCATGTAACTGAAGGCTGCGAGTGTGACCCACCGATGTCTTCAAATTTTCCGGCCACTACCCAACCAAATACTGTCTCAACAAGTAATGGACCATGGCCAGGCAGGCGGAAGCGCCCATCCGGCAGAAATGAATAAAAATGAGCTGCACCAATGATCATATCCACCATTCGAGAAGTGTGGAAGTCGGGATCAGCTAGTGGAAACTTTTCGGGAAGATTCCACTGAACAGTGGAGAACGAAACGGCTGGCGTATCACGGGTCACCTTCCGCAGGACAAGAAAATCCAGTGATTCACTGAAGTCAGCTACTCGCGAACGGATTTCGGCTCGAACTTCGTACTTCGCGTTCGTGACGATGCTGTCCACTCCAGCAATGGGCACATTGACAACCTTTCGGGGGAGATGAAGTTGCTGACACAACCGCTCGCTGATTGCGTTGGGCTGCGAACCTGTATCCAACAGGGCACGGGCGATGTGCTCTTGACCGTAGACGTCAGCAATGATCAGTACCACGGTCGTGAGGAGAACATTTGTGTAAGAGGATTTCACCGTTGATATGACCTCTGGAGCGGGTGTTGCTACTACAGCAGTTGAAACACTGGAAGTGCCAGGCGGAAAATTTTCGGAACTGATCGTGGCACTATCTTCGGAAGTAGACTTATTCATCTCGAACGGACCTGGGTGTATCATAGAGTGATGCCGCTTACCGCAGTGCTTGCAGCTGAATTTGGAGCGGCAGTTTCGGGCAAAATGATCGCTACGGAAGCAATTGCTGCAGAGCTTCTTGTCCGTGACCACCTTCAGGCGGCCTTTCGTATCTAGTCCGTTGAATACGGAACAGTCGAAAAGCGAGTGTTTCTGCTTGTCGCAGGCTGGGCAGATCGGGAAGATCTTTGACGGGATCTCAGCCGCCGCGATGGTGCTTAAGCGAGGCTGATTTGGTTTCTTCGATGCGGGGAACTGGTTGCCAGGCTTGGGGCTGGCATGCTGCGGCCGATTTATGGCAATCGTCTCCAGAATTCGGGCACGTTTCTGCAGAAAATCGACCATCTTGTCGTAGGTGGGATGTATGTCAACGGCGACTGATTCCTCCCAGGCAGTGAGCGACGCATCATCCAGTTTATCCTCAAGCAATTCGATGAGAATAGAGCTAAACTGATCCACTGGTTCACCAATCTGTTCCAGAACCTTAGTGTGGCGTTGGAACTCATCCACGATCTTGTGAAGGGCATCAACGTTGTTGCTCGGAATCTTGGGATGCTTGAGTAGGGCCCGAATATGTTTCTTACGGAGGATGGCCTTGTTGGAGTATCGGTTGACCAACGTCTGCAATCATCGCATGTTTCCTTCCTCGCGAAACAGGAGCATTTCCGAGCCGACCGCCAACACAGAGTATCCCATCAACCATCACAGGATTCAAAGCATGCAGCTTCGACGAAGCCCTAACATCGCCCTTAGCCGCAAGGTTTGATTTTTTTTTTTTTGTTTTATATCTTTATTAAGGAGACTTTCAGCCGTTGGCTGGCTCGTCTCCGACTCCGCAAGGTTTGATAATTCCAATGGAAAACATTCCAATTTGGCTAGCTGCACTAGGATACTCAAGGATAAATCATGTTCACCAGCTGTCAGCAATCCAGTTTTCCTCTGCAACCGATTTCTCGGTCGACGGTTGAAGGAAAAACGGCGAATCCAAGCGGTCAGACGAACAAGGTTCAGAAGAGACGAACGTAGCGTGAAAATCTCACTTGGAGGCAGTGTCTGTAGGACTTCTGACACTAACTCCAACCGAGGTGTGGATTACTTCTTCTTTCTTTTACTTAGGTCCTCCAACGGTGCAACCTTTGATTTAGCCATCAGTAGGTTGATCGTGACCTCTCCGTCTCGGTTCACACATCGTAAGTATATCGCGGCACCGTATGCTTTATCGCTTGTATCGCTGAATCCGTGGAATTCACACGTGATTACATCTCTTCCGCACCTGATCCATCGAGGAACAGACACAGCGTCCAACTCGCAAATATTGGTTCTGAACTCCAACCATTGTGACTGAAGCTCATCACTTAGTGGTTCATCCCAGGAGTATTTCGCCTTCGAAAGCTTTTGAAGAAATAGTTTTCCTTGGACTACTACCAGACCGACTAGTCCGTTTGGGTCGAAAAAGACGTGCTATCTCGGATAGAAAAACACGATGCGTGATTGGCCCACCTGGCCTCCAATTCGGAACCTTGATCCACAGTGTGTCCGTAGCCGTCTCCCACGTGAGACCTAACGTCTTCACAGTTGCCTTTTTATCTAAATTCAGGAATTCTCGATCGTACCGCAGATGCGAGGGTATTGCCTTCAAAATCTTGGGATTGTTGGAGTTCCACTTCCTGAGGTTGAAACCTAATCCCTTCAGGAGCTCCAGTACCTCCTTACAGAGCTGTTCGCCTTCTTCATCGGTATGAGAACCGGCTAGCATGTCGTCAACATAAAAACTCGTCTTGACCAGCACTAAAGCTACGGGATCGTAAAAGGATGCTTCGTAGGTCGTCTTGAACGACAGGTCCCACCATCAAGACGTCATTCAAGGACACACCGAAATCCGTAGAACACGATGCATCGAAAACTACTCCAAGTTTTGTATTAGTGCTGTCTGGTTTCAGCACTGCATGATGCGGCTAGTAATATTCCGGACCAGATCTGCCATCTTGGATTTCAAAATGGCGTCAGACATAGATTTCCAGTTCCTACACGTCACCCTGATTCCAAAAATACCCATATTGTGGGGTATTGACAGTATTTTCCAGTTTCTCATGAACCGAATACCGCCATCTTGGATTTCAAAATGGCGTCAGGCATGGATTTCCGGTTCCTACATGTCACTCCGATTCCAAAAATACTAATATTGTGGGGTATTTCACAGTTTTTCCCAGATTCCCAAAATCGCAAAAAAAAAACTCGTTATTTGGAATTTACTTCGTAAAAAGAGGGACGTAAATTGCGTAAAAAAAGACTTCGTAAACGGAGGTTTCAGTGTACTAAATTAGAATATACAATGAACAAAGATGAAGAGCCAGATAGGCTAATCAATTGAAATATAAAAACAATGCCGTTGCTGCGGCTTAGTGCGTGCGGGAGTTCCTCCCAGGAGAGCGACTGATGTACGGGTAGGCTTTGCCAACCGCTGAAAGTGCCTATCGTAACCGGAGATGGCCGAAATTTCTGCGAAATACCCTCCGAGTTCTTCGGCGATGGCTGCCGGTTCGGAGATGGTAACTCGGCAGTTTGGAGATGGCGTCGAATGCCGTGTACCGCTGAGAGCATTAACCCTGCTCCAGAGATCGGCAGAGGACTGGAAGGCGTTGATGCTTTCAAGGAAATCAGACCAACTGTTTAGTTTTGCACTTCTCACTTCTTTTCTGCATTGAATATGCAGTGTACGGTACCGGGTTAGTAGCTCTTCCATGTTTGTCATCTTCATCTCTCGGGGTTCGCCTGAGTTTCCGTAGAGCTTTCCGGCGGGCTTTAACGGCTTTTTTGGTGTCTTCACTCCACCAACGGAGGAGGGCTTTTCGTCCAGCTAGGCTACTGGTCTTTGGTATGGTAGCGGATGCAGCATCTAACACTAACTTAGAAAAATCCGGGATGATTAACGGATTGCGTTCGAGTATCAGGGACAGAATTGTCCCCTGATACCCATCCCAGTCAGCCTCGTCAGCGCGGTCTTTTAGTGACTTCTGGGGCCGTGGCTGACGAAAGCTGCATTTGGATGGGGAAGTGATCACTTCCGTACAAATCCGCATTGGTGCACCACGTGACTTTTCCTGTTATGGAACGGCTGATTGAAGAGACGTCGATAGCCGTAGCGTGACGTTCGTGGAAAGAATGTTGGGTTTCCATGGTTTAGCACCACCATGTCTTCCTGATCGAGAAGGTTCATTAGGATCCTTACTCTAGGATCCGGATGAGGACAGCCCCAAGATGGATGATGTCCATTGAGGTCTCCGATAAACATCATTGGTTCGGGTAGCTTGCTGAAAACACCGGTGATGGGGACTTCCTTTAACGATGCGCAGCGATAATGGTCAACCGTTCCAGAGCGAAAGGTTCGTAAAAACTTGGGCAGACAAAGAGGTCAGAATCAGAAAGTCCATTCCGTTAAACGCACAGTCAAACGGTGCCGTCAAACGGCAAAATAAAGGGATAAAGGAGGCTCTAGCTGCCGCAAAGCTTGATAAAGTGAATTGGAAAGTGGCATTGGATAAATATATTCAAGTTCTAAATAAAGTAAGACCTTTGTCTCGTTTGGGTGGAATACCATTGGAACTACTGGTTGGATGGAAGTTCCGGGAAACATTCCCCTGCCTCTGGGATCCCATCGCAAGTTCAGACTTGGATCGAGAAGAAATAAAAGAGAAAGATGCTCTATCAAAACTCAATAGCAAAAAATATGCTGACACACGACGAGGTGCTAAAGAGTCGGACGTATCAATGGGAGGCAAAGTGCTGATTACCCATCAGAAACGATTGTAATCTGATCCAAATTTTTCGACTAAGAGATACACCGTATTGGCATGAGATTCCGATATAAAGCCAGAAATCACGACGCGGCATGTACCAGGCAACAGCGTTCAACCAGCGATTCGACTGAAGGGGTCAGTTGGTAAGCCCAGTAAATTTAAGGATATGGTGCTGTACAGAATCTTTGAATAAAGAGTATCTACGAATCTATACACAAGCGGTTGAGATGTCGAAGAGAAGCGTTCTCAAGGGTAAACTTGGTCCGAGGTCCGGCTCCAGACTTGGTCAGCCTGGACGGCCCAGACACGACAGTACCTACCAGAATTACCATTCGAGTTTTGATGGTTTTCACAATTTTGAACAGAAATTTCTTCTAATATATTGGAAAAGCTCTCTTCTAGATGCGTTTCGAATAGAAAATCTGTTTGTTGATGAAACTTCTCTGAAATTTTCGGATTTTACTTTAAATCTTCGAAACTTCTGTAACGTTCCTACAATTTTCGTACAGTTAATGGTTCTGCAAGGTTTCGTGAAGTTTTTGGAACTTCGCATAAGTTTTTACACTGCTCCAAATAATTTTCTTGAAACTGCCCTGAAATTTATGGAATTGTAGTAAAGATCCCTGAGGTTCTCTGAACTTTCGTTAATTTCTTGGAATTTCTGCGATGTTTCCGAATTTTTTTTCTGAAGTTCTCTAGACTACCCTAGACTTCTTTAGCATTCGCTGAAATTTTCGAAACTAGTGGAACTGCCCTAAAATTTTCCTGATATTCGTGGAACTTTCTGCTCTGAAGTTCACAGAATTGCTCCAAATATTACGATACTTCTTTAAAGATCTCTGAACATGCCTGTTTATTTCTCATCATTCCAGTCTGACTAGCAGACACGTTCGGACGTGTCTTTTCGCATTACTCAGGTTATTCACATTCGCTCGTTATCGTAACTTTCGTTCTCGCGTTGACGCCGCTGTTAGCTACCACCAAAATGGTACGCCACCGTGAGGAGGTGCCACCAGCACCAGGCCCTTCGAAAAGGATGCGCACTTAGCAGATGGTCTCGGAAGAGGTCGAAAATCGGCTTCTGGCTATCTAGGAGCAAGCATCGGATACTACCGTGGCAAAAATCAAGCTTCCACCAATTTTCACCATACAGCGGGACAGTTATGCTCTGAAAAATGAGCTGGAAAAAAGTGACTTGAAACCACTTTTCAAACGGTGCATTACCCGCGACGACCAGATTCAGGTCATAGGCTATCTTCTCTACAATTATGGGGTCAAATGAGCCCCGCAACTTGCGCTTTGCAAATTGGAATGCTTGCTCGATCCGAGCAAAAAAGACCGAGCTGCCCTCATTCCTAAATGAACACAACATTGACGTCGGTATCTTTACCGAGACCCATCTCAAACCAGAAAATAGCCTTACCATACCTGATTTTCGATTGTTCAGGCTCGATCGCACCAGCTCCAGAGGGGAAGGGGTAGCGATTGGAACATATGCTGCCGCTGCCGAGTTTTCATCTTCAAGTCATCGAAGCCATCGGTGTGGAAGTATCCACTTGTGTTGGCTAAACGGGTCGGCTTCAAAACTGCGACAAGACATCATGAAGTTAACTCGGCGGCAGAGCAAGTACATTATCGCCAGGGACCTCAACGCGAAACACCAAGCCTGGGGAAACAGCAGAAACAACAGGAACGGCATTATCTTAAACGATGACGTTGAAGAAGGTCACTACAACATCTTGAGCCCGGATTCTCCCACCCGGTTGAGTCAATCCGGAGCTCTTCATCTCCAATTTGGCCAACATCTCTAAACCAGTCGTCGTTCAAGAACTCAGCTCTGATCCACCGTTAACCAATTTCAAGCTTTCCGGCGTAACTATCATCGTGCCGACTGGGGTCAGTTCCAACACTGCGTCGACAATGCTGTAGACTACGATGTTCAACCGGAATCGTTCGAATACGTTGACTGGTGTCTGCGCTCCATCGATGAAGCAATTTCCCGGGCCAGGGAGCTACATGTGCCAGTATCCAGACATGTGAGTAATACTCTGAACCTTGACAGGCACACTAAAGACCTCATTAGATTCCGCAACACGATTCGTAGGCAGTACCAGCGTACTGGTCTGCCTATCCTGAAGACCAATTGCAACCGTTTGAACAAAATCATCCAAGCTGGATCTCAGAAATGTGGACTTTGCAAACTAAATTCACTCTCTCCCAGATGGTGCTAAGCCATTCTGGAAAATGGCAAAGATTTTGAAAAATAAGCCGAGGCCCATTCCTCCCCTTTCCTCTCCTAACCAAAATTCGGATCCATCTTTGCTAATAACCCCAGTTGAAAAGGCCAATGCTCTTGGGCAACACTTTGTGAATTCACATAACCTTGGCCACGCCATGGTGAGTCCCCACGAGCCTGTAGTATCAGAGGTAATATCTAGAGTCATTGCCACCCCCGTAGTTGTCCCTGACGAAAGTAGAATATCGGCTGATGAGGTAATAGCAGCGATTAAATCAACCAAGAACATGAAGGCCGCTGGTGTCGATGGAGTGGTCAACCTCGAGTTGAAAAACTTGAGTGTTGACTTCTTCGAGCACTTTGCAACGGTCTTCAATAAGTGTTTGATGCTTGGCTACTTCCCTGCATACTGGAAGTTTGCCAAAGTCATTCCAATTCACAAGCCTGGCAAAGACCCTACCAGTGTTAAAAGCTATCGCCCCATCAGCCTCTTGTCCTCCATCTCGAAGCTCTTCGAAAAACTGATACTCAGCCGTCTGCTGGTGTTTTCAAATAATGATAACATCTTTCTCAAAGAGCGATTCGGGTTTAGGAAAGGCCACTCTACCATCCACCAACTCGCACGGGTTACTAACATAATCAAGCGGAACAAGTCCGTTTCCAATACATCTGCCATGACATTGTTGGACGTTGAGAAGGCGTTCGACAATGTCTGGGATGATGGTCTAGTGTACAAGCTGCATAGATACAACTTCCCAATCTTCTTTGTAAAAATCATCAAAAACTACTTGTCGGGCAGATCATTCCTGGTCTTCTTAAACAATTCTCCTTCTGATACGTACAACGCTGATGCTGGGGTTCCCCAGGGTAGCCTCTTTGGTCCTATCCTCTTCAACATCTTCACGTCAGATTTTCCTCCACTTCCGGGTGGTGGTATTTTGTCAATGTTTGCGGATGACACTGCCATCATCTATAAGGATCGAGTGATCCTTGCTCTGACGGGAAAACTCCAATCAGGCCTGGAAGTTCTGTCCGACTATTTCAAAAGCTGGAAGATTTGTATCAATGCAGCTAAAACACAGACCATACTATTTCCGCACTCCAACTCACCTCGGTTTGTTCCACCTGGTAACTCAAAAGTCCACCTTGATAACACTTCCATTGAATGGTCGAGTGAAGTCGTCTACCTTGGTCTCACTCTTGACAGCAAGTTGCTATTCCGGTCCCATGTGGACAAAACATCCACCAAGTGCAACATCTTGATTAGGTCGCTCTACCCACTTATCAACAGAAAGTCCACCCTTTCCCTTAAAAATAAACTTGACGTCCACAAGCAAATCATCCTCCCCTCCATTGAGTACGGAACGCCAATCTGGGAGAGTTGTGCTATGTGGCATCACCTCAAACTCCAAAGGATCCAGAACAAGATCGAAACTCTGAGGTCCACCACCTGGCTGGCCTTCAGCCTCTCAAAGAGCGACGAACGGTCTCCTTGGAAAGGTTTAGAGACACCTGTCTGAGATCAGATATTCAGATCATACGTGATCTGGCACGTTAGTTAAGTTAGACTCGTAGTTAGGTAGGTTATCAAATTTTTCAAATAAAACAAAAACACCCCTCAAGGGGTATTCTGTTAACTAGATGAAATACGCAAATACTAAATAAGAATATCCAATGAACAAAGATGAAGAGCCAGATAGGCTAATCAATTGAAATGTAAAATCAATGTAAACAACAGAAATAAACGAAATTTTACTACTAATGATTATTTCTAGAATTCCTTAAATTTTTCAGAACATGTGTTCTACGACCCCTTCTAAATGTCACATGATGGCTGAACGTTTTTTAGCAGAAAGTATAAGCCATTTCTTTCCAATTG
Source organism: Ochlerotatus camptorhynchus (assembly GCF_037179485.1). Classification (NCBI taxonomy): domain Eukaryota; kingdom Metazoa; phylum Arthropoda; class Insecta; order Diptera; family Culicidae; genus Ochlerotatus; species Ochlerotatus camptorhynchus. The sequence continues at coordinate 1,783,790 of NW_027040953.1, forward strand.
GCCTCCAAAGTCCATTTATAAATACAAATCCATTCGTATATCTCCACTACATACGATATAAAAACAAATCGGCTGGAAAAATTTGACCTGATCCACGGCGAAACTAGTAATAGACCAAGCTGAAAATCTTCAATTTTAACCCCATACACCTGTCTGTTCTAGCTGTCCTGCGGCTGGTACAAGATTTTTGGAGTCAATGCATTCTGACGGCTATTGGTCAAAGCAAAGCTTTCACAAGCCCAAATGCAGTGAAAAACTATCCTCATCCATCCACAGCTGCCAATGTCCAAGTCAATAACAACGACGAAGACACGACAACAGAGTCGCTAAATGGGTGTGACGGATTTAATGATCGTCCCATTAGCAAAGAACAAATTACAACCTTCGTGTATCGTCCAGCGGGCTTTCTCCTTCTGCTTCGTCTTCCATTCGGAAAGGGTGTGTTCCTCGCTTTCTACAGCTCGTTGGTCTACTGTGTCCCGGGTGCCATTCCGTTGACTGTTTTGTCCATCATCAACATCAACATCAACGTTCCTACCTCGCCCGGCGGGTTGTCGATTGCAAATCGATACTCTTTTACCGGCCCATTTCGCCCATTCGCCCCCCCCCCCTTGCTGCTTCCATGTGGAAAATAAAAACAGAGCAAATTATTTACGACACGACCACTAAACGGGTGTCGTGTCTAGCAGTTAATGGCAGGTCGCTTCCGCGCGCGGAGGGTGAAGATCGTCGCTTCGATGTGCTATCGGAAGAATTTTCTTCCGTGTGTTCTGGCTGCGGAATCTCCGGATTAAGGTGTGACCACCCCGGTGCACCGCCTCAGGAAAGGGAAAAGCAAATTTAATAATAACCTGTTTGTCGGAAGTTGGTGTGTCCCAGGTATGCTCTACGTGCTAATAGGAATTCCTGCGACGGTGGCCTCCAGGCCGTTACCGAAAATAACTGAATTTTATATAACGATTCTTTTTTTTTTCGTCTATCGGATACTGTTTGGCAAGGCAAACGAAATGGGGTTACATCTGCAAGCAACATGAAATGCAGCTAGGTTTTAATGACCTTTTTTTTTGTCCCCAGAGGTATTCTCCTGGTCATCTTGAATTGCACTTCCCGCAGCAGACAATGTTGGAAGAATGGCAGGACAAAGAATGGCTGTGTGTGTCCTTAAATACCAGTAATTAGGAACTCTCGGAACCGCGAAGCAAGCCAAATTGCAGCACTTGTGCGTTATGCAGAATCCGGTAATGAGTTAAATTGCGCGGATAATTGTCTGCTGCCGAGGGAGAGAAAGCTTGGAGTTTGCACTCGGAAAAAAAATTGAGAATACGGGTGGTAATTAAGTGCAGACCTTTGGTCAGAAACGGACTGCTAATGGGTGGATGTAGAAACAAAAAGGAGGGAAAGCCATTGAAGGTTGTAATGTGATAGGAAATTGATTCAGTTGAAGGTGCTCTCCCGAGCGGAGATTTCATTCTTTGTTGAAACAATCATTTCTTGTCTGCACTCACAAATGATATTTACTCTTCTCAATTGCATCGCCTTCAAATTGGTTGAAGGTTCAATATTTGAGCGAAGAAATCACTGAACAAATGCTTCTTTCCGGGGGAGTTTTCGCTGAATCATCCCGAACCGAGGCAAAGTGCAATTTCTGGACTCGTTTGTGTAAACTTTCCGTTTCGCTTTGCAATGCTTTCCTGTTCAATTGCAGCAAGTGGAAAGCAAAGGTTAATCTAATAATGCACCTTCTTGGTGGGAGCATTCTTCTACGGCCGATAAACCATAGTTCAGTAGAGTGCTGTTTGCAGTATATTACTTTATGGCAGCCCATTTTTTGCACCAATAGAAATAATAAAATGCACCAAAAAAAAAAAACCTATTCCCCTACTATACCTATTGCAGTCTATACGCGTACACCATGAAATTACATTTGAAACAACCCTCAAAATTTAAAGTTATGTTTAAAAACCCGATTTTGGGTAAGTAACCGCATACTATCAGGAGATACTCAATCATTTTTCAACCGATTTTTGATTACCTTTTTCGTTGATGTTTCCTTTAAATTCTACTACTTTTGTATCACTTTCACTTTCACTAATTCACTTTCTCTCTTTACTTTCACTATCACTTTGAACTATAACAGATACGTATTTCGTTTATTACTTGCAAACTTCTTCAGAGATGTGCGCCGCCGCACCACGCCAACGCCACCGGCGCTTTTTGGGCCACGCCGCCGCTGACGCAATTTTATCGGCGCGCCGATTGTTCAGAAATCGTCACGCTACCGATCTACGGTTTCCAACGCCTACGGTAATTTTTTTTTCCAGTGCATACGGCTCTTAGGATGACATACAGTCATACCTCTATATAACGTAACTCGATATAGCGTAACTCGATGTAACGTAACTTCCACCTCGATATAACGTATCTTTTTTTTAAGTCTAAAAATCCATTTTAAATTATTTTATACATACACACTTAGAAAAAATCATGTAAATTTAGTTGTTCTGAGACTGACATATACGAGCGTCAATTTTGACATAAAATTGAGTCATAACAGACGCAAAATTCAACTCAATCAAACGTACTTTTCGTCGAGTAACGGACTTTTCAGTCTCGGAACACTTAATTTTACATGAAATATTTGTTTACGTCTGAACGTTTATGTCAAAGATGGATTCCGTCACTTGTAAAATTAGTTATTTCTAAGTGTGTAGTATTATTAAATTATTCATGAAACGCTGGGTTGAATAAACATTTTTTTTTGCTTTATTATAGAGACTTTCAGCCTGTAGCTGGTTTGTCTCTTTGAAGGATTGGGGCTCCTGAGGGGGTGCCGGAGAGAGAAAATAAATAAATTACATAGTGTTTGTTACAGAGTTTAAGTATCTTAGAGTTCTGTGTCGATTGTTTTAACAGTAAGGAAGGTGAACGAAGTTGTGGTTAATTTCCGAGAGAGAGAGTCAATGTCCGTAGCCTGCGTGGTTGTTATCGTTGTTCTTCCGTTTGACATGTCATTTAGAGAGCTGGTGTTGTCCAAATGCCGTCGTTCGTCCGTTGTCGTGTCATTGTTCGTTGAACGTATATTGATAATAGCCTGTGTCTTTAAGGAAGTTGAGAAGTGATTTTTCCCTGTCTGGGTCATTGGATAATGCGTCTCTGATGCTGAGACCGATACCGTATTGGTGTCGGAGGTTTTGATGTGCAGGGCAATTTATTATGAGATGCTCAACTGACATTTTGGTTGAGCACCCCATACATTGTTTGTGGAATCCATCACGGGATCCGAGATCGTGTGAGAATCTGGTGTAGCCGCAGTGTAATCTGGACAGTACTTTCTGGTCCTTCCAGTTTTTGGTGTAGGACCAGCATTTCGTATCTCCTTTTATTTTGCGTAAGAAAGGGTCTCGTTAAATCCGCTGCAGGGACTTCCGGTTCCACTGGGGTTTTCGATCTGCCGATCGCTGCCAGCTTGTCCACAGCCTCGTTTTCACTGATATTGCAGTGGCTGGGAACCCAGACATATACGGTGTTACTGTTCGAAGCCATTCTGATTGCTTGCACCAACGGGTGTCGGTTCTTCGGACTCTCAAGTGCCATCAACACACTGGCCGAATCGGTAATGATGGCCTTCCAGGAAAAACTGGACTCCGTAACGGCTGAGAAGATGACACATGTAACAAAATTATGAAAGATTTTGTACAGTTATAACTCTGTCCATATCGGATGGATTTTAATTCTAAACAAGCCAATCGATTGGAAAGTCATCTACAAATCTGTTAAAATGAACACTTTATTATTTGTCAATAGGTCACTATTGAAAATTACACGAATATGCAACTGTTGCTATCATTATTTAAATTATCACCGATTGCCTGCGAAAAGCGCTTTTCCTAACACAGATTTAAAAATTGATTTCACTTCGGTCTTGCCAAACGGTGTTTATTCAATCACTGCGTGTGGTGAGTGATGGTGTTCGGTCGTCATCAGCAGCTGAAGCAGTGCTTTCGGCACTTGGCGTTCTCCAGTACATAATGAAAGCCTCTCGATTCAGCCTTCGATTCTACGAAGAGAGAGGACGAAGCCGAACCGCTACTGACCGGATTCAGTTGCGCGTCGTGCGCCACAGTGGGCCATCTATTCCAAGTGCATCGCCCTCGTTCCAAACAACATACAGCTTGCCAGCTTTATCTGTATTGAACACCCTAATAAAAGCTCAGCATTACTCAACCATTACGACAAAACGTTCCTTTTCAGGACCACCATAAATTTGTTAAATAGTTTTTTTTTTCTGGACATTTCTCAAAGTCATTAATCGGATATCAGTTCCCATAAGTTTCAATCTAACATACCATGTATTTTTAAGACAACCCACAATTACCAAAACCACAGTTGGTTGATTTGATTTTGATCCAGAGATGATGGATTTTAATTTGTAAACGCCAATCGATTGGAAATTTTTCTACAAATGAGAATAAGACTATCAAAAGGTCACTATTGAAAATTGCACGAATGTGCAACTGTTGCGATGGCGATCAAAATTATCACCGATTGCCTCCAAAAAACGCATTCCTTAACACAGATTTAAAAATCGAATTCTCTTCTGTCTCGTCGAACGGTGTTTACTCAATCACCGTGCGTGGTGAATAGTGGTGTCCGATCGTCATTAGCAGCAGCAGTGCTTTCGGCGCGTGGCGTTTTCCACTACATAATCAAAGGCTGTCCGCAAGCAGCTAGCTATCAAGGCTGCCCACAAGAGCCCTGGATTCACCGAAGAAAGTGGAAGAAGCCGCACCCCTACTGATCGGATTCAGTTGCGCGTCGTGAGCCGCTGTGGGCCATCTATGCCAAGTGCGTCAACCTCGCTCCAAACAACATACAGCTCGTCAGCTTCATCAGTGTTGAACACCCTAATAGTAGCTCAGCATTACTCAATCATCACGACCAAACGGTCCTTTTCTGGACCACCATAAATTTGTTAAAAATCTCCTTCTGCAGTTAACAAATGACATTTTTCATATAAGACCACGTAGTCCTACGTCACCATTGCGTACAACCCCATAGGGCTGTCCCTTGTAGTTTTTTGATGTATGTATAGTACAAATAGTGAAAATAGAACAATTGAACAATTAAGAAATTTAACAAATAAAATATGAATATGTCGCGTACTAATCAAAATCGCGAACGGATGGGATGAATCTATATTCTCTCGCACGGACATCACAAACTAACACTTCTTCCTTGTGTAACACGTTTCATTAGGTTCCTAGATTCGCCTCAATGCATGAATTTGTATATTGTGTGGCAAGCACAATGAAGTCGAGAAAATTTTCAACCCGAAAGATTCCCTCGACCGGACCGGGAATTGAACCCACCGCCTCTGGCCTGGTAATACCGTGCCTTTACTGACTAGGCTATGAGACCCCGGTAGAAAACTCATCGGTAATATTAAAATAATGCAGCGGTTGTACTAAAAAGTTGATTTACTTCTTTTTCCTTCATTTGTTTTCCGTCGATCTTGTTTTCCGTACTGAATACCAGTGCTACCGACGCCAGGGAGCCAGCTCCCACACCTGAACCCTACCCTTTTGACGATCAACTCATGGACCGGGGACCAAGGGCTTTACTTCCCGTAAATCGATAAGAGATTTTATGCCTCAGAAATACCCCACAGGCACCGACTGGGATTGAAGCCCAGGCCTTTTGGAATGAGAGGCAATCACGTTTACCACTAAACCACCGGTGCCGCAGTTCATTCACTGTTGGTATCGATTCCATGTTCACACAAACGGTACCATTTGAAATATTTAAAGAGTTTAAGGATATAGATTTTAAACAACGAAAAGAACTAAGCACAAAAACAAGTGTACCGACCAATCGCGGTCCTACATCAACCTTTCGTTCGTGCCCCTAGGCACGGACTCTAGTACTTTTGTTTTCATTTTCATATCTTTCATATAAGCTTTGGGAACTTATCTAATAAAATTGGGGAAAATTATATAAGAAAGGTTTTGTAAGCCTGTTAAATGACTAGAAAAAAAAATTGGGTCATCTTTGGGTTACAATAAACAATTTTCGATTAAAAAAAATATTTTTTTTTGCTTCGATATAACGTAACTCGATATAACGTAACGTTGCTTTATGTCGAGGTACGACTGTATATATACCTAACATACAAACCCTGATTTATCACTTTTGACGAATCTTCCCTTCGACTCACTGTCCCAGGTCAAGGAGCACAGGTCTAGCGATGTGAATTTGTCGTCTCTTTCATTCTCCTACTGTTCTCATGCAACAGCGAGTGTGATGACAAACACGCTGTTCCATTTCCATTAGACGGCGGGCGAAGTCCTTGACAAGGATCATTGCCTTTTGCTTTTTCACCTTATATACGATTTGAACTCTTTACAAATAAAAAACCCCATAAGCACCTCCCTTCCTTTTTTATGGCACAGACCTGTTGGTCCATAATGATCCCATAAGCATCTGTCAATATGTACGTAGTCTGCATGTATCGTCAGCTTCCAGTCCGAGGGGGGCGACTCTATACTCTAAGATGCAGGAAATTTTTCGTTTTGCTGTTGTGAGTAGCACTCGCGCTTAATAGATAGAAACACGATTGAATATGATTTTATAGATTTCCTTCAAAAAGGTGAAGAGCGATGCGAGTAGATTGGTTTCGATGCAAGAGATGAAAAAACTAATTCGCTAGTGTGAGACTTATCGACCATTTAAAATCGAGATTTAGATGTGTCACACCCCTCGTTCCAGTCCAGGTTTGATCGTCGGCTTCCAGTGATAGAATGACCTTTGGTTTTCCAAAAGAACCTCCGGTTTTTGAACATCACGATGTTGGTGATGGTTCTGGTGACCCCGGGAACATCGCATACCGCAGGCATTCTATTTCAGGTTCTCCGTAGGATACTCAATGAGAGCAACGTTGAATGCGATTCCTCTTGTTTGCACGTTAGTGTAGTCCAGTTTATTGCATTTGCGTGTTAAATCATTTATGTGCGATGACGGTAGATCGGACCACAATCAGCTTGGCACCGGGAGTACGGGGTCACTGTGTGGGTAATGTTACTGAATTAGCCATTGGTGTCTTCCGTTTTTGGGCTACAAAATGGTGAGTTGACAACCTGGAAGGAGCGGAATACCTAGCCCTGGTCCTCACAAGTTCCTACTTCACGCCTCCCCGAGTCATTCGATAACAAAAGACTACCAGCTAAAACATGGACACAGCTGGGTGGCGTAGCCTGGGCAATGTTGCCAGCCCGGCAATAGCAAAGTGAAGAGGTGCGACACGAACACTGGCGCGGTAACCATAGTACGGTGATAGAGGAAATGCTTCACCAAACCCGAGCGTCTGTTCACCATGGAGGTGCGGCTCAAAACGGCGTCTGTTCTCCATGTTAGGAGCAGCTGATCACCGTCCTAGTACCAACATGGGACTCTAAACAGAGCTGTGCACGATGGTCCCCCGACGAGACAGGGGGTTGGGGCAGGCCCAACAAGCCGCCCTGGAAAAGAATAGTTGCAAATACTGAAGAAAGAAATAAAGTAAGTATAAAGTTGCAAATACTGAAGAAAGAAATACGGATCGGAACAATCGGCACAGACCTACGCGACGAAATAAGCACTACGATTGGAAACTCGGAACATGGAACTGCAAATCGCTCGGCTTCCCGGGCTGCGATAGGTAAATCTATGACGAACATCAACCACGCAACTTCGAAGCCGTAGCACTGCAGGAACTTTGCTGGACGGGACAAAAGGTATGGAAAAGCGGGCATCGAGCGGCTACTTTCTACCAGAGCTGTGGCACCACCAACGAGCTGGGAACTGGCTTTGTAGTGCTGGGGAAGATGCGCCAACGCGTGATTGGTTGGCAGCCGATCAACGCGAGGATGTGCAAGTTGAGGATTAAGGGCCGTTTCTTCAACTACAGCATCATCAACGTGCACTGCCCGACGACGAGAAAGAAGCGTTCTATGCGCAGCTGGAGCAGGTGTACGACGGCTGCTCGCAAACGGGACGTCAAAATCGTCATCGGCGACATGAACGCTCAGGTAGGACGGGAGGCAATGTAAAGACCGGCAATCGGGCCAAACATCCTGCATGCCGTATCAAACGACAACGGCCAACGATGCGTGAACTTTGCAGCCTCCCGGGGTATGGTAGTTCGAAGTACCTTTTTCTCCCGAAAGGATATCCACAAAGCCACCTGGAGATTTTTTTTTTCTTTGGTTTGTTTTTCCGTCGATCTTGTTTTCCGTGCTGAGCACCAATGCTACCGACGTGCCAGGAAAGCAGCTCCCACACCTGGACCCTACCTATCGACCCATCAACTCATGAACCGGGGACCAACGGCTTTACTTCCCATCCGAAGGAAGGCGTGATCAGAGATGTTATGCCTCAGAACATCCCGGTGGCGCCGACTGGGATTGAACCCAGGCCTACTGGGGTGAGAGGTAATCACGATTACCACTACACCACCGGCGCCGTTTAGCCACCTGGAGATCACCTGACCAACACACAGAAATCCAAATCGATCACGTTCTAATCGACGAGAAAAATCTCCGACATTATCAACGTCCGCACGTACCGCAGTGCGAACATAGATTCGGACCACTACCTAGTTGCAGTATGCATGCGCTCAAAACTCTCGACGGTGCATAACACCCGTCGAAGTCGAACGCCGCGACCCAACATAGAGCAACTACGGGACGCCGGAGTTGCCCAGGACTACGCGCAGCAGCTGGAAGTTGCACTACCCACGGAAGAGCAGGTTGGCGCAGCTTCTCTTGGCTGGAGGGACATCCGTCCTGCCATAGGTAGTACTGCTGCAGCAACACTAGGTACTGCGATCCCGGAGCGAAGAAATGACTGGTTTGACGGCAAATGCAAACTGTTAGTAGAGGAGAAGAATGCAGCACGGGCGAGAATGCTGCAACACCGCACGAGATTGAATGAGGAGCGATACAGACAAGCGCGGAACAGACAAAACTCGGTTTTCCGAAGGAAGAAGCGTCAGCAGGAAGACCGAGATCGCGAGGTGATGGAAAATCTGTACCGCGTAAACGACACACGGAAGTTCTACGAGAAGCTAAATTGTTCGCCCAAAGACTACGTGCCGCAAGCCGATATGAGCAAGGACTTGGATGGTATCCTTCTCACAAACGAGTGTGAGGTGATTGAGAGGTGGAAGCAGTACTATGACGAGCACCTTAACGGTGATGCAGCAGAAAATGAAGGTGGCAAGGCAACAGACCTTGGAGCACGCACAGAAGACGACAGGCTACCGGCCCCTGATTTTCAAGAAATTGAGGAGGAAATCGGTCGGCAGAAGAACTACAAAGCAATTGGTGTAGATCAACTACCAAGTGAGCTATTCAAATACGGTGGTTAAGCGCGGGCTAGAGCGCTGCACTGGATAATTTCCAAGATTTGGAAGGAGGAGATATTACCGAAGGAGTGGATGGAAGGTATCGTATGCTCAATCTACAAAAAGGGCGACAAGTTGGATTGCTGCAACTACCGCGCGATCACACTGCTGAGCGCCGCCTACAAGGTACTCTCCCAAATTCTATGCCGCCGCCCGTCACCATTTGCAAGAGAGTTCATGGGGCAATACCAGGCAGGATTCATGGGTGCCCGTGCTACCACGGACCAAATTTTTGAGATTCGGCAGGTTCTGCAGAAATGCCGCGAATACAACGTGCCCACACATCACTTTTTCATCGATTTCAAATCCGCATACGACACAATCGATCGAGATTAGCTATGGCAGATTATGCAAGAGTACGGATTTCCAGATATACTGAGGCGATCGGTCAAGGTGACAATGGATCGAGTCATGTGCGTTGTTCGAGTATCGGGGACACTCTCGAGTTCCTTTGAATCTCGAAGGGGGTTACGGCAAGGTGATGGACTTTCGTGTCTGCTATTCAACATCGCGTTAGAAGGTGTGATCAGAAGAGCTGGAATAGACACGAGTGGCACAATCTTCAGGAAGTCCATCCAGCTTCTTGGCTTCGCCGATGACATTGACATCATGGCACGGAACTTTGAGACGATGGCGGAAACGTACATCAGACTGAAGGCTGAAGATAGGCGGATTGGACATGCCATCAACGCATCAAAGACAAAATACATGAAAGGATGAGTTTCTAGGGAAAACAATGTTAGCCTCCCACCCCGAGTTCAGATTGACGGTGACGAAATCGAGGTGGTCGATGAGTTCGTGTATATGTGCTCACTGGTGACCGCCGAAAATGATACCAGCAGAGAAATTCAAAGACGTATTATGGCAGGGAATCATGCCTACTTTGGACTCTGGAGGACGCTCCGGTCGAATAAAATTCGCCGCCGCACGAAGTTGACTGTCTACAAGACGCTGATTAGACCGGTGGTCCTCTACAGCCACAAAACCTGGACTATGCTCGTGGAGGACCAACGCGCCGCCCTTGGTGTTTTCGAACGGAAGGTGTTGCGTACCATCTACGGTGGAGTGCAGATGGATGATGGAACGTGAAGGAGGCGAATGAAACACGAATTGCACCAGCTGCTGGGTTGGGCACGTCGTAAGAATTCCGCACGACGACCCAGTGAAAATGGACAGGAACAAGAACAAGAGGCGCGCAGCGGGCAAGGTGGATCGACCAAGTAGAAGGCGACCTGCGGACCCTTCGTAGACGACGAGGCTGGTGAAGTGTAGCCATGGATCGAGTAGAGTGGAGACGACTTTTTCGGACAGCAGAGGACAACAAGGCCTTAGTCTGATTGGTAAGGTAAGTAAGGCTTTCGTTTTTACTTTACACGTCTTCAGCCCCAAACGCTGTGTTGATTTTTGGACAAAACCAGGTGACATTCCTATTTTACGAGCCACCGTTCGAACAGAGAGATTCGGATTTTCATTCAATATCTTCTTCACTTTTCGGTCCATGACAGGATCAGCACGTCCAATGTTTTTATCACTTCTCGGTTTCCTCTCGACCGTCAAACGTTCCGAAAATTATTTGTGCACACCCATATTGACAAGTCAGGATTTGAATTACGTCCGTACAAAATCCGGTCGCGTGTTTTTCTTTCGTTGCCATTTGAAAAAAAAACATGGAATTTAAACACCAATTCAGTCATCCTCGCATAACCGTCACATCTCAAAAATGACGGTCAACTAGCATATCACATAGAAACACCTCTATCTCACTTGATGGTTTCATAAAAGCCATCCATGACAGTTAGATTAAATGACAAAGAGAGAGTAGCAAAACCATTCACTCACTGATCATCTCTGTTGGGCATTTATAAGTGGGAAGTGAGAATAAATCTCCCTAATTCTAGACCTGTGCGCCGCCGCGCCATGCCGCCGCCGCGCCATGCCGCCGCCGCGCCATGCCGCCGCCGCCGACGATTTTCATACGCCGTCGCCGCCGATGAAATTAAGCCGGCGCGCCGCCGAAGTAAAATCTTCCACGCCGCCGAATACATTTATGTCACGCCGATGAAAAATTCTTAGCACCTTTTAGGTAAAATGCATCTTGAACGCGTTGAAATTAGCGTGTAGTGCACCGATTGTCATTTAGTTTTTTGACATTTGTTCGCACTTTCTCGATCGAGCACACAATAATGAATCATTCAGGTCGGATTTACATAAAGGTGAATAAGTGAATACGTTTCGACCAACAGTTTCGTGTATCGCAAGTTGCGGTTCTTTACATTTCCGTGACAATGCGAAGCATTTCTCTGGAAAAGCGCAAACAGATCGTGTACTATACCCATTTTCTTTTAAATATTATTATTAAGGAGACTTTCAGCCCAATCTCCAACATTTCTCTGAGTAAATTAGCGAAATTGAAAGGTGTAAGCATCGGAGCCGTTCGAAACGCGATTCGGAAGTATGGTGATCAATCAACTTTCCAGGACAAGCAAAAATCTGGAGGTAAACGGAACCCTGTTGACCAAAATCTGAACGGGAAAATCGTGCAAGCTTTCACTCGCAAGAAAAGGGCTTCGGTTCGAGACGTGGCTAGAAAAGTGGGATCCTCGAAAAGTAACGTCCAGCGGTCCAAGTCAATAATGGGTCTAAAGACGTTTAAGAAGCAGAAGAAGCCAAAGCGAAGGTAAAAACAAGCCGCATCTATCAAACCGAGGGCTCGGAAGCAGAGTGGCCGGATTGTTTTTTTTTTTCATTATCGGTGGCTTCTCAAACCTATTATCGATAGCTATCGGTAGGCCGTCTGAAGAAGGCTTTCCCGATACTTGAAACCTTTATGAGCGAAGAGGGTAACTGTCCTTCAGTTCTTCTGCTTTAAACGTGTCGAAATCAGTATGAATTTTCAAGATTACTAAAAATCTGTGATTCTCGGTAGGAAAAGTGAAAAATCGGTGCTTTTTAACCTTTTGTCAGTGAATCGGTAGGCATATCGAAAATCCTTAGGACTACCGATAAATCGGTAGGTCTGGCCACCCTGCTCGGAAGCTATAGAGCTTTTTGACGTTTAATCGGCGCACACTACTACACTAGAGTCGGTGTATAATGAGTCACGCCAAGAGTGAAGCCAAGTCTACCTATTGAACTGTCAAAGCGGCTACCTATCGTGCAAAGTAAATAAACATTACGATGCTATGAAAGGTTCACGAAAGGTATTGCAATAAAATATAAAATATAATCGAAGAAATGAGCATAAACACGCAGTGAGCGTTAAATTGTCATGGGATACGCTCGGTAATGATTAGTAATGAGAATTTCTACTATTTTTTGTTAAGATAATTTGACAAAATCACTGTAGTATTTTTTCTCTCGCTAGAAGTCATTTGAAGTTGTTGTAGAAGTCCTCTGTTGCCAAGTGAAAAGAATTGGAATCTTTCGAAAACCGTGATGCGAGTTCAACTGTTTTTCTCTTGGCGTGACTCATTATACACCGACTCTATACTACACCATTTAAATCGAACGAGTACAAGCAAGAGGGAAACAGATTAGTGGGAAAACAAACCGTTCATTCATCCATGTATGCTAGATAGAGAAAGACTATTAAACGTCAAAAAGGTTTATACGACCAGTTGCTGTTCGGAAAATCGGTGTTCGAGATTATGGACGTTGAATCATACGTTAAATTTGATTACAAAACTTTTCCTAGTGATCAGTACTCGTTCGTGATGGCCGAAGTGTTGACGACGCGGATAAGTCGATTTTTTCCGAAAAAATCGGTAAAAATGCTATTTGGTGAGTGTGGTATGCTTTCCAAACCGTTGGTGACAACGGAGACAATGACAACCGATGTTTAAGTGCGTGAGTGTTCAAACAAGCGTCTGTTACCCATGATCCGCAAACACGACGCCTCAGTACTGTTTTGGCCGGATTTGGCCGGATTTGGCGTCGGTTCATTATTCCAAGGACACGATAGCCTGGTATAAAGCCAACAAAGTCCAATTCGTACCCAAGGAGATGAATCCACCAAACTGTCCCCAAGCCAGGCCAATCGAAACTTTTTGGGTCCCAAGCATATTTGCGAACACATGTAAAGGCAGCGAAAATTTGTGAAAAACTGGGAAAAAGTATCCAAACTTGTTGGACTGAAGCTACGTTTTACTGTAAAAGAATACTATAGAGAACATGAAAACGAAATAAACATCGTATTTGCTGTAAACAAAGTTTCGTCATCGTTTTTTTTTCAAATCGTGCTAAGACATTCTGCAACACTCTATATTACTAACAACACGTTGATATTTGAGCTTTTTTTTTTTAATCTCTTACAGGTCCAAAGTGTGATTCAAATACATAAACCAAAAGTTGTATGACTACAATGCGTGTACATTCAAATATGTATCAGAGTAGTACAAGCATATCATTTATCGCTATTAACATATTAAAAACATGTAATGCTCAATAAATGAAAGAATTCCTAGGGTCCATTAAAATGTTACGTAATGCAACAGATTGCTTTTAAATATTATCCACCCCTACATACGTACTTTTCTTATACTTAATAGAAGGGTTGTAACACTTTGCAATACGACTTCACCAACAAGCACTTGAAATATTTTCCTAAACAAATTCCGCATGTACGGCCAATGATAACGACTCAAAATTGAGTAAGAGTTACTCATATTCGAGTTCAGTTATTTATTTATTTTTTTGTTGGGGAGTAAAGTAAAACCACTCCATGCATTATTTGAAGTTTTGTGGTACCCCTATTTGCTGTTTGTATCATGCAAATCGACTATTAAACAAGTAGACAGCTAATTGCCTGGACACATCTTTCCCCAGTCCAGTATAATATGGTTTATAGAACCAACTACATTTCCATGATTTGCAGACTAAATATCGCTGGGTTGTAAGCTAATACTTCCAAGCAATTTGGATATATGCTTGTGTAATGCACCACAACTGCAGAACAGATGTTCCGAGGTTTCACGTTTCAAATTACAGAAACGACAGATATTACTCTGAACCCGACCAATGTTCTTAATGTGATATCTACTAGGACAGTGCCTAGTTACTAAGCCAGTGTATGTACTAAGAGCTCTTTTAGTGAGCTATAAGAGCTTTTTGGTGTATGTTATGTATTAGGAGTTATAAATCTTTTCAACTGGTTGCAATTAGTGCATATGCAATTGGCCATCACCCTTTGCTCTTCCCAGCATTTGAGTTCCATTTTTACTGTACAGTATGTTATACAACAATATTGTTCGCTTGAAACACCTTTGGCAAATGTACCATCGCAACTGAAATATTTGTCCCGGGGCTAAAGATTCCTGCATCTGTTCGTTTCCAATTTTTGAGCCATCTGTGAAAAATATGATTGAGTCTTGATGAACGTTAGGACCACCAGTTTCCCAATCCGAACGTGCCGTTTCACATACATTGAAGGGAATTTCATATTTGTCCTCTGGTTTCATCCAGTCTCCATTCATACTCATCCCTAGTCCTCTTTGGAAGTATTGTAAGATGCTTGGATGACCAACAAGATCAACTGGCATTACTTTTTTAGATCTTTTGAGCCCTTCTTTCCACTTCTAAATATTTAGTTGCACATGTTCATGCAAGAGCAGCAGATTGAGGATTGCTTCCCAAGCAACACACTTCCATCATAAAAAGTAGCCGCAATTTGATTGTGACTGAAATAAGCTACATACAAGTTTCCACAACTACTCAGTGACAAGTGTGCTGCTAGGGTTCTAATGCTTTTGATGGGGTGCTACGCACCGTTATTGCAATTGCATGCTAGACGTTGAAGTTTTGCTAGTTTCCTCTGAGCAGTAGCCTCTTTTGATTTTGGTTACCTCACTAACGAAGCATGATAGTTCAGGTTACTCAAATTCGCGAAATCGTAGGTCACTCATAGATTAAGTCAATTGTCCGACCCTTTTCCGAGGAAAACTTCTCGAATATTAGGAAAACTGATTGTGGTTTTAATTTGTCTTCTAGTACACTTCTAACCTGTGTAAATTTTTTTTTAATTTTTCCCATATTCGAGAAGTTTTCCCCGGGAAAGTGTCGGAAAATTTACTCAAACTATGAGTGACCTACGTTTTAGCGATTTTCTGTAATCTGAAATCAAATATGGGTAGCATTTTTTGTCCAAGTGCGATTGGTTTGGAAAGTAATTTTTTTTTTCTAAATCAGTTGGAATTAACTCACGCCGACATACGCCGCCGAAAGCAAACGGCGTGACGCCGCCACGCCGCCGCCGCCGGCAGAAAATAACATATCACGCCGCCGCCGAAAATATTTTGATCGGCGCACAGGTCTTCCTAATTCCCCTAAATTTCTAAAAGTTGTTAAGTTCAGAAAATACGAAACATTTTGAAAAAATGTGGATTTTCAATTTCATTGTAACAAATAAATATGTGGGTGCTGTTACATTACAATGTAGAAAAACATCAGTTTATCTTCAAAAATGCCATTGCTTAACTTGCAAATTAAAGCCATTTTCACTTTTTTATGTTCCATCGGCAATACCAATTATTTGACACGTACGCGTTATTGTGTACGATTTTTAATAAATATCAAAACTGACACAACTCACAATTGACAAGTTCACGAGAGTTTTACCATAGAGGTAACTCTAAGACCAGAAGGTCCCGAAGAAACGAGCTCAACTTTTTGGCTCAGCTCTGGTACTATCTTCGGTCCCAAGCTAATTGATTCACCCCTCGAAACATGGGAAAATCCACTAACCTCTCATTTTATCTGTCAAACTTTCATAGGCTGTGAACCATTTGCCGAGTTAAATTTAACTCGTGGTTAAAAGTGACATTTCGAAAGTTATTTCTTATGTTCGAAAATCCCCGTGCTGTCGATCGACCGGTTTTCGAGCCACGGTCGTCAAAATTTAACTTCTTGTCTGTCAGAAGTAACCACGCTCGGATAGCAGGGTTAATCGATAACTTTTCATCTGTCAAATTTTAACCAAAAGTTAAAATAATCCACCAAATGGTTCAGAGCCATAGTGAATCGAAACAAACATAGTGTAGTGGAATTTATACTAGAATGGGGTACGTTAGTCGATTTGCTTGGGACCAATAGGCTAGTCAAGTAGTGAGCCAATTTAAAATCTTCTTCTTTCTTCTTCTTTCCTTTATTTAACGTCGGTCTCTGTTCCGCAATCTAGTGCCAATCACCGACGGACATCGATTGCCATCCATTGACGGCAATCGAATGTGCAGGAAGGCAGCTTCCACACCTGCGTAGGATATCGCACCCATTCAACACACATGGGCCGGGACCAACGGCTTTACTTCCCTTCCGAAGGAAGACGTGACCAGAGATTTTTATGCCTCAGAAAAATCCCACCGACCTCGGCTAGGATTGAACCCAGACCCATTGGGGTGATAGAAAGCAGTCACGCTTACCACTACACCACCGGCGCCGGCTAAATTTAAAATCGATACTTTCGTATTGATTGTTGGTTTTACTGTCAAAACAAATATCTTTTCAACGTGGTTACGTTTCGTGCGAAAAGTGAAGCGAAAAATCTTAAATTTTTTAATTGCTCCGAAAAATTGCAAGGACCATCATGGAACTAACCGCTGGACCTTCGACAAAATCAGTACGAACTTTTTGTCAGTGCGAACCTCAACCTGAGTTGGGTTTAAAAGGAAACGAGCAAACAGGCGCTTGTCTGAAAACAAGTAGATCCAATCTTGATACCCGATCCAGGTTGAAACTGAATTATAAACGAATTCGCTATTAATTTTAGCGAAGATTTTTTGAAATACACTGCGTTTCCTTACGGACTTCAAAGTAACGATTTGAAGTTTTCTTTGTTGATGGATACCAATGATTGCTTTGATTGTGTGTGCAAGTGAAGAGAATGTATATTTATAATGGACCGTGCAATAATTCAGTGCCAACATTTCAAAGGGGCGTAATTGCTTTTGTAAACAATGACTTTAGCCGTCAATTTCTCGCGAATGAAATCTTACCTCTCCAAAATAACAATGCTAGCTGGTAGAGGAAACATTCATCTACCTGCTGGTGTCATTATTTTTCATGAGTGAGCTGTTATTCGTGAGAAATCGACGGCTAAAGCCATTGTTTACAAATGCAATTACGCCCCTTTGAAATGTTGGCACTGAATTCAAGACCAACAATTGAAAAGACCACAACTCCATTTTGTAGTCCGCCAACGCAAATCAACAAACAGGTGGGGCAATTCTCCTCTAGGGGAAACGCTCCTATAGTTGCGGTACGTTAGAAGCGTTAGGTTCCTATAGTTGTGTATGGAGTCTCCATACACAACTATAGGAACCTAACGCTTCTAACGTACCGCAACTATAGGAGCGTTTACCCTACCCGATTGTGTTTTAGGTTTGCGAATGTAGCTTTCGTCTCGCGAGAAAATGGTCTAACAAGTTTTGTTTACAAAATGGAGTTGACGCCTTTTCAATTGTTGATCTTGAATTAAGTAATGTCGTTTTCGTTTTTGCGGTGTAGCACTGGTGTAGTGTAAGCAGGATTAAGCGCGAGTCTCTGACAGCTCAACATCGTTTGTTTGTAAACAAAGGTGCATCCTATATCTACACCCTAAAATATTTCGGTGTACGGCAGTGTAGCACCGGTGTAGCTACACCGCAAAAACGAAAACGACATAAGTATTGAAGAGGGATGGGGTGCTTGCCATTTTCTAACGATACCTTTACTAGGGAGGGAAATATCTTATGTAAGGATGAAGAAATCAAATGCAGAATGCTGTAGGATATTTAAAAGGGTGGAGAAGCAATTGGTATGATTTTACAAAGTCTTACATTGGAAGAGGGCGGTTGAAAAATAAAAAAAAGACTGCTAACCTTATTGTATAACCCTTGTATTTGATGCGAGTCAACTTTTTTCTGAAATAATCCTGAACTGTGGTAAAGCCAGCCCAGTGGCAGGCGCGTAGGCAACATGTTATACAGTGACAGCGGGCCCAGCACAGCAAAATAAATGATTTGAGCCCACGACATGCTGCCTACTGTCAAACGCTGCTTTTGGTATAGGCCTTGTCACTGGCCTGGGTAAAGCAAGCAAATGTTGTATTGTGTTTAGCCTAAAGATATAAAATTACTTTTTCAACAGTTCAACGTTTGATTTCTCAGCAATACCTAACACCTCTAGCTATAATTCCAATATTAATAGAGGAATTCCTATTTACGCAAGGATTTTTTAATGTGGATACAATATGCGGTCAGTATCCTTATTATTGGACACGGACACGTCACGGTAATAGCTGCAAAATCGCTATCCATGAATAAGCATCCGTGGCTGCAGGCAGTACGTGTTCATGCAGATATGAATTCTCATAATAATAATTTCTTGTTATGATACGATTGTTTCGGATATTGTTTTGGAATAAAGTAAATGTCATAACTTAACTTTTTACAGGAGGGTTCGATACGCTGTAAACTGAAAACGAATCTTACTCAGAGAGTCACTTTTAATCATTTGCTTTAAGAAAATTTTCCGTAATGAGTAAAGGTGACGCACAAATGAGTAAAAGTTAATCACTGAGTTAGTTTCGTTTTCAATGTACAACGCAACGAACACCCCTGATTTTCACTCGGCAGTCAAACGATGACTGCAGCCAAACTTTCTACGTTTCCCTTGCTCAAACATTTAGATTAGATTCGTTGCATTTCCCTGAATTGGCACCCTTCGCGAAAGACGTAGTCCTACGTTCAAATAAATAAATGACACAATACGATAGCGCACAAAACACAGGCCACCTAACTCGCTAAATTTTCCTAAACCTTAAGCGCAGGTGACAGCCAGTCATCAAGAGCATCTCGTGATTCTATTTTTTTTTTCCCCCGATGTGATGCCGAGAAGCGATAATCCCATCACCGACTGACCTCCAGCGGCAGCAGCATCGTCGAGCACGGATCCAGATGTCAGCAATGATTGCCACAAATCCACCAAATGAAGCCACAAAGTATCGCCACCGCTTTTTACCACCCGCCCAGAATGGGACAGCTGCTGCGAGGGAAAGGGAGTGAGAAAACTGTCACCATTCGGCGTGTCCCGATGCGGTTTGCAGCAGTCAGTGGACGCACTTGTGTGTTCCCGCTGTGCACCACTATTTGCACACGGACAGTCCGGACGTCATCGTCGCTGTGGGATGGAAATGGATTTATTTCCAGTAGACATAAAAATGTTACGACCTCTTTGCTGTGCGCCGGCGACGAACGGAGCAAATTTCCTAAATGGCTTAATCTTGTCCAGTGTACGGTGACAGTAGCAGTGATGACGACGACGACGACGACGACGATTCCATCATAACTGCACAGCATCACTCGCTGCGGTTCCAAAATCGATTCCATAAAGGCTGGTCGCCAGGCAATTTCCCCCGCACTCGCTTAATATTCCATTTGACTCGTAATTCAACGAACTTCTTACGAAAATGTACCCACTCTCGAAAGTCAATCCGCACTCAACAAATTTTATGTATGCCTACATCCCACCGTCTTGTTCCACACCGTGAACTGGCAGTGTGTTATCTGCCGGGAAACCATCTTTATAGACTGCCTGCATCGGAGGCTCTGTCTGCATGAACCGAGACAGTTTATTACAAGTAGCTTCGCGCCATTATCTCCTTGCAGGTTTTTGACTGCTTCTCGCGGGAAAATTCGAAGTGAGATTGCAGCACGTAGCAGCTTCTCTTACGATAATGGCGGGGTGGGGTTGGGGGATTGCAGATCACCACCGTGGAAGGTGGATGCAATTACGGGATGCTATGGTTTACTATCGTTTGCTAAATGTAGTCGTATATTCAACATCAGCACGATCGCTGTACATGATGATAATGAATGCTTATGATGCAGCACTTAACCGTTTGTGTGACTTAAGTGCATACGTGCATACGGGTGTTTTGCTCGAATGAAGGAGGTCGATTGTTGATGTGATGACTCCACAATACATAACTTTGAACTATTCCATAGAACACATTTTTAATATGATGAATATTAGAGCCTCTCTAGAGGCGACCGTTTCGATTCCCGATATGGTGTAGAACATCCTTGCTTAAAGCTTACATTTTTTAACGGCTCTTTCAACTGTTCCCCTGGTAGAGGAGAATTAAGTTCATTCGAGACGGCATAAGGCATCACCTTTCCATGCTTCAAATAGCTCCCCAATGTCGCTTACCCTCACACACCATTGTCTTTACGACTTTAAAGACTACCCTCTTGTGAAAAAGAAGTAAGGTGAATATACAAGTCATTTTCTTTACAATGCCTCTTCAACTTACTTATGCTTATATCAAGTCGTATAAGTAAACCGCCCGCAAGAAATTGAGTACAGTCTGTTCTGTACTCCTGTCGTTGTACAATACCTCACGAATTGAACCAAAGACACCCATTTCTTCCCTGAATTGTACTCTAGCCGGGCACTTTATCCTTGGGAGCGTTCTTTAATTATCACACTCAAAATTTGCCCAAATGTAACCCTCTCCCATATTTTCACAATTTTTAAACCCCTCTTGAAAGTTACGTCACGTTATCACAATTTTGAAAATTTCAAAGATTTTTAACCAAAGTATGATCGCCTATTTATTTCAGAATAAGTTTTAGAAAAAGGACGAGTTGCAAAAGACCGGCAATAGACCGGAAGGTAAAAGGCCGAAAGGACAAAAGGTGAAATAGAAAAAAAGGGTCGGAAGGTTACAAGATCGAAAGAATATATGATCAAAATCCCAAAAGTGAATGTTTTTTTTTTTTTATTTTTAAGAACAAGGCTGATGCAAATAATAATGTTATGTCCGACATCACACAAATAGGTCGAGAAGGGGGAGGGGGACTAGAAATAAATAACAAGGGACGAAAATAAAAATTAAATACAGTCATTCCGTAGCAAAACGATGTAGTGGATTTCAGAATTTCATGAAAATTAGTAGTTTTGCTCCTCATAGCAAAATATTACACCCGTATATTTTATTTGGCATAAGGATGACCATTTCTATTTTAGGGTGGTCCAAAAAATTGATTTTTTTAAATTACTTTTTCAAAAATTCATAACTTTTGAACCACTGAGTCGATTTTAAAGATCAACGTAGCAAATGAAAGGTAATTAAAAATACCCTTTTGAAAAAGTATTAGATTGAAAAATTTGGATTTTGTATTGAAAAACATTGATTGTATTGGCTTCTTTACGGTTTTTTTTTGTTTGCAGACAGAGGGCGCAATATGTTTTTATAGTTGGTTAGAAATGCTAACATGAAACTTTAGTGTGATAATCTCACAGGACTGACATCAAATGTTTCCACTATGGGATTTCACAAATTTGACAGTACCCTCTTAACTGGTCTATAAATTTATGGCCCGTAACAAACTTGAACAACACATACGAACTTTGCGGCTGTATTGCATATTTTACTGCTGCCGCTTACATCGCATGTGTTTGTTTTGCGTTGGTTGTAAGTGTGTGAGTGAAAAATAGCAGACAACAGAAAAATGCTGGCTTAGCAGCCCCTTGGATAATTTATAAGCTAGAGCCACACAATAGTTGGGTAAAGAAGGATTGCATTATAACACACCATCGACTGGAATTGCTCTCGTAACGTGGGGCTTTAGGTAGTGATGAAACGTCGCTAGAATTATTCCACAGTCGCAGTCAGTAATGAGCAAAAAGCAGACGCACATATTTTGCCTGTATATTTGAAGACAGACTTCAAATCTCCGCGTACATCGTATGGGTTAGGCAAAAGGTGTGCGTTTGACTTTATACTGTCGCATTAATGGCCCTTCGCTCATTTTCAACTTCTATTCAATGTTCATACTGCCATACTCTTACGGAGCTATCCACCTACCCTCTTGTAAAGACCATTATCTAGCTAATAAATTATCACACTAAAGCTTCTTGTTAGCTTTTCCAACCAACTCTGAAAATCGCAAACTTCGCGTATGAAGTAACATAATACTTTGAATGTTTTTATATTTTCTTTGAAAATATAGGCTTTATTACACAACATATCAAAAAATCAGCTGCGTGTTTGTTTTTCGTTTTTGAGTTATTTATTTTTTGAAGTTGTTTGTTTTTTCAATACAATGATACGAACATACCAATTTAAAGGCCAAAAGATTCAAACGTTATTAATTAAAAAAAAAGTCAGTTTGCAAAATATAGATTTTTGGATATTGGAATTACATACAACGTCAGAATTTCAATATTTTTTATTTTCATAATAAGTTTTTGAAAGCAGATTTTGTCTCATACAACAGAGCTCCGGTGCACGTACCTAGTCATGACATTATTATTCAAATCCATCGACACATAAAAAAGTTACAGACCTTCACAATAGCCTGGGATCAAATTGACCCCAATGTAAAGACAAATGGTTAACTAGAACTCAAAAGCAAATGTTATAGTTCACAGTAGAATTCTAAAGAATTTCTGTGAAAAATTCTCTGACGATTGTGAAGAGGATTTCAGGAACCGCAAAAACTATCAAGGGTATCGAATGTTGAGCGGACATTTCCAAAGGAGTTCTCAATACAGTTTAACGAGAATTTATCACATAGTCGAGCAGTTTTGAGAGTTTATAATATAGGGTAAATGTCGGCTTCGGCACCCATTGACTGTTTTCGGCAACCAAAATTTAAACGTTAATTTCACTATGTTTTACCATCAACACACTTCCCTGAATGTATCCAAATGATTATTTAGTCTTTCAGCTTCAATCTGATTATATTTGTAGGACCGAGCAATCCTGTTATGCCAGATTTTTCTTCAAATGAAGCATACGTACTACAAAATGGGGCTGATTTCGAGTTGCCGATAATAGAACAGCTGGTTAACACGCAGTTCTAATGGGAAGGTTGCCGAAGAAAAAGAGGCTGCCGACAATAGTCACACTCACATGAGAAGTTTAGAGCGTTGTAAAAACGCTTTCAAACAGTTTTGAAGAATTCTGTCGATTGGAATGAATAGAGAAGCAAGCAGCAGATGAATTGAAACAAACAGACACGTCATATATGTGCGTGACGCTGTGAAAATGCTAATAGAAGTGCGGACGCTGCTTAGATTGACGAGAATACGTAAATTCCCCTAATTAGGCAGCCCATAGATGAAAAAAACATAATCTTATTTTAAGAAACCGAACGCAGAAACAAATTCAATATCCAGGAGAAATATAACTGCATTGCTCCTTATTTGAATGTTCATCGCACAATCGGCCAAATTTCCAATTTCCGGTAAAACCGAAAAATTCCCAACCGGAATTTGCTGGCATTATATATGATTTTCTTGGATTTTTGATAATTTTTCCCAATATTTTTAGAAAAATAAAAACGTACCGAAAATATTTTTTTTATTTTTGGGCCGGTGAGCTTCCCCTTAAAGCTGCATTAAATCGAAAAGATTTGTTTATGTGCTGCTCAAAACCCGGTGTCCGAAACGTATAACTTTTCATTCTGCCTGCCGTAACAAATCTTTAAAACTTACGATATGAGTGCGGGTCGTACCGGTGCGAATGAATCCACGCTCACGCTGGCCATGGATAAGACGGGAGGCTGCGTGAACTGCTCGCGCCCCGTTTCTTTCGATAATTTTGTGCAGTGTGACCAGTGCGATAGCTTTGCGCAGGAGTGACGGGGTCGGTAGCCGAAAGACTATGGACTTGCCCCAATTGTCTGCCAACGAGTATCAACTCGAAGTCCACCAAAAGTCGACCCGAATTGCCCTGAGATTGCAGAAGCTAGAGGAGGAGCGCGCAATTCAGCAGCGCGCTGTGGAAGCGGAGAAAAGGGCCATCGAAATAGAGAAAAAGCTTATGCAGGAGAAGAATACTCTGCTGGAGGAGCAACTGGAGGAAGACAATGACAATATGAGCAACCGCAGCTGGGTGAGTCGACGAGCAAGCTTGCAACGAGTGATGCAATGGGTGGATCACCAACCATCTAATGTTGCGCCATGGCGGCTACCTGAAGAGTTCCATTGCAAGTGGAACGTGGAAGTGAACTGGTTGAGGGCAATAATATGCCAACGGGAGGTCAAGAAACTAAGAAAATTGAAGCAAATGGAGTTGCACCACAATTCGGCGCAGCCGCAGGAAACGACATATCGGTCACAGCTTCAAGGGAGTCAGCAGCCGTATACAGGCGCGATTCCCAAAACGGTTCCGAAGCGACAGATCAACGATCACGTTACACAAACCGTAGGTAACATTACCCAACCCTCGCCCCTCGTACTGCCAACAGGTAAGCCACCAATTAATCCCACTATGAATCCAACATGTCCCGATCAACCGAGCTACAGTTCTTATCAAGATCTGCTAGCAAAATTGGGGTCAATTAGTCCGCTACTAAATTATACAAGTTCGGCACGACCTATTGGGCCGAAGCCTATTCTTCCAGGCCATCCCACTCCTACGGTTCCTCTCTCCACACCTTTGGGAAGGAACGAAATTCAATATGCTACTCAAGCAAATACCTTTCAAAATGCCAATAAAATCTAACCAAATACATCTTCTGCTTTCCCGGCACCAATAGTGCCCGAATCTGGTCCTTCCCCCTCGCAGTTAGCCGCCCGACAAGTAATGGTTCGCGACTTACCTTCATTTTCCGGTAATCCCGCGGATTGGCCAATATTCATAAGCAGGTTTAACAATACTACGCTGGCTTGTGGATACAACAGTGCTGAGAATCTCGCTCGTCTCCAGCGCTGTTTGAAAGGCCATGCATAGGAATCTGTCAAAAGCCGGTTACTGCTTCCCGAATCTGTTCCACAAGTAATCGATACCTTACGTCTGTTGTACGGAAGGCCCGAATTATTGATAAGTGCTTTGCTATAGAAGGTGCGGAGTGTTGCGGCGCCAAATGCGGAGAAATTGGAGACCATCATCGACTTCGGAACCATTTGGAAGCGGCCGGACTACTAGAGCACCTTTCTAACCCAACCTTGCTGATGGAATTGGTGGAAAAACTACCGCCACACACCAAAATGCAATGGGCGGAACATATGCAGCGGCACCCGGTTATCAATCTTTAAACCTTCGGCGATTTCATGCACGGAGTGGTTACAGCGGTTAGCAGATTAAGAATGTATGTTGGTGGGAGCAGCAGTGTCCAGCAGAAGCACAAAGGAGCAGTCAACAGTCACCTTAGCGGAGCAGAACCCATCTGTGAGTCAGCGAGCCAGAAGGAGCGTGTATGTGTTTGCTGTAAGAAATTTGGTCATCGTATAGCAGAGTGCCCGGTGTTCAAGTCGTATACCGTGAACGATCGATGGAAGCTCGCACAAACAAACGGTCTATACCGGAGTTGTCTCAACGCACACGGTAGGAGGAGTTGCAGAAGTGCGACACAATGCGTGATCGAAGGATGTCAATTCCGTCACCATCCACTGCTGCATTCAAACCGTTCGACCGGCAGCCTACGCCAAGGCTATCAACGGTGCAGAATCACACTCATCGACAATATAAACAAACTCTACTATTTCGCATTGTTCCTGTCATCATCTCAGGACCCCGAGCGTCCATCGAAACGTTCGCCTTCCTGGACGACGGGTCAGATCTATCGCTGATTGAGAGCAGCCTGGTGGAGCAGCTCGGTATCGATGGATGGACGAAACCGTTGTGCCTCAATTGGAGAGGTAACGTTACCAGAGTCGAGTCGGAGTCGAAACATGTTCGAGTTTCGATTAGAGGGGCGAACAGTCAGAAACAGTTCACCCTCAATGACATTCGTACTGTGAAGGAGCTGACTTTGCCGGAGGAGAGCCTTAACTACAATGATCTTGCGCAACGTTACCGTTATCTTCAGGTTCTGCCAATTGTCAGCTACGAGAAGGCTGTTCCCCGCCTGTTAATCGGCGTAAATAACGTGAACCTTACGGTACCACTGCAAGTGAAAGAAGGCAAGAAAGGCGAGTCTATCGCGGTAAAGACCAGGTTAGGATGGAGCCTCCTCGGTGGTAATGGTAAGGAGGCATCACATACGCTGAATTTCCATGCCTGCAAATGTGACCAGTAGCTACACAATGCGGTGAGAGATTATTTCACGGTGGAGGATACAGGTGTGAAGCCAGCACCAGTGCCGGAATCTGATGAAGATAAACGCGCATAGATAATTATGGAGCAGACGACTATACGAGTAGGCGAAAGATCCAAACTGGTCTATTGTGGAAGTACGATGACGTGGCAGCCAAGCGTTTCGAATGTCTGGAGCGCAAGATGATTCGAGATCCTGCACTGGCGGCCAACCTGAAGAAGCAGATTGCAGAGTACTTGCTTAAAAGCTACGCGCATCGCGCTACGGAAGATGAACTAGAACGAGCTGATCCGAGGCGCGTATGGTATCTACCGCTGGGTGCAGTAACAAATGCAAGGAAACCCGGTAAAGTTCGTCTAGTGTGGGATGCGGCAAATACAGTCGATGGAATATCACTGAATTCCATGCTGCTTAAAGGTTCAGACCAGCTTACGTCACTTCCGGTGGTGCTACTTCGTTTTCGGCAGAATATGGTGGGAGTTTCTGCAGACATTAGAGAAATGTTCCATCAGCTGTTGATTCAAGGTCAGATCGTCATGCTTTACGATTCCTATTCCGGAGTGATCCATCGGAACAATTGGAAATCTATATAATGAACGTGGCGACCTTCGGAGCCACCTGTTTACCAGCGTCGGCGCAATATGTAAAGAACACCAACGCTGCAGAATTCGCTGATGTCTTTCCACGGGCGGTTGAAGCAATTTGAAGAATCACTATGTGGATGACTTTCTCGATAGTTTCCCTAATAAAATTTGTATGGTTATTTTGCTTAACGACGTGTTCAGGGTATCATCCAAACCATTTGTGGAATAGTTATATAATATGGGTTATGGTTCAGGTATGGTATTTTTTATTAGGGTTCTAGAGCGAAGTGAGAACCATACACCAAAAAGAAGGTTTCCATCTCAGAAACTGGCTATCAAACAGTGCTATAGTGCTAAACAAACTGAAGGAAGAGGAAACTTTGGGAAACAAGATCCTCTGCTTGAGTCCAACAGACGGATGCGACCGAGTATTAGGAATGCTGTGGCTCACAGATGAAGATGAGCTGCGGTTTTCGATGAAAATGAAGGATGAAGTTCAGGAGGTAATTTGTAGAGGTGATCGGCCGACTAAACGGCAGATGCTGAAATGTCTGATGGGGATCTTCGATCCATTGGGACTTCTGAGCGTGTTCCTTGTTCACGGCAAAATACTTCTTCAGGATGTATGGCGAGCTGGCCTGCAGTGGGACGAAAAGGTGCCGGAAGCAATATTCGACCGATGGATCAGGTGGACTGGACTGTTTCGTAAGATTGGTGACTTACGAATCCGTCGCTGTTACTTCAAGAAAGCGACCACGCAAACATACGATCAACTTCAACTTCACATCTTCGTTGATGCAAGCGAAGCTACATTCTCCGCTGTAGCTTACTTTAGAGTGGTCAACGCTGAAGGTTAAGCCGAATGCACAATAGTTGCTGCCAAGACGAAGGTCGCACCGCTCAAGCCACTCTCAATTCCACGCTTGGAACTACAAGCAGCAGTCCTGGGAAGTCGCTTGATGTCTTTTGTACAGGAGGGTCACAACGTCGAAGTGAAGCGACGATTTCTGTGGAGTGATTCCGCGACTGTATTGGCTTGGCTGTGAGCTGACCACCGCCGCTACAAACAATACGTAGCGTGTTGGATTGGAGAGCTATTATCAACAACGGACATCGCAGAATGGCGATGGGTCCCCAGCAAACTCAACCCTGCGGATGCGGCGACAAAATGGGGAAAGAACCCGTGTCCTGAAGTAATTGACGAGTGGTTCAGAGGCCCGGAATACCTTCGTCTCCCCGAGAACGAATGGCCGAAGCAGACCAAGGAACTGGCGCAACCGAAAGAGGAACTACGGCCCTGATTTTTGATACAAGGTTCAACAATTCCAGCTACCATAGTAGATTTCTGTCGATTTTCGAAGTGGAGCCGGCTATTAGGAACAGTTGCGTACGTGCACCGTTTTGTGGACAATTGCAGGCGTAGAAGACCAGGCGAAGAAACACAATCATCGTATCTGAGCCAGGATTAGCTGAAAAAAGCGAAGAACACATTGATGCAAATGGTGCAGTAGGAGGAGTACCCTGAGGAGATGAACTTGATAATGGGAAGAAAAATGGAGCTACACAAAACGAGCGCCTTGTACCAGTTGACGCCAACAGTGGATCAATACGGAGTTCTACGGGTCGGTGGAAGAACTGGAGCTACGCCACATACTACGTTTGATGCCAAGTTTCCAGTAATTCTCCCGAGGAAACATCCAGTAACCAGTTTGATAGTGGATGATTTTCACCGAGCTTTTCGCTACAGGAACTCCGAAACTTCGTCAATTCTACTATATCTCCCGGCTGAGGACGGTAGTGAAGTAAGTAGCGGCTGCTTGTCAATGGTGCAAGTTGGCGAAGGCAACACCGAAGGTACCGCAAATGGCACCACTCCCTACGGCTCGCCTGTCGTCCTTTACCCGACCATTCACGTACGTTGGAATTGATCTGTTCGGCCCGCTGTCTGTGAAAGTAGGAAGGACTACTGCAAAACGCTGGATCTGCTTGTTCACCTGCTTAACAACTCGTGCTGTCCATGTGGAGGTTGCATACAGTCTTTCCACACCGTCCTGCGTGAAGTGCATTTGCCGTTTCGTTTGCCGTCGTGGAACGCCAGCGGAGATTTATACAGATAACGGCACCAACTTCCAGGGTGCAGATAATCTATTACGAAAACAGATTAAAGAAATTCACGACGGACTGGCAGCAACTTTCACAAACACAGATACCAAATGGATCTTTATACCAACAGGAGCGCATCACATGGGCGGTGCTTGGGAAAGAATGGTGCGATCGATAAAGACGGCCATGCAGAGCGCTTACAACAACGATCGAAAATTGGACGACGAAGGATTGGAAACGCTGGTCGTTGAAGCCGAGGGTATCGTTAACAGTAGACCGCTCACGTACCTGCCACTGGATGCTGAAGAAGGTGAAGCCGTTACACCGAACCACTTCCGTATGGGAAGCTCAAGAGGCGTACGCCAACCTACTGTAGCCTTTAGTGATCCAGCTTCTGCAGTGAGAAACTCCTGGAACCAGATTCAACAACAATTGGACGTTTTTTGGAAACGGTGGGTACGGGAATACCTCCCAATGCTGACGAGGCGGATGAAATGGTTCGGCGATGTCAAACCCGTAGCTGAAGGAAACCTGGTCCTGATTGTCGACGACACCCGTAGGAACGGTTGGATTCGTGGACGCGTTAAGGAGGTCGTGACAGCGAAGGATGAAAAAGTTCGGCAAGCTGTTGTACAAACTGCGAGGGGTATATTACGTAGGCCAGTATCCAAGTTGGCTGTATTGGAGGTTGAGTCAGGGGGTAAAACTGGGACCGGTGGCCAGTGTTACGGGGGGAGGATGTTGACGCTGGGTGCACTGCTTCAGGTTGGCGTTCCGCGTTGTCGCCCCAGCTGAATTCCGATGACGGCTGTCAACGGTCAGCTGAACGTATGACAGGTGACAGTAAGGAAAGAAGGGGACAAACTACATACTTCCGACGAGGAACAACAGAACGGATAGCGAAGCAACAAGCGAAATAGGGGCTACTCCAGCGAACATTTGTTATTCTAATGTTTATTAATACCTAAACGATTCAATTTGTTACTAGTAGTGAAGATTGCCTAATTAAAAGCACATACAGAAACAGTAAGTTGTACACTTAAAACCTATTTACACACAATTGTAATACCATAAAATTGGTTGCAGCTCCTAAACAAGTAACAGACATAGATTTCAAGCATATCATTTGCACACGTAGAACACCGTTAGTGTAAGTAAACTAACCTATAATTTGATAAGCTATTCCTAATACACTGAATTACACTTGCAGTTTAAAACTGCACTAAATCGAAAAGATTTGTTTATGTGCTGCTCAAATCCCGGTGTAAAATTTTTCATTCTGCCTGCTGTAACAATACCAAAGAAGAATACCACAAAATTACTTAGAAAATACTTGGCAAATAACAAAAATTTATGTTTGGATACCAAAAGAATACCTGTGTGGTATTGTTTTGGTATTGCAATTGCATAATTTCGTATTGGAATGGTATTGTGGGAACATTTTTTTTGGTATTATATTTTTGTATTTACCTCTTATGCTAGGCTGATCCATACCAATTTAAGGTCGAATGGATAAAAAGTCGGAGGAACAAAAAGTCAAATTGAGCTTAAATCGAAGACTACAAATCAAGAAGACTGGCAACTGTTCCCTTCTCCCATACAAATGTCAACCGTCACTGATAACAGCACCTCTGTCAATCAAAGGTGGAAATTTGAAGCACAACTGTTAGTGAGACTCCTCATGAACAGTGACTGTGTGTGTGACCTAATGTCACCGAAACGAATAATCATAACACGGTACTCGTTGTTGTTTTTGTTTTGCTCTACAAGATTTTACGGCAATTTGTTTCCTAATCCAAGCAAGCCGGCGGTTTTCCAACTCCAAACCGAAAAACTTGTCATCGTGGATTAAGTAGAGGATTGAAACTCGGATCGATACCTAGTGAAAGTAACTTTTACTTGTGAACGAGAAACCAAAATATTGTTTATTTTGCCTGTTGGAAGTAATCAATTATAAGAAATTGGCAGCTTCCACTACCATTGAGTGAACTACCGTCATTCGAAAGCTGCTGAAAATTCAGGGATTCAAAAAGAAGAAAGATCCGGTACCTACATCAACTCAACTCAAATATATCTGTAATGACATTTGTCTAGCATGGTATCCAGTAATTGTTTCTTGTAAAACAAGAAAAAATAAAATGCTTGTTAACAGCCATAACATTGCTAGATGATCTTGAACGTGTAGAGCTCGAGTAAATCCGAAGGTTGAGAAGTAATCCTGTATACTGAGGGAATCCGTTCCTGTCGAAAAGAGTAGAGCATGACTTGGAAGAACATCTAATGAACATCGAAATCTTCGAATCAATTTTAGCACAGATAAAGTTTAATTTTGAAAATTGAGAACAATTTCTTTCTATTATATGCTTGAAGTCTTGAATACCCATCCGCGAATCGTTCTGTTTAATATTTCAGGTCAGATGTTGAAACTGTTGACGTTTTTTTACGACACTCGCTTCGTTGTCATGCGCGACAGTCTGTTTTTATTCGTACTCTCGTGTTCTACCGTCGTCTCCCTTACACTACGCAAATGGTAGAACAACATTCGAGCAAAAAGAATATTTTCAAATAACGATCATACGACATGTGTGATTTCATTCTAATATCTCAATTTGGTGTAAATTAAACCATTTCTGATCAGAAATGTTATTTTTAGGACATCATTGCTTGTTATTTTCAGAATTCACACAAGCACAACATCAGCACAAGCACAAGCACAACATTATGAGAAAAACTAAAATACATACATTCGTGGCGGTCTTCGGCCACAGTGTCGTATGACAGAGCCTGTCATATGACATTTTAATTTGGTACTGTAATTTGATAGCTTGTTTTGCAAGTGTCAGAAGCAAAGACAGTCAATTATCACAGAAAATATGTCGACTACGGTGACCACTTACAAGACAGTTTCGGGTAAAGGAAAATATCGAGAAGCAAGATACCGTTTTCCGCTTTGCAGACACTCCAAGGGTTCGCCTGGCTATTACGTTACGATTTCTCGCTACTGGTGATTCATATCGATCCCTTGAATTTCTGACAAGAGTGTACCGCAAGACTATCAGTAAAATAGTGCCTGAAGTATTGCATGCTATATACAATGCTCTCGAGCCAAAATATTTGAAGGTATTTTTCTTTTAATTTATATTTATATTGAATTTATTTCACGTGCGATTTCAGATGCCATAAACTATTGGTTGCAAATAGCACACGAATTTGAAAGAACATGGAATTTCCCAAACCCAGTGGGTGCAATGGATGGAAGACATTTCCGCATAAAAGCTCCTGCAAATTCCGGATAGGATTTTTTTAATTACAAAAGTTTTCATAGTGTTGTGCTTCTCGCAGTGGTAGATGCCTACACGAGATTCCTGTACATAAACGTAGACGGCAATGGTCGCACTTCTGTGATGTTATTTATAAGAATTCTGATTTGTATGAAGCACTTGTTCAAAACAAGTTGCATTTTCCGCCTGCTAGACAGCTAGGGTCCAACGTCATGAAAATTCCATATGTTTTCATAAGAGATGATATATTTGTACTGGACAAGCATATGATAAAGCCTTATAATAGAAACCTTAATCTGACAGTGCCACACAAAATATTCAACTATAGAATTTGTCGAGCCAGAATGACTGTACAAATGGCCTTTGGTAGGTTAGTTATTTAGTTAGTCGGTCCTATCAACTTTGATCGATTCTCTTCATCGACTTCCTCTTTGGATTGCCACGACCGTGTTACGATATTTACGGATATTTTCGACTCAGTTCGATTGAAGAAGCAACAATCTATCATCTAATACGACAAAGACGATAGAACATGTTTTAGTAGCTGTAATCAAGCTGAACATTGCAAGTTATTAGCGAAAGAGAAAATCGACGAAGAGAATCTGTCAATGATACTTAGGACCCAATGCAATGTTCAGCTTGAATTATTTACGAAAAATAAAGTCGCTTAAGAGAATCGATCATTGTAGGCTGGTCTATTTGAAAAGTGACACGAGATTTAAAGTATTTAGATGGCAGTAAAAACAAGGCCCGTTAGTCAAGTTTATATTATCTTTATGCTTTTGTTATGTTATGAGGTAAAGATAAAGTTAAAAGGAAAATTTATCCAGGTTTTATTATTAATGATGTATCAAATGAGCTAAAATCAAGTTAATGTTATTTTGGTATGATTAGTTTTTATTTTATTATTTTAGGTTTGTTCTGGACTACGGTTACGTTGAATCAAGTGTTTATTCAAACCCGATCACTCTCATCCACAAAAAAAACCTGCATTCTGCATAGCTTCATGCAAAATACTACCAGAAGTAGCCACGGTATTCGAGGCAGACTGCGGAGCTAGATTGAACTGAAGCCACCATCAAAAATGCTTGTCGGCACGTCGGATTGATTCAATTCGTGAGTCAGATTGAACTGAATGTCTCCATCGAAAATACTTGCCGAAACGTCGGATTGATTAGAGATAGACCCGTGAGTCACATTGAAATGAATGTCACTATCGACAATGCTTGCTGGAACCTCGGATTGTTTCGATACTGATCTTGATACATATCCTGCAGGATTGGCATTCGTTCCATTCGAGTCAAGCATTTTCCAAACATCATCGTCAGATGGAGAGGACCCGAGCAGGAGAAAATAACTAATGAATACCTAATTCTGATTCTGATTACAAAATTTGGTATTGACCAGCATGACATAAGAGGTAAAATACCAAAGCATAATACCAAAAAATTACATGAAAAATACTTTTCAAATATCAAAAATTGATATTTGGATACCAAAAGAATACCTGGGTGGTATTGTTTTGGTATTGCATTATCATAATTTGGAATGGTATTGTGGGAACATTTTTTTGGTATTATTTTTTGGTATTTTACCTCTTATGTCAGCCTCATACATACCAATTTAGGGTATCGAGATATTCGTTCCTGATCGGGGAGTAAGCTTGCTTATTGGCAGATCCCTCGACAGCATTACATTGTATACTCCGTAGCATATGGGTTGAAACCACCTGCTGCAAACCACTTCAGCCATTACTTGAAACGCATTTTTAGATGCCATTTGCTTCAGCTGCAAATCCAAACTGGTGGCAAACAATGTAAACATGTCATCCTCTTGGGTGTTTTGCGGTTGAGCCATATTAATAACTGCATCGATAACAGTTTGGTTCTTGGCAGATACAGATCGGTCTCTTTTTTTTCTTTTTGCACGTTATTTCAAAACTAACCAAATTTGGGTAGAATCCACCCAGATCGGTCAAATCTGAACCTACCCAAAAATGTGTAAACTATGTTGGGAGTGACAAGTTGACAAATGGACAACATCGACATGGATTCGATTGAGCAATATAGGTACATTGACATGGAGGCGAAACACATTAGAAGAACGGACAGTTCGAGTGTGCTTCTTTTTGCATCGTATGTACTATCCAAAGTTGACCTTCACCTAATGAAAAAGGAAAGCGCTATCTGTTTCCCAGATCCAGCAGTTGCGTAGACATTCGGAAACTAAATTTTAAATTGTGAACGTATTTAATGAAAAATCTTTTGAGATCCTGCCAAGCTTTTAAAACTTAGCAGTCCTACAAATTACGTTCCCGGAAAAACTATCACCTGTGGAATAACCATTACTTCTTTATCTCACATTTACTTATAACAAACTGCACTAAATATACTCTACTCAATCCCAGAACACCATCCCTGGGATTGTATTGTAGTCTATGCATGCACATTTCCCACTCTTTATCCCGTTCGCTAGTGTCACACATCGCTACAATGTGTCACAAGCGTCCGACGTGTTGTCTCGTAGCCCCGGTATCCTCTGGCTGTGTACTCCGCATTTCTGTCTGTCCATTTCCCTGCCAGTTTTTTTTTTGCATTGTCTCACCTACTCTCCCCAAGAACCATGCCTATACCCAAAGTTCTTTGCACCTGGATTTGAATTCACCAACATAGGACGAAGGCACAATCCAAAAACAAACAAAAAACATTCAGATCCCAAACCCAAAGGGAGCCATCACGTGCAAAGAACCCGACGAACTTGGCACGAATGAAAACCGTCCCACCACTTGGTATGCATTTTCATTCTCCGCCAGGTGACAGTTGTTTCGGAATGTACCAACCAACAATAGAGTAGGAATCCGGGGAAAACAGTGAAAAGTTGACAGGATTCTCACCGATTTACTCCTCAATGACAATCGCTTCCGAATTTAAAATGCTCCAAATTTGTTTCTCGAAAGGAAAATTTCAATTAAAGTTAAATGTCTATGAATAAGCCAGTTTTCCGATTCAGATGAGCTGCATTCAGAAATTCCCATTGCTGCGTTGCACTGCCACCGTCGTCCGTCCATTCACTACAGGACTGACTGGGATGTAGGATCTGGAAACGACCGACAGCGACTTTGTCGCACCTGAGCTGCTGCCACCACCGCTCTGTGTCGGTTCTCTGTTGGTTTAAGTCAACCGAACGGACAGAAGTGTTTTGTTTCGCTGTGGGAGCTTCGCTGGGTAGTGGGAGCTTATAAAACTGGGTGGTTGTCGCGGTTGGTCTGCTGGTGGTGTAGTATTTAATCAGCTTCTGTCTTTTGATTTAGTAGGGAAATTGAAAGAAAAGTTTTCGGGTAGGTTGAGACCTTTTTCGCATTCAAACGTCAACTTTGGAAGGGTGTCGAGAGCTTTGCCGGTTTGGGAGTCAAGTCAATAATGGATAGCAAAAACTCACTCACCTGGAATCTGCAGCAGCTGCAGCAGGGTCAGCGCCGTTACGTAGGTCACCAATCCCATCTCGCTTACTCAGTCAATTAATTAACTAGCTTGATTAACTTTATCTACTATAATGCACTCTATTCCTTTCTTTGTATATGTCAGTTAAAATTTATGTAGTTTTTCTCGTGCTTCCACGTTTTTCGCTTCACCAATTTCCGGTATTTTATTCACACAGCACTTCTGTTTGTATATTCTCTAGTCTCACTTGCTCAAAAAAAAAACCCCCAAACAAGATCAACCTTCATAAACCACGTATCGCCGATAGTGCTATGGCGTTGTTGTCAGTGATGGTGGTGGTGGAAGTGGTGCTAGTGAGTCGAGTTAATTTGATTAAATTGACTATCGCCGTCGCCGTCGTCGTCGATGTTGTCGCACCTGTTCTTCCACTTCCGTCACGGGTAAAATTCACCGCTTCATTCGCTGTTGATGATAGGAGGAGGGATGCCACCTGCTGCCGACGAAAGGACGCTGGCATCGTGGTCCAAAACATGCCACAGGCAGTTTGGTCAGCATCGCCTTCGTCGCCGTCCCGCACTCGATGCTCTAAACCTCAACGTCGTCGTCGTCGTCGTCGTCACCGTCGATGAGGCCGCCATTCATACATGTACGACGAGGCAGGGCTAATTCCACACTACTAATATGTGTTCGCTGGTTGTGGCAGTAGAAAGGGCGGCATTCCCAGCAGGAAGTTGTTCCGGAAGAGCTGTCCTATTTTTTTTTTGGGAGCTAGTGGGAGGAGAAAATGGAGAGAGAAAAAAGAGGATCGTAAAAATAGTGCCGCCAAAGGTGGAGTTTTGGAGGGAATAATGCTAGATGCGGAAACTGTGAATGGAGAATCGAGTTTTATAGGGTTACGGTATGTAATGTGGGTCTAGTCCTTTCATTCGGCCTATCACGCAAATAAATAATTAATTAAGGAATATTACACAAAAAATAAGGAAAATATTGATCACTGATGGTTGATAAATGTGTACCACACACAAATCAATTTATATCACAACATTTCAATACATTTTCAGCTCTCGTAAGTAATAAAACTGGTTGAGAATATCACAATGTTCGGAGTTTTTAGCCGCCATGACTTATAAGGTTAAGATGGGAAGGTTGACTGACGATCATCAAATGGCCTGATTATGGCATTTATTGATTGGAATTACCTGATAATACACACTAGACGTAAAACTTACAGTTGCTGTTTGAATATTTTATGTTTATTTTAATTGTTTAACAACGTTTTCACAAGTAAAACATGGACCCAACTTTAGGGACACATTTCTTTTCTATGTTCCTAACTATGGCCCATGAAATTCATTTGACAGCATATAGCAATAAGAGTAACGTCAACAATGTTGTTTTGCATTTGGATGATAAGGAACGAACAGGAAGGGAGATTTTTTCTGCCAAACCTGTATAATGAACATCACAATGTTCTGATTTAGATATTCTGCGGTCAAAAGACGATAAGCGAAATTTTTAATTTTTAATTTTTAAATTGAGTGATTTAATGTAGTTTTCGTAAAATTTTCTCTAAGAAATGTTTTGAGGAATGAAGAGCATTAAGTTAACAGTGATAGTGATAAAAAAAAATACATCAGAAAACGTTACCAAGAGCGTTTTTTTGAGGATCAAACAAGATAGGACGAAGTTGCATCCATAAATAGACCCAATTTGGGGACAATAGACCCATATTACATACATTTCCCTCGTGAGTTATTGTCTTAAAAAAAGTAAGTTTTTCAACTTTTCGTGGTTTCTGATAGCAAACGACATGATAAGCATATCTAAGCATACCATTTAGCAGTAGAATATCGTTTGCAGGTAAATTCATTGATGAGTTATGATTAAAAACGTAATCGATGGCTGCATATTAGACCGAGGTTAGGGACGTATACCCTATATTGAGTCTTTCAAATATATACGTCTATACATTGAAGAAAGCTGACCTAAAATTTTTGTTTATGATTCCGATTGGTGGTTCGATGGTGCGAAAAGCCAGGAAGCGTCGTTATAAAATGTTGTTCCATCTTTCCCTAGCTAGTTTCTCAATATTATGAATAATTCCATAAAAGTCCTCATGATTTTCACTAGAATTCATCATGACCTACTCTAGGAATCCTCCAGATTTGCCTTAAAAATCCTCAGAAACTTGCTCTAGAAAGTATCTTGACTTTCCGTAGAATGGATTTGTGCTTGATCCTGGAGATCGCTGAAATAATTTTGAAAGTGCTCTTTGAATTGCCTTATCAATCGTTCTTAAGAGTTTAGGACTTGTCCTTAAAATCCTCTGAATTTACTCAAGGAGTCATTACAACATTCCTCAAAAGTTTTAGGAGTTATCTGGAGATGACGATGATTTACTTTACTATAGAGATTTTCAGCCATAGGTCTCTGAAGTTTCCAAGATCTCCCGGGAAAAAATAGCCATAAAGTCACCAACACTATATCTTACTGTACGTACATCATACAAGTAAAATTAGCGTATTGTTATTACATTTATTTTTCCTTGATTTGTTTTCCGTCGATCTCGTTACAAGAAGGATAACAGCAGCAACAGAAAGCTTCATAATACACACAACTCAACGCATCACGGTCATCAGCAACAGAAGACAGAAGACAGAAGAAATTCAGTTCATGTATTGTACGAATAAGACGTAGCATTAGCATCTTGCTCGATTATACGAATACAAATATTACGTAAAATTTACGAAACGAGCGAAAGAGAATTTACGAACAAATATTTTCAGTTTGGATTAAAACAACATTATGTTAATGAACGCAAATTTTTATTTTGTATATATTAGTTTGGCCCAAAATAGCACTTTGTCAAGATACCTGGGGAATCACCTTCCAAGTTATAGCTACGAGTGTTACAAACAAACTTTTGTAAGACGGCAACTTTGGAAAATGATGCCCCGAAGAAATTTTTGAGAAAAGTAAATTTTTCATACCTAACATTGAACAAATATTTTTCATTCTTCAAATTTCAGTAAAACCTAACTTTTTATATTTTAATAAACTTCTCAGATTCCAAAATATAAGAGAACAAAATTGAACTTTCATGTTTTGGGTTGCAATTTTTTAGATCCTTACGATTTTTTTAAATATTTAAAATTGTGAGTTTTTAGGAACATTATGGCATTTAATAATCAAAAGTGGGTATCAATGATGAATTGTAAGAAAAATTGGAAATTTGATGGAATTTTTTTTCCAAAGATAGCTTAGACACAGACAAACAGACATAACACTCGTAAGTTGTTCATCGAACAAGCATTTAATCAGACCCCCTTCACTCTTTGGCATTTAAAGAGACAGCTAACAGCGCCAAACGGTTTGTGACGAGACAACGTTGAACTGCAGCGTTGGAAGAAAACACTCACACCAACATCTAAACATGTACGAAACCACACAACTGAGCGGACAGTACAGCGCAAATCAAAACACGAAGCGGTGTCATCACTCATTGTCATCATTTAGCTTCGGCTACTTCCGTTTGCGTTTGCTTTCACCGGCGTTGACAAATAATTCCTACGTTATAAAATAGGAAAGTAATGATTATTTCAACGTAATTTTCTGAATAGAATGCGTGCTGCATTGGGCAAAGAAGACGGCACATTTTATTACGTTTAGCAATGATTTCGATACGTTGCATTTCCAATGTAATTCTTTAGAGAGAGTGAATGTTGTTCCCATGTTTACTTCTATGCTTATAGAGATTATTTTGAGCACCAGCTCCACGCGTATTTTTTTTTGTAAACAATGGCCTTAGCCGTCAATTTCTCGCAAATAAAAGCTCACATCTCCAAATTAACAATGCTAGCTGGTAAAGGAAACATTAATCTACCTGTAGGTGTCATTAATTTTCATGAGTGAGCTTTCATTTGCGAGAAATCGACAGCTAAAGCCATTGCTTACAAACGCAATTACGCCCCTTTGAAATGTCGGCACTGAATTACTATTAGAGATTTGCATCTTACTGATACCGGTGGTATATTGGAAACTCTTTCGCTCAAAAGCAAAAAATATTACAGGCATGATGCGATGATGGATGTGTGATTGTTTTCTCAAGTGTTTCTGTTGCGTATAAAGTGGTAATGATTGACAATCGGAGCAATCACAAACAAGCAAGAATCTTGCTATGAACTTAACCACCGTGACGTCATACTTTTCGTTCCAATTGGAAATGACATCCGCTGCGGGCAATGTTTGCAAGTCTGTTTTGAATAAAAGTTGATCCGTTTCATAGTCTTAAAGTAGTATTTCGCGGAAAAGATGACTAAAAAGTGCATTGTTCCAAAATGTAATTCAACCCACAAAACAGAAGGGGCTCGGTTTTTTCGATTCCCGTCCGTGAGAAGCAGTATGGTGGAGATATCCCAGCGGAGGTTCCGCGAATGGAAGAACATTCTCGGATTCCGAGAATGTTTTAATCCAAAAGATAAATATGTTTGTAACCAGCATTTCATTTCTGGTAAGTTGAATAATTTTAAAATATGCTGCAAGTATAGAATAAATATGTTTCCAGGGAAAGCTGCCAGGATTTCCGACATAAATGTTGATGATTGGGTACCTACATTGAATATCGCAAAAATCGATTCCGTAGTGTTGGATGATCTTACGGATCTCCTTGATCAAGAATGTCAGGAAAGTGCAGATAATGCTGATGAAACAGCAACTCGTTTGATTGTCAATCAGGTTGATTTCGAAACGTTCGTGGGAGGATTGTTGGAAGATACAGATTTAAACTGCACAGTAATGCCCCAAATCTCGCTTCCTCGTAATGAAACTCCTGGTTTCTGGAACGAGCAGAACGAAAATAATTCTTCATTCATTCTCGAGTGTAAGTACATTTTATGCTCTATGTTGGTATGTTATATATCTAGTATGTATTTGCAGCTGTTGACAAAGTCAATGATGGTGTTGTGCCCATCAGTACCAGCATCGGAAATTCAACCAGCTTTTCTGAGCAACGAAGTGATGCTCAATGTTGCCTGGAAAGAACCGATCATAACTACTGTAGAGTTGAACCGACATGGAACTGCACTGTGTTTCAAAAATATTCTGAGCAATTAACTTCTGTGTCCGATTCAACTGATGGCGTAGATGATGCAGATCATTCTCAGCAAGGTGTTATTATTTTTTAAATATGTTTATGCGATATTCTTACAGTTTAATATATGTTTTAGAGGCTTGCAGTGCCACGCACAGACGTGAGACATTCGATATAGCTGGACACAGTGCTCAAGGTGCTAGAAACACCACCATATTGAACCTGGAAGAGTTGAACAGGCTGCAGGAGAAAGAAAAATATCAAGATAACATCACGAAGGCGTACCAGAAGGAACTAGCGAGGCTACAAACGAGAGTAGACGTTTTGGAAAAGGAACTTTCGAATAAACAGCATGGTTTGCTTTGGATAGATGATGACCAGCGCTGTAAGCGATTCACTGGCATAAGTAGCTTCAAAACATTAAAAACGATCTTTGAATATGTCAAGAATTGCTTGTTTCAGCCTCACTGTGCTCTAACAAAGGATCAAATGTTCATAATGACTTTACGTAAACTGCGTCGCAACACACCGTTTGTAGATTTAGCAGATGAATATTCCGTTTGTACTACGACAATATCGAAATATTTTCATAGAACATTATTTGTTCTGTACGATACATTGAAATATGCCTTAGAGCCTGTTTCGAGAGATATAAGCATTCGCCATCTTCCTCAAATTAATCGGCAACAGTATGGATACAGTCGTGTACACATTATCGATTGCTTTGAGGTCACTACTGAAGAACCTATAGATGTTAAGGCTGCTCTTTCTCACCACAGCTCGTACAAAATTAGAGAAACTACAAAGTTTTTGATTGCAATGTCTGCTGATGGAAGAGTGTCTTTCATTTCACATGCATACGCTGGTCGATGCTCGGATCGAAATATCGCTGAAACTTCTGGATTTATTGATACACTTGAGCCAGGCGACGTTGTAATAGCCGATAAGGGTTTCGATATAAGCGATTTGATATCTTCGAAAGGTGCAATACTGAATATCCCAACATTCCTTCGAAAAGACTCACAGTTGAATCCCTTGGACATGGAGAGAGATAAGCAAATAACAACGTTAAGAGTACATGTAGAACGGCTGATTGGAGTGTTGAAGTCAAAGTACGAGTATCTGAACGGGCTTGTCAAGGTAGATTCTTTGAGACGATTCGAGAATAGCATCAATGCTGTAGATCTAGCCGTATGGGTGTGTTGCATATTGGTAAATTTTAATAACTCTATTGTGTAAGGTTCCGTGAATTTGTTCAATTGCATTTGCATTATTCATCATACAAGAAAAATAAAAGAAATTGAGAAAAACTGGTTTATTCGGACATTAATTTACAAAGTGGTTTCTTTCTCCGTGTAATAATTTCCCAGCAGCTCAGGAACAATTATGTTGTAAAAGTACATCTGGCTACGCTGCTTACAGTTCTCCCACAAATCTGCATTTCTTTCAACTTTTATCACACAACTTTCGGTCTTGCTCCAAACCATGAAGAGACCAAAGTCGGCTCCAGTTATGAACATTTGTGCTTGAATTTGGAAGTGATAAGCGTGACTCTCGACTATCTCAAATGTACCATCAGTCATCTTGATGAATGAATTAGGAAGAGCTGCCAACTTTTCCAGACCCAACTGCTCATTCAAAGAACATTTCGCATCTAATCGATAAGGGCATTTGATTTCAACAACAAATTTCCCACAGCACGAACAGCTGCCCATGCAGTCGGGTGATGCCGCTAGAAAAATGTTTTCTCGATCAAGAAATATTCCACAATCAGACAGTCGTAGGTTTTCATGTTGTTCAGCTAACATTTTACCCAAAGCTTTTTTAGCAAGTGGCTCATTCTTCCGGCCGTAGGCAAGTGCTGGTGTGTCAAAGTTCTTCATATACGGGTGGCATATTTTTTTTAGCAAGGTCAGCTTCGGTGGAGGATACTCATTCGATGTGTTCACCACTTGCTTGAGACATGAAGCTGTTACTCTTCCTGTTCGGACCCACTTCCAAAAACTGCAGTCCCTTTGCATACGGGTCAATTTCTCAACTAATACTACATCAGATTCTGTCAACATAAACTTGAATCCTCGTCCCAAATCTCTAAGATATTGTAGATTACTTGCACGTAGAGCGATGTTGAAGTTTCCTTGGAGCAAGATACTTTTGTTGGTGATGAGCTCATCGGGTACGTGATTATCCAGACAGGTATGGCACGAAAAGCTGACACCGTCACAAATCGTGTTTATAATTACAGCTTTTCCGTCATTATCACTCAGCTTCCTTAGCATATCGTCAAAATCAGCTCTTGTCTTACCAGCTACAGTATCATAGTAATACTTCGATGTTTTCCCGTAACTAACATCTCGAACTTTTTTGTACAGATCGGTCCGAATGTTTTTCGATGGCTGGCGCCAGTAGCATGGCATATCTGTAACTGTGACCTTTACATTGATTAGTGCATTATTTGATTCTATTAAAGGAATTTAAGTAATACCTTTCTATTAATAGACTGGGCATGAAGATTAGCTAATGAGTACAGGATGGCACTGACATGGGAGCAAGTCTCGCTTATACCGGCAACGCAGGTGCAGTGTGCATATATTATGTTTCCTCGTTGGTCTAAGATTATCCAAGGTTTCAACATACCTTCCCTCAGTTCCATCGAGTGGATAACCTGACAAAAGATTTAAAAAAATAAACTTACTATGTGTTACCCACAAATATGGTTTCTTACCTTTCCAACAACAACATGATAGCCTTCTCGTACAGTTCCCTGGACGGAATGCACGAACCCGGATTCGAATTTTTTATACCCATCCATACTTCGTCTATTCTTCATAGGATGACCAGTATATGGAGACACGAAGTTTAGAAGGTAATCGACAACATGACCAGTAGTAACCGTGGACGGGATATTCTGGTTTCCAAGCGCAGGGAAGGACATACTGTAAGGATCGTTATATCTAATCACTTTGATTTTTTCTAAATATCTGCGGTATACATTTGGTGTTGTTTTCGGCAATCCTTTAGCATATTTTGAAAGACGGCCGCCGATTGGATTGAGCTGGCTTAACTGCAACATTTTCAACGCACGCACGCGAAATAGCAAAATATGAGACACTCGAGAAATTGATACAAATAATCACAAATTAGTTTCGGAGTATTTAAATGCACTACATCGAACTAGTTTTGTTTCCAATGCATTG
This sequence comes from Ochlerotatus camptorhynchus, assembly GCF_037179485.1. Taxonomy (NCBI): domain Eukaryota; kingdom Metazoa; phylum Arthropoda; class Insecta; order Diptera; family Culicidae; genus Ochlerotatus; species Ochlerotatus camptorhynchus. The sequence goes on from NW_027040953.1 coordinate 1,827,944, forward strand.
AAAAGCAACTACTCAGCTGATCCGGTTTGTTTGTAAACATTGCCCGCAGTGGTTTTGACATTTTCGAGGTTAAATGCGTTCGTGGATAAGTCCATCGCAATATAATGATGATGACTTCGAGGATGATATCGTCCTCTTTCCTCGTCCGGGTTGACATCTGTCATGCTAACACCTGTCAGTTATTGAGCCCTGGTGGTGAAGTTGGCGGGGAACTCCCAACAGTTTCAATGTGCACTCAACAGATAGCATTGCGATCACATAAGGGTAGTAGGCATATAGCCTTGTATGAAGAATTGATTAGTGGGATATCTTGTTAATTAGATATCTTTGATTTAATGGTCAATTTAAAAGTATCGTAATTGGTAGTACCGCAACCTGCGGCGCGCATAGTCAATTGCCTTGCGTTTGACGTTTACACACTACCGCCATCTGTTCAGCGTACTACCCACACAGTGTATTTAAAAGATGGCGGAAATGTTTTAGCGACGATGTTTTACAGTGATAAATATTCAATGTGTTATGTCTGTTTGTCTGTGGCTTAGCCCTATTTTTATCCATTATAAATTTATTAGTGATTCACTTCGGAATGAATATTACGCACTAATATGGCACATGGTCACTTTATGTTAATATAATTTAAGAATTGCCAAGCATTATTTTAAATATAGAATTTTTTTTGCCATCTGTATTTGCTCAATGACGTCATTTCGTTGGCGTCTGCAATGGGAAATTATCATAGCAGGCGTTGACGATGGAACGTTGTCGAGTTGTTGAATAGCAACTATCGTGGTAACTCACTGATTACCTGTCGATCTGCCAAATTTGGAAAGACGTCTTCATTGAATTGTCTCATATAATAATATTCCGCCCACTATATCACAAGAAATTGCGAGTAGCTGAGTGGAATAGAGATAAGTTAAGCATTGGGTACAGGACCAAGTCTCCCCTGGGTGGAACCAAAAGATGAGCGCAATAGAATCATCAAGTTGCCATAAGGCACGGAATGATACTATTGCATGGCTGGGTAGTCAAAGTCTTCCATTCGTTAGTCATTTCAGGTGGATTAGAACAGGTTTAGGTGGGCGTTGGCCAGATTTGGATTTTTCAGATGTAATCCTGGATAGGACCCTGTCATTGAACGTCGCGTGAAAGTGGAACTTAATGAAGGCCTAAGTACTTTTTCGTAGTTTTTAGTTTTCGGATTTGAAAGATCGTCGGTTACAGTGGCCTGCTTACTGAGCAGAAAAACGCGGTCCCAGGTCCTTACATATCAAAGAGATTTATGGTAAAATCGCTTGTGTATCGTGTATTTTGCAAACGTTTTTGCTTACTGAGCAGAAGACCGTGGGTTTAGTCCCAAGCTCCTTCGCGTTATATGATCGTTAGGACATCAATTCAGCTTATCGTTTACCAAAACGAACCCTGCTGCAAACCCAACCCTCTTATCCAACATCCCAGTGATTCCTCGTGAAAGTGCAGAGGTGTTCTCCATCAAAGCGAGTGTCATGTCAACACAATCCTTAGCATTTCTTTTTTGATCTGTGTTTGGGCGCGGCCGGCGCTGGTATTGCCTAATTTAAGATCACCAGTTTTTACACATTGAGGATGATTGCTAGTCCCAAGCATCGTCTATTGGTTCTCTGTGCAATTACAGCTGATCTGGCAATAACAGAGTAGAAACCGTGGGCGGTCAATCAAGCTCAAGCTCAAGCTCAAGCTCTATATTTGTATTGCAATATTCATTATCGTTCACGTTATTTATTTACCATTTTTATTTAATCCTTTTGTGGAATAATTATATGCTTTCTTAAAAATGAAACTTATTGTAAATCCGCATAAAACAAAACTCTTGCACACAAGCGCCTTCCATAATTCATTTTTAACGCCAGTGGAAACGTTCACTGGTTTGTGAGACTTGTTGTAAAGTCCAAGGTTCGAAATCAATCACACCAGAAACATATTGAAGCGAGACAGTTCAATCAAACGGTATGAGCGAAAAAGAGATAGAGTTTCAATCGGCTTCAGATCGTTGTTGATGAGATTTTTCGTTTGAAAAAGGTCGTTAATTACTTTCGGCCCTGAAGATTATGATCACGATTTGATCTGAGGGTATTTGGAACGTAAACTCGTCCATTTTGAGCTGGACCGTGGAAGAAGCAAAAGTGCGTGAAATTGATCATGTGCTGCGGTGTGTTTTAATTCGTACAAGCTGTCAAATCTTGGTTTCGCAGAAAGTCCTGCTGTGTCAGTTCCTGGGATCCTCCTCAAACAGGGAACTACAATCAAGCCAAAAAATTTCGAAGAAATGCACCAAATTCCCTGTGACGTAATCTTTAAATCCTTTTCCGTCATGTTTCGTCCACTGAAAAGCAGCACAGGTCTTAAAATCGTCACGTTCGTGGTTCGAGTCCAGCTGGCAACCTTTTTTTTTCGACATGGCTAATTTCACTCACTAATACACATCACATTTTTCTTTCTCCATTTTCTTGCAGCTCGGTATATCGCATCCTCGGTTCATGCGGTCTTCACCAATATCCTCTGATGAGGAATCCCACATTATTGTAATCGAATCTTACATCCTCCGGTTGGGTGCACATTTAATAAGAACAATTAATAGAAATACACTGGGAAGCCATTTCAAGGGTTGATCAGGTTTGAAAAATTTCCTAAAATTTAACAAAACATCCAATATTATAATAACACATGCAGGACGAGGGAGCCATTAGTTTTTTTTTTTCAATTTAATTTATTGTAGAAATTTATTTAGATATTTACGTTAAATAGTGATCAATTTGCCCCCGACTTACGGTACTTTGATTTAATTTTTAATACTTTTAAGTTCTTTGAATCTCCATGTAATATTTTTAAGAACTTTTGTTTATTTTTGAATACTTTTAACTACTTTAAATCCTCATTAAATAGTTGCGAATACTTTTATTCCTCTTTATATATTTTTGAGTCCTTAAAGTCTATATGGTAGAGAACTACTTTGGCCTAAGCGCCCATTTTGAGCCTATCAAGCAAAAAACATCAAATAAATCCACGATTTCGGCGTTAACAGGTAAATTATGCGTTTGGTACGATACTGTAGTTCAAATGCTACCGAACGAAGTTAATAAAAACGCGTGATATGAACGTTTGCACCCAATGTTCTCAAATACAAATGAAGCGCCCCGACCGAATCAATCTTCATACGATAGGCCGAAGTAAACTCATTGGCGTTTCAATGGCGTTCCAATGCGTTAGGCCGAGTTTGGCGTCAAGAAGCAGTGTTAGACTTTTAACAATATCTCAACAATTTGTTTCTCTTTATAAAGTCTTACGGTACCGTACGGAAAGGTAAATAACATTCTGTTTGGTGCTAAACTACGCTAGATTAAGAAATACTAAGTGCGGGTTGTGCTTAATAGGCCGGAAGTGTGTAACCCGACAGCCTTACGAGTTTCCCGTTTTTAGGAAAAATGGCTTAAGTGCCACTCCCGAGGGAGACCATCTACCGAGACTAGGGTTGCCCGACCGCATGAGACCTTTCGGGGAAGGTTCTGTTTTTTCCCAAGTGAATGGGCGGGAAGCAAGTCGGCTGTCGTTCGATTACGGTAAGGACGGAAATGCTAACGACCTATTGTCGAATGTAGCATTCACGAAGACGATTTCTGCCAACGATCAGTTGCTCTCGCGAATTTTATAATCACGGACAGACTTGACACAACACTTCGAACGGATCCCGTTCGAATAGAGAGATATCCTGGTTGGTTTCGGGGCCAACTTCCCCAGTAAAACTCTGCAAAAACCTCAAAAGAAAATGATCGGAAACATAAAAAAGGCCGGCGCACAATGCATACGTTTTCGGGTTTTTTGACAGATAATGCATGGACTAACTGTCAAAAAAAAACCTGAAAACGTATCCATTGTGCGCCAGCCTAAAGCCTTAAGGCCCAAACGCAATGTGGACGGAAGCGGAACGGAAGCGGAACGGAAGCGGAACGGAAACGGAAAGTTTGACAGTTGTCACAAATGACATCAAGAGGCCTAACCGATGTCGATTTGGTTCTAACTAGTTTTCAATCCGACAAGTAGGCATACTTTTCCGCTGCAGCTGTCGTTACGCTTCCGCTGTCATTGCGCTTGGACCTTTACATTCGTCTTTCTAGATCCGCTCGGAAAAGAATGTACAGAAACTTTTTATCTGTAGTGTATTGGTTTATTGAAAATGCATGCTATTGAGATTTAACTACTCCATGTTCATTATGGTTTATTTCCGTACTTCAACTTTATCGACAATTTATTATTCTAGGCCTTTCTTTCCATGCACGTAACCCATAGCTCATACCGTAGTAGGCTGTGTGATTTGACCCACGGGCAAATGTCGCAAAAAGACATTTCAATCGCCGTGGGAGTATCCCGGTGGACCGTCAAAATGGTTTTAGACCGAGAAAAGAAAAGACAACTATCACGAAGGTGGCCACAGGTCGTCTAAGGTCAGCTCGGGTTCCGAGCGTTATCGCTGCTATCAAAAGGAAGATTCGGGTGAATCCAGTGCGTTCAATAAGGAAAATGGCAAAGGAACACGGGATCAGTGACTTTACGGCACGGAAGATCGTAAAGGAAGATTGCGGGGCGAAGTCGAGGGCATGGAAAAAAAACTCACATGATTACCAACCGCATCCGGGAGCTACGAGTCGAACGATGCAAGAAAATCTTGAACTTCCAAAGCGAAAAAATCCGGTAATCCTGTTCACCGACGAGAGCATGTTTACCGTCGATCTCGTATCAAATTCCAGAACCGATCGGTATATTAGTTCTCTTCCGGTAAAAAACGTGGCCGACGAGCACAAGAACGTGTATCTGACCAAGCATCCTGCTAGCGTTATGGTGTTTGGATTGGTGGCTTCCGATGGCAAAAAAAATGGACCCGGTGTTCATTCCAGAAGGCGACAAGGTCAACACGGAGGTCAACATCGGGATTTAACTAAGTATGTTCTTCCGTGGATCAAAGAACAGTACGGTACGAAGCCAAATGTTTTTATTTCAACAACATGGGGCTCCGTGCCACACCTCGAACCGCACTCAGAAGTGGTTGCAGGAACATCTTCCGTTCTGGGCGAAGGATATGTGGCCGCCATCCAGCCCCGATCTTAATCCGCTGGATTACTCAATATGGCGCGTCATGAAGGCCAAGGCCTGTTCTAAACGCCACCCGAGTACAGCAAGCCTCAGACAAACATTGACCCGTACCTGGAGAGAAATGGATCCAGACTACATTATTAGAACCTGCCGTGCTTTCCGGAAGCGTGTGGAGGCCGTAATTGCAGCAAATGGAAACTCGATCGATAATTAACAAAGTTTAAGACTCTTAGAAACATCCCCCCTTTGAATAAATAAAAAAAAACTCGAAAACGAAATTTTTGAGATTTTTTTTTATTTTGACATTGCTCAATGGTCCAAACATTATCAGGCATACGATAAATGCTTTTGATTACTTAAATTCCTCTACAAGTTCCTTGAGAATGCTATGTTACTTGGGCTCAGTTCCTTTCTCCTTTTCTCTTGTCCCATATCGGGTTTATCTTCTTCTTTTTCGCATTTCAAGCTTATTGGGTACCGCATATTAGCTCATTGCGTGCTCTCAACTTAGTGTTCTAAATGCACTTCCACAGTTATTAATTGAGAGCTTCGCTGCCTGCCTGTACCATTTTTGCATTAGTATAATTGTGTGGCAAGTACAATCATACTCTATATGTCCAGAGAAGAGCCAAGAAAGTTTCCAATCCGAAAAATTCCTGGACCGGACCGGGTATCAAACCCAGCCACCTCCAGCATGGTCTTGCTTTGTAGCTGCGCCTTTACCGACTGAGCTAAGGGAGGCGTCAGGTTCCTTCCTTCTTTTACCTTCTCACATGTCCTTTTCATCCATTCGTCTCTTTTTAGAAAGCGAGTAATGTCCAAGTAACAATTTTAGTTTTATGAGGGTTCTGTAGATCATTATTTAGACTTGTAGAATGTTATATAACCTCCATCAAGCCTGCAATGTTACTTGAGTGGCGCATTAACCATAAGCCATATAGGGCTAGGACAAGAGTAAGTGCTCATATCCCGAGCACTATAGGAAAATGGAGCATCACTTAACCATTTTAGAACAGCTGCTTTCAACATACGAAATGTTCACGGTACGAAATGTTGTACGGTACGAAATTTTCACGTTTCATCCATTTATTGGGTTCTGAAGCATTTTGTTTACATATTTGATTTCAACAGGCCCAATGTTTCTGAATCATCTGACCATTTTGATATATTTTGGGCAAAAAGACAAGGAGGTAGGTAAATCTATTATTTTCAAGGATGCTTTCATGAACTGGCTGTATTGGTGTTTAATTAGATTAGATTAGATTAGTTTCAATTTTGACTAATATGGGTGGATATACCAAAAGTTGGGTAGTTTTGAAATATCGTGTGGAGAGTGTCGAAGTATGGGTTTGCTGTGATATAGTGGACCTACGCCCTAATGTTTTCTAGACTTTTCATGAGTAATTCAGCATGGCCACTACTGGCTAAAAAGGCCACTATCAGGAGATAATTCACTTTGTCCATCTCTGAATTTACGATTTTGTTTTAAAACTTTTTTACTCCATCCGTCGGCGTTCCTCTTTTTTCATTTTTTGCCGCTGCCAGTTGAAGGCAAGTCAGGAATTATTTGTTTCTGCCAGCATGGTGCAACATCGCGGGGATCGGAATCTACTACTTGCTCACACACGGTCACCGTACAACTAGCTAACACCAGTAGCGGTGGAATACTGTTGGCTTGGCAGGAGCTTTTGTTATTAATGTTTTATGATGTTTTATGCGCGACCAGACTCATCGCGGACGGCACCGGGGTTTGTGTATGTGTGTGTGTGTGTCGGGTCAGTTTGAAAGCGAGGGCGGCGGGAGTTGCTGGAAATATATCGTTTGGAACAAAGGGGTGAATCTTGTTTTAATTGACAGCAAACGAGAAGTGATAGGAAGTTCGCCCAGTAGTAGCCATATGACTTAGTTCAATAGAGAGCTCAAATAAAAAAAAATCCGTTGCATATTAATTCTGGACAGAGCTTCCGGACAGTCAAATGCAATAGATAGCTGAGCTTGTGATGCAGATTCTGCACTGTTTTCTGCTGTTGGGCAGCTGTGTGTGGGGAGTTTTTACGTAGGGAAAATTAATTGAGTTACAATCTTCATAGCTTCTGCTTTGTACCTCCCAGTTCTTGGGGTTCTGTTTCAGCTGTTTTAGAAAGTGGCCCATTCAAACTGTTCAGTAGGCATTCAACCAGTTGTTGGGTCCACACTACTGCTTGTGTAAGTGACGGCTCAGCGCACAATAGCTGCTACATAGCTACCGGATGGGTTTTAGGTTGCGGATAACGGATGGCCACATATGTATATAATATGATAGTTTATCCCAAGTAGCAATTGGGGTTTTATGAGGGTTCTGCAGACTATGATTTAGACTTGTAGCATGCTTTAACACCGTAATAAAACTTGCAATGCTACTTGGGATGTCTCGAAAAAAAAAAACTAATACCAGTGCTTTTTTAATATAATGGAATATCACGCTATGTCTGAAGGCACTTTTTTTACAACATTCTTGTACCTCAGTTTTTTCTTCACAGGATGCTAGTATAGATCCTTATAATCAAATCTGTGATGGTTTGAAAATATTTCATCTTGGGTTTTTTGAGAAAACGAGTTTTGAAGTTTACAACGCCAATTACGAAGGCGTTTATGGACTATTGACGATACAAAACTATTGCGAATTGAACAAATGCATTTAAATCAGGTTCAAAAGTTGATTGAATTAATCCAAATGACATTATCTCTTTGAATCTCAAGTAAGATCAGTATTGATTACGTCGACTTTGCGCAAAATCAATTAATATTTGCTGCTAGAACAACTTCTTGTTTAATTTCTCTTCCCTCATAAGAATAAAAAAAATAAATAAACGAGCAGGACAGTCCAATAAAGGAGATAGTAAATAGGTATCTGAAATATGTGTGTCCCCTACTCAGCTGGTGACGAAGTTGGCATTTACAACCCTAAGGGGAGGAAAATTAGTTTAGGTTTTTGAAACCCATGACGAAATTGTTTTAACATCGGTTAACAGATAATGCCGATAATACAGGAATGAAACTCACATGATGTTAGCTGCTCTTGTCCAGTGAGATTAGGTAGCATTCACCTTTAATTACTACAGAATTGCTAGAGCTTCATTGCAGTTCCCATATTTTGTCTAAGGAATCTTTCATGAAGGCTCAGCGACTTTCTAGGAAATTCTGTGAACTATAGGGAACTGTACTGAATTTTAGGAAAGTTAAAGACGTTCCTCAAAATAATCAGAGAAGTTAAACAACCTTCAGAGAAGTTCATTGATCTCAATTCAGGAAAATTCTTCAAACTTTAAAGATGTGCTTCGATCTTCAGAGAAGCTCTATTAACTCCAGGAAAATTCTGCCAACTTCAGGTACGTTTTGTGAGCTTCAAAGAGTTCAATGTCCTTCTGATAAGTTCTACGACTCACGAGACTCAGAGCATCAAAAAAAATGAAGAATTTCATCGAAGTTCAACGAAATCAATGAAAAACCAAATGAATTTGAATGTATTTAACTTCTATAAGCTATCTCATCGGGTCGTTGGTGGAACAACTCCTACTTCATGTCTTAGAAAACAGGTATGACAGAGAGAATTTGTTGCGATATCTCTTTCTCTTTTGCACTTCCTTTATGAAATGTGATCAACGGCATGAGCAGGGTGGCAGCATGGCGGGATGTGCTGTCAAATCGGCATACTGAAAGTCCATCAAAGAGATGTAAGGTTCAGTGAATTTGTTATCTCTTTCGTTCTCCCGCTGTTTAAACGGTTTAAGGAGTGTGACGTCAAACTAACTTCATCCATTTAATCAGCCCGAGAACGAAAGAGACGACAAATTTACGGGGCCTCACCTGTTTACGCTCATTGATTTGCCATATGGGAATTTGGTTCCAAACATCAACAAACCATCGTTGCTTATGGCTTTGTTGTCGTTTGGAACCATTTATGCGAGGTAGGCGATGATTGTTCGTATTTGACAGTCACCTCCCCCCAGGGTCGAGGGGCGTAAAAATGAGAGTTCGCCACCTACAAAATATCCTGAGTACGGTTCACGCATGTTACATTACCGTTTACCAGTATAAACAAATTGATCAGTTTGTGAAAATTGAGGGTCACAGATATCCAGAAAAAAGATGTTAACAAGCCGTTTAAACCATGTTGACTGTCGAATTGTGTGAGTGTGAAGATATTAATAAGAATAAAGCATCACATTACAAAAAAAAAACAAATTCATAAAAATGTGTCAATCATGCAAGGGGTAGGTCACTCCAAACACCAATCTTGGGTCATCTTTTTTGTCAGTGTGCCGCAGGTGTGCCGATTTTTGCCGGTCATAGAGTAATCTGTGGTTGTTTGTAAAATACCCATCCCGGCAACCCGGTATTTCTGACGCCTTGAATGTTTTGGTTTGAAATCGCAAGGATAAATCGGATTAAGGATGACCCGCGGGAAGTGGCGGGTGTGTGAAATTTTGGTGTTTTGTGTTCATAGGATAATAAAAGCCCTGTGTTTTAGGGTTTTATAATGCACTCAAAGGCAGACAAGAAACTTAGTTTTTCGTGATGTGAAAAGCAACGGTCTATCAGTGGTCGGAAAAAGTTGGAACCGGTTGGGTACGTTGTTGGAGACCGACTATAGAAGAGGATGATGGATATGACTTCTGTAGTTTGTTTTGTGTGAGTTGCAGCATTATTTGAATAAAGGGTAGTAATGGGTACTGATTAACTGCCTCTTTCTCTTGAGCCCAGTCTAGAACCTACATTTCGTATTTAGATCTATAAGTAAACCAAGAAGTGAACTGCTGGTATGAGTTCCTCTGGTATATTCAATAAGAGGATTTTCCTGAATATACAGTAAACAACACGTTATGTTGTGAACAACTTCAATGACAGTTGTCCGTCAGTGCTCCTAATTTATTTACAACAATCCAATGCCTACGAGATTGTGCCGACGGATGTGCCCAAGCTGTGCCGAATCTAATTTCGACACTATGTACTGAGTGACCTACCCCTTGAAATCATTTCTGACGCAAAAGAACCTGGGGAACGTCATGCATGTAGTGAAAACCGGAAACTTCATAATTGCTCCGCGTTGGCAGATGAAAGTAAGGATCACTTTGTTGCCAAAAGCATTAGAGAGTTAGTAAGCAAAAAACTAGCCGTGGTTAGTTTTTCAAACGTCACTGGAAGACCAGTGGGCTTAAATTTAAAACAATCAGGTAAAAAATCTCTCACGAAGATTTACTCAGCTGTAAGAAAGATCTTAATTCGAGTGTTAATAAGGTCAGTATGTACATAACTTTACACTATATTTTTCTTATGTTACATACGCTAAAATTGGCTAAACGTATGAGACATACCGACCGTCAAACTATCCAGCCCGGTCTCAAATCAGCTATGACGAAAGGCAACGCGGCCAATAATGATCCCAATAACGCTTCAAATTCTGTGACTGCTGCAAAAGCGACTCAACATGCGCAATTTGGATTCGCTGGTCGCCATTGTAGGTGCTTGATAAACGTGTAGTTTTGGCAATGCAATTTTGAACATCATTTGATGGTTTTGGATAATAAGGATGCCATGATGAGACATTGTTTTGGTGATGAACTCATGGATGAGTGCATAGGTCTTTTTTGTGAAAGTTGGTCTACCGAAACCTTCCGGTAGCCCCAAAATTCATTATTGTTAAACATCACACAATAGAGGTTTGCAAGAGTACAGGAAAAGTCTTAGCCTGGTTCACGAAAAAAACAAACGAAGCTGTTCATTATGATTCCCAAACTTGGAGTATCTATAAAGCAGTGGAAAACAATTTCAAATACGACAAAAACTTGATGAAAGCGGTGGTATCGTATAGTAGTGCTCATTTGAAGTAATCTCCTTATCTTGGAAGCTCCAAGTTTTTTTTTATCATTATCTTTAGATATTTATGTAAGCATTGATAAGAATGGATGAAACAGATGGAACTGATAATTATAGTAAATTTAGAGAATAAACCATTGTAAAATATTTGAGCATTTTAAACATTATGAGTTCACGACAAAGTTACGACATCTTAGGTATCGAAGAGGAAATCTTACTGTACCATTGAAACGAAGTATTTTGACTACCTTAATCTCCAACAATCATATTCAGCTGCATTTGTTTCGATCCGTAACAGTCTTGTATCGTCAATAGTCCATATACGCCTTCATAAACGACTAAGTATACTTCAAAATATTTTTTCTAAAAAAACCCAAGATGAAATATTTTCAAACCATCACTGATTTGATTGTTAAGATCCATTCTAACTTCCTGTGATGAAAAAACTGAGGTACATGAATGTTGTAAAAAAAGTGCCTTCAGACATAGCGTGAATATACTGAGTCTATTTTGCACCTTCATAGAGAAACTGAATTCACGAAGGTATTAAGTCAACAGTTTCAAGAATTATTTGCCTTCATGCTCCCACCAATTCATAGTTTTTTTAGATTAGAACCAAATGCATGATGTTTTGTAGCGGCTATTCAGCTGCAGTTTCAAATTGTCCTGCAAAGCTCATCAAACCCCTTTTATCCGTAGAATTGCACATTTCAGCTAACAACATTCATGGAGCTCATGCAATTTTAATCTGCATTTAACAATTTCCTATTTTCCAAAACATGCACAATGAGACACGATACAGTGGCTTAAACCTCACGGCAACCTACGTAATCACTAAAATTTCAATACACTCGTTACTAGACACTTGACTCTGAACCTTTTCGCAACAAAGTTGGTGGCGATGGTTGTGGAGTTTGCCTCCCCCCCCCCCCATTCCTTACTTCGGCTGATTAGCACCGCTGGGAGTGGCATTCGTCGAGTTCAAGGATTCATTCGCGATAGCTCAACTAGCCTAGCCAAGGTACAACATTCACACAAACACCACACCGGTTCCTTACGCGTGGTAGATACTTAACGATTTCAATTGCGAGTGCAACGTTTTCTGGGATGCACCCACCAAACAACATGCTCATCAACGTGTACCTAGCGTCTCGGAGCAGGGCAAGGGGTAACAAGTATCTAACATTGCTGCCTCGTTCCTGAATGGTGTTATCTGATTAAGCTCTCTGGTTGCACTTTAACTTGTGCACACATGCCAACCGTTTTCGCATTCAGTCGATGGCAAAGTTCGTACCCTCGTGCCATACTTCAAGCTCTGCAGAGCAGTGCAGTGCTATTTTCACTCTCCTTGTACTCCCAACTTGTTACTCCAAGAGTAGGAGTTGGATGTTCTCCGAAAAACTTACCGTTTATTAAATCGAGTTCAATTACAAATGAAAATGTTACAAGTTTTCCACACTCGCAACCGGTGTGGGAGGCGATTATGTGTGTGCGCTATCTGTTCGGTTCGGATCTCGGTGTAATCCAGCAGAGCTCACATCGCAGCAACGGGCTTCCGCACTCCGGGGGAACATTTAAATTGGAAAACAACCATAAAGCAACATGGACGGGAGGGGGCTGAGAAAACTATTCCCATCACGCCACGTGTACGTACATTCGTACATATGGGGAAGAGAGGCTATCTCTAGATCTTGGATGGGTCAAGCTGTGACAGAGGCGTTCAAAGGTGTAGAACCCTTGCCTGAACTTCTCCGAGCAAAAACGAAACACCACCATCTTGAAGTGTTCGTCGGTTGGTCAGCAAAGGATTATCGACGATGTTCGCCCATGCATGAAAGACGAATCAACCTCTTGGAAGAGGCCCGGGGTGGAGGGACGCGGTGCAGTTGAATCGTTGAGGTCGGATATTTGAGGATAAAGTTAAACAACCAAAGTTTTCAGCCGGAGGAATGTGTGGAATATAAATTGCGAAATTCTTGCACCACAGACAGAGTAAACTCCTTTGACAGCAACTGCAGTCCGCCTGCCCATGAGCTGGTCAAAGCGTGCAGGCGAGTGCGAGGTCACTTCAAAGGGATTCCCGCTCTCCGGATGGTATAATTTACCATTACCACCGACCGCCAAGCCGCATCCACGCAACAACGGTAGTGATGCTATGCAGCGACCGACGACGGCAATTAACCTTTGAACTTAAACACATTCTCGCATCATTTCTCCACCCACTCACACGAAGCTACAGAAAATAGATGCACAAAGTTTTCCTGTGTTCAATAGGACACACAATCGAGTGCGGGCACGTAGCAAGATCTTGACCTAGACAGGACGACCCAAAGTTACAATAAGCTATTATGCATCTTTCCACATGCATATACACAAGTGCAGGTGCAAAGTTGACACCTTCGTGCAGATCGAGCATAGGTGGAATTCTTGGCACAGGACAAGCGACTAGCGACATTCACCGTTTTGATGAAAGGAAGAGGCCCATACACAAACAAGCCGCCTTCCCGTGTTGTTGCCAGAATAGGAGAGAAGGGACGGAACATCGTTTACACGAAACACCATTCCCTCCCGGGACTGGGAGATTTAGGTTGGGTGTTGGTTCATTCATCTTTCCGACTGCTTGGAACGATCCAAAAGACGAGAACGGTGCATTTACATGGGAAACTAGGGATGCTCAATGGAGAGTCCTACATACGCTTTGCTGATATTTTTTTTTCGATAATTAACACTTTTGAGAATCCTTTAGTACTGAGGATGAGCATGAGCATGATTGACCGCCCGCGGATCCGGTGATCTCAAACTTTGTAAAAGGTAATATTAGCTCCGACTATGTCCGATTGCAGGTCAATTAGGGAATGGGTAGGAATGTATTTTTATTTTATTTTATTTTATTCTTATTTCATCTGACTTTTTTCAGTCTTAATGAAATCTAGGATGGGGAAAAGCCTCTTTGGGTAAACTATTCAGTTGGCTCAAAGAGGCGTAAAAACCTCATGCCTTTTCATGCATGTAACAATAAATAAAATTACAAATAGTCAATACACAGAATACGTTGAATACAAATGAATAAAAATGACAAACATATTAAAAGCTAAGTCAATAATCTAAAATAATTGAACACAACAATCTGCAAATGCGTCGCAGCTCACGCGTCGGAGGGTTGGAAACTCGGCGAAGTGTTGTAGAAGGACCATGTAATAAAAAAACACCAGGTAATACACACTTTCGAAGTAGCAGTGATTGGACAGGTACTCACCGCTGTGCATTGAGGCGGCGTTGAAAAGTGGCAGCAGAAACATTGAAGTCAAATTGTCCACTAACATCGAGAAGACATTATCCTGATAGGATCGTGTTGACCATAACGGCTGTTCCGGGTAGCAAGGTGCAGGAAATTACGTTGCCTCAAAGGTCTTTGCGGCGCATATACGTGCAATTCAGCAAGAGTATCTTTTCCAGAGTACAGATGCCTAACAGCATACAACGATGTTCATATGGAGGAAGATTTGACGAATCACGCCAGGGTAAGTGGCGAAGAGCGAGGCGCACAAACTTTTTCTGCACGGGCACCATACCAGCACGGAATATTCCAAAATAGATCGAACCAGTGCACAGAAAAGGGACTTCAGGCAGAAAGGATCACGAAACCCATCAGCAAGCTTAAACATGAAGCCGAGCTGTTTATTGGCTTTTGCAATCACGTCTTCGTAATGCGGTCGGAAAGTGATTTCGCGGTCCAATATCACACCGAGATCCCTAACCTGATACAAGCGCTCGAGAGTTTGTCCACAAATGCTGTAGTTGAAATTGATTGGTTGCCGCTTCCTGCTGAATGATATTGTGTTGCATTTGGCTATGCATAAATCGAGTAGGTTTCGCTTGCTCCAGTCCTCGAACAAATCTAATAACCTCTGCAACTCCAGGCAATCCTCAGTGCACGTGATGATCATAAAGATCTTAACATCGTCGGCATAGAATATTCGCTGTCTACGTGGCAACACAAAGGCAATGTCATTTATGAATAATGAGTAAAGCAGCGGTCCAAGATTACTCCCTTGCGGTACACCAGAAGGAATCATAAACGGCTCCGAATGTGCCGAACCAATCCTTACTCTCACGGATTTTTCAGACAGATATGATCTAAAACAGCTAACAAGCGCAGAAGATACCCCCAGCTTCTCGAGTTTTTGCAACAGGATATCATGATTCACACGATCGAATGCAGCCTTGAAGTCCGTGTATACGACGTCCACTTGTGAACCAGCGTCCATAGTGCGTATGCAGAGTGTGGTGAACTGAGTGAGGTTAGTAGTAACAGATCGTTTCGGGTAGAATCCATGCTGGGCACATGAAATGTAGTTTTTGGTGGCTTCAAAGAGAGCGTTGTTTACAATTATTTCAAAAACCTTAGAGCAAGCGCTCAAGGACGTTATTCCACGGTAGTTGACGACGTTACATTTGTCACCCTTTTTGTGAATCGGTGACAGAAACGAAGTTTTCCATCCAGCAGGAAATTTTTGCTGTTGGAACGAGAGATTGAACAGTTTTACTAACGGTGTCATCAGAGAACAACTCGAGCAGTTTTTCAACACAGATGAAGGAATCCCATCAGGACCGGGTGACACGGAATGTTTGAGCTTACGTAATGCATTTTCGACATGCTCCTCGCTGATCTGTAAAATTCCAAAGTCGATGCTGTCTAGCGGCGTATCACGAACAGCAGCCTCTATCTACGATGGCGTAGCAGGCGTATTTGAGAAGACATTCTTGAAGTGTTCAGCAAAGATCTCACATTTACTAGAGGCTGTGCTAGCAAATTGGTCGCCGAAATACATGGACGTTGGCAATCCATCTTCCTTGCGTTTAGTACGAACAAAAGATCAGAACTGTTTGGGATGTAGACGTAAATTTCTCTGCGTACGATCAACGTATCGAGCATACAATAGACGGTTATACCGTGTGTACTTGTTACTGGCCATTACAAAGCGATGTTTGGAGTGCTGCGAACGACTCCGACTATACGTTCGAAGTGAAGATCGCCTACGGCGCTTCAACTGGCGAAGGCTCCTGTTCGTCCAAGGAGGCTTCAGTGGAGGGCGCTGAAGAGGCACGTGAGCTTCGATGACTTGACGTATCTCCGTGTTGAAAATACATACAATATCGTCCAGATCCTGATCAGAATCCAAAAATTGCCAATCGATTGATAATAGCGCATCATTCATCGAACTATAATCAGCCCGACGAAAATCGAACCGGCAGTCGTCTAGAGATGGTTCAAATGACACTGGTACCGAAATAGAAACGGTGACGTCAATAGCAGGATGAAGAGTATCGATTTCTACGAGCGATTCAGCCGCTTCGGATACGCAACAGCTTGATAACGCTGAGTCATTCACGAGTACTAAATCGAGAATACGTGAACTGGAGTTCTTCACAGTATTTATTTGTGTCAGACCCTGGAAGCAGAAGACATCGTACAATGCACAACTAGCATTCGTTAATCTCGATGTATGGGAATCTATTGTGAGGCCACCATCCTCTGATGGTACCCAGTGCATTTCAGGATGATTATAGTCTCCAAACTGGAAAGCAAGGTTATGAGGCCTCAAGCCGGAAAGGATTGAATCAATGGAGTCAGTATGCTGCTGTATGAGCGGCAGGTCGTCTCTGCAATCAGGTGGTAGATAAAGCACTCCAATGCTGACATCATAGTTCTGCAGTTTGATTTTGATCCAAAGCTGCTCGAGAGCATTACTTATCGGAGCTGGATCAATACAGCAACAAAATTTAGAAGAGACGGCTATCAATACACCTCCACCACGAGTTTTTCGACTGTTCAAAGAGCTACGATCTGTCCTGAACACAGTGTAAGAGTCGTTGAATAATTGAGTAGACAAGATGCAATCGTTCAGCCAAGTCTCAGTTAGCACGATAACATCACGCATACTTGCCTGAAAAGCCAGGAAAAGCACGCATACTTGCCTGAAAAGCACGCATACTTGCCTGAAAAGCCAGGATGGGAGACCCTCGCCCTATCTCCGACCACAGGGCGGGAACGACTTGGATGGCAGGATACCACAGATGACTGGCAGGAAACGGCAATTGGCTCGACTGGGTCAGAGTGAACGAGGGCTCCCAAGATACCTTGTTGCATGCGTTCCGGATGAATGATCGTCGTAGTACTTGAATAGACATTTTCCTCATTGCTGCATGAAGGGTCTTGGCTATGAATCGAAGCGCTAGAACACGGAAACTGATCAGGAAGGGAATTTCCATGAACACGTGTATACTTGCCTGCACAAGAAGATTGGGAGACCCCGTCACCGATCTCAAGAACAGGGCCAGAACGACTACGATGGCAGGAATCAGCAAATGCGACTGTGTTGAGTGGCTTAAGGGCTCCCATGATACGACAGGAAATGCGTTCTGGTTTGATGAATCTGGCGATGGTGCCCTTATGCGACGTCGGAGATCCATGAGAACGATGTGTACCATCCTCTGACGACAGCAGTTGGTGAAGGTGTTGGCATTCATAACGGGAGTCAGGAGCATAAAATACAGTGCTAGAACACGAAGAATTATGAGGCGGTGAAGTGTTACACCGGGGCGCATACTTGTCTGCAGAAGGATGTTGGAAACCCCCATTGCCAGCCACGACCACAGGACCAGAACGGCAGTGATGGCAGGAAACAGGAAGCAGGACTGGGTCGGGAGGATTAGGGGCTTCCATAGGGCGACAGGCAGTACGTTCTGGTTTAGATGTCCTCAAATTCGTATCTAATTCGCATCCGGTGGTTTCAGCTCGTGGGGTTGATCCGAACCTTGACTCCTTATTCTGGTATCCTGGTATCGGGTCGTCACTGAACTCACGGAAATTTACGTTCTCAGGCCAAGAGTCAGCAGCTAGTGCCAAGTCCCGATGCATTTTATCAATGCCGATCTTAAATGTCACGAATCGAAGATTCGAGATATCCGCATTTTTTCGAACCAACTTAACTACCTTGAGTACTTCATCTTCGCGCAACGAAAGACACTCGCATGCCAGTGTTGCGATGTCATCTTCTGTAGTGCTAGGTGCGAATGCAGACAAATACACCCACAGTAGGCCATCCTCGAGAGGCACGTATCTGACAGAGTTACAGGCAGTAGATTTCGTTCCTTTAATTGTGCTCGGTCTTTCAGTGGCAGTATCATCCGTTCGACGTCGCTTAGCCGAACCCGGTTTAAGATTGCCGTTCAGTTGCTTTTGCCATCGGTTCGGTCCAAGAGGAGTTAAAGGATCAGGTTGCTTGCTGTCCACTTTCGTAGACAATTCCTTGACCGTGGAATTCAAAAACTCTATATCCTTTTTCATCCCGTTCAACGAATCCGTGATTCCCGCATAATTGCCATCATAATGGGTGACAATGTTGCGGAAATGTCCATTCGCAAATAAGTTAGCGCATTCATCACACATCCAGAATACGTTCTTCTCATGCAAACCAAGTTGGTCTTTATCAACGTAATACTCGCTTTGTTGGAAGCCAAGAAATCCTCTGCATTTCCACGAGAAATCACTGTGATATTGGATAAAAGGGTCGGGTTTGCAGCATATTGAAGTAATAGATTTAAGTTAAGAAAGAAAGCGACTATCGAATCTTGAATGTGACAGGGCCTACCGATGTTTTACACAGTAAGCAAAAACGGTCTCTCTAAGATCACCGAGCCCCTCATATCACATCATACCACTTATGATCGAGTTGATGCTATAAGCATTCAAATCCGACATCGGCAACTGCCTCATAAAACACGGCGAGCAGCAATGTTAGTCAACCTAACGGTAATCCAGGAGGGGATTGCTAAGTTGATCCCCGCTCTTACAAGAAACCGAGAACACCTCTGTATTTAAGGCTGTCACACAAAGGGCGCCTTTGTTTGCGGGAAGTTCAAATTATACCCAGTGATGCCACGTATACAGATTTCTCTGTAATCAAACAGATTTTGCTCAGTATTTTGATGCATGTTGGGTAAATGGCTCTAATGTTGGCCTATGGATCTAAGTAATGGCCTCCTGAGATTCCTCAGCTATGAAACACTACCAGATTGCTATTGAATCTGATCTTCCGCACCATTTTTTAATGCAATCGAAGATCTGCTTAGGTATGTTATAAGACCTTTCTAAAGGCCCGTGCAAAGTAGTTTCCTGTAAGAAAGAGAAACGCGAAGTCAGCCAATTGAACTAGAAACCAGCGCCTGTTTTTATCGTTTAACATCACACGCAAGAAGTAGAGCTTCAAACCAGTGTAGATGAATTGCGTTTGTTTTGAAAATCTTTGCTGTCACGTACAAGCGAAATGAACAAATCTCGATGAACATTTCAAATGGTCCTATCTGCATTGATCGATTCTCTCCATCGACTTTCTCTTTTCATAACCACTGCTATGCAAACATATTTCGTGCTAATTCTACTACATAGTTTGATGAAGGAGGTTCTTATCTAGTGTCCAAAGCGTCAAATACTACAGGGAAAGGTTTTGGAGTTATTAACGAAAGAGAAAATCGATGAAGAGAATCGATTAATGCAAATAGGACCTTTTGAAATGTTTATCTAGAAATGAGAAACGAATACGCGCTTCTTGATATTCAGGGATCCTCAAAAGTAAACTAATCAAATTCATTTCGGACTAAGGCCGTTCGCAATGCTGTTGTATTTTATAAGGACTGTTTCAATTTGAAACTAGAACAGAAACGCACCTCTCGCTGATGCGGTTTCATTATTCGAGCACTATTTTGCACCATATTTGCAACTGCTCGACTATTCTGTTTTAATTCTGAGCGAGTTTGAAACACGAATGGAACTCTGTTTCAAATTTCTTTGGATGTATTTAAAAATGTTTCGAAGCTTGCTTCACAAAAAAAAACTCTATGAACTTCATAGAGAAAAGTAAAGTTTATGGAACTTGATGATTACAAACATCTTTTAGAATTGTGCGTTGCGCTGATCGTGTTGCAGTTTTATATTTGACAGTTTCAAATTATAGAATTGTCGAGTCGTTTAAAACAATTTTGAAACTCAGCATTGCGAACGGCCTAAATGTTTATTTTGAATATTGTCGACCCAAGAGCCTAAAACCTCGATATTACCATCAATTCAGCATGAGGCAATAATTTTCCATCGATCTGAGTGTAAAAACCAACAAAACACGTTCTACAGCGCTATATTTTTGTAAAATTAAAATAATCATTTTGCATTTGATCCTCAAAATCACCCCCGCCAAGATGAAGACGAATATTAATATTGATAACAACACAGGCGACAATGAAGATCCAGTCACGAATGGACAAAAGAAATCAGTGCCAACATTTCAAAGGAGCGTAATTGCATTTGTAAACAATGGCATTAGCCGTCGATTTCTCGCAAATAAAAGCACACTCATGAAAATTAATTACACCAACAGAAAGAGGAATGTTTCCTCTGCCAGCTAGCATTGTAAATTTGGAGGAGTGAGCTTTAATTTTCGAGAAATCGACGACTAAAGCCATTGTTTACAAAAGCAATTACGCCCCTTTGAAATGTTGGCATAGAAATGTTGACTTCAATACTCAGAGGTTGCCTTGATCAAGAGAACGTTGTTATATCAAAATTCAAATTCATGCAGATAGTTGGTCTATCTGATAAGGTTGTCTTCATTTTCTGCTAAATTGAGTGTAGAAGAAATGATTGCTATCAGCACTGATAGCAGACTACGAAGAGAACAGAATTCTTACCAGCAGTCAAAGAGAATTATAAACAGAGTTTAAGGGAAGGTATTCTGAGATGAATTAAAAACCAACGGAAAATAATTAAAAATAAATCCTTTGGAGATGTCCCAAGACAATTCTAACGGATTTCTGAGGAGAATTTTATAGGATTTCTGAAGAGAATTCCGAATGTTTCCTGTGGTGAGTTTTGACAAGAGTTCAGGGAAAATTTTGAGAAGAATTTCAAAGGGATCGAATACTCAGGATATGAATTCTAAGGAGGACTCTGTGGGATGTATTAGAAGAGTTTCTAGGGAATTCTATTGCAAATTCCAAGGTATTATGAGAAGAGTTTTCTGTTAGTTTTAATAAGAATGTAATGATAATTCAAAGAAAAATTCCACGGAAGTTCTGAAACCAAAAATCATGCTTATTTCATCCGAATAGTAGTAGGGTCGAAACATAAATTTGCAGTATTGTTAACTAATTAAAAAAGACAAACAACTGATGAAAAATAAACATCAAAAGACTTGTGCTGTTTAACTAATTGTTTCTGAAAATGTGGCTATGAAATGCTCTATGTCAAGGTTTGTTAATTTTTCCTCTATCCGGAATTTTTCCCGATTTTCTCGGCTACTTTCCAAAATACCAGTTTTTCCAGTTCGCTGGCCACCCTGCTCTATAAATTCTTATGTGAAAAAAAATGCCATTCGCTTTACAATTTTCTCTGCCTTCTTGCTCGAAAGAATTTTTCACCATAGTTCTCTTTAAAATGCCTATGAAACGTTAAACAAAATTTTCTTCAAAATTCACTCCTAGTTTTCTTTTCAATTCTCCTCAGAAAATTTCACCATAGTTCTCTTTAAAATGCCTTTGGAACGTTAAACAAAATTTTCTTCAAAATTCCCTTCTAGATTTCCTTTCAATTCACCTTAGAATATGCTCGAAAATATCCTAAAACATAGGATTAATGTATGCATCAATAATTCAGAGATTTTCTTGGAATAACTCATAGGACGCATTAGTCATAAAATTTTCTCTACTGCACCTAAGAAATGTCAACAGCATTGTAGGATTTATTTGAAGCAGACACTTATTCATAAAAGTGCTGAAAACCACTCTGCAATTCTCTGCAAAAAAATTCTTTGAAAGACATGCAAATATCTTGCAAAAATATCTCAAATTTCTCGGAATAATTTTCAAAAGTCCCAAGGAATATTTTGCAGCATAGCGTGGTATAAACTAGAGTTTTCTTAAAATTAACGTCAGATGTTTCTTGGTAATCATATTCAAATACCCTTGCAGTTATTATTCTCCTCCGAGTTTCTTTGAAAATGTTTCCAAGAGCCAAGCTAATATTGTAACGCCCTGATCCCAATAGATTAAAGGGGATTT
The DNA here is from genome assembly GCF_037179485.1 of Ochlerotatus camptorhynchus. Taxonomy (NCBI): domain Eukaryota; kingdom Metazoa; phylum Arthropoda; class Insecta; order Diptera; family Culicidae; genus Ochlerotatus; species Ochlerotatus camptorhynchus. The sequence continues at coordinate 1,850,036 of NW_027040953.1, forward strand.
ACGGTTCAATTGACCTAAACTTTGGATTTGTTTTCCAGGGAACTGGTAAGAGTTAGAGACCTGAGTTTTTTGTCAAATCTTTATTCATTCTTGCTCTACAACTGGGAATTTTTTCAAGTCCAAAAATCCAAAATGGCGTCCAATATGGCGGCTGCCCGGCGGGTACTTCCCAAAACTATGAGCAGCCTAGAGGTCGCAAATTGTCACCTAGAAAGAAAATCGGCTCAGTTTCTTGTAGAGTATAGTTCAGAGAATGGAATGAACTAGAATCTTTGAAAAATCTCAAAATTTGAAAAAATGGCGGTAACTAGGTAAATGACTTTTTTTAAATGCCCACCATTTTGTCAAATTTTGAGATTTTTCAAAGATTCTAGTTCATTCCATTCTCTGAACTATACTCTTCAAGAAACTGAGCCGATAATATATTCTAAAATCAATATTTTTTGGAAAAAATTTTGATGTAGAACTACGTCTGTGATTTTTATATGGGTGACACTTAGTGAAAACCAATAATGGAACATGTTACAAAATTATGAAAGATTTTGAACGTTAATAACTCAGCTTCCCATAGACCAATTTCAATAATTTTATCACCAATCGATTAGATATATTCCTGCGCATTTGCTTAATTTAATATTTCATCATTTTAAAAAATGTAACTGTTGCTATGATAACTATAATTATCACCGATTGCCTGCGAAAAGCGATTTCCCTAACACAAATTTCAAAGTTGAATTCCATCCGGTCTCACCAAACGGTATTTATTCAATCACCGCGTAGTGAGTGGTGGTGTTCTCCAGTACACAACGAAAAGATCCTCGCTAAAAAATCCTGCTACGAAAATGGGCTACTTGTAAAATGGGGCTCATTTCAACATCTTGATTTTGCATTTGCTTTAAAAAAATCGATACAATATATTAGAACTAGTATTGAAATGAACATCCCTTCTTCCGCGCACAACAAAACAAAATTCATGAATGAACTTATCGATTGATGATGGTAAAACCAGCCGCATCTCGGTGTATGCCGGACAAGAGAAAAGGACAACCAATAGTCGGTTTCCATCTCCGGAGGTCAAAAATAGTCGAAATCACACGTTTCCGTCTCACGAACACGTACGAGTGATCGAAAACCGTGATGTTTATGAAAATGTTTACAGCAAAGAAAATGGTGAAAGTCTTTACGCGATACGGATCTTACGATGTAGAACAAATGTATGCTACATATATAAATTGCACTCCCGGTATTAAAATGATATTCTATAGTCGTCTAAATTTAAAGCCAGCCAATATTCGCATCGAAACCTATATTTGTTTACTAAAGCCAAGCGAACGCAAGAGTCAACCATAAATCAAACCGACAATTGCTGTGCAAGTTCCATTCGCCACAAAAATGCATCCCAAACAATGATGAGTTATGAGTCCCCACGGTAGAGGAACCTCCTCTACCCCCACACATCATCATCCCCATTGTTCTATTGTATCTGCCGCTTCGGCACCTGCTGCTGCCTACCCACTGCATTGTTCCCAACGCGCTTCAGACTCGGGGTATTGAATAATCAAAATATTAATTTTCTCTCAAAACAATTTTTAACACAACTATTTACCGAACCCGGGCTGCCCGCGCGCCGCCCCATGCTCGCTTCGAAACTGTAGTCAACCGTCGATTCTGTTGCAGTTTGGTCAACAATAGAACGGGTCTATGTTCTGGCATCAGTGGAGGGGGACATATTTTTCATATTTATTGACACCACCAGTCGACCGACCGACCGACCGTTGCATATGAATGGCGAACCAACCGATATCGAGGGGTTTCGGATCGGATTGTGAAGGATTCAGGAAGTTTAAGCCGAAAGAATGTTTGCGGAAAATCAATCAGCAAGGAGTCAAGCGTTGGGAGACCAAACACTTGGTGGGACATTGTTTACAAGGTTGATGTTTTTTTCGTTAACGGGCCAGTTGTGGTGTGACTTTCTACCAGCGGTTTCACTAAACTTTTTTCTTATGAAACGCACTACTTTTGGATATCTCAAAATATTGATTTATTTTAAAGTTTGAGTGGTAAATCAAACACAAATCAAGAATGAAACAGCGGAAATTAAAGCACACTGAGGAAAAACAGTGGCTGGCCGAATTGATGAAAAGTGAAGAACTAATTTGGAATAAGCAAGATGCTTCACACTCGAACTTAAACGCTTTAAGTGCTGCCTGGAAACGAATCGCGAATCAAGTGCCTTCTTCTACAGGTAAATATTAGCTGTGTTTTTTCAACGTCTTCAAAGGAGACCCTGCTTCTTTCCCAATTAAAATCAGTGTCAGTCGTTGTTTTACTATTCTACAGTTCTATTTCTCGATTACTTTTTCAAAGGGACGTATCAGTTTTGGTAAACAATGCATTTGATCATCGATTTGGCGTAACTTGGCTACACCCACGCATGCTAACAGTACCATCAGATAAGGGAAATTTCCCCCTACCTTACAGTGGTGTTAGAATGCGTAGGCGAGCTACCAGTTACGCCAAATCGACGATCAAATGCATTGTTTACCAAAACTGATGCGCCTCTTCGAAAAAGTAATCGAGATTTATATTATATTTAATATGACATTTGAAATATTTATGTGTTTTTTTTTATTATTATAGTACCCGAGTGCAAGGCCATGTGGAGAAGCATGAGAGATGCTTTGAGATTGAGATATAAGTTCCGAACACCCGTTACCACTCAGTTCATACGTAAAACAATAACCCTGGGTGCAACAGATGGTGATGCTCAAGAAACCCTGAGCCCTATTCTCGACGATTTGATCAACTAAGAAGCATCGGCTTCAAACTATGCGTATGTGAGTATTCATTTTAATTAAAAACTATAACTATAGACGAACATGTGAAAAGGACTAATGTATCGAATAAAAACAATTGCTTTGCTGATTTCTCATGAATCACAAGACACAAGCCAAACATCGCGGGTAACTTTGATAGTATAATATAAAGATTAAATTTACTCGCTGCGTTTTTTTTCCAAATTAGAAAAATTGGTTCCATATTGTATCTTTGGGTATTTCCGTTAATATCGTATATAGTTTTTTATAAAGTATGTGTTACATATTCTGCAAACCTATTAAAAAACAATTTTCGTGTTTTTCACCTGTTTGAAAAAGTAATCAAACCATCACTTATGAAATGTATTTCCGATAGAGCCATCACAAATCTATTGTCTATTCTTATTGCTTTTGATGTTTTCTGATTATATACTCATTGAAAGTTTCATATTTGAAGAACTAAATTATTTGAGTTTCACTCATTTTCTTCTACATTCATCAAGCATTATCAAAGTTACCTCAAATCAAAATATTGAAGTTCGGTCACAACACTAAAAAAATAGTGCAAATGTTTAAATTTCCGTTAAACATAAAAAACTATCAATGTTACCCCGTTTTACGGTACCTAACAACTTACGACTGGCTCTTGGTGCTTCATTTCCGTACCGTGATTCTCCAACAACAACCATGTCAACGAAGATTACCAGGTCAACCGACTCCTTGAAGGTGTTGAAGTCAAAACTGAAGGGTCTTCGAGCGTCGTTAAACAACATTAGTCAGTTCGTTAGGTATTATAAAGAGGGTCCAACAGCAAAACAGGTCAATGTCCGCCTTGAACGTATAGATGTGTTGTTGGAGCAAATTAGTGAGACTTCTTGGGAAATCGAATCACATGAGGACTACTAAGAGCAAGAAGGTGTCGAAAAAGAGCACCTGGAGTTCGAGAATCGCTACTACGATGCGAAATCGTTCTTGATGGAGAAGGCCAAGAAGTTCCAGGAAAAATCAGCACTAAATCAGTCAACACGGAGTGCGGACGCCGCCAGTACACATGGTACAATGGACTGTGTACGCCTGCCGCAAATCAAGCTGCAGACTTTCGACGGAGACATCGATGACTGGCTGAGTTGCAGGGATCTCTACACGTCCTTGACCCATGAGAAAGCATAACTTCCGGATGTGGAGAGTTTTCACTATTTGAAAGGTTGCTTAGCAGGCGAAGCTAAGGCGCTAGTCGATCCGCTAAAGATAACTAGCGTCAATTATAAAATAGCTTGGGAGTCGTTGCTAAAACGCTTCAACAACAGCAAACTACTGAAGAGGAAACAGGTACAACCGTTGGTCATACTACCTTCACTCGCCAAGGAATCGGTCACGGATTTACACAGATTGCCTGATGGATTCGACCGTGCGATTCAGATATTGGATCAAGTCATCGAACCAGCCGAATACAAGCATTTGCTGCTGGTAGAACTGCTGAGTTCTCATTACTGTCTCCTGATTTTTGGCAGAGTTGCCAGTCTTCTTGATTTGTAGTCTTGGCAAATATGCTTCCAGTAAACACGCCCGCGTCTTCTTCTGATCAATATGCTCCAATATCAACATAGCTGAACCTGTAGTCAGCATTCGATATAGCCATTAGCACAATACTGTGAAATTTCTGTAAGGTTACAAAATTATTATTTTTTGCTTGTGTCGATCGTCTTAAACGCCTTAGACCCTATTCCGAGCAGGTCGTAATCAATAGCTTTTAACGCTTATTGTCTGAAACACGACTCATCATGTCTTAGTGCATTCCTAGGATGGCTTCTCGACTAACTTTTGGACAAAAAATCAATTGCTTGGAATAGGGTCCCCTTTGCTTGAGCTGTCGTAGCCCTACCAATAGCACGAATTAGTTTAAACCACATTTTTATCAACGGACAAGACGCATAACTGTCCCATGGGTATGAAAGATTCCTCAAAACATGGAAAGCTATGAATCTGATGTTGGTCAATTAACGAATACATCTAGCGTTCAAAATCATAGGGACCTCACTGTGATGATCGATTATCTTCATCGATTTTCTCTTTGCATTATCACAGTTCAAAGAACAAATTTTCCGAAATTATTACACTAAACTGTAAGAAAAGATTGTGCTAGCTAGCAAAAGCAATTGCACGCACCGAGAAATGTGAATCCAGTGAATCCACTGATTATAATGGAGCCAATTGTTGACTTGCTAACTCTTTACGATGATGCTACATGGCGTTCAAATGTTCCAAGATATCTAAAAACAAAATTTTATATTTTTATAATGTAGGCTTACTTAAGTGCAAATGTTTACTCCAAAGTTATGGCGTGTTTGGCTGAAGTCACCATTTTTAGTATATATTCGAAATCATTGGTGTCCATTTGAAAATTTTCCTTGAAGGCTGGTGGATATGATGTCATATCGTCAAACTGAGAATAATGTAACATTATTTGTAATCGTAGCGAAAGCGAGAAATGCAGTAAATACTTACAGCGGTGACGAATCTACCCCTGGTGCTCCGCTCTGCTAAATAGGGATTTACTCGCATAGCCCTTGCTTTACGCTTCTTTTTACGTAAATGACTTATTATAACTGTTGCTACACCCACAACAGTACTTGCTGTAGCTGCTAGAGTCTAAAAATTTAACATTATTTTGGATTATATATAAATATCGCAAATCAAACAGATTTTGTCACCAAGAGCAGTTTTCCAACCGGCTATACACCGTTAATAGAAATCCAACGAAAATAACAGCAATGAAACCATAACCAAATCTGACAGTTGCGGTAAATTTTCACTTCGCTAGAAGTGTAAACTGACCGATTTCACTTCGCACGAACTGTAAACTGCAAGGTGGTGAAATTAAAATACGTTCCACAGTATTTTTTCGCTTCCATTTTTGCTAGCGAAATTTCGTGATTTTTCGCTAGGTTCAAATTTTGTTTCGCTTCGATCTGTATACTAGGCTTAAGCTCGCAGCACAGTTCGACAGAAGATGATGTTAGCTTGGGCCTGAAATCACACACTCAGTTGGCAAATCAAAGTTGGCACTCATGGAGTATAGAAGAACTCTCGATGAACATTTCAAATGGTCCTATCTGCTTTGATCGATTCTCTTCATCGACTTTCTCTTTCGTCAATAACTCAACTGCAAAACCTTTCCCTGCTGTATTTGACGTTTTGGACGCTAGATAAGAACCTCCTTTATCAAACTATGTGGTAGAATTAACGCGAAATCTGTTTGCATAGCAGTGGTTATGAAAAGAGAAAGTCGATTAAGAGAATCGATCAAAGCAGATAGGACCATTTGAAATGTTCATCGAGAACTATGAAGTGATGATGGTTTCAAAATTTTCCTCGGGATTAAAATAAAATGCTCCATTCTCAAAATAAAAGCATTTCTGGATCAACAATAGAAAAGGGCCCATCAGCATTTGTAAACAAACCGTTCCAAAGCCATTTACTCACAATGCGAAGGCCACCCACGCAAATCAACACCATCATCGGATTGGGGAAACTTCTACCTACACAATTATGGTGTTGGTTTGTGTGGGCGTCCTTCGATTTGTGAGGAATGGGCTTTGGAACGGTTTGTTTACAAATGCTCATGGGCCCTTTTCTATTGTTGATCCAGATTTTAAGATTGCACTCGTATACCTCACCGGGTAAAATTTTGAAACCATCATCACTCTCATAGTTCTTCTATTCTCCACGAGTGCCAACTTTGATTTGCCAATGGGAAATTCATTTGAAGTCGGGTTATTCGCGAAAGAGAAAATCGACGAAGAGAATCGATCAACAATTATAGGCCCTTTTTTCGTGTTGCGTGAGAATTGTCTTCATTTAGGTTTGACTTGTTGTGCGACAGCCGACTTGTGATTGACGATTTTGGTGCCGTTTTATCTTGTGTTTGTAGTATTTGAACGCGTATTTGGTCATCATGACCGCACGGAATCAACTACAATCCGGAATGAGTTCGGAAGAATGGAAACGGACTGTTCTTCGAAGAAATTTTTGTGATGCTGCGCCATATGCCATATGAGACATCGAGTACTTCGGGACAAATAGTCTCCAGAAGATCCTGAACATGAAAATCATCCTAAATCGGTTTACTTTACTTGAATAAACGATGTTTAAATATTATTTGAACCATCCATGGCCTCACGCTGGTCCTCCAGAAAATCCGGAACATCCGTTTACAGTCAGAACCCCAAGACTGCAAACAGCGTGTCGATTCATGTTGGCATGGTTGTTTCATGGCATTGTGATGATCGATTTTTGTAATTTAGCCACCATTCGATAGATATTGGAGTCTACTTTCAAATGAAGTAGAAAGTTACCTAATTGAACCTACATTTGGCCAACTAGAACGGAAAAATCCGTGACTCCTGTGCATCAATTCTCGGCAATGCGTCCATCAAATTTTGAAATTGTGTTGAGCCCAAGGCTGAAAGTCTCGTTAATAAAGAAAACAACTAAACTAAACTTTGAAATTGAGCCCTAATTTTACAGGACAATGGCTTTTTAGCGAAACAGATAGGGAATTGGACTTGTAGTTGGCCAGTTGGACCGAGAAAAGTAGTTAGAGGCTTATGGTCTGAAGATTCCCGGAAAACCCCGTGTATGGTCAATTCTTGAAAGACAGCTTAGAAATTAATGTTTTTTTTTTTTGTAATTTGTATAGAATGTTAAGCATAGATGAATTATGCAATCCTCATACCGATTCTGTCACTGGGTGGACGGAAAAAGGATCCCCAGATATTCAGAATCACCGGGAAAATTTTCCATTACTGAAAGTCGTCCTAGAAATACACGATTTTTTTTTTTTTTTATTAATTGCATAGAATCTTGAGCATAGCTATAACATGCAACCCTCAGACCGATTCTGTTAATGGGTGGCCAGAAAATGGTTCTACGAATATCCCGAATCACCGCAAGTCTTACCAATTTTTGAATGTGGTACGAGGCAAACGCGGTTTTGTTAAACTGCATACAATTTTGAGCACAGATGAAATATGCAATTTCAATAGTGATTCTGCTACTTACTGTCCATATTACTCAATCATATGTAATTATGCTGTTGGTCAGGCTGTATGCGTCTCTTTCATGGTCATAAATTAGTTCGTAATTTGCGTGCGTTCAAATAAATTTGGGAAAATATATAATGGCAGCGGACACAATCAGCAGTGAACAAGGGAGTTCCCAGTGCATATTTAAACTGAAAACTGCTTTTGAGCAATCGCTTGGCAGCTAGCTGTCATTGTATTTTTGACTTTTCTATTTCAAGTCACGCATACACATATACACAACATTCCAGTTCACCCAGTTCACCGCGAGAGTGATATTTTGAAGAAACTAACCCAGATTCTAACCTGGTTCATCAAACTAAAACGGCATTAATAACCACCGTTTGGTGAGACCGGATGGAATTCAACTTTGAAATCTGTGTCTGGGAAATCGCTTTTCGTAGGCAATCGGTGATAAATATAGTTATCATAGCAACAGCTACATTTTTGAAAATGATGAAATCTTAAATTTAGCAAATGCGTAGGATTATATCTGATCGATTAGTGATAAAATTATTGAAATTGGTCCAGGGGCAGCTGAGTTATTAACGTTCAAAATCTTTCATTATTTTGTTATATATTCCATTTTCCGTTATAGAAATTTTATAGAAATCACAAACGTAGTCCTACGTCAAAATTGAATCCAGTGGCAGTCGGTTTGACAGTTCAATAGGTAGACTTGGCTTCGTTCTTGGTGTGGCTCATTATACACCGACTCTAGTTAATTTGAGTGCTCTGACAGATCCGGGCAAACGCTTAATTGAAGCGTTTGTGCGTCAATTGTGTTCATCAACGGTCAATAGAGAAGACCAAGGAAATCGACGATCCCGATTCCATCAAAGCACCAACGCCAATCAAATCCTAATTACTGTGCCAAAAAGCTGTGCGTGCCATATACCTTGGAGCACGAATCAAATCGCATCAAGAGTGGGTGGACGGCAGTCCGCCGCAGCAGCCGTTTGATTATTCCAATAGCCAGAGCTGTTAATTACTGATCTAATCTTCCGTATGCTGCTCAGACATCATAGCTCGAGTTCAGTGTTTGCCACACGCAAACCATATCATTGTCGTCTGCATAGAGCACTCTTCGGTAGGTGGGTAAACACACTACTGCGTTTGGTCAGAAGTCACCACGTCATTGTGCTGATCCGATAAGGGCCTTCGAGTGTAGGCAATTTACCGTTGTTGCCTTGCAGGGATACACAGTATGACAGGATGAAATTTGATGCAATTATAAATATCGCGTGTAAGGCGAGCATTTGCGAAGCGAGCTTACAGTTTCGATTCCATGTAATTCTGAGATCTACCAACTCAATGTTTAAGATGCTTCTAGGCTGCAAACGCTTCAACCCTTCTAAGAAATTGCTGGCCTGTTTTTCAAAGTCTAACTCAAAATTGAGTCTACGTTAGCATCGGTCTCCAATGTACACATATAGATCTCATATTCTAATCGACACTTAATCTGATTTCGTTCGGGTCATGAGACGATGTCGTTACGTTTGCAAAGCGTTTGCTACTGGAGACGGAATACCTACAATCCTACCAATAATAGTCTGCCCTGCTTGTCGTGTGTCGTCCTCTGGGGGACGGAGCGCTCTGTCTACACACGCAGTAGAACCGAAACCGAAAATGTCATGACATGTCAAATTTCGCTCTGGGGAGGTAATGAGGGGGACGAACGTAAATTTTGGTTTCGCAACTGCCCGTTTGTAGAGTTTGGCATGCTTGCGTTCTGGTGAATACAAACAGCAATCGATATTGGATTGGACATGGCTCGATGCGATGTGAGCTGCTGGTTAAACGTTGGGAGTGTGGGAATAAATTGACTGTTTGTCATGTCATTGACATTCTGGACTGAGACCTGCCGAACGACGTCGACCAAGTAGGCGGTTTGTTAATGTTATCAACAGCGTTGATAGGTCGATTTCACGAAATACTGTTCTAGTGAAAATCTAAAATCTGGAACAATCTGGAATGCTCTGAAAATTCAAACTACGTAAAAATAATTTTTTTAATTATGCTATTGACATCAAATACATGTATTCATTTCTCGAAAAAATCGTACTGACAACCTTATGAAACTTATTCAAAGAAACATAATTATTTTGATCACCATAATAATTGCAAGTTGCTATCATTGCTTAAACCATGAAAAAGTTAAGAAAAGTATTGGCATAATGCGTCCGACAAGTTTGAACATCCATTTATGCAGAATTTTAATAATGAAGTTAATGTAACTTAATGTGACATACTTAACAAAGTTGGGAACAGCGATGCCAGGTAAATTTTAGGAAAATCTGGAAAAATCTGGCATACACTGAAAAATCTAAAAATCCAATTGGAAAGAATAAGAAGCAAATCGAATGAATGGATACATTTTGTTTTAAGAACAGTGAGTTTTTAACGAAATTCCAATTAAGTCCTTACTATTTGATATATCCTGGGATTATACAGAATACCAACTTGGATTTGACAGAACTCCTACTGGGATGCGACAAAACCCATTAAAATTTAATTCCGGCTAGGATTCGAAAGAAGCTTGTCTTGGGTTCAAAAGAATCTCGAATGCCAACAGAGATTTGATTGAATTACGACTAGCATTTGACAGAATCCCGACAGCAATTCAACATAATCCTGATCAGCATTACGAAATACCTACTCTCTAGCTAGATTCTTCATAAAACCTCATCCAAAAATAAGGAAAATTATGCTTGAGACATACTCAACCTACATATGTACCATCTCAGAGGCAGAATCACCTTCCCGTCGATATAAATAAAGCGAACAACGGCAAACTTATCTCAATCAAATTGCCACCAGTTTATCTTCCTTTATGGTGTCACTTCCTGCCTGTCGTATATGCTTTCACTTTTCCCACGTGATACCTCCGTGCTCACGGCAGCGATGCTCCTTTCTGTGGTAGATTCACCCACTTTACTTGCTTAGCTGCATATGCTAAAAAAAAAACTGTGTCGAACAACTCACATGAATCATCGTCATCATCCGGATCGTCGCTATCACCATCAGCATCATCCTTTTCCAGTTTGGTCGAGGCATGTCGATAGACTGTATTGCACCAGCGATTCCATGTCAAATTTGGCAAAACCATTTTTAATAATCAACAGCCGTAACAACTGTTCGAACTGTTAGGTGGAAATAGCTGGACATGTTTTGTTGAATTCCAATGACATTTTCTAAAATTCATATAGATTTTTACCCATTCCACGAGTAACCGCGGTTCTACCGAATCTGAGTAAACGAAACCCCAATTTGCGTCAGATTCTACGGCCGTATAACACTCTCCTTTCATCCGGCAAATCGTTGCCCATCTTGCCGTGGAACTGCCCAACGACGAAGAAATAAAACCAACCCGATCCGACAGGAAGAGAGCAAGACGTGAAAATTACCCCCCCACACAAGTCGGCCGGCGCAAAAGGGCTTGTCGAAGGCAGATCAATATCCTGGATAATTGCTTTCCGCTACCACTACCAGTATCCGGTGCTGCTACTATAACTTCTTCTACTACTACTACCACCCGTGCAACCCATCTCGATCCGATCCTTCCGCTCATCTTCACCATCCTCTTCAAAGTGGACCAATTTCACACATGCTGAAACCACACCACACAGTCTCTCTGCCTATAGGTGCATTCGATGATATTGACAGCCAGCAGCGGGAAGTCGAGAACCTCCTGAGCTCATTCCGGTGCTTTTGATCGATAATCGCTCCAGCAGCCTTCTCCGTAGTTGGTCGGCGGTGTTTTGATAAGGTTATTTTCCTTTGCCATATGGGATGGCTTTCCGTTGATCGATGAGCAGCTGTCGGAGTGGTGATGGAGTTTTGGATTAGTTTTTATCATACCAGTTTTATTGCGAAAATTTCTGGGCTGTGACTTTTAACCAACTCTTCACAAATCCTTAATGTCTTGAAGGTCGTGGAAGACCATCAATTACGATTTTTAGCAATTTTGTCCTAAAATCAGGTTATATATATTAACTAAAAATAGCGATGTAACGACTATTGTTTGTCAAGAATCGTAAATGTTTCGGAGCTTTCGGAAGTTTTCAGTGATGACCGTTCAGTGCCTTCTAGGTTAACAACTGTGGATTGTATCAGACATAGATTTTTGACAACGAACAACTTTAGTCCGGTACGCGAGAGACCTGCTAAGAAGTCATATGAACTTATAATACATGTTAAAAGAACTTCCTGGGCAAGTAAAGGGTGTCCCAAATCAAATTGCATCACGGAAAAAAGCTGGAGAAAATTTTAAATTGGGTACTTTCTCTTGAAAATTAGGATAGAAGTAGTTTAGAGTGTAATGTTTACACTGTATTTTTAACGCTGTCAGTTTTTCCAAAATTGGAAAAAGTGGCGTCACCCGAAAAGTAACGTCGCGAATTGATTTTGCGCAAGCACCTGGAAAATCCTCAACACTTTCATCGGGACATCGGAGAACAACTCGGAATCGTGCAGTCAACGGTGAGTCGTGTGATTAAACGTTACTAACAAACTCTGTGCATCGAACGGAAGAAGAAATGCGGTCAGAATGGATGTTCTATTAGTGATCAGGATCACAAGCGTGTCGTGAAAGCGTTTAAGCGGAATCCCAATGCTTCGGTCAGGGATGTGACCAAAAATTTGAAACTTTCCAAGTCTTTCATTCAGAGAGTCCAGAGAGACCAGGAGAGACTGCATACGTACAAAATGCAGAAGGTTCCAAATTGTGACGAACGGTAAAATACGGTGGGAAAGACACGGGCCCGGAAATTGTACAACCAGATGCAGACGAAGCCTCATTGTCTCATCATGGATGATGAGATTTACGTCAAGGCGGACTTCCAACAGCTTCCGGGGCTACTGTTCTTCATAGCCCAGCACAAGTTTGATGTTCCGGAGGAAGTAAGGAAGCAGAAACTCATGCTCATGTGCGCCGTTCGTGACTACCGGGACTGCAAACGGGGAGATCTACCTCAAGGAGTGTCAACAGAAGCGTCTGCTTCCTCTGTTAAAGCAACACGAGGGCCCTACGATCTTCTGGCCGGATCTAGCTTTGTGCAACTATTCAAATGTTGTCCTGGAGTGGTACGAAGCCAACGGGGTCACTCTCGTGCCGAAGATCATGAACCCCCTCCCAACGCACCGGAACTAAGCCCGTCGAAAAATACTGGGCAATTATGAAGCAGGCACTACGGAAGCATTCCAAGGAGGTCAAATCTGAGGAAGACATGAAGAAAAAGTGGGTTTCCGTACAGAAGAAGCTGTTGTACAGAACGTAAATAATGAGAGGAGTTAAGCATAAGGTGCGAGCGTACGTTTATGGTATTGAAATTGAATGTTATAAACATGCCGAAAGCTTATTAATGGGTATTGTCTGAAAGTTTGAAAATGATGGTTCAACTAGGTAATTTTCTACAGCGTTTTATCCGTGATGCAATTTGATGTCGGACACCCTTTAAGATAGACGATTTATAACAGCAAGTCAGTACACACAATTTCTGGTGCAAGTCCAGTGAGCTTCTTGCGCCAGTCTAGTGGACTATTGGGACAAATAGAGATGGCTTCCTAGGCAAGTTCAGAGGACTTCCAATAATTGTCAAGACAAAGAAGAATGCTGTCATGAGGACCTTATCAGGAAGAATACCACTCCGAGAGGATTTCTGGTCTGGACTTCTGATCAAGACCAGCGGACTTCTGGTCAACCAAAGAACTATCTGGTCGCGTTCAGAGGATTGTCTGGGAAATTCCAGAAATCTTCTTGGGCAAGTTCAAAGAACTTTTTAACTTTTTTTTTTAACTATCAGATCTAGTACAAGAGGTTTATTGGGTAAATCTAGAGCAAGTTCAGAGGACTTCCTAGACAAGGCTAGAGGACTTCTAGGACAAATTTTCATGACCTACTGAACAAATCCACAGGACTTCCAGGACACGTCCAGAGCACTTTCAGAGCAAGTCTACAGAATCTCCAATACAACTTTATAACTCTTCATTGAAAGTTCTAGGAACTTCTACAGTATATTGATAGATCTTCCAAGATAAATGCAAATGGCTTGCCGCAGAAGTTCAGAGGTCTAACAGAATATATACAGAGGTTTTCCAGATTTGCGGTATGAATGTGTAAATGTGAAAGGGACATGCAGATCAAGTTCAGAGGATACGTAGTCATGTCCAGAATATTGTCAGAAACTGATCAACAGGATGCTTAGAAGGTTCTTTTGCCAACTTCCGGAAAAAGTGCAGATAAAAATAAGAATAAGTTCATACTACAGACATGATCAATGAATTAATCCAACCATCTCAAAAGGACCTTAAGGAGCAACTAACAGTCAGTCTCAGAAGGTATTATCAATGATGATCATCAAAAAGTGGGCTTGTGAAGGTGAATATAGTCACCTGCAACTTTCAGCACAAACACAAGAAATACATCCAAATTAGTATATTAGTAGGGGAAACGCTCTTATAGTTGCGGTACGTTAGCAGCGTTAGGTTCCTATCAAGTGGTGGTCACTCTACACACTTGTTTTGCGCCAACTTTTTTCTCAGTGTACCTCAGTGTGCCGCAGTTGTACCGGCAGTGTCAAGAAGTCATTGAACTGACTTTTGATTGCTTGTGAATAATGCCTTGTTTGGCAACTCGGTATTTTAACAGCTTTTATTTTTGTTTTGTTTTTCAATGTTTTCAAAACCGACACGGACTCCAGTTGGGACTACACACTGGATGCATCCGCCTTCAAGGATGCCTGCAACGGACGAGCTCCGTTGCTACACGATCCTTCCATCTTTGGCGGAAGGCCGACCCCACACAACGAACGTCAATCATTAGTCGACCAACCCTTCCGGGAGTCGGCGGAGGAAATGGATTTGCACCGAATTTTTCACCGCCCGAGTATCATCCGTCGGAAAACTGGAAACCAACACCGGCCAGAACACACGTCGGACTGATGAAGGACGCACCGCTGACCCGAAACGGACCAGTCAATTTTCCAAGCTGAACTACTTGTCAGAGTCCACCAACCCGTACACCCTGCAGGACAATTCGATCAGCTTCAAGGTCTACAGCGCCTTCAAGAACAATCGCTTCCCAGGCCAGCAATAATCGCATTCTCCACTTCTTCAATAACCCACCCGTATGCCGTCCGAGGATCTGCTGCTGACTGCATTCGCCACCAAGGGCTGCCACCCGTCGCAAGTGCGAATGTTCCCGCTGAAATCGGGAAGTTCCTCCTCCGGATTGGTCGAGTTCCCGAGCGTAGCCCTGGCGGTGAACGTCATCGTGAAGTGCAACCACAGCGCGATGATCACAAATGCACAAAACTCCCGTTCATTATGAAGCTGTGCTTCTCCTCCTCCAAGAAGATGAACGGTGCGTGGAGCAACGAAAACACCAAAAACACGTTAGCTTTGAAAGAGCGGAAGCTTATTTTCTGAGAAAAGAAAGGATTTTCCTTTTTCTGGGTAGTTAATGTTATGATTCGTAATTATAATTTCTTATTGTGTTAGTTGGAAGTGCAAAAAGGAACGAGAGTAAAAATTTGTTGAACTATTTGAGATTTTGCCAAGACGGTCCTCCAACATTATATGTTGAACGATGGAATGGTTGATGTAGCAGCCACCGCCATGGATGTATTCGAGCAGTTCGAATGGTCGGATGGTATAGATTTTGTTTGGTTGTTGACTTTCCGATTAAAACTCAAGCACCGCTTGTCGTGACCGGCCCAAGATTTCCAGCGTTGACCACGGCTACACAAATTAGCGATTCCAATGCTGCTGCTGCTGTTCCTTCTGCTGGTCCGTCTCCTCTAAAATTCGTCAAAAAAGACGGACCAGCAGCAGCATTGGAAGCAGCCGCGCCGTGGGAGCTGCATCGCTAGTTCGTGTAGCGTGTAGCCATGGCTGGAAACCTCGGTTAGGTCAAGATACCGCTGTCAACTGTTCTTCGTATGAGAGGAAATGTGGATGCGACTGCCGTCACGGTTGTAACGATTTTGAGAATCCATGGCGAGACTTGGTGAAGATTCACGGTTGTTTTGAAAATAATTTGACTAGGAGTGGCAACGTCAATAACAAATTTTGACACATGCACACTGCGCAGGCGCAGAAAAAGTTCAGTGTTGCCAGTAACTTTGAAGATCATAAAAATTGTAACCATGGGTGCCAAACAACGTCAATGACTGCACCCCGATGTGCCCCAGTTTGATTTTGGCACACTGTGTAGAGTGACCAACCCCTTGGTTCCTATAGTTGTGCAAGGAGACTCAATACACAACTATAGGAACTTAACGATTCTAACGTACGTCAACTATAGGAGCATTTACCCTACTAAAATGAAGGTCATTTATTGCACTTTAAAGGAAAAATAGCTAACAGAATTACTCATAATTGGTTTTGATGAAATCTCGAACTTTTCTTCGAATCATATTTTGGACGCTCTGTTGACTAACCTGAGCGGCCATTTTGTTCCACCATCTCTTCATCTCTGTCACATCCCGAGTCACCTTTCCACTCTTTTTCAACGTCTGTTTGACAACTGATCAATATTTCTCAATTGGGCGGAATTGAGGGCAGTTGGGTGGATTGATGGCCTTTTTCGAAGAAATCTACCCCGTTGTCTCGATATCACTGTAGAACTTCGCCACTGTAGTGGCAGCTTGCCAAATCAGGCCAAAACTTTACAGGTCCATTTTCAGCCTTAATGTACGGAAAAATACGTTGCTTCAGGCACTCCTGCTTGTACATTTTGAAATCCATAGTCTTATTTGTCACGCAGCTGCAAATACCTTGGCAGATCATAAGCTTTCATGCAAATTTATAGGCAAAAACTAATTTGAACTTGCTAGGGACATCACCTCGATCAGTGGCTTTATAGAACTTTTGTCCGGGAAGCTGCCCATAATCCATCTTCACGTGCGTTTTGTCGTCCATGAGGGTGCATCCTTTGTACTTTGTAAGAACGTCATTGTACAACTTCCGGGCACGTCTTTTAGCCACTATATTGAAAAAATCATGACGAATCCTTCTGACGGTGCTTTGGCTGGCATTGAACTTGTTACGTATACGTTTGCTGGAAGCGAATCATTTCGAGTTCGGATTAAGTCGAAGCAACTGTGATCGAAATATTTCACGCGTAAACACAAGTGAGAGAAGAACAGGGCTGTCATGACACACACCCGCTGGAAAACGTCGCACATACTAGGAATTTGCTTGGTGCATGATATCCCTCACGCACAACAACAGCAGGAAGATTTCCGGTCAGCAGAAGGTAATTGTTCGTCGGTGAGTGAGTCGCTCGCACCGAGCGCAGTTAACCAAAAACCAAATTGGCTGGTTGAAAGAAGCGCGTGGCGTTAAATTGTTCGGTGGAGAAGTGCGGTTTCTTGATTCTCTACGACGGGAGTGCAATTGCCAATCCGCGTTTGATCCGTCGACATTTTGCACGTTTGCCCAGTGACATTTTGCACGGTGAGAAGAATTCCACCTGAACGACGTCAGTGTGGTTGTCCAGCAACGATCGTCCGGCACGGCGAGAACGCATTCGGGAGGAAAGTTGCAACAAATCGGAAAAGCAACTGCTCAGTGGCTGCTGTCTTCAAATTATAAGAACCAATTGCTGACGCAGAGAAGCGAGGACCAGACCGGATTCAGAGCGAAAGAGGCCCTCCACGGAGGGTTCTTTTTTCTACCTTGGCTTGAAAAAAGCACCAATACCAGGTGAGTGCTTTCAGGGTCTTAGTCCCGCGACGGTGGCGTGTCATGCGAGACCAACTTTGGAGCTGTGTTTTGCGGATCGCGTGGGAAAAGCGTCTACAGGGTGTTAGTTTCGCGACAGCGGCGTGTCGTGCGAGACCCAATCGGAGCTGTTTCGGCGATAGGCTATCATCGGAGTCGTCGCGAATAGATCAAGGCAAGAGAACGGCGCGGTGCTGTGTGTCATGTGTACGGCAACGAAGATGGGGCCCCGCACCGAGAAGAAGAAGATATGTATGTGAGTAATATCGATAAGCTAGGAAATTAGTAGAGAAAAAGGAAGAAGGATAGGGAGAGGAAGGTGGCAGGAAGCGTGAATTAGGAGAAGGAATGTGGGAGATTGGGTGCGAATAAAACAATGCTAAAGTGACATTCGGCCCCATTTTGTTTTGTTGGTGCACTTGCCCATTAGTGTTCTGTTTTGTGTGTCCTATGGTAGCTCAGCTCTGCCGACTGAGGAAACCTGCAACAAACTTCTAAGCGATATCATAATCCGACAGCCCCAACCGTTCTCAACACCTTCAAATGAAATTTCCAATCCTTAGATCCACTACGACGCTTGCTATGATCCTGCCAATCGATAGTATTCCGCTCACGGAAACGTTTCAGAACACTGCACACGGCCGATTAAGTCAATTTCAACGACTTCGCGATTTTTGAAGCGGACCAGGTTGGATTTTCCAAATGGGTGTCCAAAATTAATTTTCGGTTCGCGGCTTCCATCAAGAATAATTTCAAAATCAATCGTGACGAAACTTAAAGCACTGAAAAAGAAAAAATTTCAAAACAAGCTGCTGTCAAAACATTCCAGATCTGACCACTAGGAGCACTGCAGTAAAATAAACAATGCGTCCAGATAATAAATGACTCAAACTTTAGTTCTTGTCAACGTCATTTATGTTCATGAGTTGTGCTTGAAATCGTAAACCTGTGCGTGAAAACGGGAACATGGTTCATGGACTGTAAAATTCCAGCATTAAAATAATCTTCAATGTTTTAAATAGAGTGAGGAAGTGGAAGAAAAACAACGGAATACTTGATGCAGCAGTCCAGCAGATGGAATGTTCTTAATGAAACTGAAAGTCGACGAAGAGAATCGATCAAAATCACTTGCACCCCTGCTTCCAAGTTTGGTTACAAGATTACAACTCTGAAGAGAATTTTATGTGAGTTTTGGGGGCATGTTGTTTTGAATATGAATCTATGAGTGTTTGCAAAATGTTACGAAATTGAATCCTACCTATTCGCACACGCCCGAAGATCGGAGGCGAATGCCACTTCGACTTGTTTCGTCTACTAACGACTCTCTGATGACAGTATTGGGGTAGCAGCAATGCTACATCGACATGCTTCGTCTAACGAGTGTTCAATAAAAAATGAGAATGATTTCAATACCGTCCAGCGCTCTTGTGAGAGCATCGCGACTAAGTTGCGTCGTACGGCTGACCAGGGTCCCTTCTCCAATATTCAGTTGGAAGCATTGATGGGTATAAATATTTCTGATCAATTGGTGATAAAATTATTGAAATTAGTCCAGGGGCAGCTGAGTTATTAACGTTCAAAATCTTTCATAATTTCGTTAGATGTTCCATTTTTGGCTTTCACAAAGTGTACCCCCCTATAGAAATCACAGACGTAGTCCTACGTCAAAACAAAATTCTCGATGGAACCGATAGATAAATTCGACAACAACTGAAAATGACAGTAGCAGCTTTGCGTGTGATCCAAGCTCACGATTTCAGGAACGCAAATCACACTTATGGGTTCATGGATAACGAAATCATGAGTTTAGTTTGTGTTAAACTAAGTTCATGGATTTGGGATTTATTTCACGAAAATGTGATTTACTCGATCACGTTTCCGGGAACTAAGTCATGAATTCAAATGAACTAGCAGTTCAGGTTATCGTGATTTTTGGTTCACGAATACCAGAATGATTTTTTGTGTGTATCGAAGGCGTTCAATTAACCTTCACTCATGAAGAAGTCGCAGAAATCGAACGCCAAACACGAGTTCAGAACCGCAGTGATTTATGGCGTTGGGTGAGGATTGGCCGAATACCAGCTTCTGTGATGCACCGGTGTCATGCATCACTTGTTACGGTACCAGCTAAGATATCCTTGCTGAAAAAATAAAAACATAATTTGGAATATCTTATCAGCGAAGGTGATTACTTCAAAATCCGAACAGATCATTAATATTATCCACAGGTACAGTCACAAATATACGAGTTAAGCGCTCGTTTTGGATATGTCTATGTTTAGAGTGAAACAGACCGACTGTGCATCTACATATGTTGAAAAAAGAAGTACAACACTATGGAAAGTTTATAACCAAAATATTATTTTGACAGAGCTTCTAGCTCACTACTACAGTAAAGGTCTGAACACAATGGTAGTGACATAGCGGCAAGCGCAAATTTTCCAATACACTGAAATCCGTTTGACAACCCACAATGAACGCGTTGCGGCAAAAGCGGCATTGTACTATTACGCGTATTTTTTTCAACCTTTTGGAAAAATGCGGTGCGTTTGATCGGCAGCCTGAGAAGTTCTCAATGTTTTCAGTTGTATTTTTTGTAATTTTGAGTAAACCAGAACCTTCACGACATGAACCAAATAATCATCCAAGGTCGAAGTAAGTAGTCACTAGTCTTGAACCAATACCCGCATGCGACACATCAAACTACATCGAAATTCAGATTTTAGTAAATTGCACTTTTTCCGCTGTGCCGTTACGCCGCTATGCCGCTGTCATTGTGTTCAGCCCGTAACAGAACTTGATTCTTTTTAATAGTACGTTCAGACTACATAGTTATAACAACAATCGATACGAAACTAACGATTTTAAATTGGCTCACTACTTGACTAGCCTATTGGTCCCAAGCAAACGATTAACGTATCCCATTCTAGTCGAAATTCTAGTACTACGCAATGTTTGAATTGATTCGCTATGAATGTTTGACAGATAAAATGAGGGGTTATTGGTTTTTCCTATGTTTCGAGGGGTGAATCGATTAGCTTGGGACCGAAGAGAGTACCAGAGCTGAGCCAAAAAGTTGAGCACGTTATTTCGGGACCTTCTAGTCTTAGAGTTACCTCTATGGTTATAATATGTGATAGCGCTATCTTGATGGTGATTTCTGTGTTGCAATTGTTTGACAACCGTTATAACATGTTATAACTGCTTGGTCTGGACAGCGCTTAACCTGCTATCCAACAGTGGCGCCTATGGTGTAATGATAAGCGTGATTGCCGCTCACACCAGCAGGCCTGGGCTCAATCTAAATCGGCGTCGCCGGGATTTTCTGAGGCATAACATTTCTGATCACACGCCTCTAAGGGAAGTAAAGTCGTTGGTTCCCGGTTCATGAGTTGATGGGTCGATAGGTAGGGTCCAGATATGGGAGCTGCCTCCCTGGCATCAGTAGCATTGGAACTCAGAACGGAAAACAAGATCGACGGAAAAATAAACCAAGGAAAAAAAACCCCATATCCTATAGACTTCTATTATTTTATTCCATAGCCATGTTGACCTTTCTGCTCTATTATTGATATTGAATAAAAAACAGTAACGGATCACACCGGTTTTTATATTATTACTAGCTGAGTGTGCCCGGTCTTGCTCGGGAAAAAGCATGCTATATTGTACGTAGCCCCCCCCCCCTCTATTATCTAAGGGGCTACCCCCTATGATTATCTCCTTATACCCCCACACTCGCCCTCACATGCCTAATTTGGTTCCATTTGCTTGATTAGTTCTCGAGTTATGCAGAAATTTCTGTTTCATTTGTATGGGAGCCCCCTCTTACAGAAGGGGGAGGGGTCTCGAACCATCATAAGAACCTTCCACGGCCCCAAAAACCCCTGTATTCAAATTTTCACACCAATCGGTTCAGTAGTTTCCGAGTCTATAAGGGTCAGACAGACAGACAGACAGACAGACAGACAGAAATTCATTTTTATATATATAGAAGAAGAAGATTAAAACAAACATCCAAAAAACATTTCACTTCCCATCTCACTGCAGTGAATATACACTGGAAAAAACGACTAAGTCCATATAAACAGTAACACTGAACTGTCAAAAAAGTTCATCCGACTGAGGTTAGCCCTGACGGTGTAAAACCTTATTGCTTTGTTTATTATTTACAACCACGAAATCATCTGTCCAACACCTGACAGAGACTTGTTTTTTTTTCAACCTGTAAAACGCATGTATTATTGAAACTACTTACTAATCCTAACGCTGGCAGAGAAGTCTCTGGTTGAAGATAAATTTTCTTCAAAAAACAGCATTTACTATCTTCAAAATAATGACTTAAATTTCCTGAGGAATTCCGTTAATCTACCCCTTGGAAGCCCTTATGTTCGTTTAATCTACCAAAATGTAAAATATCTCCCGGAAGAAACCCAATGTAGTTGACAGATGCGTATACAGCCATTCCATAGCGAAACGATATAGTGGTTATCAGAATTTCGTAAAAATTGGAAATTCTGTTCTTAATTGCAAAGTATTAGATCCTATTTTGTCAATAGGGTGACAATTTCCATGTTATGGTGGTCCAAAAAATAATTTTTTTTTTCAAAAATGACTTTTTTCAAAAAATTACTTTTTTTAAAAATGTTTCTTTTTTTTAAATTGCTTTTTCCAAGCAAACGATATAGTGGTTCTCAGCGTTTCGGTAAAATTGGTATATTATTAGACCCGTATTTTTTTTACATTGGCATTAGGGTGACCATTTCTATGTCAAATCAATTTTTTTTTTCCAAAAATTATTTTTTCAGATATTTATGACTTTTGAACCACTTAGCCGACTTCCAAGATCAAAATATCAAGTGAAAGGTAATAAAAAAAAATTTATGTAAAAATATAATGGTACTCAAAATTTGAGAACTGGAATTGAAAAACATTAATTGTACTTTTGAGTTATGTTTTTGAAATTATCAAGTTATGGGTTTTCGCTCAATACTCCTATGAGACTAGACTACCATGCGTCTCCATCGATTTATAACAACTGTAACATGCTCACGCTGCATGATAGTCTAGTTACATAAGAGTATTGAGTGAAAACCCAAAACTTGATAACTTAAGAAATATGTAACTTAAAAACGAAATTAAAAACATTGCTGGTTTTGTGAAATAAAGTGTAAAAAAGCCAAAAATTTCAAGGCAAAATGCAAAAACATATTGCGGCCTTTTTCTACTCACCATGTGAACCAGAAAAAACATATACAATCAATATATTTAAATACGGAATCTATTTTTTTTTTATATCATTATATTTTTTTTCTAATTTTTTTAATTACCTTTAATTTAATATTTTAATCTTTGAAATCGGCCCAGTGGCTATGAAGTTTAGAAAAAAAAATAGATTTTTTTAACCACCCTTACATGGAAATGGTCACCCTAATGACAAAATAAAAAAATACGGGTCTAATATTTTGCAATAACGAACAAAACTACATTTTTTTACGAAATTCGAAGAACTACTATATCGTTTTATTATGGCTATGGCTGTATATAGAAAGCTCGCTTATTGGCGCTAGTGTTATTTCGGTCTGTTCTCAAATTCACCAAAAGACCTCAAATCAATAACTACTATCGACTTGTCCTTCATCGTCATCTTTCCGATCATCCTCTTGCACACTTTCAAACAAGACGTAAAATATGACCCAGAAACTGAAAGGCGCATCCTGCACTTCTGGTATATGCTAATCAGACCAAGACCAATACATGGAAAAAAGGCCGTACCATAGAAAATCGACCTAAGCCGGAGATTATTAGCGTGTCTATTTTCCGCCCATATTCCGGATCCCGACACTCAAGACGAGGCGGTGAGAGGTGAAGCTTATCACTTCGATGATGAACATGATAGTTCGGTCCTCTCCTCTAGGCTATTGACCGGTCATACACCCTCCGCGGTGGCACAGCTGGTAGGGCTCAATCGAAAAAAAAAAGAATCAAACCGAGAGGGCTGGAGCTCCATAACTGTTTGCTCAATTCGATTCGAGGCAAAAAAAAGGTAGTCTATTGAAGGGACTAACAATAGCCATAAAAATGGACGCTTATCACATGATAGTATGGTTCCGGGCAATCACCCAAAGTCATTCGCGACCGGCAGTGAGACAACCGGATGTGGGGATATGGACTGACTGCAAGCGGGGCAAAAGCAAACCGAAAGCTTTCAAATTAATTGAAACAAACACGTATTGGACAGATGTTATCCTTCCTACACCCAGGCCGAACCGGTTCCGGAAGGTAGACCTAATGGAAAGCTGTTCGCAGCTGGAATATTGATCACGGGGAAGCGGATTCGATGGGATGAAAAATTACAACTTTATATAATTGCCTTGGTGAATTAATTTATGTGTTTGACAAATTTTTATGAGGATTGAAAGTTGGGATAAAATGAGTGCCATTCGAATTTCCATTTGCATGCTTTTATCAGCATGACAACTAGATGTCACATTACACTCTTCTGGATCTGTTTCGATTAATTTAAAAAAAAACTTTCCGACAAATCTTCGATATTGATTTTTTCCCACCGAGAAATTCGAAACCAATTTCGTCTTCCCCCTGTCGCGGTCCTGCCCCGAGGAAAACTTTAACCGGTGCGTTTAATTTCGGCCATCAGTATGTATGGCCGGGTGCCAAAAATCCTGAGACGTGCCATTTCGACAAACTGCAATCCAAGAAGCGTGTGATGGCGGTGGCAGCGTTGGTGACCTTCCATGGATTTAATCAGATTTTCGTACGTTTCCTCCGAAATTAGGGAAACGAGTCAGCTGTGATTGAGCCCCGGGTGTGAATTCGGATTCGATTTTCCTTGTGCAGCGGGAGTTCGAAATGGTTCTTCAACTCAAAACACCAGAATGGAAATCCAATGAACGTGAACTTTCAATGCGCATTCAACAAGCGAGGAGAAATAAGCAAATTATGCTCTGGAAGCATGAACACATTTACAACGCGTTGGAATCCTTTCGCACTCGCGCTTCGCGTTTTAAGGGGGTGGTAATTTATGTTGATTAAATTCCACCTTAACTAATCTTTCGAAAACTAACCCCTTCTCCTTCAAATAGCGGAGCTCCGCCATTGGGGGGTGGAAATGAAAAATTCAACTTTTTAAATTTATCGAGCATGCAGGATCGTTACTCCTCCATAGCACTGTGCTATGCGAGGCAGTGTATTGTTATAGCTCTGCGATGAGTGCAATTATGGTGGAAATAAATATCCCTTCAATACGTATACATTTATTTAGCGCTGCAAGTGGATTTTTTCGCTTCCCTGACTCGGATGGACGGTGCAGCTCGGAACGTTTCCATTTGTCGGGAGATGTTTATTCTAGTCCCTTCCGGTGGTGGAGGACTGTTCCCGTGCCAAGGTGCAATTACATTAGTCAGAGTTTCGGGCCCGAAGGAACGTGGCAGCTGGACTCAACAGTTTAATTGCTTGCAGTCGGTTCAGAATTTATTGGCTGTAAACTGTCTGTTTGTCGAAAGTTTCTTAAGGAATCTTAATATACGGGAGCCGTTGTGAACCAAATTACGCTCGAACTAAAATAACCGTATGCTGTCAGTTTTGCTGGTTGTTTTCCAAGTAAACCAATAAAAGGTGAGATTAGAGCATTTTTTAAAAATTGATTTCAGAACCAAAACATTCTTTGGAAATAAAATCCGCCAATGAACAGTAGTCCAGTATGGTAATTCAGCAGGAAAGATTAATTTAGAACCTGAAATTTAAACATTTAAAAAATCTTCTATACAAAGTTCATTACAGGTATGCCCTCATTTTGGGGTCAACTAGTACTAGGGTGGAAACTTAGTTGCTATCATTGTGCTGGCCACATAATATGCAAATTCATGCATTGGTATTGGCATTGAAGGCTCTCAATTAATAACTGTGGAAGTGCATTTAGAACACTAAGTTGAGAGCATGTAATAATCTAAAATGCAATTAGCAATAAGCTTGAAATACGAATAAGAAGAAGAAGTCCGAATAGACCGCATTATTGACGTAGGACTACTTGTCTTTTAGGTGGTTACTCAATTCAATTATAATTTCATTTTCATTTTCATTTAGCAGCGTTTGGTGGGGCAATGGGAGCGCAAATCAATCCAAAGCCGAGGATAAAGGAAGGATAATGGCTGAATAGTCTATGCGGACCACTTGAACGCCATGGGAAAAGGAAAGGATTGAAGAGGTCGGTTATTGGGGGTTTTAAGGAAATGACACATAGTACTATATTTGTGCTGCAAATGTAAAGAAACCGAAAATCCATCTCCCTCTGATTCATCCTTTCACGTATATACCAAATTGATATTTTAAAGCACCCATCTAAATAAACAGACAATATATTAGTCCCACAAAATAACTTATGGATATGTCACAATAGAAGAACGCCACAGTGGAAATCCCGAGCTATAGTTCAAACACTTATGCCAAACCAAAATGAAGCATATAAGATTAGTTTCAATACCATGTACAAAAATGGTGTTTAACATTGTTCCCTGAGTAATGCTTCAATGAAAACAACAACGAAAGCTTGCACGCAAGTAGAAGGAGCACTGTTGGGCACTTTCTGAAATATTTTAATAGTATAATTCCCGTACAAACTATAGTCGCTAAGTTAAGCACGGAACCACCCCAGCACCAGCTGTCGAGTCACCAGTCCCGAGAAGTCCAGCGTACACCAGCACCGAGACAGCCCAGTCAGCAACATCGAAGCGATGCACCATCAGGAACGTGGAGGCATCGGATGTCGACATCAACGAGACCCATGCGACCGGACGAACGTCGTTGCTAGGCGCACGCTCAGCAGTTTTAGGGACAAGGCAAAGGTAGTAGGTTCCGATGCATATGACAATAAATCATTATTAGTTTAACCACGAACGTGGACAGTAGTCAATTAGTTTCTTTTTAAAAACATATCGAAATCCCATGAGGATTTAAGTGGCGCAGTCGGAACGGATAGTGCTTTAAGTGTTCGCGAAAGTGAAATCGTTTTGCCAAGGTGCCTTCACATCCGGATACAGCACGAAGATCCGCTACCATCAAGCTCGAGCGAACATCGAGGAGAATAAATCGTAAGTAATTTTAAAATTTTTACCTAACAAATAACCACCGAACAAGTGCTTTCTCGAATAAAACAAAAGCCTTGTTTCGGGATCTCAAATCATAATCCATACTAATTAAGAGAGTTTAGCCCGGACCATCCGTAAGCAACGCTCTGAATATCACAAAAAAAAACCACGCAAAACTAACATAAAACAATACAAAACATAAATCAATCAAGTGAAGTGCACTAATCAGTGAGTAATCTAGTGAACACTGATTAATAAGTAGTGATAAATTTAAAAAAAATGCCAGAAACCAGGCAACAAAGATTTAATGCAACAACGGGACGATTTATTGGCCGATTTTGTTGCTAATGCGCAAGATACCGCGAATGCGGGTGCGCATGGAAACATAGCTGTTGCTTCCCAGGATGACAATTTATTGGCATCCGAGAATGCAGAGTTGCAGACGCAACTAAAAAGTGCTGAGGCCAGAATAAATGACCAAACACGCCAATTAAATAATTTAAGGGCACAACTGGACGTCAACAGACGACAAACCCAGCCCGAGGAACCAGAGGTGATATTGACATCTCTGCAAACTCCTCAAGTTTTGCGGGATCTACCGTGTTTTTCTGGTGATCCAGCAAAATTACATACTTTCATCAAGGCAATAGATAAGTCTCTTTAACGAGAGATCTATTCAAACTCTCACAAACAGGGACTGTTGAAGAGTTCTATGGGAAAGTGTCTAATATTCTTTCTCTTCTAATAAACCAGCTGTGTTTGAACGAAACAAACACAGATGTTAAAATTGCAAAAAAAAACGTTTCTATCAAGAAACAAGCCTCAAAGTTTTCTTGGCAGGGCTACGAGAGCGTTTAGGTCCAATTATTAGAGCACAATCGCCTGGAACTTTGAAACATGCGCTCAGACTATGCTCTGAGGAAAGTAACCTTTCATACCCAATCCAAACTCCAACCCGTTTAACCAATCCAATCTCCCACTAAAACCTGATCCTTCCACCAGAACCAGACAAAGCAATAATTTTAACAGACCCAATTTCCATGACGAAGAATCATACGATCCCTACACAGGTTATCAATTTGAAAATAATCCATATTTCCAATACCCCTATTATGATCAACCAGCATATGAATGGAATCTCGATTACACTACTGATGATGCTCATACAGAACAGCCAACAGCAGAACACGACACTGCAAGTGTTCCATTTCAATCCGATAACAACGAAACCTCCACTCAAGAAGATGACTTAAATTTTCAGATGGTGGGCGTGTCGAGACCCACAACTTAAATAATTTTCTACCATACATTACCATACAAACAACTAAAGGTGATCTAAAATTTCTAATCGATTCTGGGAGTAACCGTAATTACATATCACCGAAACATGTTAATTTGGAAAAATGCAGGTTTACCACACCTACCTCTGTCAGAAATGTTAAAGGCTCACACACCATAAATCAGTATGTTGAGTTGAACCCTTTTCCTCAAATTCCCGATACAGAAAAACAAATTTTCCTAATTTTTGATTTCGACCAATACTTTGACGGCCTTATTGGTTACGAAACACTGAAAAATTTGAAAGTAGACATTATCACCTCTAGAAATAAACTCAAATTTCCTAGAGGAACAATTAAAATGAAGCGCAAATACCCAAACGTGAAGTCGTTGTATTTGAACGCTCATGAAACAAAACCAGTGAGCTTTGCTACCGATACAACTGGAGATTTCTATTTAGACAATGATTTAATCATATCTTCGAATGTATTTATCCATTCAGGTCTGTATACAGCAGAAAATGGATACGTACGAGTTTTTGTCACAAACAGCTCTACCGAATCATGCAAAGTTGATCTGGCTCCTGATGTCTTAGAGCCAGAGATAAACAATTTCGAAACTGGAATACCAGAGACATCCTATATTGAACCAGGCCTAAGGAAAGCTCTGTTTGATCAGCTTAGGATTGACCATCTCAATGCTGACGAAAAGAGAAAGCTCTTAAAGGTCGTTTCTCAATATGATGATATATTTTTTTTATGAAAGGCATGACACTTTCTTTTACTAGTGCTATTAAACACATAATTAAAACGAAAGACGAAATGCCTATTCATACTAAGTCGTACCGCTACCCTTTCTGTCATAGAGAGGAGGTGAAGCGACAAATTTCAGACCTGTTAGACCAAGGAATTATTCGTCACTCGAATAGTTCATGGACCTCTCCCGTATGGATTGTTCCAAAAAAATTGGATGCATCCGGGAAGAGAAAATGGCGGCTAGTGATCGACTACCGCAAGTTGAATGAGAAAACGATTGATGATCGTTATCCCATTCCAAATATCACAGACATCCTCGACAAATTAGGAAGATGCATGTATTATACCACCTTAGATCTCGCATCTGGAATCACCAGGTCGAGGTAGACGAAAAGGACATTTCCAAAACCGCTTTTAGTGTCGAAAATGGGCACTATGAATTTATGAGAATGCCCTTCGGGCTGAAGAATGCTCCATCAACTTTTCAACGTGTGATGGATAACGTTCTTCGAGAACACATCGGTGTCATCTGTCTCGTATACATGGATGACATCATAGTATTCTCCACCAGCTTAACAGAGCACATTGATAATCTAACAAAAATATTCAGGACTTTGCAAAAACACAATCTGAAAGTGCAATTGGATAAGAGCGAGTTCCTGCAAAAGGAAGTTGCCTTCTTAGGCCATATTGTGACCTCAGATGGCGTAAAGCCAAATTCTGAAAAAATTCAAATTATTAAAGAGTGGCCAGTACCCTCAAACGAGAAAGAACTAAGTGGTTTCTTAGGAATACTAGGGTACTATCGTAAGTTTATCAGAGACTTTGCAAAAATTGCTAAACCACTGACGAATGCCCTGAGAAAAGGCGAAAGCATTACTCACTCTAAAGAGTTTGTTGATGCCTTCGAACGATGCAAAGGAATTCTCTCTGGAAGCAATATTTTGCAATATCCAGACTTCACCAAGCAATTCATTTTGACAACAGACGCCTCCAATTTCGCGGTCGGCGCTGTACTTTCTCAAGGAACAATTGGAAGTGATAAGCCGATAGCTTTCGCTTCCAGAACTTTGAATAAGTCTGAGGAAAAATACTCAGCTATAGAAAAAGAGTTGTTAGCAGTAGTGTGGGCCTGCAAATACTTTCGCCCATACCTTTACGGAAGGAAATTTATCCTTTACACAGATCATAAGCCGTTAAAATACGGGCTTAATCTGAAAGATTCTAATAATAGGCTAGTTCATTGGCGTCTTTCATTGAGTGAATTTGACTATGAAATTCGCTATCGCCCGGGAAAACAAAATGTAGCAGCAGATAGTTTGTCCCGAGTCCGAAATGAACTTAATATCAACGAAACTACTTCATCTGACTCCTCTGCATCGTCTGAGATGACAGCTCACTCAGCCGACACAGACGACTCGGAATTGATTAAATGTACTGAAATGCCACTTAATGCATTCAGTAATCAAATTGTTCTCGTAATTGGCCCAGACACACAGGACACTTACGAAGAAATCTTTCCAAGGGTTTATCGAAGAACAGTCACCAGACTCACCTTCGGAGTACCCGTCATTTTTAATCTGTTTAAAGAATACATGGATCTCAAAAGAACCAATTGTATCAACTGCCCGGAAAAATTAATGAACACAATTCAAATCACTTATAAAAACCATTTTTGTAGAGGAAAGCCTTTTAAAGTTTTCTTCTCACAAAAATTACTTATTGACCTTAGAACCCCAGAGGAACAAAGCCTCATAATAGAACAAACCCACGATAGTTCCCACAGAGGCATCTGGGAGAACCATCAGCAAATTTCAAATAGATTCTTTTTCCCGAAAATGAAACCAAAAATCAGAGATCATATTAAACTTTGTGAAACATGTCATAAAAACAAATATGATCGTCACCCGTTTAAATTGAAATTAGGTTCTACACCTAACCCTGAGCGACCACTAGATATAGTCCATATCGATATTTTTATAGCTCAAGGGACACGTTTTCTATCAACAGTTGATAAATTTTCTCGTTTTTGGATCATTGACACATATTAAATCTAGAAATATTTTGGACATAAGGAAAGGACTAACAAAATTCTTTAAAATTTACGGAACACCCCGCAAGATAATATGTGACAATGAACCATCTTTACGATCGGTAGAAGTTCGGGGACTTCTGCATGATCTCAATATTGAAATATTTTTTACACCCCCAAACCATAGCGAGAGCAATGGTACTGTCGAGAGATTTCATTCTACCATAGCGGAAATCTTTCGATGTATAAAACCCAGCTATGTAGATCTAAGTATAAAAGAAATCTTTTATATTGCTTGCACTCAATACAACAACACCATTCATTCCGCTATAAAAATGAAACCGAGAGAAGCGTTTTACGGGCTTAAAGATGACCAAGAAAGACCTCTCAATATGGAATTAATGGTTGAAAATCGAAACAAAGTATACGATGAAATCATGTTGGCGCATGACAAGTCAAAACAACAAAATCTTAAATACCACAATAGAAATAGAAAAGTTGAACCAAAAACTTCGAACCAAATGAAATCGCGTACAATAGAGTGCAAGGAATAAAAAAGAAAACCAAACCAAAGTATTTACCAGTCATAGTCTCAGAAGACAAGGTCAGGTTACTTGTTGACGACTCTGGTCGGGAAATACATAAAGACAACGTGAAAAGACTCTAATGATTTATTACAATTTCAGCAAGACGAAATGGACCACCGCGTTGGGACACCCTTCATATTCCTCATCCTCATACTTACTTCCTTATCCTATCAACAAACAATCCAAATCCACGACATCACCAACAACGCAGGAGCGTTGTTTCTTCAAAGGGGGAAGGGAAGGTTAGTTGTTGGCTATGACAGGCTTCTTCATGTCATAGGTTTTGCACAATTCGAAATGTCAATATTAATTATTGAAAACGCTATAAGTCATTTAAAAAATTCTTCAAGTGATTTTTCTGATATAATCAAACACAAACTTAGTGTAATCAAATTTATATTCAATACCCTTCATATCAAATCATTTAGAAACAAGAGATCAATCGATATTTTAGGAACTGCAATCAAATATGTAACAGGCAACTTAGATGCCGAAGACTTGAACACAATTAACAATAACTTAGACAAAACTAGAAAAACAGGTAACACACTAATCATCGAAAATAATAAACAAATCAGAATTAATTCTAAATTCGAGAACAGGCTCAGTCTAATGACTGACAATATAAAAAAGCAAGAGAATATCTTAAATACCATTTTGAAAAATGACAACTATGTTGAAACAGAAAATCACAAAATATCAATTATATTCCAATTAGACACCTTTTTAGAAAACCTCAAAACAATAGAGTATGCTATTATGTTGGCTAAATTAAACATTATCAATAAATTTATCATGACTTCCAAAGAAATAGAAAGCATAGTGCAGGAGTTCAAAAATCAGGGTATAGAAATCAACGACCTAGACGACGCCAGCAGCTATATGACGACAACAGTACTCCACCGAAGAACATCCATCATCATCTGCGTAAACATCCCGAGACTCATCCCAACAACATTTCAAAAAGTCATCGTTGAACCCCTGCCGCTGTTGAACCATACAGTGAAACTGACGTATAAGGAATTCCTCATCAACCCAGAGCAGATCTTTGCCATCGCCTCACCATGCCGAGGAAACGACAAAGTCACCATTTGCGAAAGAAGGCAACTAATCGAAATCAGCGAAATCAATTAGAGGATTTAAGTGCTATATTCATAGTCTGACGGATAGAATTTCGACTACTGTGACTAAATCTAGCACTTATACTAAAATATCAACTGCTGTGCTCAATCATATATTATTAGTAAAGAGCAACAAACAATGTACGGTGATGATTAATCTGTTAATATTCTTTTATAAGCGGGTTCAAATGCACTTTTGGTAAGCATCCACACTGATCTGGCAACACTAGTGTGCATCTTTCTAATGTGGTAAAGATACAGATCAGCCCTGGGACCTGGTAGCCTAATTAAACTACCTCAAGGTTTTGCCAAAGCCCAGGGATAATGGGAAGTATTGAAATTCTGACCATATTCGTAAAAACAATATTATTGACATAGTTGAAGATGCTAATTTCAAATAACAGATTGAAGTAGTAATTTTTATACGATAGATGGAGGAGATGAAAGTATAGAGTTGATAGTTCCGTTAGAGTACGGCAGTGTGAAAATTGCATATAGATAGTAGAATATCGAGTTAGGACAACTTTTAAGGAAGGTACAAATCGGTTGTTTCATCTCTCTTTACCAAACTCCCCCTTTGGAGAGGGATGGTGAGGGATGGGAAGGTTGCCGAAGAAAAAGAGGCTGCCGACAATAGTCACACTCACCTGAGAAGTTTGGAGCGTTGTAAAAACGCTTTCAAACAGTTTTGAAGAATTCTGTCGATTGGAATGGATATAGAAGCAAGCAGCAGATGAATGTAAACCAACAAACACGTCATATATGTGCATCACGCTGAGAAAATGCTAATAGAAGTGCGGACACTGCTTAGATTGACGAGAATACGTAAATTCCCCTATATCAAAATATCTTCATCAAAAAGGCTGAAATTATTTGTATTAGGGTAGGAATACTGTCAATTTAACATTATATTTACGATTTATTTTCCAGCACTTTCATCAAGGAAATATTGCGATAACGCATAGATGACATTGCCGCGTATTTATTCCATCCGTTTTCAATTATCGATAATTTTCACAGAATATTTCGAATTGAAATACCAAAAGATATCTTACAATATTCATCAATTATTGCGAACGAAAAACATCACGCGCGAGCTTGATCATGCTCTCGAGGCCAATGTTTCTTCTTGCTTTTCTTCGCTACGTCATGTGCCTTTTTTTTCGCTTTTCATTTTTGTACGAGTATTCCAAATCACATTGTTCTTCCACCCGGAGATTGCTTACGCACAGATACATGCAAAAGCCAGTTGATTGCTTAGGAAAACCGAAATGCTTGGGGCTGCCTTACAAAAAAAAAAACTACAAGAGACAGCCTTATGGGATTGTACGCAATGATGACGTAGGACTACATGGTCTTATATAATACAGTCAGGAATCCTTATTGCCGGGGTAACAGCAATAAGGAACCGCGAATAAGGTTACCCACAGCTTAGGGGATTTTCACTAATAGGGGCTGTGGTGGATTATCTCATTTGTTTCAATATATAGAGCTATACTCTCTTCGACAAAGTTGTTGTACTGAAATAGATCAACAAGCCTGTGTCATTGGATTCAGGTTTAATTGGGAACTACGCCACTAGAGGCGCTTCACTTTTATGTTACTTATGACGGGCGCAATGATATATGGATCTTAGGTCCAACATAGAATATTTCGTGATCCTCGCCATATAGAAAGTTACTGTCTTCAGCAAAGTTGTTCAAGTGACCAAGTTCTTTTGGATGGTGGATATTGGCTCAGAACTCTCTCTCTCTACGCAGCGCTAGTGTGCATATGAGCTTGCTATATAAGCTGTTTTTCAAAATCCTGGCCTTATACTTACTGTCTTCAGCAAAGTTGTTCAGGTGATCATGTCCTTTTGTATGATGTTCATATTAGTTCAGAACTATCTCACTACGCAGCGCTAGTTTGCATGTGAACTTCCTATATAAACTGTGTCTCGAGAACCTGGCCGTATAGAACGTTGCTGTCTTCAGCAACTTCCTTAATATGTTATGTCTGGAAAGCTTGTCCATATAAGATGCAACACAACACAAAATGGAATAGGGGTGACGTGTAGAGAGGCTGTTAATCGATTTCGGACGCCAGTTTAAAATCCAAGATGGCAGTCATCGATTCAAGAAAACTGTCAAATTCCCTACAATATGGGTATTTTCGGAAAGGGAACAATATATAGAGGCTAGAAATCGATGCCAGACGCCATTTTGAAATCAAATATGGTGGCCAGCGATTCAAGAAAAACTGTCAAATACGCTACAATATGGGTATTTTCGGAAAGGGGCTGGATATCGATTCAAGCCGCCATTTTGGAATCAAAGCTGGCGGGCATCGGTTCAATAAAAACTGTCAAATTCCAAAATATGGGTATTGATTTTGGGTAGGGAACGACGTGTAGAGATCAGATAGCGATGCCAGACTCCATTTTGAAATTGAAGCTGGCGGCCTTTGCTTTAACGTAAACTATTAATGGGGACTACGTGTATAAGCCCAAAATCGATGTCTGCCACCATTTTGGGATCCAAAATGGTGGAAATTGGCTTTTGAAGGGACATTTAGTGGCTATGGACAGCCTCGTATCAGTTCAATACAGTTAACGTGAACCGTGTACGAGGTAGGTTTAGCGATAATTCATTAGGAAGATGAATTCGATCTAATTAATGTTTTAGGGGATTTTGGAGCTCAAAATCTTGCCTCGCATTAATTTTCCTGAATAATGCTTACCAAGCATGTGGCGTATAATTTGTATAATGTGTATAACGTATCATTGAACGACGTTTCGACTACCATTAGCAAATCTTTGATTTTTGCACTCTGTTTGACATAGCTGTGCAATGTGCAGAAGCCTTCGAACTCGGAGAGGTGGTGGTGGGATGAAAATATAATGCATATTCATTGTAGATGAGTCCAGTAGATATAGACGGTTCATCTCTTATGATCTCGTTGATTTCACCGTGTTTCTTATCCTCGGCGCACCAAACTTTCCGTGAATATGTTGAATTTCGGACATGATCTGCAAATCCTAGTTGATGTCTTCATTACATTGTGAATTCGCGAAATACGACGGAAGATTTTTCTTCAAGCAGTTTATCAACGTGCTTTGTTTTTTATGTCCGTAAGAATCATATCTAAGCAGTCGAAACAATTCTTGATGCTGAACTACTTTCGTATATCCGATAGTGAAAGGCCTTCATTCTCGGCTGTTTCCTTCTCTTCTCTTGACATACTTCAACTTGAAATTTTTGATGATGCCTTGATCAAGGGGTTGATTGTACGAGGGGATGGGATTGCTTATGGTGGGCGGATGCAACGGAGCGTTATCAAGGAGCAGCAAAGCTTTGAAGCTAATGTTCTTGGCTGCGCAAAACTCCTCCAACTGTGGTGAAAAGCAGTCGTTTATCCAGGCCTCAAATAATTCTCGGGTCATCCAAGGGAGCCTTTCGTCGTGTACTGGTGAACACCACCACTCACCACGCGGTGATTGAATAAACACCGTTTGGTAAGACCAGATGGAATTCAACTTTAAAATCTGTTTTAGGGAAATCGCTTTTCGCATGCAATCGGTGATAATTTTAATTTTCATAGCAACAGTTGCACATCCGTGCAATTTTCAATAGTGTCATTTTGAAACATGAAAGTC
Source organism: Ochlerotatus camptorhynchus (assembly GCF_037179485.1). NCBI lineage: Eukaryota > Metazoa > Arthropoda > Insecta > Diptera > Culicidae > Ochlerotatus > Ochlerotatus camptorhynchus. The sequence goes on from NW_027040953.1 coordinate 1,886,170, forward strand.
TTAATTAGTAGATAAAATTCCTATCGATTATTAAGATTATTAAAAATTAAAATCCATCATCTCTGGATCGAAATCGGACCACTTTCATGCCGCGACGGACTTTGGTTTTCGAAATTGCACTCTCAATGTTGCCTTAAAGTACATGGTATGTTAAATTCAAACATATCTAGATAGAGCTGGAATAAGGCGTAACAGCTTTTGTAAACAATTACTTCTCACAATTACTTCTAAACAATTACACGCTCACCCATACCAACATTACCGTCGGGTAGAGAAAGTCTTACTCTACCTCATAGTGATGTTGATTTGTGTGGGCGAGCCTTGACTGTCATCATCGAAAGAAGTCATTGTTAACAAAAGCTGTTAAGCCCTAATTCCAGCTCTATCTTGATATGGGAGCTGACATCCGATTGATGTCCTTGACAAATGTCCAAAAAATACTCTTTTAAAAATTTATGATGGTCCTAAAAAGGACCGTTTTGTCGTGATGGTTGAGAAATGCTGAGCTATTAAGGTGTTGAACACAGGGAGCTGTATTTTGTTTGGAATGAGAGTGACGCGCTTGACATAGATGGCCCACAGCGACTCACGAAGAGCTACTTATTCCGATCAATAGCGGTGCAGCTTCTTCCTCTTTCTATGGATGCTCATATGGGCTGCAGCTTGCTGTTTGCAGGAAAGACTTCCATCAACTTCGGCAAGACTTCCCTGAATCTCGGCAGGCCTTCCCTGAACTTCGGAAGGACTTTCCTGAACTTCGGCAGGACTTCGCTGAACTTTGGCAGAACTTTCGGCAGGACTTCCTTGAACTTTGTTAGGACATCCCTACTACGGCAAGACTTCCCTGAACTTCAGTAGGACTTCCTTGTCCTTCTTTTTTTTTATTTAATTTATTTGATAAGGTTCAAACGAATTAACTTTACAGAGCCGAGGATTCTTGGTCACTATACAATACATCTTAAAAATATAGTCAAAAGGTACAACACAATAAACACTTTATCTTACGCTATCCAAAAAGCCTCGTCCATCAGAACTGAACTCGCTTCCAGTGGTTTAATTGAATGGCAGTTACGCCATCGGGGGACAGAGCACTTCAATTGAAGCAATGGACGCAAAACGTGGTCAGCACTCACACACTCATCACTAAACGGTTGCTTTCCGAAGTCGACGACGCATCGACCGAAAGAACTGCTGATGAAGAACAATGAGGAGGACCACACAATGGTTGCTGCCGAGAAAACAGACGATCGCGTGGAACACAACGAGAGTGGCCTACTTTTATCAACAGCCGAGTGAACACTGTTCCCTGTCCTTCGACAGGCCTTCCCTGAGCTTCGGAAAGACTTTCCTGTACTTCGGCAGGACTTCCCTGAACTTTGGCAGGACTTCCCCGAAATTCGGCATAAAACTTTCGGCAGGGATTCCTTGAACTTCGTTTCCCTACTACGGCAAGACTTTCCTGAACTTTAGTAGGACTTCCCTTGATAATCCCTTGAAATCTTGGAATTGAAGTTGTCATTTCTGCAGTAGAGTTATTCTAATTCTACAATAATGTTGTAATAACGAATATGGTTTTTCCATTTTGCTAATATGCAATGCTTGTTGGTATTGGTGCATTTTGAATTTGAGTGTGGTTCGAAGGGGTGTGGAGTAAGTATCAACGGAAAAGCATTAACTTTCACCTTATTGAGTAACTGTTACCCACTTTTAAACAAAATGGATTACTCATTAATGGGTGCTTCTAAGTTACGGGGGAAGACAACTTTAAAAATGTTTAAAGAACCTTAAAGGCCACTCACATTAGATTTGACAGATATAAAATAGATTTAGGTATTACTTAGTCGTAGCTTCAGGGAAGCATCGAAAACTTCAGGCAAAAAAGCCTTAGCTTTCGGGGATTTTTAAAGATCTTGAAGAATAAGTTCTGATACATTAAGTGAAATTTAATTAACTTTGGAAAAATAATCAAGGGCTTGGAGTGGAAATTTTAGCACTCCATTAACTATTTTGTTTTAACTTTAGGAAATCAATTTGAACTTTAAAGGAGTTCAGGGAATCGCTAGAAACTCCATAAAATACTGGTCAAATTTAGAAATGTTTTACGAAACATGTAGATCTTCAAAGAAATTCATAAAACTCCTGTGAAGTTTTCGTCGTCACCCATAGCCGGTCGAACTCCAGACGAAACTAGAACCACACTACCGTTCATACTGGTGACAACGCTCTCATGAGACAACGAAACCTTACCCCCAAGCTCCTCCCCTGATCCTATCCTTCTAAAATGTACCACTCATACCTCGGGCAAGCCGTGAGTATTCGGCCCAACTCCTACTAGACATAGAATTAAGTGAATTTTGTTACAAACAAAACACAAATAATTATCGGCTCCGTAAAGCTAACGCGGCTGAGCCTTACAAATAAACGAACAAGTTAAAAAACTCCAGTGAAGCTTAGAAAATTCTTAGAAAACTTTAAGACCAGGAAAGTTTCAAAAAGTTCGGGAAAATTGCAAAACTCCAGAGAAGCTCAATGATCATCAGGATTACATAGGAACAATTTAATTGAAGTTCCATAAGCTTCAGGGCAGTTTGAAGTATGATGTGAACATCAGGGAAGTTCATTACAGTTCCATTTTTTCAGAACGATAGAAAGAAGCTTTGAGAAGATGATTCCAGTATTCAGGAAGCTCATGAAGCTTCAAAGAAGTTAAGAAAATGTTAGAAAAATATCAGAAATTTCACTGCAGTTCAGAGAACTTCAAAGAAAAACAGAACTAAAAACTTCAGGTGAATTGTAAATAATCGTATCAGATAAATTCCTATAAGATCAAAGAACCTCAGAGCAATTCAGTTTTAAGATCTGCGAAGAAGTTTTGATATTACTAAGGAAGTTCTAAATATTTCAAGATGTTCTGAACATTCCATAAAAAATTTCGGGAACTCCATAAACATAAGTAAAAATTAAAAATCATTCGGGAAGATCCAATAACATCAAGGCAGTCCCTTACAGCGGTAGAGGCAACAAAAGGTGCAATTTCCAAACCTAGCTTACGTCAGAGGACGACTTGAGTGCAGGGTTACTTCCACTCACTTGCTATAAAAAAATGTTTTTCAGAATTATGAAATCACGAGATACATGTAAGTTACAATATGACGACGTGAAGTATGTGTTTGACACATAAAATCTGTCAATATTGCTTTCAGTGCGTCACAATCAGCGATTTTACGACTCGTGAGTGCTCACTCTGAGTGAACGCTCACGAATCATAAGATCGCTTATTGTGACGCTCTGAAAGCGAAATTGACAGGTTTTATTAGTCAAACACATACTTTACACCCTCTTCTCGTTACCTACAAGTACAACATACCATTATATCATCTAATGATTGTATAATTCCGAAAAATATAATTTTATAGCAAGTGAGTGGAAGCAACCCTGCTTGAGTGTGAAACAATCGATAGAACTGTTTCCCCACATCGTAGGTACGAGAGCAAATTGGTGATCATCTCTTTTGCCAGTGGTGATGGGGGGAGATACCCCTCATCATCCCTCCCCAACAGGGGAGTTTGGTAAAGGAGATGATCAACTCAACTCGATTCATGACTTCCTCAAAATTGACCTTTGCTCGCTTTCTGCTCTCTAGTTACAATTTTCACACTGCCGTACTCTAACGGAACTATCAACTCTATACTTTCATCTCCTCATCTACAGTCTGATGTTTGACGTTAAGCATCCCCAACTAAGTCCCATTAAGTTTAGAAAAAACTGTGGTAGTCAGGGAAGCCTAAAGAATTGCAGGGAAGTCCAACGAACTTCAAGCCCTTCTCTGTATAAGACGCTAGAGAATGTTAAGAATGTTTCGGGATCTTAATGAAAATTACGTGAACTTCAAGGTAGCTCCGAGAACTTTAGGAAAGTTTCGGGATCTTCATACAAATCTGCTTTATGAACATCTGAAAATTACAGAAACTCTAGAAGAGGTCTGAGAACTTATGGAAAGTTTCGAGAAAATCAGGAAAATTTCTAGAACTTTAGGAATTTCTCTTAATATTCTCCAAAATCTCTCTTGGGTCCTTTGTTCTCAATATGCTCACCAGCTGTCTTATTTTGGAATTCTCATGTGATTCTGTGTGTAACGTGAGAGCCGTAGGTAAGCCCCTTTGACGCTACGTTTTTATATACGATGATACGAGCATGGGGGATATATCAATGGTATTGGGATCACGATGATGGTTTGGCTAATTCAAAGTAGCACAATTCTTTCCCAAAAAGTTGCAGCAACTTGTTTCTATATAGTTGGGTTCACTATTGGGTTGGGTTCTATATAGTTTCTAGGGTTCTATATAAAGGGTGATACGGTCAAAATTTGGTCAAGGGAAAACGCGTGTAAATCGGTGAAATCGTTTATTTAAAAAATCAAATTAAATTTCTTTTTCAAGTTCAATTAGTATAAAATTCAGGAAAAATATTCAGTTAGGCTTCCGCTTTTCCAAATCCGAATTGCCGGGCCTTACGCTTGACCCCTGCCATCAGATTTTGTACAGCCACCTTGTCCACCTTCTTCGCCGCAGAAAGCCAGTTTGCCTTGAACTGCTGCTCGCCCTTAGCAGTTTTTTTGGTCTTCTTTAGGTTCCGCTTGACAATAGCCCAGTATTTCTCAATTGGGCGGAGCTCTGGCGTGTTGGGAGGGTTCTTGTCCTTGGGAACCACCTGCACGTTGTTGGCGGCGTACCACTCCATGGCCTTTTTACCGTAATGGCAAGATGCCAAATCCGGCCAAAACAGTACGGAACAACCGTGTTTCTTCAGGAAAGGCAGCAGACGTTTATTCAAACACTCTTTCACGTAAATTTCTTGGTTGACAGTCCCGGAAGCTATGAAAATGCTGCTTTTCAAGCCACAGGTACAGATGGCTTGCCAAACCAGATATTTCTTTGCGAACTTTGACAGTTTCATGTGCTTGAAAACATCTGCTTCCTTTCCCCTGCCTTTTGCCGTATAAAACTCCTGTCCCGGAAGCTGCTTGTAGTCGGCATTGACGTAGGTTTCGTCGTCAGCATCGTCGTGTACAGCCTCCGGGATCGCGCTTTGGCCGTCGTATTTTGTTTATCATCGCGATTTGGAGTCACTACCTTCTTGTAAGTCAATAGTCCGGCTCGTTTTTTGGCTCGATGCACGGTTGTAGACGATACACCCAGCTTATTTGCGGCATCTCGGAGAGAGAGGTTAGGGTTTCGCTTGAAACTACCGGCAACTCTCTTTGTCGTCTCAGCGGCTTCCGGTTTTCGATTTCCCCCCGATCCAGACTTTCTGGCTGTCGACAAACGTTCCCCAAACACTTTAATTACATTTGTAACGGTTGATTTGGCAACTTTTAGCGATTTTGCCAACTTTGCGTGCGAGTAGCTCGGATTTTCGCGATGCGCGAGCAAAATTTTGATACGCTGCTCTTCTTGCTTGGACGGCATTTTGACAACTGAAGAGTGAATTCCAAAATCAAAATAGGAGCAACATTCTACACACACACACCTTCAAAATGAGGGGTGTTCAGGTTTTTTAAATGCAAAATTGAAAGAAATACGTCAAGTTGATATTGACCAAATTTTGACCGTATCACCCTTTAGTTGGCGTCCCAAGCAACAATTTTGGTTTAAGGAGGGTTCTATAGACCATGATTTAGACGTGTAGAGTGCTATAAAACTAGCAATGTTTAGTTAGTGTTTTAGAAGTTAGAATTTTCAAGTTTTATGGCGAGCTGATTCCAGACAAGTTTTACTCATATAAGCGTAAATTGCAGGTGTGCAGGTATTTCGCTAAGAGGCTCACATTCATCAGGATGCATACTCAAGTGTCAAAACGAGGCTCTAAATTTACCATTGCAGCACTAATTTTTTGGCCAAATGGGATTCTGGGTATGCCCTTATTCTTCTCTTGTTGCCTCAAAGCTCAACTTTTGGCTTTTTAGAGTTCTTTTTGGGACTCCATGAGTTCAATCATTCTCAGCAATTCTAAAGAAATACATGAGAACAATGGAATCCAGAATTTCATGAAACCTCAGAAGTAGTATTTGAAGCTTTTGTTCCTCCATTTGCATTGACATAACTAATGTGGGATCTTCTGTTCGCAACAATGTTGAAGGACTAGGAGATTTTTTGATTTTTCATCATGAGCCATATATCATCGATGAAAATAATATATCTACTTAAAAATGTCCTACCTCAGTTTTACGTCCATTCATGACCTTTCTTCCAAATCGACTTGGGTGCTGATCGAGTGAAAAACTTTTGAGGATATCAAGACTTTGGCTCTACAACTAGAAGTCAAGCAAATAGAGATATGAAGTTTGTGAAGCTGGTTTCACATTTCCTTTGTGGTTCGTCTTCATAAGGGCGGTACTGCAGACGTTTGCAAAAGCTGGACTGGTCGGACGGAAGCGGAAAATGAATTCCATGAGCCGTTTGTGCTGGCAATCGGAGATGTGCCCTTGGAGGAGGAAAAATAATGTTCCGATCGACAGGATTGAAGAAACCCGACACGGATCCGAAGGGAAGTTGGATTTCGATTGAAAGTGAGTGTTATGAAAACATCCTAATTTTTCTATTTGTTTTAGGTTAGGTATCGGACGAACGACTACAATGCAAGGATTGATTCGAATCTGGAAAGAAGAAGAACGTTCTCTACTCGACGAGAAAGATCCGGAATTTTGAAGTCTGTGTTTGGGGAAGGAGATACCTGCGATGGGTCGAAGAAAGTCTACGAGGAGGCCGGTTGCTGTTGGCGCAGCTCCATTTGGTTATTTGGGTGAGATCATTCCTTTTATGCATTTATAGAGTAACCCCTACCTATCGTTAGGACATCAATTAAGTTTATCGTCTACCAAAACGAACCCTGCCCAACATCCCAGTGATTCTTCGTGGAAATGCAGAGGATTGCTCGGCTTCCATCAAAGCGAGTGTCACGTCAACACATTCCTACCCATTCGTTTCTTGGCCTGCGTTCGGACACGGTCGGCGCTGGTATTACCTAGTTTGAGATCACCAGTTTTTCACATTGAGAATGATTGCTAGTCCCAAGCATCGTCTATTGGTTCTCTGTGTAATTACAGCTGATCTGGCAAAAAGAGAGTAGCAACCGTGGGCGGTCAATCATGCTCATGCTCATACTCATTCATGAGCTTTCTTCCAAATCGATTATCGAACCGATTAAAATACCAAATGAATCCACTTATCAGTGGCATGTGCCTTTCTCTTATATATAGAAATTATAAGACTAAATTTGGTATATGCATAAGGAATCAAGTGTTCGAAAGAGACACAATTTAATAATGTTTCATGGGAGCCAGATACACACAAACCTAAACTGCTTGAACGAGAAAAGTACATGACTTCACATACACTTACATCCATACATACATGCGGTACAAATACACACAGTCAAGTGATATCACCTAGGTGTACGAGAAAGGCAAACAATCGGTTCAATCTATCACCTCGGAAAAACTGTGCAAAGAGAGCATCAAATGTGCAACAGTGTTGATTCACCTCAAACTAATGACATCGTCGTGGAAATGTTTTCTCTTTCCCATCTTCCGCCTTCCACCTGAAAGCACTTCTCGATAGAACTGGAATAAGGGCGTAACAGCCTTTGTAAACAATGCCTTATCTCGTTGATTTCTAGGAATTCAATGCACGCCTACACAAACCAACGTATCCATCGAGAAGGGGAAGTCATCCCCTACTCGATGGTGATGTCGATTTGCCAGGCAGAGCCATGACATTCGCGAAATCATCGAGAGAAGTCATTGTTTACAAAGGCTGTTACGCCCTAATTCCAGCTCTATCTAGGCTTGTCGACAAAAACGAGCCCAACGTGCGAGGCGTCACAACGCTGCCTCACCGACCACTTGAAGCTCCTACCCTTCTCGCGCTAGAACACAGTCAGAACCAGACTCGAACTCGAAAAATTCACTTTCCTTCCAATTCTTCCGACGACCAAGCCTATGACGCGGTTACATTCACATCCACGGAAATGTGCGAGCATAAATAAAGTGCTCCCACTTCATTTTCAAACCTTTTGCATGCCACCGCTTCTTCGAGTGCGGTGTAGTCTTTTTGGTTCAACCGCCTCGTTATCATCGTCGTCCTTGATGTCGACCGTGGTACCGATGATGGTCTAGTCCGATAGGCACATTTCAAGCCTCTCCATCAGACAAACAAACGCTGCTCATAAACAGCGATGTGGGCACATACCACCCCCCTCCATGCTCCAACCATAAATGACTCAAGGTCGGGTGATGTGTTTTTAAAAATGATACCCTCAGAATATCTCATTCGGCCAAGTTTGGAAAATTATACATCCATTCATAATTTATCACAAGCAAACAACTCCGACAGCTTCGCATACAATTTCACATGCTCAGCAAAAAAAAAACCTAGCCAAACTCCGAACAATCCTTTCAAAAGTGCCAGAATCCAGCGAATGATTGATGAGGTCCAGATAGTTCGGCTTCAAACAGTTCATTTTCACACATGTTTGGCGTACGAGGGCGAGAGGGTTGAGAGACAGAACCTCATGCATAGAATGCGCTTTGCTATTCTTCATTCAAAGTTCCATCAGTCGCCGTCGTCGTCGTCGTCGTCGTTCGGTTGAAACTATTCTTTTAAGCAGCGAACTGAGGGAATGGCCATTGGTGGGGGTCAAGTGCGGCGAAAATAGTTGAACAGCGCAATTTTTAGCCTAGCACAGCATCATTTTTGAACTAGAGAGAGAGAGACTGTGATGTGCGACCCTCTAATGGATTGAGTCGGCACATCCACCCGCACTGGAAATGGTATTTTTCGAAACGGTTCGTATTTTTTCCACCAGCGCAGAGCGGCGGTTAACTTCAAGCCGGGACGAAAGCTTTTAAAATTTCCATCAAACTTTAGTGCAAACAACAACGATCGGCGAACAGTGGATGCAGCTGATGGTTGGCAGCAGCAAAATGGTGTGTCTCTGGAACCTATATTGGCACAAACGTACATATCCGTGTGGGTACGTTAGGTGGGGAAGGGGGCGTATATGTGCTCAGGATAGGGCACAGGAAGCATCCAAACAAGATCGTAAACTTGAGCGAAAATGCATCATCATCATCATCATCGTCCGCGGCACCATCGCGGCTAGGACTGATGTACTGCTGAGCTGGTCCACACATCAGGCTGATGGTTGTCCATCGCTGGAGAAATTGAAAAATAGTACCGGCTATCCACCAAATGGGCACAGTTGTACTGTTATCAATTTGTTGGATTTTAAGTGGCTCTATTTTCGACATTCAATTGCACATTACTTTGAATGCAGCTTAAATTTATGTTGACAAGATGATAGTCTCATTGCTTCGTTGATTCATTTAATAGCTCATTGAAGATTTAAAATTAATTAAGTGGATTTAGTGGATTAAGTGATTACATTTAATCACATAAAGTAGGTATCAACAAAAGGCCGAACAGAACAAAGATGGGAATGGACAATCAAACTAAGACTTCCGAGAACTTCAAAGATGTTCCGAAAATGTCTAGGTAGATCCGAGAACACTTTGGTGGGCTTCTTGACCGTGTGATTAGTGGCGTCACCCGTCGTTTAGGCGTACTGTGTGTGCTACGAAGTGAGGGTTCGATTCCCGATTCAGCCGGTGGAACTTTTTGTAAAAGAAGATTTCCCTATTGTGTGTTGTCCGTTACCTAGTGTTAAGTTGAATACGGTGTAAGTTGTCTATTAAATATCATGAACGTCAATATCAGTGTCTACTCGGCTGTCGACAAAAGCAGGCCACTCTCGATGTGTGCCACGCGATCGTCTGTTTTCTCGAAAACAACCATTGTGTGGTCCTCCTCATTGTTCTTCATCAGCAGTTCTTTCGGTCGATGCGTCGTCGACTTTGGAAAGCAACCGTTTAGTGATGAGTGTGTGTGAGTGCTGACCACGTTTTGCGTCCATTGTGCAATGGAAGCGCTCTGACCCTCGTTGGCGTAACTGCCATATTATTAAACCACTGGAAGCGGCTCCAGTTCTGATGGAGGGGGTTTTTTGGATAGCGGAAGACAAAGTGTTTATTGTGTTGTACCTTTTGACTATAGTTTTAAGATGTATTATATAGTGACCAAGAATACTCGGCTCTGTAAAGTTAATTCGTTTGAGCCTTATCAAATAAATCAATAAACAACAACGTCAAGATCTACGGGGAAGTTTGCAAATCTTTAAGGGTAAGTTGCGCTAGCATCAGGCAGGGTTGTTATTAACTTTTCACTCAGTTGATGAAGACGAGACGCCGATGTCAACACCTGGGGCGACGGAAACAAGCGGAAAATCACCGTGGAGGGACTTTTCCCACAGCATGATCCAACGGACTGGCCACCTACACCATATGGCGAGGAATATGGAGACAACGTTGAACAAGTCTCCAACGAGGAAGTCCTAGCAGCAGCGAAAGGGTTGAAGGCGAAAAAAGCTCCAGGTCCAGATAGAATTCCCAACGCGGCGTTGAAGACGGCAATCCAGGCGTTCCCGGACATGTTCAGGATGGTGCTGCAGAAATGTCTGGACGATGGTCAGTTTCTTGATAGGTGGAAGGTAAAAAAGCTTGTGCTGCTGCCAAAGCCCGGAAAACCACCGAGGGATCCTGCATCGTATAGGCCAATATGCTTGCTGGATACTGTCGGAAAGCTCTTGGAGAGGATCATCCTGAACAGGCTTATGAAATGCACATAGAGTGAACACGGATTGTCGGAGAGGCTGTTCGGATTTCGGAAAGGGAGATCGACGGTGGATGTAATTCGGACAGTGGTTGACAGAGCCGAGAAAGCTTCCAAACAGAGGCGGCGAGGAGATCGTTACTGCGCCGTGATTATGATTGATGTAATTCAATCGCCAGCTGGGAGACAATTTTTTGAAACATGGTGAGTAAATATATATTTTGATATGTTTATTGATTTATTGCTATAGTTTTGGTCTTTATTGGAAAAGCCTGTATGATGTTAGATTAATTTTAGTAAAACGCTCGATTTTCAACTTTTTACCTAGTGGACAAATTCTGGTAAAATTAGTGGTATATGAATGGTCTTTATTACGATTAAAAATGAGTAAAATTTCAAGAATTTATGATCGTTTTATTTCAAGAAAATAAGGTTTTTCAAGAAAAATGCGTTTTAATTTAATTACTCTAACTTTTTGTAAAATCAACCAAATATGCCCATCACTGACACAATAATTGATAAATGTATGCTGAGCTGCCAAAAATTCAGAGACGTATCTTCTAAAATGTAAATACAGCTGTACGATCAATTTTGAGATACACTGTATATATGCAGCTGAGTCTGTCTGAGTTTACCAGTCTCCTCCTGTTTGAACAGGAAATCTTTCAAAGCTCTCCAATATTGCATCGATTCCAAAGTCTATCATACAGCTTCCCGGCCCTGTGTTTGGATCTGGTGAAGGGGTCTTCTAATTCGCTACTTCAGGCAAGTACGCTCTCAGTAACAGCAATTATGTGCCTGCTCCTGCTAGCTTCATGGAAGCCCCTAATCCCCTCAGCATAGTCGAGTGCTTCCCATCAGCGCTCAGCAGCCATCCCGGACCTGTGTATGAGAATGGAGAAGGAGTCTTCGAAACCGTCATCGCAGAACATCTTAATGAAGCCGCATTGAACTATCGAACTTCAACAATGAACTCCTTCGTGATTGACCCAAGTTGGACACCGGGACGCACGCCTGCCATATGTGTTATGGAAGCCCCTAATTCATCCATCACAGTCGAGTTATTCCTGCCAGCGTCCTGTGTTTGGATTTGATGAAGGGGTCTTCCAAAACCCTATCTCAGGCAAGTACGACATTATTTCGAACAATCCACTTCCTGAAATGTATTATGCCTACAGCCGAGCATTTCCGATAAAAGCACAACCTGCCTTATTCAACTTGACATTCGGAAGCACACTTGCAACTAGCCTTGTGGAAGCCCCGGATCAAATCATCGCAGTCGAGCCTATGCTGCCAGCGTTCAACAGTCATCCCAGCCCTGCGTTTGAGTTAGGAGAGGGGGTCTGTGTCTGTTTCCGGAAAAGTTCCCGAGTATAAACACTGTGGATGTCATTCTCTGATCCTCGTGTGTTCTACCATCGAGCTCCAAGATCAACTCGCAAGGTTTTGGGACCTAGAGACATGCCGAAACTTTAGTACGCATTCTTTAGAGGAGTCAGCGTGTGAAGAACAGTTCGCCCGGACAACGATTAGAGACGAGACCGGCAGATTTATTGTGACGATGCCGAAGAAGGAATCCGTAATTAATCGGTTAGGTCATTCGAAGACCACAGCGATAAAACGGTTGATGGGCATGGAACGCCGTTTCACTGTAAATCCAGAGCTGAAAACGATATACGACGAATTCATTCGCGAATATTTTGCGCTTGTACACATGAAGGAGGTTACCGAGGAGGTCGGAGAGGTAGAAGTAAAAAGGTACTACCTACCACACCACGCTGTTGTTAAACCAGACAGCACGTCTACGAAGCTGCGCGTAGTTTTCGACGCTTCCTGTCAAACGTCTACCGAAGTTTCGCTGAATGACGCCCTCATGGTTGGTCCAGTAGTACAGGATGATCTCGCTACGTTTCCGCATGTACCGTATCGCAGTCAACGCTGATGTCGCCAAGATGTATCGCATGGTTAAAGTTCAACGTCGTGATCATCCGTTGCTGAGCATCAAGTGGAGATTTGCCCCTTCTGATCCATACCGAATTAACCACTGTCACGTACGGTACTTCATCCGCACCATATCTTGCTACCAAATGTCTGCAGCGTTTAGCAGATGACGGAGCGGTAACGCATCCTGTAGCGTCCAAGGTGGCCACGAAGGACTTCTACGTTGACGACATGCTCTCAGGAGTAGACACCGTAGAAGAAGGTAAACAGTTGGTTCAAGAAGTCATCGAGCTGTTGGATTCAGCGGGTTTCACGCTTCGAAAATGAAACTCAAACAACAAGGAGCTTCTCGAATTCGTTCTGGAAAACTTGAGGGATGAACGCTCAATCCTGGATCTCGATTCGTCTGAAACTTCCAACAAGACATTGGGTTTAGTGTGGGAACCTAGTTCAGACGTTTTCCGTTTCACGTTCCCATCGTTCAACTGGTCGGCAACGATTACGAACCGCTTGGTCGTCTCCGATGTGTCGAGGTTGTTTGACCCGCTTGGTCTGGTTGGCCCAGTTATCATTCAGGCAAAGATCTTCATCCAGGAGCTGTGGAAGCAAAACTGTGGCTGGGATGAACCACTTAATCAAGAACTTCAAGAGCAGTGGAAGGAATATCGGCGGAATATAGCAGCACTAGAAAACCTATCCGTTCCCGTTGGGTAGGAACCGAAAGTCACATCGTCACCATGGAGCTTCGCGGTTTCTGCGTCGCGTCGAATAAGGCATACGGCGCCTGTTTCTACGTACGAGCAATCTCCGAAACGGGGGAGGTGTGTGTGAGGTTGTTAACAGCGAAGTCACGCGTTGCACCGCTTGACAACTTGAAGAAAGGAAACAAGTGGCTCTCCACTCCACACCTTGAACTGTCGTTAGCCTTGTTGTTGGCCCACCTTTACGAGAAGGTCACAAGCAGTCTCGGCATCAAAGCGAAAGGCTTTTTCTGGACGGACTCCACGATTGACAAGTGTTGGATTTCTTCGTCACCGTCAAGATGGAAGCAGTTCGTAGCAAATAGGGTTTCGGAGATTCAGCACATCACGAAACAAGGCGTTTGGAACCACGAAGCCGGACCAGAGAATCTAGACGACATAATTTCCCGTGGAATGATCCCAGCGCAGCTACAATATGAATCGCTTTGGCTAAAGTTGGACGAGCACAACTGGCCATCTGCTCATCAGATAGATGAAGAAGACTTTGATCCCATGAATCTCGAAGCCAAGAGCATGGCGACAGCACTTCCAGTGGTAACTCCAAGCGATATCTTCAGCCTCAGATCATCGTATACACATCTCGTACGATTGACTGCTTGGCTTCGCAGATTCCGCTACAATTCGCAACCGGCGAACCGTGACAATCGATGGTGTGGTCCTCTCACAACGCTCGAACTGGAAGATGCTTTGCATGCGTTGGTCAGGCTTTCCCAACAAGAAAGCTTTTCGCTGGAGTTAGCTCATTTGACAAACGGTAGAGATGTTCGAGAGTCGTCGAAGATTTCGTCACTACACCCGGAGCTCAAAGACGGAATACTCTGCGTTGGCGGCCGACTTCGCCACGCATCGATTCCGACCCGTCGCAAGCACTCGTATATCCTGAATCACCGTCATCCATTTACGTACATGGTCGTCGTTCACTACCATCGAAAGATGTTGCATGGTGGACAACAGCTCATGGTTTCGTCCGTTAGAGAGCGGTTCTGGCCAACAAACGCCCGGAACCTAGCGCGAAAGGTCATCCGCGAGTGTGTACCATGTTTCAGAGTGAAGCCCAAGATTCAGGACCAACTCATGGCAGATCTTCCTCCCGAAAGAGTCACCCCGTGTCCACCATCCCAGCGTGTAGGTGTGGATTACTGTGGCCCGTTCCAAGTGTCTACGTCTGTCTAGTAACCGAGGCCGTTCACCTGGAACTAGCATCAGACCTGTCCGCTCAGGGATTTACTGCGACCCTGAAGCGTTTCTCTTCCCGGCGATGCAAGTCGGAGATCATAATGTGTGACAACGGAAGAAGTTCAGCTGAAGACCAGATTCAGTTCCGATTTAGCGCGTTCGCCAAACTTCGGTGGACTGTGGGAATCGGCAGTCAAATCGTTCAAGCTGCTCCTCAAACGAACGATTGGTGTGCACACTCTCCTGTACGACGAGATGCTGACGATCTTGACCCAGGTGGAAGCAGTGTTGAATTCACGACCACTCACGCCGCTCAGTAGCGACCCGGACGACTACGAAGCGTTAACTCCCGGTCATTTTCTGATTCAGCGGCCACTTACGGAAATACCAGAACCCGATCTGGATATGATTCCTGAAAATCGTCTGTCAGCCTGGCAGAAAGCGCAGCGGTTCACGCAGCAACTGTGGAAGAAATGGTCGCATCTGTACTTGTCAGACCTCCACAATCGGACCAAGTGGACAGTGAGAAGAAACAACGTGGTAGTTGGAACCATGGTGGTCCTGAAGGAGGAGAATCAGCCGCCACTGAAGTGGCTACTGGGGCGTGTGACAGAGGTCCACGCAGGTCGTGATGGGAATGTTCGAGTCGTGACCGTCAAAACAACGGACGGTAGTTACCGCAGAGCAATCTCAAAGATTTGCGTACTACCGATTCGAGATAACGTCAATGCACATAACGGGGAGAACTAGGACTCCTCCATCGGCGGAGGTTGAAAGGCCTCCGCACACCAGTTAAGTTAATCGCATATTGTATTTTTCGTAAAAATAACCCCGTTCATTTTTCCCAGCAACGATTCGCCCTTTGTTTCGGTCTCCCGAAACAGTCTCAGCCGATAGTAAATCTCGAGCCAGTCAGTCCCTGTTAGTCGAGGTCTGTATAGTTTCGGTCGTGGTCAATTGCATGTGAATGTCCATCCGTTCAAGCATGAAATGCATTCAGCGGCGTCTAACGCCAGCGCTCAGCGCCTCGTCAGTACCGTAACTCATTCGTAAACTACGTTTGACTATTTGAGGTAAACTGCATCTGCATCGCCCAGAGGGAGAAGTGCGCACTTCGTCCTCGTTGCACTACCAGTGGATGTCGGCAAGCATGGCCAGTTTGCACAGCGTTCACAACAAGTAGCAGCAGCACCGTCAATGCATCGGCAGTTCCCAAGTCAACGTAGAAGCAACCGAATCGTCAGTACGGGCAGTTTCACCGGTGCCAACGGGCACCCGCGGAGGCCACGGAGGCCTCCGTTCCACGCAAGTCGTTAGTTTATATGATTATAAAGGTAAAAAATCACCCTCTCATCTTTTTCAGCGACTTAGCCTGCATCTCCAGTCTGCACCACCATCAACATACGTTGAAAAACCAACCACCATTTCCGACGATAATCACTCGTCCCAATTCCATGTCCGTCCCGTCACGAGTACACGTTCGATGGCATCAAGTCCACCAGCGTAGTCTGGTCAGTCAAGTCGAAATCAACAAGGTTCAGAGCCAGTCTAAAACATGCAGCATCAAGCAACCGAATGTGATCCTGTAAAGAAACCAGCAATCAGTCGTGATCGTCGAAAGTCGTTCTGAATTTCACCAGTTGTTATCAGACAGACCGGATGTATCAGCCAACGGACAACTCCTGCTCCTGCATTGTCACCACTTCAGCAGTTTTCCAGGTATGTTATTCCGGTTTTACTATTACTACACCTGGATACTCCATTTCTGTTCCACTGTTCTATGCTCAACTCACTTCTGATCGACGACGTCCAAGTCCAGCAGCACCAAACAAAAAATAGCAATGCAGCAATGTATGTATACAATCGAATCCGAGAACAGCTGATCCAAATATAGGCCAAAGTCGTGCACTCATAAAATAAATCACATAACCAGTGGAAAATATCCATGTGAATTTCACATAACTTTCATGTGATCCCATAATTGGAAATTGCACCACTAAATCACATGAACGTTATGTGTCCAATGAAATCTATATGATTTCTCATATAGAATTTCTAATGCTATGTGATATTCAGGTAAAAATCATTGTTTTTGTTTTTGGAAAAATACTATGTGCGTTCCTAATAGAAACTAAGTGAAAACTTTTTTCAGTGTGGCCAGTCGAACAGTAGCAGCAATGTTGGGTCAGTGAAGGTATATAGAACCGGTAACAGCAGAGAAGATCGTTTGTTTTGTGTTTATTTGTATGTAGTTAATGTGGCGGGAGAGATTCTCTCTCATATACAAACTATCTAGGGATGCACATGTGAAACTGTGTCATCGATACTTTTATCTTCTCGCTCTAACATATGCCGGCCGCCTTGAAATATTTGATTTAAATTAACTAACCTACTCTAAGTTAATTTAAATCAAATATTTCAAGGCGGCCGGCATATGTTAGAGCGAGAAGATAAAAGTATCGATGACACAGTTTCACATGTGCATCCCTAGATAGTTTGTATATGAGAGAGAATCTCTCCCGCCGGGTCGCTCTTGATCCCTATGTACACACAGCTGACAACCGATCGCTACCGATTAGGTCAGCTGTGTGGCATATAGGTACGTAGCTAGAATTGAAAACATAAGCAAAATATCAGTCGCGGAGGAAACATCTCCTTAGTAATTTCGTCCTGGAATAAATGTATTTTTGTGTTCGCATAATAAAAGGTGTTTTATATGTAAACCGCGAGTTTTTCATGAGTGTCCGAAAGATTTCTCGCGACGGGCGCGAACTCTCTACTCTCCGCAACCTGAAACGAGTGCGATCTAGAGCTCTCCGTGCTCTCACTCATCGACGATGTACCGTTACCAAGCGAAATTTTTCAATTGCCAGCAATCATTATCGCCACTACAACAAGCTTCTTTACAAGAGGTATGTAATTCGTACTCAACATAATCTGCAATGCCACCCCAAGGGATTCTGGTCGTTTGTGAATACGAAGAGGAAGCAAACTGGGCTGTCGTCAAAAATGTTTCTCGGCAATGACGTATCATTGACAACTGAGGACAAATGCAGCCTAGAGCCCTACAGTAAAAGTATGGACGACTGTCACCAAAAAACTGAAAAAAGCTGTTCCAATGCGTTTTGACGGTTCGATTGGAACAACTTTTGACATACGTCCACACTTTTACTGTAGGGCTTCAATGCAGCCTATTTGCTAGGCCTTCTTAAGCGTCTTCTCGAATGACTTCTCATCGCAAGCAGAAATTGAGCGAGCCGTCCGGGATGTGCCAACCGACGTCGTAAACATGGATGTTTTTGCCGTAGATGTACAAATGGTTCTCTCTGTAATGAGTAAACCCAAATCATCATTTTCATCAGGTCCGAGTATTATTCCATCGGCTGTCCTCAAAAAATGCTCCGATATCTTAGCTGCTCCGTTGTCCTTGCTCTTCAACCTGTCACTTCGTCAACAGAAATTTCCCGCAGTATGGAAACGCTCTACTATGTTCCCTGTTTTCAAGAAAGGTTTTCAAACGCAATTATGAAAACTACCGTGGGATTACCTCGCGTGGGGTTGAATCTAAGTTGTTTGAGTCGCTGATAAATGAGAGATTGTTTGCTTCCTGCAAGCATTACATAAGTACATGTCAACATGCTTTCTTTCCTGGTCGCTCCGTGGAAACTAATCTCGTCAGCTTTACGTCGTTCTGTATGGAAAATGTATGCAAGAAACTTCAAGTAGATGCCTACACTGATCTTAAAGCTGCGTTTGATAGAGTTGTGCACGACGTTCTGCTAGCAAAGTTAAGGGTCCTGTGAACCACCAGCGGTGCAAAGGGCCAACGTGAAAGACTTCCATCCTGGGCGGCTGCTCGCTTTTGCCTTGACCTGGGCCCAGGTCAGATTCCTATCGACTTGCTTAATTTCCGTATTGAGGCCCCACCGCCATGAGCTCCTGGGTCTGCCTCTGCTGCGATGTCCTGCCGGATTTCAATCCAGCGCTTGCTTGCAGATTTCGTTTTCGCCCCGTCGAAGTGTGTGGCCGACGCACCTCCACTTTCGCTCTCGAATTTCTATTGCTATCGGCTTCTGATGACTTCGACGGTGGAGCTCGGCATTCGAGATCCAGTAATGAGGCCACCAGGCACGAATTATATACCGCAGGCATCGGTTGATGAAGACCTGCAGCTTTTGAGTGCTCTCCGCTGATACACACCACGTCTCGCTGGCGTATAACAACACAGATTTCACGTTCGAGTTGAAAATTCGGATTTTGGTGCGTGTCGCTCTTGGTCCCGCCGTCCGACGCTATTTGGCTGCCAAGATATTGGAAACTTTCGACCTTCTGCCCCGCTACCGTAAAGTTGGAAGGGTTGCCCGTGTTGATATCCAACGATTTGGTCTTGTTGACGTTGATGGTGAGACCCGCCGCAGAGGAGCGTTCGGTTAGGTCATTGAGCTTACTCTGCATATCAGAGCGCCGTTGTGCTAGTAGAGCAACATCATCAGCCAAATCGAAGTCGTTGAGATGCTCCATGGTGATAGGCTGCCAAAGCAGCCCACGGTTCGGTACACGGTCAATTGCACCTACCATGATCTCGTCGATTACGATGAGAAACAGTAGCGGTGATAGTATACATCCTTGTCTCACACCAGTGACTACCCGGATAGGGTCGGACAAGGCTTCGTTATGCAGAACTCTGCACGTGAAAGCCTCATACTGCGCTTCGATGAGGTTGACGATTTTATCCGGGACTCCCTTGCGTCTCAGGGCGCCCCACCGATTCTCGTGATTGAGACGGTCGAAAGCTTTTTCGTAGTCAATGAATACAAAATAAAGGGACTCTTGGAATTCATTGACCTGCTCCAGGATGATGCGGAGCGTGACAATATGGTCCACACAAGATCTTCCGGAACGGAATCCTGCCTGCTGCCGTCGGAGAGTCGCGTCGATCTTCTCCTGTATCCGATTCAGGATAACTTTGCACAGAACTTTGAGAACAATACACAGTAACATGATGCCTCGCCAATTGTCGCACACAGTCAGATCCCCCTTCTTTGGGACCTTCACTAAGATCCAGTCGGCCGGAAAATTCGCAGTGTCCCAGATATTACAGAATAGTTGATGCAACATTTGTGCGGATAGCATGGGGTCAGCTTTGAGCATCTCTGCTGATATGCGATCGACCCCTGGAGCCTTGTTGGATTTCATGCTTCGGATAGCTGCTTCAATCTCCTGCAGTGATGGGGCCTCGGAATTGACGCGAGTGATGCGACGCACCCTAGGCGGATCATGCCGAGATGTTGATGGCTGGTTGGCCGTCGAAATTTGAAGAAGTTGTTCGAAGTGCTCAAACCAGCGTGTCAGCTGGTCAGTGGGGTCGGTAAGCAATTGTCCAGTCGTGTCCTTCACTGGCATCCTCGGGTTCATCCTTGCTCCACTCAGGCGTCGTGAGATATCGTAGAGGAGGCGTATATCGCCAGTGTTTGCGGCTTTCTCCCCTTCGTCGGCCAGGGAGTTCACCCAAGCTCGCTTGTCCCGTTTGCAAGAGCGCTTGACTTCCTTCTCTAGAGCCGAGTACCGTTGACGGGCTTCGTTCTTGGCTCCTCTGGTTCTCACCCGCTCTATCGCGGCTTTTGCTTCTCTACGCTCCTCAATCTTCCGCCAGGTTTCATCTGTGATCCACTCTTTCCTCTGGGTGCGCAGCTCACCCAAGTTGTTCTCGCTTGTTTCTATAAAGGCATTCTTGATGGCCGTCCATTGTTCTTCTACGCTGCCACCTTCTGGAACGTCCGCAGCTCGAGTCTCAAGTTCTTCAACAAAAGACCTTTTTACCGCTGGATCTTCAAGTCGGCGTGTGTTGAACCGCCGCCCGAGTCTTTCCTCCCGTCGCTGGATCCGCGCCATGCGTAGGCGGATTTCACCGATTAGAAGGTGATGGTCAGACGCGATGTCGGCGCTGCGTTTATTCCGGACATCAAGAAGGCTCCGTCTCCATTTTCGGCTGATGCAGATGTGGTCGATCTGATTTTCGGTATGTCCATCACGGGAAACCCACGTGACTTTGTGCACTGGCCGATGGGGGAAGAGCGAGCCCCCGATCACCATGTCGTTATTGCCACAAAATTCTGCAAACAGCTCACCGTTCCCATGACACGCTCATAGTTCGTGTTGTCGGAGCCGATCTTCGCATTGAAGTCACCAGTGTAGATCTTGATGTCACCCTTTGGAACCTTATCCACGACGGCATTCAGTTGACTGTAAAAATTCTCCTTGTCCTGTAGCTCGGCAGCATCGGTTGGCGCATAACATTGGATTGTGGTAAGGTTACGAACCCGTGTTCTAAATCTGGCAACGATTATCCTCTCATTAACAGGCTCCCACTTGATGAGCGCAGCACTTGCCTGGACGCTAAGTAGGAGACCAACTCCACGATGGCGGGGAGCGTTTTCACCTCGAATACCAGAGTATAGTAGTACCTGTCCCGACGGCAGTTTGTGTTCTCCAAAGTTTGGCCAACGAACTTCACTCAGTCCCAGGATTTCTAGCTTCATGCGTCACACCTCCTTGGCGAGTTGTGCCAGTTTACCTTGCTGGGCTAACGTCAATACATTCCATGATCCAATTCGTGTCCGATGTTTTGCGCTAAAAGTCGTTGCCGTTATATAAGTTCGATGTCTTTCTCTGTTAGTTTCTGTAACAATTGTAAAGGTTTCAGAGACAGTAAGTGGTTGGCCTAAGGTCTCCTTTCCGCCGTGATGGGGCTGCCATCTTAGGTGTAGTTTCCGGGGAAGAGCATTTCTTATTCAGCCGCTGGATGCCAGTCAGACGCTGTTTGAGCCGCACCTCCATCGTGAACAGACGCTCGGGTTGGCGAAGCATTTCCTCTATCACCGTGCTATGGTTACCGCGCCAGTGTTCGCGTCGCACCTCCTCACTCTGCTATTGTCGGATTGACAACATTGCCCAGGCTACGCCAACCAGCTGTGTCCATGTTTCAGGTGGCAGTCTTTTGTGATCATATGACTCGAAGAGGCGTGAGGTAGGAACTTGTATAGGTATATCGCTCCTTCCAGATTGTCACTCACCATTTTGTAGCCCTTCTGCTAGCAAAGCTTGAAACAAATTGAATGTTCTGTTTCCTTCTGCAGCTTGCTTAGATCGTACCTCGTGCAACGTGAAGTTACTGTATGCATTGGAAACTACTCATCGTACTGTTTCTCGAACAGATCAGGAGTTCCACAGGGTAGCACTTTGGGACCACCGCTCTTCTCTTTATTTGTGATTGATGTAACGTTTAATCTAATTGTTTTTTGGCGATGATTTGAAGATTTATCTAGTCATTCGAGGCTATGCCGACTGTTTAGAACTACAAAACCTTCTTGAAATCTTCAATGATTGGTGTGAACGTAATTTTATGGTCCTGTGCGTCTCAAAGTGCTGCGTAATTAGTTTCCGTCAAACTAGGACTGCCGTTTTGTTTGATTATATCGTTGCTGTGATTGCAGTTCAACGTGTCAATCACGTTAAAGACCTCGGTGTCATATTGGATGAAAAGCTCACATACACTCACCACTTCTCAACCACGATTGACAAAGCTAATAGTCAGCTTGGATTCATGTTCAAGATATCTAAGGAATTTAGTGTGAAATCTGTGTTTTAAAGCCCTTTACTGTTCATTGGTACGCTCACTGCTGTAATTCGAAGCTGTTCAACGCACATTCGTCAGATACGCACTGCGCTATCTTCCATGGAGTGACCTGCTGAATTTACCACCGTATGCTGACCGCTGTCGTTTACTGGGTTTGGATACTCTTGCTAAGCGACGAAACATATCGGAGGTCGTCTTCGTAGCTAAAGTTTTGCTCGCAGAATATGATGTTCCTGAGTTACTGGCCAAAATTAATCTCTATGCTCCTGCCCGAACACTTCGTCCGAGAACCTTGCTACATGAAGTAGTACATGCAACCAACTATGCTGCAAACAGTTCCTTTGTCGCCATGATTCATCAATTCAACGAAGCCTCTGACCTATTTTACTTTGACATCAATGCCTCCAGGTTTCGTCATCGTTTGCTGCCGGCCAATTTTTAACATTTAGATTTAAGTGTTTCATTGAGACTATCAAGTCAGATGGACTATAATAATAATAAACAAATACAATATTTATTAAAAAAAAAAAATATGCGCCTCCACGCAAAACACAACAAAATCCTGATGAATGTGGGTATCTAAGTGGAATACCTGTTTAAATAATGAGAGAAGTATTAATAATTTCCGTGTTATCTCTACCTTATTTGCTTATCCTTGACAGATACACGTATTTCGAGTATTAGTACAAGACACTGAAGAAGTCTGCACATTGTAGATGAAAACGCGTATCGGTCAAAAGAGGTTGTGGAATTAAATGGAAATCACTAATGCTTCTCTCTTTCTTAATACAACATGTTTATTCCATTTTACAGTCGTTGAAACGAATAGCATGAGTTGAAAGATGGGCTGTAACTCAATTCTGTACAACACACTGCGCTTAAACTTCAGTACAAATGTTCAAACAAAATAATTCATGTTGTAAACATTCGATAACATTCATATGTCTTTGGTTTTGAATAAATTCGGTCGCATCTCACCTCCAGCTCCAGCATTCAACTCAAATAACAACCATCACACGACGGATGTTCCCGGAAACACCGGAAACATATTTCCAGCTATGAAAGTTAGCAAAGCAAATCCTCCCAGCTTCTATTTGATTGTCGTCCCCAACATGATCTTAACCACTTTTTCTCCACCCTCCTTCCGTGAAAAACACTCCACGTGAAAGGCACACACCTCATAAATTTCTTCCCTCGCAGTTCCCCCACCGCCCTCTTACATATCTTCAACGAAAACACAACTCGTCCAAAATTCGTTCGTTTTTCCCGTTTTGTGGCAAACTCGGGGTACCTTGCCTACTTCACGTTCCTTTCTGCCACAGCCTGCCAACCACCCGGCATCGGGGCTAATCAGGTATATGAAAGCATAAATTCTTCGGATATTCATTCCCACTTGAAAGCCGTCTGAATGTCTGTGCCGGAAAAACGGGCTTCCTACCTTCACTTGAATCTCCTCCTCCCCAACCACCATCGGAGCGAAACCACCAAAAAGCAAACCGAGAGCAATACGAGCGAGAGTGGGTACCGGAGAAATCCGAAGGAAGTAGAGAGGCGGTGAGTTCAGGGAAAACGAATGTGTGAATCTTTCCTCTGCTTTGCGTTCCCCCCCCCCCCCCCCCACACGAGCACGAAGAGGGGGGGAAATTGGTATAACTATATTTTTCCAGTGTAAATAAATTCAATTTAGGATTTAAAGGGAGCCCACATACCAGCTGAGCACCCTCAAGGACGAATTACGGCCGAACGGGTACTGGATACATGTTCTATGCTGGTCCTGGATCCAGCTTTGTCGAGCTCAGTCGGTCATGTGATGCTGGTTGCGGAGAATTGGGGGAAAAAAATAAGAAATCTCACGTTGAATTTCATTCAGTGTGCTACAATGTCGACATATAGAAGAACCTAACGAGTCAAAGGGGCAATTCGAAAATAATATGTTTAAATCATTAAAATATAAGAGCTAGTGTCTGGATGAGTGATTTCACAAAAATCGATCCTCATTACCATACTCACCGGGCAAACTGACAGCGAAAGTCGCTCCGAAACTCGGAAAGCACAACCACCCTCAGCCAGACGCCGGAATCTGCATTATGCATGGAAAAATGGATTTATGATTATTCGTGACAAAAGTGATTCGCACGTTTCGGATTCTATTTTTTTGTTCTCGTTGAAATTTGAATCCGATTCAAAATCGATTGGAGACTCATCGAACACAGTTGCAGCCTCCGAGCCACGAGTGGCAACTGTGCACTAGTTGGGTAAAGTTTCTCCTCCGTCGCGTCGTCGTCGTCGTCGTCGCCGTCGTCGGTCCTCTTCCCGCTTTGTGGGTGTCGTGATTTGCAATTTTAATAAATGTTGCACATTTCAAACTAGTAAACTTTTTGGCAAGCGAGACACAGACACACTCGATCGGAGAGGGAGCATTGCTCGGAATGCAATGCGTAGGGGTTGGCTACACGTAGTGTATAGCGTAATTTGTTCATGTTGAATAATGTCAGCATCGGTTGAATGCGGAATAGCAGATGGAGCTATAAAATAAAGGGCATTATAACATTTCCGACTCAACGGAGTGTTTCTTAAATTGTACTTTCACTCGTAACAAATAAATTGCTATTTTAGGTACCACCGGGCTCCTTTCGCGCATTGAGGTAATCGAAATTGCATACTCTGTATGGGGCTGCAGGCCAAAATTTCATCCTTGGAGCTATTTTACACAAGCACGATTAAAATAGCAAACATCCTGATTGACCCACCTACCGGTGACAAGGGTCTTTCTCGTACGATATTAAATACAACCCACTCTCCATTTCTCGATGATCAATATCTTGAAATTTTCCCTATCTTGACGATTTTAGCAGCTCTGTAAGATTCCCATACATAGAGTTCTCTTTATCCTGATATCCTCTCAATCTCGATCGATCTCTATGTTGAAGGTTCCTAGAAAATATTCGGGAACAAATTGCTCTCCATATGTCGACGGAAAAATCTAGCTCACGTGTTTTTTCTACATTGGAAATATGCGATCGAATTTTGCTTTGGATATGGGATAAACAAATATACTTTGAACGTATGTAGGTGTTTTGTATATGGTTCAGAGTAAAAGGCTTTGTGAGTCATTCCTTTACAAAGAGCTTTATACAGGGTGCGTGACGAATTTTTGCAGTAAATTTCAAATAGTAATTTCTCATGCTTGCGGATCATGATTTAGATATATTTGGCAGCACTGAATTGCTCATACTGTTAGGTGTAAGATGTAAACAAACAGTGTTGAGTAAACGTAAAGATGTCGAAACAAAAGAGCAATCGGTCAGCCGCTGTCGCTTTGTTGCGCGCCGGAGTAAGCGCAATAGAAATAATTCTCGTGTATGATTGCTGGCGTCCAAGATTTGTTGCTCACCGGGTGAGCTTGGACGTAAACTGGTGAGCCAGTTTGCAGTGCAGGTTAGTTGCGAGATTTGCGGTCGAAGTAATAGGGGAAATCGCTTTAATGTTGGCCTATGGATCTAAGATTGAGCCCACCACTAAAAATCTGCTATTTATCAATTTTATCTAGATGAACGCGTCATTGGGACGGTACTAATGGAATGATCGATTCTGGAACGTTCTGCACGATTTGGGGCGCGTATTTCTCGATTTGAAGCAATCGCTTTGCAATCTTAACAGCTGCTTCCGCCTTACCGTTGCCTTGCTGATGATGAGGAGAAGTCGTCGAATGCTTGAAGTTCCACTTAATTAACATGTCCTTCATCTCCTCGTTCACGAAATTTGTTCCGTTGTCGGTGATCACTATCTGTGGAATTCCGTACCGAGAGAAGTTTCTTTTACAGGTTTCAGCCATACTTTTGGCAGACATGTCTTTGAGGATGTCCAGCTCAATGAAGTCCGAGTAATGGTTTACTGTTACGAGGAACTGGTGCTTCTTTCCTAGGTAAGAAGCGAAAAATACATCCATCGAGACAATCTGCCACGGATAGACTGCAATAGCGTGGCTCTGCATTGGAGGTTTCTGCTGACTCAGAGCAAAATTAACGCAGATAGTGCACTCCTTTACCACATTCGTAATTTGCACGCTCATACTCGGCCTGAAAATATTTTCCCGTGAGAGTTTCAGAGTCGATTCGATGCCGTTGTGACTTACATGCACCTTGTCAATCATGGACCGCTGCAGTGCACTTGGGATCAGAATCCGATCGTTCCTGAACACCAGTCCGTCTTGTGTAGATAGTTCGCCTCGATATTTGAAATAAATGTTGGCGGCTGCCGGAACTCCGTCAGATTCCGGATCTGATTCTCTGGTTAGCTTGCACAGTCAATCATACCCGATCAAGCTAGTATTGGCACCTGTATCCAGCTAGCATTTTACGCTTCTCCATTTGCCATTCACCTTCAGGAGCTCCTCCGCCAAAACATTCTCTCCTTTCTCAGAGTTATCAAAAATTTCTCTTTCGATTTCTGGTTCCTGCTCACTGCATTCGTTGTCTGAATCGCTGTCATCCGAGGTATCTTTGTTTATCTTCTGTACTTACGAAGCGGTTCCTTTTCGACAAGCTCGACCAGTTCTTCCGACAGACTTTCTCGAAGTGGTTCTTTCCGGAACATAGCTTGCCCTTTTTTCGTAGGCTGGGCATGAGCCTTTTGTGAATGCATGCCAATCTCCACAGAACTTACACAAACGAGCCTTCGATGATGATGTTTTGACCTTGTTTGCCTCCAACATATTTGTCCGACGAAAGGGTTTGGACGTGCTTCGCAGTAATCTCTTCTACACGACACAGATCTATCGCCATCAACTCATGAACCGGGGACCAAAGGCTTTACTACTTTACTTCGGAAGGGTGGGCAGGCGTGATCAGAGATGTTATGCCTCAGAACATCCCGGCGGCGCCGACTGGGATTGAACCCAGGCCTGCTGGGGTGAGAGATAACCACGGTTACTACTACACCACCGGTGCCGCTATCTTCAGTAGTTATAAATTATGACTGCTGTTAAGATAGCATAACTCAATCGCCAGCATAAAAGAACAGCAACCATAAAAATATATGTAGAATAATGCAAAATGGCACATCCCATGTGGCTCTCGTACAAGAAACCTTACTTTCGTAAAGGAAACTTTTATCTAGGAGACCTCGTGAACCCAACCTTTGCTACTTTTAGCAAAAGTGGAATGCCAAACTCCTCGAGCATGTGTGCGTGTCAATAACGGAATCGTCGCTACGCAAATCTTTGAAATAAGACCCAGAGATGATTGTACTGTTACAATTGATGTTACCTTTGGAAACCTTAATAAGCAATACGTTTACTATTTCAGTGTCAAGTTTTTACGTTTATATCAGGTTCTTGTTTTAGACGTTCTCAAGAACTTGTGACATTACTGCCGGAGTTGTTAAATCAGTACAAAAAAATTTACACTTTCGGAAGTGAGTCTAACTTTGAGCGATTCAACATTTTCCCTACTCAAGCTTCAGTACTATTCGAAGTGGTTCTGTACGTGCTAAGCTTTTCTGAAATGGTCCAGTTCTTTCCAAAGTGATCTCAAGGTTTTCTCAAGTTATTCAGTACTTTCTGAAGTGATTCTGAACTTTTCCAAAGTGATTCCAAACTTTCCTTATGTAATGTAATGTCTATAGATCTCGATTTTGGAAACGTAACTATAGTGCACTCTCTACAACTCGAGTTATAGAAGTATCGAGTTATATAATAACATTCACATACAAATTCGCTATCGCAGTAGCCATGACACTCATTTTTATTATGGTTCTATAACTCGATAACGAGTTAGTGGACATCAAGTTGTGGAGAGTTGACGGTACTTCATCTATGTTGCCAAAATCGAGACCTTTTTCGATGTGTCACAATTGAGTGGCTTAGCGATAAGAATCAGTTCTCCCTTAAGTGAAATCCAACTATTAAAAAATTCGTGAAAGTGAGGAGGATCTCTCGGTTTTTGACGGTCTAATTTACCTACATTTATAAGCGGCCAGTGCTGTGATTGTCTATCGTAAAGTATGAGATCACCAGTTTTTTTCACATTGCAGATGCATGCTAGTCCAACGCATCGTTTGTTGCTTCTCTGTCAGGTGATCTGATAATAACGGAGTAGCAACCGCAAGTGGTTAATCATTCTCATGCTCAATTATGTCTGTACTGTCTGAAGTGATTCAGTACTTTCTGAAGTTTTTCTGCAGTAATTCAGTACTTTTCAAACTGATTCCGAGATTTTCAAAAGTGTTTCAGTACTTTCAGTAGAGATCTTGAACTTTTTTTTTAAATGATTCTGTGCTCCCCCAAAGTGATTTCGGTTTTTCTTAAGTGATTAAATATTTTCTAAAGGGATTCCAAACTTTTCTGAAGTGATTAAGTTATTACAAAGTGATTCAGCTCTTGAAGAAGTGATTGTAAACTCGAGAGAATTGATACAGTACTTTCCGAAGTTTTGTGAAGTTTTTACGGAAGCGATTTTAAAATTTCTGGAAAAATTAAGTATTTTCCAAAGAAATTCATTAATTTTCTTAAGTCTTTCAATACTATTCGAAAAATTTCAGAGCTTTTCTGAAGTGATCCATTACTTTCAGAATTGATTTCAAACTGTTCAAATTTGATTCAATTCTTTCTGAAGTGATTCAGTACTTTCGGAAGTTATTACAAACTATCTGGAATTATTCAGTACTTTTCGGAGTTATTCAAAATCATTTCTGAAGTGATTCGATACTTTCAGGAGTGATTCGGAATTTTTCTGACGTGGTTCAGTGCTTTCTGACGGGTCTTCCCTATATAGAGGGTACAAATATGTTTATACAATCTAGATTCATCGTTTAAGATTCAACCTACAGTCTTGAAAGACAGTCTTCCAGACAACCTACAGTCTTGAAAGAATATTGGTATTTTTAAACAGTTGGAGATCCTCAGAAGTTGATCAACCTAAAGTCTTGGGAAATATGCAGAGAACTTTACTAAAATCTTCGTCTATATGGATATCTTTTGAATATTTCCTGCTTTCTAGGAAGGATGCCTGAAAGAATATCCGGTAACTTATGCAACGTTTCCTGAAATTGTACAAAACTCCCTTAAGTTTTACAAAATTTCCTCAATTTCTTCGAAATTCCCTGAATTTATTCCAAATTCCAAATATTTTCCAACTCTCGCAATTCTACGAAGAGCTCTGAACATCTTTGCACTTCTGGAAAGACACTTATCATCTACCAATATTCTTGAACATTAGGAAAGTTCCTTGAAATTTAACGAAGCTCTCAAAACCTCCAAGAGGTCCACGGAGCTTTTTTGAAGTAGGATCTCTGACAAACTACATTAAAGTTCATAGAAGTTTATTGAACTATTTTAAGATTTTTTACAAAATTCCCTAAACTTTTTCAAAATTCCTTACTTTTATATGAAGTTTTATGCAGCTCCTCAAAATGCTACGAAGTTCGCAAAACTTTTATAAAGTGTGCTGCACTTCTACGTTTCTCTTTGATTTTCCGCAAAGTTCCATGAACGAAATTTCTTGAATTTGTACGTAATTTCCACAACTATTCCAAGTCCATGAGTCTTCAAAAAAGTGCCTTGAAATTATATAGAGGTTCCCGATCAATAATGAGCTTCCCTGAAGTAAAATAATGCTCCCTCAAGTATTCTGCAGTGTGACTTAGAAGCCATGATTGTTGTCCTCTATTATACGCGCCATAAACACCAATGTTGCCTGCTGAACAGTTGATTGAGCATAACCATAAGACATCAGTGACTTTAATAATTAATAATTTTCGTTCCTTACATTTGATCGAAAAGTTTTCTAAGGTAGAGTGAACTGGTGAATTTTGAGATCGATGTGAACGGAAAAAATGGTTTCTCCGTAGTAATTCCCATGTAAACTTCAAATGGTTTGTGCCAAATAAGTTTCTCACTATATGAGTTCAAATTTTGGCAGGCTAATCAGCACCCAATTTGGAACCATTTGAGCATTGCATTAGTCTACTGATCATGTTTATCAGGGGCGGAAATTCCAACCCGAACATGTTTACCAGGTGCACTAGCTATTTCTAATTTTCACCGAAACTTGTCTACCAGGGGCGCAAGCTATTTAAAAATTTTCATTTTTTAAGATTTTCCAGATTTAATATTTTTTTTTAATTTTCCCCTGAACATATTAGGGGTGATATCCACTATAAATTGACCGATTTTGATCATTTCAAACTTGCTTATAAGAGCCATTTCAAATATATCCTTTTTAAATGTTTTCCCAAACGTGTTTATCAGTGGCGCAACACATTTCAAATGTTACGATTTTGATCATTTTTTTCTGAACTTTTCTACCAGGGGCGCTTCTCATTTCAAATTTACTGATTTTTAAATTTACTTGAACATGTATAATAGACTGATTCAAGAACCCCTTGCTTCCTCCGGTAAAGATACTGGCCGTTCATAGAATGAAGTCAGTATCGCTCAGCGAGGGTAAAAAGAGTTTTACCCCCACAGACTCGTTTCGGGTGACCTTTTCTGGATCTGCCCTTCCTCAATACATCGAGCTGGGAAAACTTCGTCTTCCTGTGCGGTTGTTTGTACCTCGGGTCATGAACTGCCAGAATTGTAAGCGGTTGGGACATACGGCCTCCCACTGCGGCAACAAGGCACGCTGCTCCACATGCGGGGAGAAGCATGAGGATGGCGCCTGCGCAGCTACTGCACCAAAATGCGTGTACTGCAATGGAACTCCTCCTCATGCTCTCTCGTCGTGCCCGGCGTACAAACAGCTCGGGGACAAAATGAAACGCTCCCTTAAGGAACGTTCCAGGCGGTCTTTTGCAGAAATGCTTAAGACAGCCAAGCCATCGACCAACGAAACAAATCCCTTCGCTCTTTTGTCAGATGACGAGTCTGGCTCTGACTTGGCTGAGGAGGGAGTTTCTTTCAGTTTTCCGGAAGGTTCTGCCCGGAAACGAAAACGCATCCGTTCGTGGAAAGTTGCAGATCAAGAACCCCAAATCAGCTTGCCCAAATCAAGGAGTGGTGGAAAAAAGGAGACTTCTACTCCTCCTGGATTCCGCAGAACTGATTATACCCAGGATTTTCCACCTCTTCCGGGGACATCCAAAACCCCTGATGCCCCAATTTTAAGAAGAGAAACCCCTTCTTCATCTGGGCTGTTCTCATTTGATGACATTGTGGACGGTATTCTCAAATACCTCAACATTTCTGATCCTCTGAAAAGCATTGTCCTCACATTGCTTCCGACTGTGAAATCCTTCTTGAAGCAATTGACTTCAAAATGGCCCCTTCTTGCAGCTATCATCTCCTTCGATGGATAATTTTCCAAACGAGGTCGGGGATTTGATCACTGTTCTACAGTGGAATTGTCGAAGTCTTATTCCGAAATTAGATTCGTTCAAGTATTTAGTCCATAACAATAATTGCGATGCATTTGCCCTCTGTGAAACATGGCTCTCTTCAGAAATTGATCTCCCTTTTTACGATTTTAACATTATTCGATTGGATCGTGAGGATTCACGTGGAGGAGGGGTACTTTTGGGGATCAAAAAGTGCCATTCCTTCTATAGAGTCAATCTTCCCGAATTCCCCGGTATTGAAGTTGTCGCATGTCAGGCTACCATTAAAGGTAAGAGCCTTTGTATTGCTTCTGTATATATTGCTCCTAGAGTCTCTGTTAATCGCAAACAACTTTTCGACATATGTGCGGTACTTCCCGCTCCATGGTTGATCATGGGAGATTTTAACTCCCACGGTACAGGCTGGGGGGAACTGTACGATGATAACCGTTCTACTTTGATTTATGATCTCTGCGACAACTTCAACATGACAATACTTAACAATGGAGAAGTAACACGTTTGGCTGGTCCATCCTCGAATGGTAGCAGATTAGACCTCACCTTTTGCTCCAATTCACTATCGTTGGATTGCACTTGGCATGTAATCCAGGATCCGCACGGTAGTGATCATCTGCCGATCAAAATTTCGATTGCCAGTGGGTTCAACTCGTCAGAATCCGTTAACGTCGCGTATGATCTAACCCGTAACATCGATTGGACTAAGTTCCAATCCGCGATAGACGATACAGTATCGTCAGTGGAAGAGCTTCCGCCGGTGGAGGAATATAATTTCCTCTCTAATCTCATCGTCGACAGCGCACTTCAAGCTCAAACACGACCGGTGCCGCGATCGTCTATTCGTAAGAAAACACCATCGCTCTGGTGGGATCAACAATGCACGGAGGTTTACCGTAAAAAGTCCGACGCGTTTAAACTTTTTCGGAAACGCGGAACACGCGAGCATTTCGACGCATACACATCTCTTGAACGCGAACTCAAGAGCCTCATCAAGGCCAAAAAACGGGGTTACTGGCGGCAGTTTGTAGACGGATTGTCGCGCGAAACGTCTATGAATACGCTTTGGAGTACGGCGCGAAGAATGCGTAACCGGTCTACTAACATCGAAAGCGAGGAATGTTCGGATCAATGGATTCTTAAATTTGCGCGAAAAGTGTGTCCGGATTCCGTGCCGTCGCAGTTGATTCCTCGCGAAACCGCGAATTCGGTAGACGACATCAGTCAGCCTTTTTCAATGGTGGAACTTTCACTCGCTCTCCTTTCGTGTGGCAATTCTGCCCCGGGATCTGATAGAATCAAGTTCAACTTGCTGAAAAACCTCCCAGACGTCGCTAAGAGGCGCATGTTGAACTTGTACAATCAGTTCTTGGAGCTCAATATTGTTCCCGACGATTGGAGACGAGTGAGGGTGATAGCCATTAAAAAGCCTGATAAACCCGCGTCGGATCACAATTCGTATCGGCCCATCGCGATGCTGTCGTGTATTCGGAAATTGATGGAGAAAATGATCCTTTTTCGTCTCGACAAATGGGTTGAGACGAACCACCTTCTTTCAGATACTCAATTTGGTTTCCGTAGGGGTAAGGGAACGAACGACTGTCTCGCGTTGCTTTCCTCGGAAATTCAGTTGGCTTTTGCTAAGAAAGAGCAAATGGCTTCTGTGTTCTTGGATATCAAGGGGGCTTTTGATTCAGTATCCGTTGAAGTTCTTTCAGAGAAACTCCACGCTTGTGGATTGTCTCCATTAATGAATATTTTTTTGTACAATTTGCTGTCAGAAAAACATATGAGCTTTTCTCATGGAAACTCTACAGCTTTTCGATTTAGCTACATGGGTCTCCCCCAAGGCTCATGTTTAAGCCCCCTTTTGTACAATTTCTACGTTAGAGAAATTGACAATTGTCTTAGTGACAATTGCACGTTGAGACAACTTGCAGATGATGGCGTAGTGTCTATCACAGGGCCAAAAGAGGTTGACCTGCAAGGACCCTTACAGGATACCTTGGACAATTTGTCTACTTGGGCTATTCAGCTAGGTATCGAATTCTCCACGGAGAAAACTGAGTTGGTCGTTTTTTCTAGGAAGCATAGCCCAGCACAACCGAAGCTTCAACTTTTGGGTAAACCGATCACTCATTCCATGTCTTTTAAATATCTCGGGGTCTGGTTCGATTCCAAATGCACCTGGAGATCCCACATTGAGTATCTGAGACGAAAATGCCAACTAAGGATCAATTTCCTTCGATCAATTACCGGAACGTGGTGGGGAGCTCATCCACAAGATCTTCTGACGTTGTACCGGACAACGATTTTATCGGTTCTAGAATATGGTAGTTTTTGTTTCCAGTCGGCAGCTAAAACCCACATCATCAAGCTGGAACGGATCCAGTATCGTTGTCTTCGTATCGCGTTAGGATGCATGCACTCGACTCATACTATGAGTCTCGAAGTGCTGGCGGGCATGTTGCCACTATCCGTCCGTTTTTCAGAGTTATCTCTGAGGCTCCTCACCCGTTGCGAAGTAATGAACCCACTGGTGATCGAAAATTTTGAGAAGCTTCTGGAGCTAAATCCTCAAACATGTTTTATGACTTTGTACTACCTATATTTAACACAGAATGTCAGCCCTCCAAGAAATATTCCCAATCGTGTAGTCTTCTCCGATTTCGGCAATTCAGTGAATTTTGATTTATCTATGACGCAGGAAATCCGCGGAATTCTAGAGCATCATCGTCCTATGATTGCTTCGTCATTATACGCTGCAAAGTTTGGCCATGTTGATTCTGCAAGAACGTTTTTCACAGATGGATCTCTAATAGAGGAGTCCGCTGGTTTTGGTGTATTTAATGAATTTCATAGCGCCTCTCGAAAACTTGAAGCTCCTTGTTCTGTGTATGTGGCTGAACTGGCAGCAATTCACTACACTTTGGAAACTATTGCTTCACTTCTTCCAGACCACTACTTTATTTTTACGGATAGTCTCAGTTCTGTCGAGGCTATCCGTTCCATTAGGCCGGTAAAGCACTTCTCGTATTTTCTCTTGAAAATACGAGAACTGCTTAGTACTTTATCCGTGCGCTCTTTCATCATCACCTTCGCGTGGGTCCCTTCGCATTGCTCAATTTTGGGCAATGAGAAGGCGGATTCACTTGCGAAGGTGGGCGCTATGGAAGGCGACATTTATGATCGACAGATCGCCTATAGTGAATTTTTCTCTATTTATCGTCAGCAGTCGCTCGTTAGCTGGCAACATCAATGGAGTGAAGGGAGCTTGGGACGATGGCTACATTCAATTATCCCTAAGGTGTCGAAGTTTGCATGGTTCAAAGGGTTGGACTTGAGTCGAGACTTCATACGCGTGATGTTTCGTCTCATGTCCAATCACTATTGTCTAAACGCTCACTTGTTCCGTGTGGGGTTGGGAGACAGCAATCTCTGTGAATGTGGACAAGGTTACCAGGACGCTGATCACATCCTTTGGTCTTGTGCGGAGTATCGTGGAGTCAGATCACATTTTTATGATTCCCTTCGGGCTCGAGGTAGACAACCTAATGTTCCAGTTCGGGATATTTTGGCTAGACGCGATCTGGAGTTTATGAAACTCATATATGTTTACTTTAAGGATATTAACCTTAGATTGTAAGTTTGATTAACCTTGTGTTTAGTTTGTATTTTGTACGTGTGGGTTTTTTTTTTCAATGTTTGTTTTCAAGATGAATAGAAATAATTTCATGCTTTAGGATTAATTAAATAGTTGTATCGTAAACCACATTTCAAACCTCCTTCTTCCCTTTTCCCATCCAAAAAATTGTAAATCTCCACTAACCTCGAGACAACCGCGAGTACTCGGTCCAGTTCCTTTAACTTTAAATTTAAGACAGTAATAATGTATAACGCAAAGAATAACTCGGCTCTGTAAAGTTTATTCGATTGAGCCTGTACAAATAAAGTAATTATATTAAAAAAAATGTATAATAGACCTTTTAATTTAAACAGAAATGTTCGGGATAACCGTGACTACTGATTTTCATGTTAATTTGAACTTCTGGTCAAATTTTTAGCAAAATCGGTGATGATTTAGAGGTGATTTAATTGAAGTTTGACTTAGTTTCATGCTCGAAGATATCTTAAAAAGTGAAGAATTTTAAAGTATTTGTTCTACGAATTTTACACCCATATGATATAAAAATGTGTAGTCTATGGCATAATGTTCCTTACACTGTTCTAGAAATTTCGTTCAAACATAGTTTTCGTGCGGATTTCATAGATTGAGAGATAAAAATCAGCGAAAAGGCCATTATAGCTAAAATTCAAAAGACAACAGAGCCAATAAAAGTTTCAATTAGATTGACAGAACATAGGGGAATTTACGTATTCTCGGCAACCTAAGCAGCGACCTTCTTTCTAAAGCCTTTTTCTCTAAGGAACGCACACATATGCAGTATTGGTTTGTTTACAATCTATTGCTGCCAGCTGCTCTAACAATTTCAGTCGAAAGAATTGTCAAAAAATGTTTTGAAACGCTTTTACAAAGCTCCAATCTTCTCTAGTGAGAGTGAGTATTGTCGGCAACCAGTTTTTCTTCGGCAACCGTTCCATTTGAACTGCATGTAAATCTGCTGTTCTATTATCGGCAACTCGAAATCAGCTACAATTTGTAGTGCGTGTTTTTCATTTCAAGAAAACCTTGCTAGATTGCTTTTTCTCAGTGGTAAAAATATAATCAAATTGAAGCTGAAAGCATAAAGAATCGTTTGCATGCATTCAGCGAAGTGTTTTCGTAAGAAAATCCAGTAAAGATAGTGTTTCAATTTGGGTTGCCGAAAATAGTCTGTCATGCCGAAGCCGTCATTTCCCCTAGTTGCATTGCTTTTCAATGATGACCGATGACTGTTTCATAGATAGATGATTTTTTCTAGAAATATGAATCCTCAGTAGACGTGTTTTTTATCAAACGCAAGTGTCAGCGACCAAACGACGAGCAAGCGAGCCCTTTCCTTCTTCTGGAAGCGACAGTCCCCAAGCGAGCCCTCTGTTGACGGTAAGCAAGGCAACCACCGAGTACCGATTAGTAAACACCAGCAGCCTACTACGATCGAGAACTTGGCACGGAAAGCACTCTTATTTGAATAAGTAGCGCAATCCAGCCAAATCTCGCGTAGGATGATGCACAGTTACGACACTTGTTAATTGGGGGCGCAAGTGTTCGAGGGGACTGACCTGGGTGCAGTGTATTTTTAACACTCCGAATACGATGCCTCCGAAAAACGTGTAACGGCAAGTTTGCAATAGCACAACTTAGCCATTTCTTAATGAATTTCAAAAATTGTGGTACCTTTAGAATTCCTAGGGTTTCTAGATGATTTTGATTGCAAAAAACTTGAAAATAAAGTCGTCTACTTTTTTAAAAAGCGAAAAGAGTTGTTACACGTTTTTTTTTAAAGGTGTGTTTATAGGGTTTTGCAAGTGGCGCAAGATCTGTAATTTAGATTAATGGGCACAAATGTTCACAATTAGCCAGAATACAGTCATGGTTCCTATATATGGATCATGGAGACAACGGAACGGTCCTCGAAAAATCCGGAACATCCGTAAATATGGTCAATCCATGATCCTGATCCTAGAGCTCTGCGGTTTTTTTGAAAACATTAGGAACTGTGATATAAACAAATATTTGGGGTCGTGACATAAACATGTACCTGGATGGCCATGGGACCGTCCTCCGGAAGATCCGGAACATACGTAAAAGTAGTAAATCCACGATCCTGATCCGTGTTTTTTTTTTTATAAACATTAGCAACTGTGATGATAGAAAGAATTTGGGCTTGTGACATAAACATGAACCTGGATGTCCATAGGACCGTCCTCCGGTTGATCCGGAACATCCGTAAAAGTGAACAATCCATGAAACTGATCCTAGAGCTACGCGATTTTTTAACATTAGGATTTGTGATATAAGAATGAATTGGGGTCATGGACCAAGATGGCCATCGGACCGTCCAGCGGAAGATCCGGAACATCCGTGAAAGTGGTAAATCCACGATCCTGAGCCTAGAGCTCCACGTTTTTTTTTTTAAACATTAGGAACTGTGATGATAGAAAGAATTTGGGCTTGTGACATAAACATGAACCTGGATGTCCATGGGACCGTCCTCCGAAAGATCCGGAACATTCGTGAAAGTAGAAAATTAACGAAACTGATCCTAGAGCTCCGTGGTTTTCTTGAAAACGTTAGGAACTTGATATTAGAATGATTTTGGGATCGTGACATAAACATGGACCCAGATGGCCATCGGAACGTCCTCCACAAGATCCGAAAATTCCGTAAAAGTGGTCAATGTATGGAACTGATCCTAGAGCTGCACGTTTTTTTTTTCGAAAACACTTGGAACTGTCATATATAAATTAATTTGCAGTCGTGACATAAACATGTACCCAGAAGGCCATGGGACCGTCCTCCGCAAGATCTAGAACATCTTTAAAAATGGTCAATCATCGAAACTGATCCTAGAGTTCTACGGTTTTTTTCGAAAGCATGTGAAACTGCGATATAAGAAATATTTTGGGGTCATGACATAAACATGGACTCAAATGGCCTTGGGGCCATCTTCTGGTATGTCCTAGAGCTCCGCAGTTTTTTTTTTCCAAAACATTAGGACATGTGATATAAGAATGAATTTGTGATCGTAACTTAAACATAATAGATAGCCATGGAACCGTCGTCCGGAAGATCAACAATATCCGTAAAATGGTCACTCCATAAAATTGAGAAGTTGAAGCATTACTATGACGAGCACCTCAACAGTGATGCAGCAGAAAACGAAGGTGGCACGGCAACAGACCTTGGAGCACGTGCAGAAGACGACAGGCAACTGGCCCCTGATCTTCAAGAAGTTGAGGAGGAGATCGGTCGACTGAAGAACAACAAAGCAACTGGTGTAGATCAACAACCAAGTGAGCTATTAAAATACGGTAGTGAAGTACTGGCATGAGCACTGCACTGGGTAATTGCCAAGATTTGGGAGGAGGGATATTACCGGAGGAGTGAAGCAAGGTGTTGTATGCCCAAGCTACAAAAAGGGCGACTAGTTGGATTGCTGCAACTACCGCGCGATCACACTGCTGAGCGCCGCTTACAAGGTACTCTCCCAAATTATACGCCGCCGCCTGTCACCATTTGCAAGAGATTTCTTGGGCAATACCAGCAGGGATTCATGGGTTCATATTCGCGATTCGGCAGGTTCTGCAGAAATGCCACAAATACGACTTGCTTACACATCATTTGTTCATCGATTTCAAATCCACATACGCCACAATCGATCGTGATCAGCTATGGCAAATTATGCACGAGTACGGATTTCCAGATAAACTGATGCGATTGGTGAAGGCAACGATGGGTCGAGTGATGTGCGTTGTTCGAGTATCGGGGACACTCTCGAGTCCCTTTGAATCTCGAAGGGGGTTACGGCAAGGTGATGGACTTTCGTGTCTGCTATTCAACATTGCGTTAGAATGTGTGATCAGAAAAGCAGGGATAAACACGAGTGGCACGATTTTCAGGAAGTCCATCCAGCTTCTTGGCTTCGCCGATGACATTGACATCATGGCACGGAACTTTGAGACGAAGGCGGAAACGTACATCAGACTGAAGGCTGAAGCTAGGTAGATTGGACTTGCCATCAACGCATTAAACACAAAATACATGAAAGGAAGAGGTTCTAGGGAAGACAATGTTAGCCTCCCACCCCGAGTTCAGATTGACGGTGACGAAATCGAAGTGGTCGATGAGTTCGTGTATTTGGGCTCACTGGTGACCGTCGAAAATGATACCAGCAGGGAATTTCAAAGACGCATTATGGCAGGGAATCGTGGCTAGTTTGGACTCCGCCACGAAGTTGACTATCTAAAAGACGGTTAGAGACTGGTTAGACCGGTGGTCGTCTACAGCCAAGAGACCGTGACTATGCTCGTGGAGGACAAACGCGCCCTTGGATGACGGAACGTGGAGGAAGCGAATGAACCAAGAATTGCACCAGCTGTTGGGAGAACCATCCATCGTTCACATTGCAAAAATTGGGCGACTACGGTAGGCTGGGCATGTCGTGAGAATGTCGCACGACGACGCAGTGAAAATGGTTCTCGAAAGCGCCCCAACAGGAAGAAGAAGAAGAGGCGCGCAGCGGGCAAGGTGGATCGACATAGTAGAAGACGACCTGCGGACCCTTTACAGACTACGACGCTGGCGAAGTCTGGCCATGGATACGGCTTCTTCGGACAGCAGAGGCAACAAGGCCTTAGCCCGATTGCAAGCCATAAAATTGATCCAAGAACGAAAAACCGTGGAACTGTGATATTAGAGTGATTTTGGAGTCTTAACATAAACATGGAACCGAATGACCATGGGACAGTCCTCCGGAA
The DNA here is from genome assembly GCF_037179485.1 of Ochlerotatus camptorhynchus. Classification (NCBI taxonomy): domain Eukaryota; kingdom Metazoa; phylum Arthropoda; class Insecta; order Diptera; family Culicidae; genus Ochlerotatus; species Ochlerotatus camptorhynchus. The sequence goes on from NW_027040953.1 coordinate 1,926,162, forward strand.
GATCCGTAAAAATGGTCCATCGATATTACTGTTTCTAGAGCTCCGTAGTTTTGTCAAAAACACTTCTAACTGTGATACATGAAAGAATTTAGGGTCGAGACATCAACATGAACCTGGTTGGCCATTGGAACGTCCTCCAGAAGATCCTGATCATTCGTAAAAGTGGATCATCGATGAAACTGTGAAAAAACCATGGTTGTTTTTTCGAAAACTCTTGGAACTGCGATTTAAGATAGACTTTAGGGTCGTGACATAAACATGGATCCGGATGGCCTTGAGACTGTCCTCCAAAAGATCTGGAACATCCGTAAATTTATCATACTGTGAAACTGATCCTAGAGCTCCGTAGTTCTTTTTTAAACACTGTGATTTAAGAAACCTCTGGATCACTTTTACGGATGTTCCGTATTTTCCGGAGGACGGTCCTATGGCCATCCAGGTCCGTGTTTTTTTTTATCTTTATTAAGGACTTTGACTATATGTTTTTAGTATTACTTCTACGTGAAGTCAACGATTTACATAGTTGAAGATGCTAATTTCAAATAACAGACTGTAGTGGTAATTTTTATACGATAGATGGAGTAGATGAAAGCATAGAGTTGATAGTTCCGTTAGAGTACGGCAGTGTGAAGATTGTATATAGATATTAGAATAGCGAACTAGGACAACTTTTAAGGAAGGTACAAATCGGTTTTTTCATCTCTCATTCACAGTTGGTACTTGAACGGGTCGGTTTTCATCTCTTTTTGCCAGTGGTGGCGGGGGGGACACCCCTCACCATCCCTCTCCAAAGGGGGAGTTTGGTAAAGAGAGATGAAAAAACCGATTTGTACCTTCCTTAAAAGTTGTCCTAGTTCGCTATTCTAATATCTATATACAATCTTCACACTGCCGTACTCTAACGGAACTACCAACTCTATGCTTTCATCTACTCCATCTATCGTATAAAAATTACCACTACAGTCTGTTATTTGAAATTAGTATCTTCAACTATTTATTAAGGAGGTTTTCAGTCCTGGACTGGTTCGTCTCCGGTACGTGTTTATGTCATGACCCCGAATTCTTTCTTATCTTATCTTTCGAAAAAACCGTAGAACTCTAGGATCAGTTTCAAGGATTGACCATTTTTAAAGATGTTCTAGATCTTGCGGAGGATGGTCCCATGGCCTTCTAGGTACATGTTTATGTCACGACCGCAAATTAATTTATATATGACAGTTCTAAGTGATTTCGAAAAAACCGTGGAGCTCTAGGGTCAGTTTCATACAATGTCCACTTTTACGGAATTTTCGGATCTTGCGGAGGACGGTCCGATGGCCATCTGGGTCCATGTTTATGTCACGACCTCAAATTCATTCTATCATCTCAGTTCTTAGTGTTTTTTTTTTCAAAAACTGCGGAGCTCTACTGTGTTACCTGGCTTATAACGAATATACGTTGTATACGAGTACCCCGAATACAACGTATAGTTCGTCTAATTTTACATTGCAAATGCTATGCAAAATTAGACGAGTCACACGTTGTATTCGGGGTACTCGTAAACAACGTATATTCGTTATAAGTCAGGTAACACAGTAGGATCATTTTCATTGATTGATTACTTTCACAGATGTTCCGGATCTTCCGGAGGATGGTCCTATGGACATCCAGGTTCATGTTTATGTCACAACCCCAAATTCTTTCTATCATCACAGTTCCTAATGTTTAAAAAAACGCGGAGCTCTTGGATCAGGATCGTGGATTTACCACTTTTACGGATGTTCCGGATCTTCCGGAGGACGGTCTCATGGCTATTTGGGTCCATGACCTAAATTCATTCTTATATCACAGATCCTAATGTTAAAAAAAAAAACACGGAGCCCTAGGATCAGTTTCATGGATTGTCCACTTTTACGGATGCTCCGGATCTTCCGGAGGACGGTCCCATGGCCATCCAGGTACATGTTTATGTCACGACCCCAAATATTTGTTTATATCACAGTTCCTAATGTTTTCAAAAAAACCGCAGAGCTCTAGGATCAGGATCATGGATTGACCATATTTACGGATGTTCCGGATTTTTCGAGGATAGTTCCGTTGTCTCCAGGATCCATATATAGTAACCATGACTGTATTCTGGCTAATTATGAACATTTGTGCCCATTAATCTAAATTACAGATCTTGCGCCACTTGCAAAACCCTACAAACACACCTTTCAAAAAAACGTGTAACAACTCTTTTCGCTTTTTAAAAAAGTAGACGACTCTATTTTCAAGTTGCATTGCATTTAAAATCATCTAGAAACCCTAGGAATTCTAAAGGTACCACAATTTTTGAAATTCATTAAGAAATGGCTAAGTTGTGCTATTGCAAACTTGCCGTTACACGTTTTTCGGGGGCTTCGTAGTCGGCGTAAAGTTTTTTACCCACCGTATTCGGAGTGTTAATATTTAACATTTGCGGTGAGATTTTGCTCTCATTGGATTGCTGAATTTTACCTATTTTGTAAACATTTTCTCGGTTTGCAGCTAAGTAGTCGGCGAGTACCCGTCACCACAGCACTGCCTATAATTTGTTACTTCCGCTAATTTCGCATATTTCCTTATGACGGGTTGGGCATAGTTATCAATTTGTACAGAATCTGTCTGTGCTCCGGGGAAATGTATCACATTTTGATAATTTAGGAATACAAAATGTTCTTTCGACATACACACGCAGTAAGAAATAACTATTTTTACACGTGACGCAATCCGCCTTTGACATAAAATATGAGACGTAAACAAACATGTAATATTAAGTGCTCCGAGACTGAAAAGTTCGTTGCTCGACGAAAAGTACGTTTGATTAAGCTATATTTCGCGTCTGTTATGACTCAAAATTGACGCTCGTATATTGACTCAGAGCACCTAAATTTACATGATTTTTTTTAAGTGTGTAGTAATTGAGCATTGCAACAACACTCACCGATGAATACACACTTAGAAAAAATCATGTAAATTAAGGTTCTCTGAGAGTGACATATACGAGCGTCAATTTTGACATAAAATTGAGTCATAACAGACGCGAAATTCAACTCAATATAACGCATTTTTCGTTCAGTAACGAACTTTTCAGTCTCAGAGCACTTAATTTTACATGAAATATTTGTGTTACGTCTGATCCTTTATGTCAAAGATGGATTCCGTCACGTGTAAAATTCGTTATTTCTAAGTGTGTAGTTACTAAACTTCGTCGGGATGGAAATAGAGAAGTTTTGAAAGTATATGAATTTTGTCTGGGGCAACCTTTAAACCTTTTCTCGTTTCGCCCAAGTAAAAACCACAAAGTAAATGTTCTTCAAATTACAGAACCCAATGCCCACCCTCTTACATGATTCGATATGGAATTCCGCTCATAGCCGGGCAGGTCCCAAGCCTAATGGAATTCCAAAAAATAACACATATATTTGTTCATTCGAAACCCCTTCTCGAGAAAATACCAAAGCCAAACCAATGGATCCCCGGAGCAGTCATAGTCTGTGCGACCAAGCAGAGGAGCAAAAAAAAAAGAAAACACTCGAACCGGCTCCCACCCGAGCGAAAGGTATAAATTTGGTGAAATAAATTGCTAAATTGATATTTAGAGGATTCCACTTTCATACACTCACTCTTGCTCTCTCGCGCGCACTGCAGCGGACGAAAAGGATCCGGAAGTCATCCGGCACGGCACGCCCCTCTTCCTGCCACCGCTGTGAGTGGTGGCGGTGGTGGGTGAAAGTTTTTCATAATTTATCTTCTCGGAATTGTATTTCGGGCTCATTTTTCTACTCCGTGCAAACGAACGTTCATAGAGGTACACCTACATGTCTGAAAGTTGGCTCCCGGACCGGAGAAAACGTTGCGCTCGGAGACTTTCTCAAATCAGAATCCAAATAATGACATGATGAAAAAAAGAACGACACATTTCCCGGTCTGACAGCCGGCAAAGTGAGGACTACGGCTGAAGCTGGGCAGGAAGGCGTAAATAGGCTGTGTGGTGTTGGATGCCTATTTGTGACAAGAAGAAATCTCCTTCCGACTGGAATGCTTCAGCAGTACTCGTCGGATTGGATGACGAGAAATGGAATGAAATTTGTTATTTGTGTTATAATAATATGAAAATGAGCACCCTCCGCCGTTCTCCTCGGGCTCAATATGTTGCTTATAGTAGCACCAACGACGTCGGGACGGATTGTTTGCGATGTGAAAAGTTTCGTTTGTGTATGGATAACATCAAATTAGCATTTGACTCTGCATTTTTCTGGCGCTCGTTTCGAGTGTGTAATGTCGAAGGAAAGTTTGGGGATGGAAAGCGGTTCCAATTGGGGATGGTAGATTTATCCCGACCGGTGTTTACTCATTCAGGACGTTTCTCGGAAGGTTTTCAATATGTTCCATGGTGAGCAAATGTCAGAGATGGACTGGAAGGAATCTGTCACGTAACTTTAAAACACCATCGAAAGCAATTCCAACATTCAATCCATCATTATTCCATTGAAATCGTACAGCAGTTGATGATGAGCTGCAAATCGGCAGTAAGTGCCTACCAACATCTATATCAACCCGTCGGAAATCTTCAGACCCCCTAGCCCTCGCCTCATAAAATTCAAAGCACACCGCTTTTCTCGCACATTGTCATCGTCGTCGTCGTCGTCGTCGTCGTCATCCTTCGTTTCCGTCCGTCTGTCATCGTGGTGGGCGGCACAGCGGGCGAATGACGAAGACAAAATTTATCACCCACACCCCCCGATGGGAGAATTCGTCCACTTTCTCAATGCTCCATCAGCGGAGCATCTCAGAAATCGCCTCCCACTTTTCACAGTTTTACGATCTGTTCACACCTCCCTGCGGGATAGCAACGTTGCTCTTCCATCACACTCCGTTGTTCATAGCAGTGGGCGAGAGAGTGAGAGGTGCACACTTTTTCGTAATTTCAATTTCTAGAAGAAAGCGAACCCGTTGCTCATTTCGGACTGCTTTAAGATAATTCCCCAATGTTTATTGGGCTTCGGAAAACTTTTCGACACTCCATTACAATCGCTCTAGAAGTGGTGTGCGCTTTAAGTGGCCCAACTATCGCGATAAGTTCCCCAATAAATTTCCGGGAAAACTTCTTCCCCAGAGGCCACCGACGACGACGTCGCTTCGCCTTCGTTTGAAACTTTCTTTTTGACTGCTCATTAGCTCGGATGCGAAACCAGCACTAATCCTGGCAGACCGGACTGTCTTGCCAACTTCCCACCTCACTCGAAGCCAGCCTTAAACCAGAATGCTTCGGTATAGTTTTTAATCTATGGCGATTAAAAACTTTTCCACTCTGCACCTCTATGGGGTGTGTATGAACCCTAAAAAAAAACTGGAAGCAAAAGAGTTGTGGTGGCCAACTTTAAATACGATGCAGCTGCTCGGGTGACCCCCTTTTTCAAGCTGAGGGTGGAAACTAAAAATAAGCAAAAGCCGTAACCAATGTGGGGTTAAACTTTTCCCTCGCCCGATCGTAGATTAAAGGCAGACGCAATAGTAGTAGAGTTGTTATAAATTATGAGATGAAAGCACTGTCTGCTGTCTGCCACCTCCCCCCCCCCCAGGGGAGGGTATCTAGCTCAGTTGTTGTTGTTGTTGTTGTTGACGCGTGTGGTTTCAGGATAATCACCTTGCAAGTTCAAATGCGGTGCACTGGGAAAGGTGATGAAATGGAATACTCCGAAGGGACTGACTTATTTTTAGACATGGGTATAATTCTGTCGTCTGTCACTTTTTGGCCTGTTGGCTGGTGAGTACCAAAATGGATCTTGCGGTTCAATGAAGTTTGTTGGGGTTATCATTGAGGACAAAACCCATAGTGTAACTGTTCTACCGTGTGGGTGTCATTATTGGCAGAACCCTTAGGGTAAATTTTGGTTCATTGACTGAGTGTTCTATTTTTAGAAAAGCATTTTAACTTCTGGCTCATCTGCTTCTATCCACTTCACAACTACTCAGCCTTTTTAATGGAATTGTTATTGTCATAATGAGAACTGTAATACGAAAGAGAAATGCAGATCACTGCAAAATTATCTCCGTAATATAATGTTGTAGGATTCTTCACAGCGTATTGTGTTGCCATGTTGTTACAGTTGGACAATCAAAATTCAACGGTTCTTTGTTTATTTTCAAAGCCAATACTGATCATTAATGATTCGTAATTGTGAACAAGGGAAGCCAGTGCTGTTGTCGTAAAGATTTAGCTAAGCAGCCACAATTTGTTTCATTTGGTGCCACATATAGGTACAATATCAAAAAGGCGCTTAGGTGTTCAAAATCATTGCGTCTATTCGATCTTTTATTTTTGGCACAATTGGATTTTATGCCTCAGAAAATCCGAACGGCGCCGACTGGGATGAGCCCAGGCTCTTTAGATTGAGAGGCAGTCACTGCCGCCGAGCAAGGCTGGAGATCAAATTGAAATCCAAATTTGCTATAATGATGTAACTTATTTTGAATAGGGGTTTTGATCTAAATTCCGTCCTACTAAGCACAACCCGCGCTTTAGCTGTCTTTTCTGAATGAGTTTTAACATTTCTGTCAAAGATGACTTCTAAATTTATTCACCTTTCCATACGTACCGTTAGATTTGAAGAATAGTCACAAATTGTTGAGATATTGTTTAACATCTAATACCCCGTTCACATTACAGCCTATATCACGTAATATAGGCTGTCTTGCAATGAGCACTTATACATGGGATTTCCAGTGAAAACTAGATGTATGAGTGCTCATTGCAAGACAGCGTATATTACGTGATATACGCTGTAATGTGAACGGGGTATAATACTGCTTCTTGATTCTAAATTCGTTCTACGAGTTTCAACTCCGTTCAAATGCATTGAAACTAGAGATGGGCAAACCAGATCAATTAGGTGAACGGTTCAGAACCAGATCATTCACAAAGGTGATCCGGATAGTGCATTTTAGATTTATTCGGAGATTCTACCTTGAGCACAGAAAATTCATTTACAACTTATTGTCATCAATTATTCATTTATTATTTCTCTAATAATTCACATCTACAAACGCATCCGTTAGTAATTATGGTTGATGAACAAAATTTTGAAAATATTCTTCGGAAAAAGCCGGCTTCTTCTGTCGGAATAAATCTGTCCAGCTTTTGAGAAAATTCGTTCGCAAGGAACAGACGTCGCCGGAATACAAAGCCGCTCTTGCATTACACCATACAGCCTTGGATAAAGCAATTTTCTTGCCTCCCACCACTCCAGGGGATCCTTGGTTCTGGCAAGGTAGGGTTCTGCCAAATATTAATCGATTCTGGCGATTGCCGATGCAGACGGATCCTTGGTGCTTTGTAATTCATTGACTTTTGCATAGCTATGGATCGACATAGTTTCTCGTTGTATCCTTCAATATGCACGTGCTGCTGATCTGAATTGCCAGGATCAGCTTGTCCAATCTTCTAAATTAATGATTGATACGCCTCATTATAGTTCGAATCTTCGCTGAATCCTTGCTTCTTGAATCTGGGGTCCAATAAAACTCCCAGGCCCACCATCTCGTTGGTTTCCCTGCCACCAAACAAACCGCTTGGCTAATCCATCAAGATGTTCCTGTCCCAACTTCCGCACTATCGCTGGTGATGATGACTCTTTTTCCAAATTTTGTTTTACTTGTTGGCTCATGATTCGGACTAGGACTGCAGTTTTCGACAGTGAAACATTTTTCTCAGCTGAAATTTCCTCCGTAAAGGCGTAAAAAATCTCCAAAAACCTTGACAGCTCTTTCAATTAAATCCCACTCACGTGTTTCCAAACGAAGCTTCGATTCCAGCCATGCCAAGGTTGATACAACAGCTTCTTTGTTAATAAGAAGCCGTTGCAACATATCGTAAGTGGAATTCCATCTAGTGGCAACGTCTTGCTTTAGTTTCAGCTCTTTCATGCCAAGCTTTCCTTGCATCTCGTGAAGCTTAGCCAGCGCAGAACTGCTTTTTTTTAAATACTGTACGATGGACTTGTATTTATCTACCACCAGCTGGATGGAGTTTGCAATGCTGCGTTGAACAATCAACACGGCAGATAAATAATGTTTAATTTTGATGCAGCTGTCTTCATATTAGCGGCATTATCAGTAATCAAAGCAATAATTTTTGTTCTGAATTAAAAACTTTTTCAAGACATTCGTGATCCAAACAGAAATGTTTTCTCCAGTACGTCTATCACTGAACTCGGAACACTCCAACATGTAATATTGGAGCCGTGAATTCTGACCAAAAAAATGAGCGGTTAAAGCATAAAATCTGACATTGTTTGAGTTGGTCCATCCATCGCAAGTTAGACAAGCAGCCGAAGCAGCCGACAGATCATTCATAACTTTAGCCAATAGTTCATCGTAAACGGTTGGGAGTAAGCTATTTGTTAACGTCTTTCTGCTTGGCAACGTGTATGATGGGCACAACATTTTCACAAATTTACGAAACTCATCATCTTAGACTATTGAAAACGGGTGGTATTCCTTACATATTATTTTCAACAGTTGTGTGTCGAAAAACCTGCTTGGCTTGACGATGTCAACAAATTTCGACATTGTTGTTTGAGAGGTAGATCGAGCGGAAACTGGAGCCGAACTTGATTCCGGAGATTGATCCTAATCATCCTTGGGTTTGCTGGTGGTGCAGGACTATCTGCTCTCGAAAACTGAATCGTCGGATGTTTGCCTGTAAGATACCTTTTTAGGTTTCCGGTCGAACCACATGCTGTTGCTATCAAAGCAGAACAGTGCCGGTATTTACCTTTGCCCTCCTCCTTCGTGAAATGATACCAAATTTCACTCGAAGCTTTTCCTTGAGCAGATATTATGCAATTAGTTCCTAGAATACATAATTGTTTGTAAAGATTTAATTTGATGACCAATGATTCAAATTAGTTACTCACAGATTACGAAAATAGACGTAATTTTGTCCTCCAGCTGGAGGATTTTGTTTTACTTAAAGCCCACACTCACAACAACAAAATTTTGACAGCAGTAATCAGCAAAAAAAGCAAATGAACTTCTGCAACCCCAGCGGGCGCAATAATAAACGTTTGGATCTCGTTGTAACACCGGCATCATCAGATTTCCAATAATATGAAGAATGCTATATTTGCCTCCACATCTAAAATCCAAATTTTTTGAAATCCGTTCAACGAAAAAAAAAAATACTGTTAGAAAACATACACCAGTATTCGATTTATATTCATTTTTTATCAAAATTGTAAAAAGTGTTTGTTAAAAAATATTCTTCGTCTCAAACGTATCATCAAAAACCATTGGGTACAACAGCGGGTTTCCGCTGGGCTACCTGACGAGAGTAGTCAAATGTGGGAAGACGGATAGAAGCAAAGAAACATGTAAGAGCGAGTGAGGGAGCGATCCGAATCATTTTTGACAGCTCGTTTTCAATCCTTCCGATCCAAGAACATAGAGAAAAAGAGTAGTGAACTCTACTGAACCGCTTAGTCGGTTCTCATAAAAAATGAACCGTGAATCATTCATTCTCCGCGCTTATCCGGATCTTTTGAACGGATCAGGATCTGATCGCCCATCTCTAATTGAAACGCCATTAGATTTTCTTCGTCCTACAGATAAACGTAGAAAAAGGGGATTCGCTAAGAGCGCTTCTTTTGTTTTGAGAACAATGAGCGTAAATATTCATACAATGCGTTCTAAAAGGATTTATGTTATAGCTAATGAACTAACGCATCGGAACAAACTTATGATTGATTTGTGCACTGTGAAATCATTGATATGATTGATGTTTTCTGATCGATAGAACGGAAATGGGCGATTACGACGAAGTAGCGCTCTATCCTATTCGAAGCAGTGTCTGTTTTTATCATTTATCATCACACGCAATAAGTAGTTGTTCAACTCTGTGAAGATAATTTGCATCTGTTAAGAAAATCTTCGCTGTCACGAACGAGCGAAATGGACCAATGAGTTCATATACCTCATCGAATACACGTTTGTTTATATTCACCAATGCTTGATTATCCAACCCTAAGTTGTCATAATCAAAAGCGATCCTCAAAAGCAAAATAATCAAAAACATTTTGGAGAAAACGATTATTTTGAAAATTGTCTTCCCCATAGCCTAAAACCTCAATATTATTACCAATTCAGCACAAGGCAATAATTTTTCATCGATCTGTGTGTACAAACCAACATGACACGGCGACGTTCTTCAGCCCTATATTTGTGTAAAATGTAAATAATCATTTTGCATTTGATTCTCAAAATCATTTCCGCCAAGATGAAGACGAATATTAATATTTACAACAACACAGACGATAATGAACATCTAGCCACGAATGAAGAAAAATAAATGTTGACTTCGATACTGAGAGGCTGCCTTGAGCAAGAGAATGTTGTAATGTCAAATTCATGCAGGTACCGTATGCGTGATAATGTTTGCACCATTGTCCAAATAAGGTTCCCGTTTCACCTGTGTATACAATGCCTTGGGTTTCTTTGCATGCACGTAACCTATATAGCTTATACCGTATTAGGCTGTGTATAAATGAAAATGATTTACTTAGTTTGACAGTTGCACCATGACGAAGTGGCAGCATATTCGTGATTTGTCCCACGCGCAAATGTCGCAAAAAGACATTTCAATCGCCGTCGGAGTGTCCCGGTGGACCGTCAAAAGGATTTTAGACCGAGAAAAGAAAGGACAATTATCCGCAAAGGTGGCCACAGGTCGTCCGAGGTCAGCTCTGGTTCCGAGGGTTATCGCTGCTATCAAAAGGAAGATTCGGGTGAATCCAGTGCGTTCAATAAGGAAAATGGCAAAGGAACACGGGATCAGTGACTTTACGGCACGGAAGATCGTAAAGGAAGATTGCGGGGCAAAGTCGAGGGCACGGAAAAAAAAACTCACATGATTACCAACCGCATCACTATGGGGCATTTTCATACAACCAGGCGGTCAAAAATATTTCTATCATTTTTTAACAATTTCTGCTATTATTCTTGCTTTGTTGTATCAATATAAGGTGTGCGTTATCACTTTTCAACATTTTCACGACCAACTTTTGAAAAGGGCCTAACGGTTACAGTTTCAAGCTTGTTTTCAGAGAATAAAATCTATTGAACAAAGACAACCTACCATGGTTTTGTTGGGGCGAACACCGTAAAAAATAAAAAAATTAACTTTTTTTTTGGAAATATGTTTTTTTTTTTTTCAACAAATCTTCTATAAAAAAAATACAAACAGCCATGATACAATAATCAAAATCAAATATGTTTCAACGAATTTCTTTTTATTCCTCTATTACAATATCATCATGAACAAATTCTTCTTCAATTTCATCGACTGCTTTCATAAGTTCCTCCAAGGCATTGAAGTTATTAGTATCGACTACTGAATCACTTACAGAATTTTCAAGTATCATGAAACTTTTCACGATGTCGGGATAATCCAGGGATACTTTTTTCTGTCGTCTTTTTGCCATCCAAATGGAACTGATCAGACATTAATGGCACGAATAAAGACATCCTGTAAATTTTCTACTCTTGATCGTTTTCTTGCATGATGGGTTCGATATTTTTTCAATTGTTTGTGTTAACTTTCTGCTGCCTCTTCCGCTAATGAAACAAGTGGTGCTGGTGAAAGCAAGCTTGCAAATGCTCTTTACAGCTAAAACGGTATTTTTCGGATTTATGAAGCTATGAGATATTTCAATGATAATTATTATTTGCAAGATGCAAGAAAAGAAGGTAAAGCGTATGTATGACACATAAAACCTGTCAATTTAGCTTTGATATGTTCGCAATAGCGATTAGCTGTAACGATGAGCAACGCGATGAGCGAGCAACGCGATGAGCGAGCAATCAGCGATCATAAAATCGCTAGTTGTGACCTTCTGAAAGCAAAATTGACAAATTTTATGTGTCATACACAAACTTTACCATCTCTTCTTGCTCTTACAAATAAAAATTGTCATTATAGTATCCCATAGCTTCATAATTACGAAAACTAGCATTTTAGCTGCAATGAGCAATTGCAAGCCTGGGTGAAAGTATGATTATTTCTCCGGCATGAGCGAGAACTTTGTGCACGGTTGCAGGAATTTTGTACCAATCATACAATTTAAGATAGAGCCTATATGTTTCCTTGCAATATGTATCAATTTTTTCCGGGTTTATTGGTTCTTGGCAATTAATTGCAATTAATATATTCCGGAACCTGGAAATTAACTCTTCATCAATGTTCAGCACGGAGCTTAAAAGCTTGGGATTTCCAAATGCTCTTCGACAAACGTTTCCTGTAGTACTGGTACCTGCTCCACCCGATCGTGGTTGATCTACTCTTACTCCAAATTTTACGTAAAGCTGTGTCGTCACATGTTTTTTCTTTGTTCATATAGTTCTTTGAACGGTTTCGTTACCTTCCATTTTTTGATATCCATTCTGTATGCAATATGCAAAAGGCATTCGAAAAATCTTATCCAAGCATGAAGTGGAGATATGCCGTAATGCAAGGCTTCTTCGTTTAATATAATCTATTCTCAATAATATCTCAGAAACTAAAACTACTAAAAGCTTGAAACTTTCAGATTCTCTTAGATGAAATGTTTACTATCGACCAAAAAGAACGAAATAAGAATTAGTGAAAGTCGATTTTTTGATTATTGACCGCCTGATATCTGATAGTGCGCATCCGGGAGCTACGAGTCGAACGGTGCAAGAACTTCCTTAAGCGAAAAAATCCGGTAATCCTGTTCAGCGACGAGAGCATATTTACCGTCGATCCCGTATCAAATTCCAGAACCGACCGGTATATTGGTTCTCTTCCGGTAAAAGACGTGGCCGACGAGCACAAGAACATGTATCTGACCAAGCATCCTGCTAGCGTTATGGTGTTTGTATTGGTGGCTTCCGATGGCAAAAAAAATGGAGCCGGTGTTCATTCCAGAAGGCAACAAGGTCAACACAGAGGTCTACATCGGGATTTTAACTAAGTATGTTCTTCCGTGGATCAAAGAACAGTACGGTCCGAAGCCAAATGTTGTATTTCAACAAGATGGGGCTCCGTGCCACACCTCGAACAGCACTCAGAGGTGGTTGCAGGAACATCTTCCGTTCTGGGCGAAGGATATGTGTTCAACATCCAGCCCCGATCTTAATCCGCTAGATTACTCAATTTGACGCGTCATGTAGGCCAAGGCCTGTTCTAAACGCCACCCGAGTACAGCAAGCCTCAGGCAAATATTGACCCGTACCTGGACAGAAATGGATCCAGACTACATTATTAGAACCTGCCGTGCATTCCGGAAGCGTGTGGAGGCCGTAATTGCAGCAAGTGGAAACTCGATCGATGATTAACATAGTTTAAGACTCTGAGAAACATCCCCCCTTTAAATAAATAAAAAAAAAACTCGAAAACGAAATCTCTGAGATTTTTTTTAATTTTTACATTACTCAATGGTGCAGTAGGTTAAAATGAAATGTTTTTTTATTTTGAATTTGGAACAAATACAAAGTTTAAAAAAAAAATCAAAAAAAAAATACCATCCGAAATTGGACATTTGCTTATGGGATTTTCCTAAAGGAATGAACAGTTGCAGAGTCGTCGTCAGCGGGAGAGGTTTCACCAATACCAAAACAAAGTCATCGAATAAAGTTCGTAGGCCATAATTAGGAACAAGCATCAAAATAACATCCCTTATGTTCGGTCTATAGTTATACAGCGCTAAAAGCGTTAAATCTTCTGAATGTGCAGTAAGTGTGAAAAGTGTGGTATTGATTTATTAGGCTTGAACGTAACAAACAAGTAAGTCCTTTCAATTCATGAAATTATAAGGTTTTAAGATGACCACCGCTGTGTAGATTTTCGTTAGTGTAGTAATACCAACCGGTGGAAACTAAAGATTTTAAATTAGCTCACTACTTGACTAGCCTATTGGTCCAAAGTACATCTATAAGCGTACCCCATTCTAGTCGAAATTCTAGTGCTATATTATGTTTGTTTTGATTCGCTATGAAATTTTGACAGATAAAATGAGGGGTTCGTGGATTTTCCTATACTTCGAGGGGTACATCGATTAGCTTGGGACCGAAGAGAGTACCAGAGCTGAGCCAAAAAGTTGAGCACGTTTCTTCGGGGCCGTCTGGTGTTAGAGTTACCTCTATAGTAATACGGAAAGGTCATGGCGCCTAAAAATCAAAAAAATATGAAAATTTCATTAAACTTTTTCTTTGAAAAAGAACAATAATTGATCTAAATTGGTCCCAAATATAGGCAAATAATTTACGGATTAAAATTTCACAGCAGAGGTGGTATAGGTTTTTCATTACTTTTGTGTATTATTGCTGAATTAATAAGTTATGTGCTTGATTGGCCGATGTGAGTGGCTAGACTGACATTACATCCCGTAACCCTATGTGACATTTTTTTAATTAATCATAACGTATGTTTCCAAAAGGTCTTGCTACAAAATGTGTACACGGTTACGTTTTATGTATAGTAATTTTAAGTTAAAAAACTCAATAAAGTTATGTTGGGCACAGCCAACAGACACGAACGAACACGATTTTTCTTGTTGGCTCACTGCCAACGAGATCGACGGACAGACTGATTGTTGGCCACTGCCAACGATGAACACGAACTATGCTTCGTTGACCCACTGTCAACGACAAGCGATGGAACGGATTGCTGCTCCCGGAACGGAGCGGGCACTAGTTCTGCTGGTGAAGCCACTTACCACACGATATCGGAAGTTCTGAAAAGAACTCCGATGAAATAAACTCTTTTGGAAAAGTGATAATGTGGAAACACGCAGCAGACAACTAGTAGGACCATGTCAGAGCAGGACGCTGACGACCGGAACTTCAAACAGCAAGCAGACGAAACCAATCAACAGCAGGAGCAAGCAAACTGGAAGACGTTTCTTCTTGAAATAATACTGCGAGAAACCTTTTTACTTGTTGTGGTTGCTTTATTCTTCAGGATGCAAGAAAGACTGACAAAGTTTTTGGTGCGTACTCTACTTTTAAACAATTTAATATTTCATCAGCCACTGCTGATTGGCTGTTACTGCGCAACGCAAAAAGGATAGAAAAGTGTACTATAAAATACAATCTTGATTGTGATTGGTTGTTGTCATGTTAGTAGGGAGGCCGTTTTCCCGCGGCTATCTCGGGGTTAGTAAAAAAAAGGATGAGGAGGAAGGAAGGGAGATTTTTTCTGCTGCTGATGCGTTGACGGTCGGTAAACTCAGGACGTTTACAGTGCCAGCGGCGGTGCAGGGTCGTCTCGAAACTTATTCGCTGTTGCGAACATCCTCCCCCACGCGATTCGATGATTCACCTGGAGATTCCTGATTGTTGACCTTAGGCTTATTGTCATCTATGGGTAGAATGGAAATTTTCGTTATTGGGCGTCGGTAAACTGTATCTCCCACTTTTACATCAACAACTCTCACTAAGTTGTCTTCGCCAGGGTGCGAGTGGACAATTCTTCCCAATTTCCACTGCTGTGGTGGCAAATTTTTATCTTCGAGTAAAACGACTGAACCGGGGTTAACATTGGGCTGACGAATCTGATTTTTACCCCTTGGTTGCAAACTAACAAGATAATCATGGACCCAAGACCTCCAAAAATGCTCTCTCATTAGCTGTAAATGCTGCCACCTGGACAACCGGTTTTTACTCAGGCCTTCATAGGAAGGCTCAGGAATAGCGGTAAGTGGTCTTCCGATGAGGAAGTGTGCAGGGGTAATTACTTCGCCTTCAGTTGGATCATCGGAATGGGAAAACAAAGGTCGTGAATTTAGAATTGCCTCCACTTGAGTAAGCAGCGTGTAGAATTCTTCGAAAGTCAACGGAGTTTCCTTGAGTATTCGCTTCAGGTGGTACTTTGTGCTTTTGACGCCAGCTTCCCACAAGCCTCCAAACTCGGGAGCATCTGGTGGAATGAAATGCTAAACAATTTCCTTGGTTTGGCAGAAGGATTCAATTTCATGAACAGCGGAGTGATCACGAAATAAGACAAAAACCTCATGTAGTTCTGTCCGG
This sequence comes from Ochlerotatus camptorhynchus, assembly GCF_037179485.1. Classification (NCBI taxonomy): domain Eukaryota; kingdom Metazoa; phylum Arthropoda; class Insecta; order Diptera; family Culicidae; genus Ochlerotatus; species Ochlerotatus camptorhynchus. The sequence continues at coordinate 1,942,209 of NW_027040953.1, forward strand.
GCACCTCGGAAATTGCTACCGTTATCCGAGTGCAACTCTCTAACTAAACCTCTCCGACTGATAAACCTCTGTAGAGCGGCGATGAAGGCAGCCGTAGTCATGTCCGACACTAATTCCAGATGAATGGATTTTGTTACCAGACATACAAAAACCGCAATGTATGACTTCACGAGAATTGGTTTCCTTACTCCATGCTTAATAACGAACGGCCCTGCATAATCGACTCCAGATACTTCAAAAGGAGCTGCAGGAGTAACGCGACTAACTGGCAAGCTACCCATATATTGAGTAACTCCCTTAGGTTTTATACGGAAGCATCGGACACATCCTCGTGTAATCTTCCGTACAGCCGATCGAGATCCCAGCAACCAAAAGCGTTGACGAAGAGCGGACAACAAACCAGACGGTCCGACATGGAGGTGTTCCTCGTGGTATGCTCGAATGAGAAGATCGGTCAAAGGGTGATTTGGCAAGATGTACTGGTGTTTCGTACTCAGGGGAACCCGGGAATTCTGAATCCGTCCTCCAACACGTAGAACGCCATCTTCCAGAAAAGGTCCTAGCATTCCGATTTTTCGACAAGGTTCTCCATTCTCAACCCTTTTTATATCGTCAATCAGTACATTTTGTTGGATAACCTTCACAATCGTATGGAGAGATGATCTTAGTTCGCCAATGGTAGCGAGACATTTCTTAACACGGTTCTCAGAAATTTTCGTTCGACAGTTATTTATGAAACGCTGTACGTACGCTAGTACACGTTGTAATTTACGGAAAGAACTAAATTTCTTGAATAAAGGAAGATCGTCAGAATTTAGAACAGGCATCACAACTACCGGAGCGGATTTAAATTCTGGGAGTTGTTCATCGGGAATATTTTCAACCTCAGGTTGATTGAAAGAAGTGGATCTCAAAAAATCAGGACCGTCCCACCATAACGAATTTGATTTCAAAACTCCTGGTAACTGTCCCCGGGAAACCACATCAGCTGGATTGTCTTTAGAACGAACATAATTCCACTCATTGTGACCATTCTCGACCGTGATTTCCAAAACACGATTGCGTACAAATGGTTGCAACATCGATGGGGGTTTACGGAGCCATGCAAGAACAATTTGACTATCTGACCACAAGAACAAAGACGAGAAGTTTAATTGCATGGCAGGAATGGTTTTTTGGACAAGCTTCGATAGCAGTAAAGCGGCACAAAGCTCTTTACGAGGAATCGTCAGTTCATGGATAGGGGCAATTTTCGACTTGCTACGAAGAAGTCTCACCGTGATCACATCATTTGCTTGGACACATCGAACATAAAGACAAGCTCCATAGGCGATCCCTGAAGCATCAGCGAACCCATGTAATTCAACATACTCAAAATGAGGAACCAATACATGTCTTGGAACTCGAATGTTTCTAACCTGAGCCAAGGAGGAACGGAATTGCAACCAAGAATGAAGAATTTCACCTTCAAGGGGCGTGTCCCAACCAATCTTCAGAGTCCATGTTCTTTGCATTAGGTACTTAGCAAGCACGATAACTGGGGACACGAGGCCGAGTGGATCAAACAGTTTCGCGATTTCTGAAAACATACTTCGTTTTGTAACGGGTGACATCTCGGAAAGATCAGGATTGATCGCAAATAGAAATTCATCGCTATTTGGACACCAAAGAAGACCGAGGGTTTTTATGACTTCATTGGCGGATATTTCGTTCAATTGGACAAGAGTTTCACGCTCAGATTCGGGAACACCTTCGAGAATCCTTTGATCATTGGCACACCATTTGTGCACTGGGAAACCTCCTTTCTGCAACAAATTCCGAATTTGTTGACGACATTCGATGGCCTTCTCGATACTGTCAGTACCTGACAGAACATCGTCAACGTAGCAATCCTCTCGAATAATATGCGCTGCCAGCGGAAACTCGTCACCTTCATCAATACACAACTGAAGCAACGTTCTGGTTGCAAGAAACGGAGCAGCGGAGGTACCGTAAGTCACGGTTAGTAGCTCGAGAACTCTGAGAGCTTCCGATGGCTTTGAACGCCAGAAAATTCGAAGGAAAGCGACCTGTGAAGGATCAAGAAAAACCTGTCTGAACATTTTAGCAATGTCAGCAGTGAACACGTATGTGTGTTTCCGAAATCGCAAGATAATTTTCTCAAGGTCAGATTGGACGACTGCACCAACCTGCAAAACGTCGTTTAGTGAGGTTCCGGAGGGGAGCTTTGCCGATGCATCGAAAACAACTCGTAACTTGGTACTTGAACTCGACGGCCTTAGGATAGCATGATGTGGCAAGTAATACTTCAACATGCTGGGAGGATCATCTGACTCACGAACTTCTCTGCAATGCCCTAGGCTTTCATATTCCTCGATAAATTTCGAGTATTGCGCGTGAAGCTGAGGCTCACGAAGGAGACGCCTTTCAAGAAAGTAAAAGCGACGAAGAGCCAACGAACGATTATCATCGAGCTGAGAAACATTTTCACGGAATGGTAACTTCACAACATATCTACCGGTAGGATCACGACGATGAGTGCTGCGGAAAGTCTCTTCACACTCCTCTTCTTCAACAGTACGCTGGGAAACATTGCTGATTTCTTCAATTTCCCAGAAACTTTTAATCATTTCGTTGAGCGATTCGATAGTAACGGTGTTGATTTGCTGGGGGCTTAGGCACGCTACAGACTCATCACGAATTTCACCGGAAACAACCCAACCCAGTTCGGTTTCACGCAACTCTGGAAGACCATCACCAAGAACGAGATGTCCAGTCCTCAATAGTCTGAAAAAATGGCCAAGTCCAATCAACAGATCCACATCAGAAGGTACATAGAAATTAGGGTCAGCCAACTGAAATCCAGAAGGAATGTTCCACTGACTGATATTAACAGGTTTGGATGGGAGAGCATTCGTGATCTTTGGAGTTACCAAACATTTGAGATCTACTTGAAAGTCCCTGTAGAGGGATTGGAGGCTCACGGTTACTAGACGTTTGGATTTGGTGCCCACATTGCTGACCCCAACAATGTCAATGGAAACAGGAACTCCCTCGAAACCAAGCTTTTCGTACATGGGAAGAGAAATCAGATTCGTTTGAGCACCACAATCCAGGAAGGCACGGCATGGAATATGCTTATCATTTTTATCAACCAAGCTCACCACAGCAGTTAGAAGCAAGACATTAGGGACGGCAACACTAAGAGAACAGACGGACGGCTGGGTAGACACAGTAGAGGAATTTGCGGAATCATCACACGGGGTTTGGGGAGTTACCACAAGGGAAACCCGTTCATTCTCACCTTTGCTCTGGACGGGATGGTTGTTGGAATTCACATTACTTTCACGTTTGAATCCATCCTCATGCAAAAGAGAATGGTGTCGCTTGTTACACTTGCTGCAGTTTCTCTTAGACGAACAATCAATGGATCTATGTCCACGCCGCAAACAGTTAAAACACAAATGGGACTCTCTCACCTTTGTTACTCGATCCGACACAGACAGTTTATGGAAATCGGGACATTGGTAATTAAAGTGACTCTTAGCACAGAACTGACAAGACTCACTACTACTGTCGGATGTAGTAGCGTGAACCTTCACGCTATTGGGCTTAGCGGTTGGTTGAGATGATTTAACAGGATGGGATTTTACGATTGTAGGATGATCCGCTTCACAACGTTCAAGGACACGACACTGATCCTTCAGGAATGTCAGTGTCTTTTCAAGATTCGGTAGTTCCCCATGGGCAAGAGAGCGTTCCCATTGCTTACGTGTGGATGCGTCGAGACAAGAAGTCAAAATCTTATTGATAATTAACCCAGTTGTACCCTCAACTGATTGTTTCATAACCCTAAGACCCTCAACGTGCCTCGTACACGTATCCACCAAATCACGTAGTTCTTTGTGAGACTCTTTGCACATCTTTCTCATAGCTAGAAGCTCGTCAATATGGGTATCGATAATAATCCTCGGGTTTTCATATCTATCGGTTAGTATTTCCCACGCGTGGTTGTAGTTGTTATCAGACAGGGTTTTGGCATCAAGAATACCGGAGGCAGCACCAACTAGTGCCTTTTCTAGATAATGCAGTTTGATCGCATCCGAATCAGAACATCGGCTGACGATGTCTTGGAACATGGATTTAAAACGAGGCCAATTTTCGTAGCGCCCGTCAAAAGTGGGGATTGGGGCCTTGAGCGGCTGTTGCTGTACTATCACTTGGGTGGCACTAGCTGGCATAGCGGCGTTGGTAAAGGAAACACTGGTAGGAGTACTTAAACTTTCCATGAGAAATTCCAACCGAATCAAACAATCGGTATGAAGTTTGTCGAATTCGTTCAATTTTTCATCTTGATCATCCGTTTTACCAGGAGGAATGGAACAAATAATCTCCTTGTGTAAAACGGAATATTCGGCGTAATGAGCTTCTAGCTTTTTGGCGTAAACTTTAAGAAACGGAAGACTCACCTGGCTAGGATCATTTTCGTATTTTTCCAAGGCATTGGCGATCGCAGTCACCTTGCCCTTTACCTGACCGCGTTGGTGGATGAGCGGCTTGATTTCCTCCATGGTTGGCTTTAGCGGTTTCAATGGGGTACGATCCACTGGCATCGGAAAGGAATGGTAATTGCTACGGAGAGAGCAATTCTCGAACGTCACACGATGATACCAGATGAAAAGCAGGAGCACTAACACTTGAGCTCTTGGAGTTCTTTTTGCGTTCTAGCAAATAACTTTACTGTTCTGTTACTGTCACATAAGCATCGACGGTAGCGTTCAATGTTCACTAAAAGTTCATGTTCTTCTTCACTTGCTACCGTGACGCGAGAAAAAATTCACTTCAATAGCGGACTGTATACGCTTCACAAATCCGGTTCCGAACGGACCACTATGTTGGGCACAGCCAACAGACACGAACGAACACGATTTTTCTTGTTGGCTCACTGCCAACGAGATCGACGGACAGACTGATTGTTGGCCACTGCCAACGATGAACACGAACTATGCTTCGTTGACCCACTGTCAACGACAAGCGATGGAACGGATTGCTGCTCCCGGAACGGAGCGGGCACTAGTTCTGCTGGTGAAGCCACTTACCACACGATATCGGAAGTTCTGAAAAGAACTCCGATGAAATAAACTCTTTTGGAAAAGTGATAATGTGGAAACACGCAGCAGACAACTAGTAGGACCATGTCAGAGCAGGACGCTGACGACCGGAACTTCAAACAGCAAGCAGACGAAACCAATCAACAGCAGGAGCAAGCAAACTGGAAGACGTTTCTTCTTGAAATAATACTGCGAGAAACCTTTTTACTTGTTGTGGTTGCTTTATTCTTCAGGATGCAAGAAAGACTGACAAAGTTTTTGGTGCGTACTCTACTTTTAAACAATTTAATATTTCATCAGCCACTGCTGATTGGCTGTTACTGCGCAACGCAAAAAGGATAGAAAAGTGTACTATAAAATACAATCTTGATTGTGATTGGTTGTTGTCATGTTAGTAGGGAGGCCGTTTTCCCGCGGCTATCTCGGGGTTAGTAAAAAAAAGGATGAGGAGGAAGGAAGGGAGATTTTTTCTGCTGCTGATGCGTTGACGGTCGGTAAACTCAGGACGTTTACAGTGCCAGCGGCGGTGCAGGGTCGTCTCGAAACTTATTCGCTGTTGCGAACAAGTTAATTGTAACTTGCATAACAAAAAAATGTTATAGTTCAATAAAATTGATTTTTTTATTGAAAATTCTATTTTTTTAAATAAACCCTAGCCACTTCAATATAAAAAATCGAAGAACAACTACTTTTTTAAAAAAATATTTGAACTTAAATTAAACACAACGTTTTAACAATATGTGTGATCTTTTAAATCGTTTTCTCAGAAAAAAAATACAAAAGTGCACTGGAGTCACTTTTTATACGGGTGATGCGTATAAAAACCGCGTAAATTTAGAAATCCACGTATAAAAAAACCGCGTAAAAGAATTCGTAAAAAAAACCGTATAAAAAAACCCTGCACAAAGCGACTCCAGTGTATAACGATAAACCGCTTAAATTCTGAATTCCACGTAAAAAACATCCAAAATCTGCGTAAAAAAACCGCGTGAATTCCTAAATCCGCGTAAAAAGTCGTGTAAATTCCAAAATCCGCGTAAAAAAACGTGTTAAAATCCCGCGTAAAAATCGACTCCAGTGTTTTGAAAAAAATAAATAGGTTCAAATTATTTTTATAAAATCTATTGCTCTACGATTTTTGATAATGTCTAAGTATTCGTAGTTTTCAAAAATGTAAAACGTAGCATCTTTAATAAGATTCTGTAATAAAAAATTCAAAAATATTGTTCAATAACATTTAATATTATTAAATATTTGACCACTTTCTTGAATTTATTACTTAAAATAATTAATCACATATTCAATATACATCTTTTCTTGCCAGACGTTATTCAGAGTGAAGTGATGTTTCCACGGTACGATTTATTAAAAAATGACGAATACATCACTTTAAAAGCAAAATGCATGTTTTTAAATGATAGAATTTTAGCACAAATGGTAATGATTGCCCATAACCATGAATTATGCAATGTTTCAAGTAAATCGTTGAATTATTTTATTTATTTATTTCTTTATCTAACGTCAGTCTCTGTTCCTCAATTTGGTGCCAATCACCGACGGACATCGATTGCCATCCATTGACGGCAATATAAAGTGCAGGAAGGCCGCTTCCACACCTGCGTAGGATATCGCCCCCATTCAACACACATGGACCGGGACCAACGGCTTTACTTCCCTTCCGAAGGAAGACGTGACCAGAGATTTTTATGCCTCAGAAAAATCCCACCGACCTCGGCTGGGATTGAACCCAGACCCATTGGGGTGAGAAAGCAGTCACGCTTACCACTACAACACCGGCGCCGGTAATAATTGGAGAAAGACTGGTCTACTTGGTGTGGAACTGCTCAAATAAATTTTAGAGTAAATGCTGTGAATCTTGAACTTTTTTTTCGAGTCTTTAAAATTACCTGAATTTTTAATTTCGATAATCAATTTCTTCGATTATTACAGAATTAATCCTTGCACTAGACCAGCTCTTGGAAAATATATCGAAAATATCAAAGTTTAGAATCGACCTTCTCCGATTTGTATGAAACTCTGCGTAATTGTTTGTTCTGGGCAACGATTCATATGTGTGCAAAAATTTGACCATTTTGGATTTTTTTTTTAAATTTTCAAAATAGAGGCATTGAAATTTTTCAAAAAAATAACTGTTAATTTAAATTAACAAACAAAACATGTTCTTTATTAATTTTAAGTAAGCATTTAAAATTAAAGGTACTTTTTTTAATTTCCTTGCCTGGCGTACTTATTTTCAAAAAAAAAAACTTATGAAAAATGCAAACTTTTAAAAAACCATGGGCGCATGAAAACTAATAAAAATCCTAGATCAAAAGCTTTTCGCCAAAATATTGAATCTTTTTGATGGTACGCTTTTTTGAGTTTTTTTTTACAGATATGGATTTTAAATGACTTGAAAATTTATACTCAAATTTCATTAAAAAAAACGTTTCAACAAAATGTTAAAAAATTTGACTTAAAGTTTTACGTTTCCAAAATTTAAAAAAAGGGTAAGTGTTGCAGAACTGGCAACTAGCTCAAATTCAACATAAATTTTCATGGTTTTATTTGCGTAGATATACGGTAAAACCTATGTCCTAGCCTTGCATTGAATTAAATTTGATGAATATTGAATATAATTTAAAATTAATACAGGTCCAATCAGGATATCACCACACTAA